>NC_092873.1:415937966-416552966 GCF_028372415.1 Notamacropus eugenii
TTTGCATTTTTCTTTGCATCAAAAGAGTTGGAGAGCAGGTTATAGTTTCACTATGTCCTCCACTGTTATCAACACAATTTTTAAAATGATATTTTGTTTTTCCCAATTATATGTAAAAATGACTTTTAACTTTTTTAGTTGGAAGTTTACAATTCTTTTCCTCTCTTTTTCCCCCATCCCTCTCCCTGAAATGGAAAGTAATTTGATATAGGTTATACATGTGCAACCATGTGAAACATATTTCTGTATTAGTCATGTTGAGAAAGAAAACACAGACCAGAAAACACACCAAAAAAAGTGAAAAATAGTATGCTTTGATCTGCATTCAGAAGCCATCAGTTCTTTCTTTGAATGTAGATAACATTTTTCTTCATGAGTCCTTTGGAATTGTCTTGGATCATTGTTTACTGAGAATATCTAAGTCATTCACATTTGATTATCATACAGTATTGTTGTTGCTCTATACAATGTTCTCCTGGTTCTGCTCACTTCACTCTGCTTCAGTTCATATAAGTTTCTCCAGTTTCTTTCTAAAAGCATCCCGTATCAACACAATTTCACTTGCTCTAGAGGAAGACACATGGGAAGCACACACACATACACATATAGATAAACACGGAAAAGACTCACAAGAGAAAAGAAGATACAAAGAGGTAGCAACTTGCATCATTAAAGGGAACACTAAAACAGTGAAAGTTTAGCTTCATGAAACAATAATTTCATCAACAAACATGTATTAAGGTCCTGTGATAGGTGTCAGAGAACCAGATATGAAAAATTAAACAATTTCCACTCTCAAGGAACTTACATTCTATGAGGGGAGAAAATATACACATATATACATAGAGAGAGGAAAGAAATATATTTAAATGGATATCACATGCCAGTCCCTCAGGCTCACAGTCTAGGAGCCATCCTGGATTCCTCACTACCTCTCACCCACCATGTCCAATCTATTGCCAAAGCCCATTGATTTCACCTTCATCACATCTCTCCAACATGACCCCTTCTCTAATCTGATACTACCACCACCCTGGCACAACCCTTCATCCCCTTACTCTTGTACTATTGCAATAGCCTATACTACCATAATAGCCTGCTGGTGTATCTACCTGCCTCAGGTGTCTCCCCCTGCCAATCCATCTTCCATTCAGTCACCACAGAGATTTTCCTAAAGTGCAGGTCCAATCATGTCACCCCTCCACATAAAATAAACTCCAATGTCTCCCTAAAGTCTCCAGGATCAAATATAAAATCCCTTGTTTGATGTTCAAAGTCTTTCATAACTTTGCCCCCCTACATACACACACACACACACACACACACACACACACACACACACACACACACACCTTTCCACTCTTCTTACACCTTATTGGGTGTTACATATTCTTCAGTCCAGTGACACTTGTTTCCATGATGTTCCACAAACAAGACATTCCATCTCTCAACTCCAGGCTATCCCCCATGCCTGGAATTCTGCCTTCCTTTTCTCCACCTCCTGGCTTCTCTGACTTCCTTCTAATCCCAGCTAAAATTGTATCTTCTAAAGGAAACATGGAGGAGCTAGGTGGTGCAGTGAATAGAATGCCAGACCTGGAAGTCAGTAAGACTAATCTTCCTGCTCAGACACTTACTACCTATGTGACCCTAGACAAGTCACTTAACTCTATTTGCCTCAGTTTCCTAATGTATGAAATAATCTGGAATAGGAAATGATAAATCATTCCAGTATTTTTACCAAGAAAACCCAAAATGGGGTCATGGAGATTCGGGCACAACAGAAACAACTCAACAGCAAAAGGAAATATTTCCCAACCCCTCAATATTCCTCATTATTCATTATTTTCTACTTATCTTGAATATAGCTCATTTTTATGAAATTGTTTGCTTGTTTTCTCCCCTTAGATTGTGAGCTCCTTGAAGGCAGATACTAACTCTTTGCATTTCCAGCACCTGGACCAGTGCCTGGAACGTAGTAGGAGTTTAACGAATGTGTATTGTCTGATTGAATGACTTTGTGAAACAATATAATGATTCCCAGTTCTTGTAATTTAAACTAAGCCTTGAAACTTCCTAAGTGTGAACCAAATTTTTAAACCAAAAAATTAACTTAGAAGATTAAGATTCTTGCCTACAATTCCACATCATTTGTTTTAAAATAAAAGCTAACTCAGTAATAAAAACAATATTATCAACCACAGTTGAAGGAAGAATACCTAAGGGGAAGGAAAACATTAAGGTTGAGAGTAGTACAAGCTACAGGACTCACAGAAGGGTGGTATATGTGAATGTCACATACACAACACACATTGCCTACTCTTTTACCAAACTAAAGTCTAACTATGAAATCTATACCCATGATTTAAATCTCCAGCTCCCTTCTTTTCACCACTCAGATTAGAGTATACACTGCCATGAAAGCCCATTGCTAATTGTCATGAGAAGAAAGGTCAGGAGTCCCCAAATCATAGCTACTCAGATTTAAGGACTCTCTACTGGGCAAAGCTCTATAGTCTGGAGTCAGGACAGGCAAAATGTCCTTGTCAATGGACAATACTTAGAAGACAATAAGATTACTAAAAAGCAGAATGTGAGTATATTAGCACTACATGTAACTTAAAAGTATAGTTCTGTCATTATGAAGAGAAAGGTCATGGACCCTTCCAGGGAAATCTTAATGAGTGGGTTGGTTGGAAAGGTAGCACATGAAGATTTAGGCATTTTCAAGCATTGTTTGTTTTGTTTTTTAATGACATAATCATTTGGCAAGCAGCTAAGTTAGAGCAATAAGCTCCTCTTCCCACTTCCCAGGACCTATGTCCAACAAGGAAATTCTGTAGGTCATACGTCCTTTAGAAACCGAACTCAAAACCATCTCTAATATACAAACTATACCTGGTCAATTGCTATCCTCTCCACCTCCAAATAACTCATGGAGACTTCTATTGGGGAAAAAAGAGGGTTTATTAAGGATATAAACAGGAAATTTTCAAAGAAAAAAAATCCAAGCTATTGACAAACATGAAAAAAATGCACCAAATCACTAATAATTAACTAAATGAACATTAAAGCAACTCTGAAGTTGTATCTTTCACTCATGATATTGGCAAAGATGACCAAGAAAAAGAAAGTGACCAGTGTTAGAGGGAAAACCAGGCAAATGAATGCACTCTTACTGGATTTGTGAATTGGTCCAGTCATTCTGGGAAGCAATTTGTATCTATACCAAAAGGTTACTAAACTCTTCATACCCAGAAATATCATTTCTAGGCCTATATCTATAGGTCTATAAACAAATAAACCAAAAAAGGGCAAACATATACAAAAATGTTTATAACAACTTGGTTTTGTAGTGGCAAAGATCTGAAAACTAAGGGAGTTCCCATCAACTGTAGAATGACTGAACCAATAATGGCATATGAACATAATGAAATGTTCCTCAACAGTAAGAAATAATGACAGGAATGACTTCAGAGAAAGCTAGGAAGAATTATATAAACTGATATAGAGAGAGATGAGCAAAACCAAGAGAACAATTTGTGTAATTGCAACATTCTAAAAATAATCAACTTCAAAAGACTTAAGAAGGCTCTTCTATTCAATGAACAAGCACAATTCCAGAGAACAGATGATGAATCATGGTATCAACTTCCTGACATAGAGGTGACAGATACAGATGATGCTGAATAAGACATACAATTTTGAAACATAGCCAATGTGAAGATTTTCTTTGCTTGACTGTGCACATTTGCTATAAGGGCTTTGTTTCTCATTTTTTCCCACCTGGGATTAAGGAAGGAAGAGGGAAAGACAAGTTTAATGGGAAAAAAAAGTAAAATAAAATAGTAAGGAACATTTCCTTCTTGTCAGCTGGATATATGTGTATGTATGTGTGCGCATACATATACACACAAACATATGCATCTATGTGTGTGTGTATATATATATATACATATATATATACATATATATATATACTATATATATATGTATATATATATATATATTTGAAGCTCATATACATCCAGCCAGTCTATGAAACACATGACTGCCATTGAGGCACTATTGAAAGCAAAGCAAGTAGTACTTATAGAAGCAGAGTGGTTTGTGGAAAGTACAATGGATTTGGAATTAGAGGACCTGGTCGTAATCCTGCCTCTGCCATTAACTATATATATATTTCTTTGGGCAGCTTCTCTAGACCTCAGTTTACTTATCTGTAAAATGAGGGAGTTGGATCTATAAGGCCCTAAAGATCCTATTCAGCACTAAAGCTTATGACCCTACCTTCCAGGCATCTCAGGCCACCATATTGTAGAATCTTTCCCTCTCCAGGTTGTCCTTGGTCTTCATTTTAACTGAAGGTCAAGTTAACTTTCATTTCAATGCTTCAGTGGATCTATGATGTGGGTACTCCAGCCAGTGATACAGATGGTGACTCATCCACAGTGTTTTAGCCTATGCAATTCTTATCCATGTTCTTCCATAAACCTTCTAATGAGAATCTCCCCAAAGCAATAAAAGCCTTCCTGAAGGTCTTTTACAGTAATATCTCCAGAATGCTAGTCCATCTTCTTGAAATTACTTTGTAAAAATGTTAATGGAAAGAAACCCACACTGTGATTTTCCTTGTGCCCTCTAGAGATAATCCTGATATCTGTATTCTTCTACAGGGGTGGAGAACCTGTGGCCTCAAGGCCTCATGTGGCCTTCTAGATCCTTGGATATGGCCTTTTGATTGAATTCAAGTTTTATAGAACAAATCCTTTTCAGTCAAAGGGCCACATGTGGCCTCAAGGTCACAGGTTCCCCACACCTGTTCTAGGGCATGGAAGGTCTATGACTTGTTTTTCTTCAATATATATTTTTATAATTCTATTTCAATACAATTAGCTTCCTTGTAATTCTATACATTTTATTTTATAAATTCAAAAACATTCTGAAAAAGGGCCCATAAGCTTCACCAAAGGTCAAAGGGGAACATGGCACAAAAAGCGTTTAAGAACTCCTGCTCTAGGCTACTTCACTGGACCTCAGTAAATGAATTAATGATATAGGTTTTTGCATGAAAGGCCTAAAAATCTCAAGAAAATTTCCAAAGATGTATTTGAACCTCTTAATAGTCCTAAAATAATTTGATCCCCAAAGGGAGAGAATACTGTCATTTTCTAATGGGCCCTATACATTGTGCAGAAGCTACTTAGACTGCAATATGTACCTAGAATGTGAGGAAATGGGTATGATTTTACATTGAAGTTAACAAAGAAGAGAACCAAAAAGAAAGTTCAAGCCACCCTCTCATAGGAATGACAAAGCAATCATTTTCTTTGATGTCTAGATGAATTCACATCCCTATTCGGATTTTACATCACTATTATTCTCTTTTAAGTGGTGAGACAAAAATCCCACATGGGTTTCCTGCAAATGGAAAATGGACAATGAAAAAAACCACAGGGACTATAGACTGATAGAATCTCAGAGCTATAAGGAGTCTTATAAATTGTGTAGTCCATTTTTAAAATGGCGAAACTAAGACACAGAGAACTATAATAATCTGCCAAAAGTTATGCAGCAAACTTGTGGCTTTCTCACAGAAAAGAAAGTTCTTCTTTGGGCATTTTTTGATCTGAACAAAACCAGAAATAGATGGAGAGATAGAATTCTCTTGATACTTGCAAAATTTCACAGAATTTTCCATCAAGGCTCACTGAGTCAATAAAATGTGAAAGAACAGCAGAGAGTGTGGAGATTAATCATACATTAATCATACATGGACAGGAATCCCCTCCCATGATGTTCTTGATAAGTGGTCATACAGCCTCCCCATGGTCCTATTTCACTGTGCAATAGCTATGATGGAATTCCAATGTGGAAGACCACATTCTAATGTGGTCTGACTAGCACAGAATTGAGTCATCACCTAGTACAATGCACATATTTTATAGACGAGGAAACAGAGGTTCAGGGAAGTTAAATGACTTGCTGATGGTCCCACAAGTAATCTAGATCTGATGCCAGAGTCAGCACTCATTCCTCTGTACTATGCCTTCTCCCTGGAAAGAAAAAGAAAAGAAAAGGAATACAAAAAAGAAGGGAAGAAATGAAAAGAGGAACAACAGGAGAAGGAAGAGGAAGAAAATTAGAAAAAGCAAAAAAAAAAAAAAAAAGGAAGAAAAAAACTGAGGGGGGAAAAGGGAACCATTGTTCTGGCGAAGGAACTAAGGAAAAGAGGTGAAATCTTGTCTTACTGGAGACAATGTAAAGACGAAAACTAGAGATCTACTATGTCACTAAACAGCTTTTCCTTTCAAACTGCTAAATAAAATAAACAAACTTTGTAACCTTCACTGGATTTAACTTTGATTTTAATACTTTAAGTTTGAAAAATCCTAAATATATTACAGAGCATTTTTAACCAATTAAACAGTTGTAGCAGGGATGCAAATGTTTCCCTGCACAGAATGCCAATGTTTGATGGGGGTGGGGAGGGTGCAGTATATGACTTCTTCCCTCCTCCTTCTGGATAAGCATCTCTGCAAAATTTGAATAACCCTAATCAATTGCCTTGGGGTACTTAACTGGATCAAAGATCTTTTGGGAGAAAATACAGAGCCCTCTGAATCTCTCTGCCTATAAGAAGTGTTGCAGTTGGGAAGTGTCTTAAAGGAAAGAGTACACAATGTGCAATTAAAAACCATGAGCCAACATTGACCTGGGGAGAGTGACCAGATTGTAAGGTTTTCAATCATGTCCAACCCTTTTTAGCCCCATTTGGGACTTTTCTTAGCAAAGATACTGGAGTGGTTTGTCAATTCCTTCTCCAGCTTATTTTACAGATGAGGAACTGAGGCAAATAGGGTGAAGTGACTTGCCCAGGATCAAATAACTAGTAAGTATCTCAGGTCAGATTGGAACTCAGGAAGATGAGTCTCCTGACTCCAAGCCTGGTTCTCTATTCACTGTGCCACCTAGCTGCCTGATTGTATGATATAAGAGAAAATTTTCCCTCCAGTCTTTGGTATATCTTTTGTGTGAGAAGCCTAGGACTATAGGAACTGAAATATAAGATAAAAATAGAAGAACCTGGAACTGTGACACAGAAAAGCCAAGGAATTTGAAAACAGAGAGCTGGTCCCCCAAGAAAAGGAAGAACTGTCTCTGCTTGTGACTGAGGAGAACTGAGAAGATGAAAGGTTCAAGTAGAATAGGAATTTTGTTCTATCATGGACTCCCTTTGATGTTATGGTGAAACCTGTGGAATCCTTCTCACAATAAAATTTTTAAATGTATAAAATATGTAGAATTACAAAGGAAAACCACTCAATTGAAGTACAGTTTTTTGTTTCTGCAATCTTTGCCAATCCCAGGTTAAGATCCCCTGAGGCAGAGCAAGGCAGGATGGTAAAGGGGGAGGTAAATGGTATGTGGAGGTATATGGAGAGAGAAATTATAATCTCTATAAGATGGGTCAGATGAGTGAACTACAAAAGTAGCAATGCCTTGATAGTTAGAAGATCCATGGAGGGGAGCCCAGAGATGAAGACCCCTCTTCTGAGTGCCCTGGTAGGGCACCTTTTCCAGGGAGTAATGTACAGTATTGAAGGGAAGGGTTGTTCCATGGAGAAAAATATCATTTTCTATGGGTTTGGATATGAATGGAGGCCAAGATAGCTTAGCTGATAAAGCATTAGACTCGCAATCTGACAATTCAGGTTATAGGTCCCTGTTAAGGTAAAATTTTATAAAGACAATTTGATACATTGAGGCAGGTGTTGGATCAGTGGATATATAACAGCTCCTGGAAGATCTGAGTTCAAATCTAGCCTCAGACATTAGCTGCGTGATTCTGATTGCCTCAGTTTCCTCAATTGTAAAATGGGGATAATAATAGCATCACCTCTCAGGGTTGTTGTGAGGATAAAATGAGATAATATCTGCTTTGTTTTGTTCTTTAAAAACACTTAATACAATGCCTGGAACAGAGTAGATGCTTAATCAATAGTTATTCCCTCCATTCCCACATTAGTATGTCATATGCACAAAAGTATCAATAAAGTGCTTGTTCTGAAGTTAAGAAGACCAGAATTCCAATCCTGCCTCAAATATTCAATAGCTGGGTGACCCTGGACTAGTCACTTAACCTCTCTCAGCCTCAGTTTTCTTATCTGCAAAATGGGGGGTATAAGAAATGTGGTACCTACTTCACATGACCATTATTAGGACCAAATGATAAAATACATGTAAAGCATGCAAACCCTAAAATGCTATATGGATAGTATGTGGTGGTAGTAGTGGAAACAGTAGTAGTAGTAGTAGCAGCAGCAGTAGTTTTACTAAAAGTTCTGAATTTTGGCAGCAGGAAAACCTGGATTCAAATCTTGCCCCTGATACTCATTAGTATGTGACCCTGGGTCACTTAAAGCCTCTGAACTTCAGCTTTGTCATCTGTAAAACGAGTGGAGAGAACACTGATTAAAGTTAGGAAGACTCCTCTTCCTGAGTTCAAATCCAGGCTTAGACACAACCCTGTTTGCCTCTGTTTCTTCATCTGCAAAATGAGCTGGAGAAGGAAAATGGCAAACTAGTATCTCCACCAAGAAAACCCCAAATGGTGTCACAGAGTTGAACATAACTGAAACATTGAACAACCACAAAATGTGTAGAAATTATACATCTGTATATCTATATATGTAAGATATGGGATGGAATGGGATTGCTTGAACAAGTAAAGAAAAGGGTCAGCCTCCATAAGGAATAAGGTTCCTTCCTCATGTGAGACAGGAGTGAAAGGGGAAGAGATTGGCAAAAGGCACCTGAGTAGATGGAAATGAGGAAGAAAGGAGGTGAGGGAGCTCATAGTGAATGTCCTCACTTGTTTCTGTATAATATGAGGCAAGGTTCTCAGCTGAAAGAAATGGAGGAGGGGGAGCCATGGGAAGCTACGGGAGAGATGAAAATGTTAAGAAAAATCACTGTAGAGAATGGAACAGTGAGTTGATAAGGGGTAGTTAGGTAGCACAGTAGCTAGATCATCAGGCCTGGAGTCAAGAAGATCTGAGTTTAAATCTGGCCTCAGATACTTAATGGCTGTATGACTTTGGGCATGTCACTTAATTTCTGTTTGCCTTGGTTTAGTCATTTATGAAATGGAAATAATAATAATAAATACCTACCTCCCAGGGTTGCTATGAGGAGCAAATGAAGTAATAATTGTAAAGCACTTAGTACAGTGCCTGCCTTCAACATCTTGGGGATTAGGGGCACAGTGTCCCCTGAGATCTGGAAAATCTGCATGAAACATTTTGGCCCTTCCTTCATACCAGAGAAGAAGTCTGAATTATGATGATATTAAAAAATAAAATATGTTGATATTATATAATACTATACATATATTTTATACATCTGAGTTTTTAAACTTTTTCTGTGTCATCTGCTAGCTTTCATGTATTGGCTGTGGCTTTTGCAAAACTACCCCAAAATTCCCATTTAATTTCTTATGCCAACCTGCAATATATTGAAACCACCATGGGGAAAGTCTTAATGTGGAAGAAATAATTGTGTAAATGTGGAGGAGGAGGAGGATTGCCCAGCAGTAGTGAGGGCCCAGTTGAGATTGTGTGACATATATTTGTAGTGGACCCAGTCAGAATGGTTGCATGATTTTCTCCATCTTCACTCAGTAGTATGTGTAGGAATGAAGGCAGCAATGTTGTAAGTGATCTAAAGCTGAAACTTGGCTGGATATAATTGATGTTATCATAAGGGGTTAAGAGAGGAGGACTGTATAAAGTTGATTTGTTCACCAAAGGGTCAAGATGGAGAGAAGAGGAGAGAGTGGTTAGTGCAGGGGAGATGGCCTGGGAGGCAATGGAGGAACTGGAAGTCATGGTGCAAAGAGAGAGTAAAGTTTAACAATAACAAAGGTTTCTACTATCAAGGAGCTCAAAGACTTCTAGGGAAACAACATGCAAATAACTATGTAGAAACAACAGATTAAAGCAGGGGTACTTCTCAGAAAGAAGACGGGATTAAGAACATGGAAAAGCCCCAGAAGGGACCAGAAGACCGGACTTTACCTGAGACTGTAAGGAAACCAAGTAAGTCAGAAGGTAGAGAACAGGAAAAAGAATTCCAGGCATAGGGAACAGGCAGTGAAAACAGTCAGAAGATGAAATGTCTCATGCAAGGAACAGCAAGGAGGTGAGAGCAGCTGGATCACAGAGTACAATCTCCAAATCCACATCTCTGATGCTATATGTAGTTCAGTGTTAAGAGAGTTCAAAAGCAAACTCCAAGAGAAGCAGCCCAGTGGGATAGCCCGAGTGGTCAGTGGCTTCTGGCCCTTTTCCCTGGGTGGATAACTGACTCTCAGCCTTCTGAGAAAGTCAGCAAAAAACTCACATATCGTATACATGACATCCTGCTGTTGATGTGAGTCCCTGCTTGGGTCCTGTGTTGTTTCAGAGCCTAGATACAAAGCCGATGAAAGAATGACAATGACTGTATCACAGATTCAGCCACAGAGCTTCAGAGCCGAATTCACCTGCTAAGCTTACTTCCCCTATCCCTAGAAAGGAATGCTGGTGGTGGGCAACCTTGAGATTTCTCTCCTAAAAAGAAAACAAAATGAGACTGGAGGAGAGAGCAGATAGGTTTGTGAGCCAATAGAGTTTCTCACCATTCAACTTTACATTATAGAAAGGGGGAGTAGTGGCAAGGGTAGGGGATTGTAATTAAGTCTTGGGTCAAGAGCACCATGGGTGGAATTAAAAAGCCCCACACACAATAACTTTAAGTAATGGCAGAAAGAGATTTAAATAGCAGACCTCAGCAGAAAAGAATGGGGAAACCTCCAGTACACTGACTTCATTGATACCCCATTTATCAGCAATTACTGACTCCATTAAAGGCAGAGTTTACAGCAGACAGAGAAGCAAAGCCTAAAATATGTCCCGGCAGATGGACAGAGAGTGTCAGTGATGCCGTATTTCAAAGGCATCTGCAAGTTTGTTATCGTTGTACATGGAGTCAGAGAGACAGCAAAAAAAACAGTGACCGGAGAGCCAGCAAATGATTTACTTGACCCTGGATGGGTAGAACTGACGGCAAAAACCTCATTAATTCCTCAGGTCACTCTGGAAGACATTAATTTGGTTTGGACTCAGGACGAGGGGAGATTTTCCAGACATACACTAGAAGTTATGAAATCTCTATGGCCAGGGAAAGTATGCCCAAATCACTTTTTGCATAAATCAAGCTGACTTTCTGAAGAAGGATAATATGCTTAATCAAGGGAGTTATGGAACTTCTTGTACTTATTAGACAGAAAATATAACAGTATTTTATTTGGTTATCAGTTCTGGGAGAGAGGCCTTCCCCCCTTCCATAACTGCTGTTTTCTTCTGCCAGCTTAAGAGATCATCTGCAAGAAATGAGCCATGTAAATAATTTGTTAGCACTAGGCTACCCCTATATTTTTGCAAATGCGCATGAACATCTTGTGGTCATTTTTTTTTCTGAATCCCAGCTAAGCTGCCAGCTTGCTTTTTCCTTCTCCCTTTATCTGAAGCCTCCCCCTGTTGAAAACATGTCTATAAATAACAGCCACAAGTGACTGGTGGTTTTATTATATGTGTTTGGTTGCCTGGGCCCAAATTAAGAAGTCTGGGATCAGGACAACCTTAGGTTGAATTATAGAGCATATAATTCCATCCAGAAAAGGTGTTCTGCCCTTCTTCCAAACACAAATATCTGAGCACATACAAGGACATGGGCAACACAGTACCCCCTACACAAGAACCTGAATGTTCCTGGTAACCAAAAAGCAATCAGATTCTGATCCCATGCAACTCAATGATGGCTATTCTTTATGGTTCCCCAAGACATGCATTGATTTATCTCATTGTTGACCAGGGAAAGTAAGACTGAGAATTATAATATGTCAAAAATCAGCCAGTTAAAGGCTGAAAAAAAAATCAGTTAGATGGATTATTTGGTGTTTTGTAAACTAAAGTGACTTTTCATTTGTAACTAAGTTAACAGATGAATTCAGTCAAAATGTTCAATCTGGTCTGAGATAGAAAGGGTGAGAGAAAGAATTTAAGAGAAGTAACAGAAGCAGACAGAGCAAGACAGAGACAAATACACAAGCAGACAGAGAGAGGAGAGACAGAGAGAAGCGCATGAATACATGAATGAAATGCTGCAAGAGCAGAGAGCCTAGACCTGTATCTCTGAA
Organism: Notamacropus eugenii; assembly: GCF_028372415.1. Classification (NCBI taxonomy): domain Eukaryota; kingdom Metazoa; phylum Chordata; class Mammalia; order Diprotodontia; family Macropodidae; genus Notamacropus; species Notamacropus eugenii. Next base: position 415,950,208 of record NC_092873.1, read on the forward strand.
GCAAGAGCCATACACCAGTCAGTGTGTCTGATGATATCTTAGCTTGTAAATGTTCCATTCATCATGTCTAGAAAGAGGTTATCTCTGGCTTCATAGAACATGCATTAGTACTTTTTACTCATTCAACACAGGACACTCCCTATCAACAACAGTCTGCTTAAAGAGGGCTAGGGGAATGAAAATTAATCACAGGAAAAGACAATTTAAGGGAGTTGTACTATAAGGGAGTTCATTAGTAGGCCATAAAGTATTACTTCTTAACTAGCCAGACCTTGTCTTCTGTTCCCTCTCAACTCAGTTGCCTTGGGGTATACATGGGCATATTTACCTGGACACCTCCAAGCCTACCCCAATAGTCTTGATATCTCCTACCCTCCTTTCTCCTGTTTATTAAGAATGCTCTGCAAAATATTATTAAATCATTTGAATTACTGAATCATATCTTAAGCAGACAAAACAGTGGACATGTGCCCAGTTGGATTTTGGAATGATCATCTCTTCTTGGGATGCCAAGTTTTCATTTCCCCCCCTGCTTACTTGATCTGTCTCCTATTCCACAACCACACCCCTATTGTTTCATTATTCTCTGGACCCCACAGCACTTCTGAAAGTTGTTCAAATGGTATCACTCATTGTAAGTGTTCCCCAAATTATTTCTGTACCTTTGATCTATGAACCTAGTTTGGTAGTTAATATACTACATGTAACACTGAACAAACTCTAATAAGATTATTTTTAATGACAATTAATGTAAAGTCCTTCATTTGGGTGCAAAAAATCAACAAGTTAATGGGCAAGGTATGGCTAGGTCTCTGGAAGCTATGTTATACTACAAGCTCGATATGAGTCAAAAGGGTCACATGGCAGCCATAAAAGCTAATGTGATCTTAGACTAAATTAACAGAACCACATTGGGTCCAAGATTAGGAAGGTAATGGTTCAATCATACTCTGCATTGATTAGATCATTTCTAGCGAATTTTGTTCTGCTCTAGATGCCACATTTCAGGAAGAACATTGACAAACTGGAATATACATAGAAAAGGGTGACCAAAATTGATTGTAGACCACACTGTATCAATTGAAAAAAAATGATGATCATTAGCCTGGAGAAGAAAAGACTTAGGTCAATGTGATTGGTAACCATCTCCACCTATATGAAGGTCTATCAGATAGAAAAGAGATTAGACTTGTTGTTCTTGGCTCTGAAGGGAAAACAGTGAAAGAGAAATAATCAGTTAAAGTTACATTCAGTAGTTTCAGTTATGTCCAACTCTTAATGACCTCATTTGAGATTTGCTTGGCAAAGATACTGGAATGATTTTCCTTTTCCTTCTCCAATTCATTTTACAGATGTGGAAACTGAGGCAAACAGGGTTAAGTGGCATGTCCAGGGTCACACAGTGTCCAAGGCATGATTTGAACTCATGAAGATGACTATTCCTGACTCCAGACCCAGCACTCTAACCGTTGTACCACCCAGCTGCCCCAAAAGTTACATTCAGACTTAGATTTGACATAAGAGGAAAAAAATTGACTAATAATTAGGGCACTTCAATCATGTAATCTGCTACTGATGGAGGTAATGGAGGTCATCATTAATGGAAGTCATCAGAAGATGCATAATCATTCATCGGGGACATTATAGAGAGGGTTGAAGTTTGGGTATGCGTCATAGTAGAAAGCCTTAAACATGCCTTCCATCTTTGGATTCTGTGGTTCATCAGGACGAAGTTATTGATTTCTACAAATTTTGAACCCTAGAAGTTCTAGGTGGAAACTCGGTTTGATAGCTAACTTGCTGCATATCAGAATCAGGATCTATATATTTATTTCACCCCATCAGGATCACCAGTGCTTAGTATGGGTTTCTAGATTTATTAATTAATCGGTCAATCCATGAACATTTACTATGTGCCTATTTTATGCTAGGCCTTGTACTAGACATTACAGATATAGGATAAAATGAAACAGTCCCTGTCCTCAAGGATCTTATATTCTATTAATTGACCAAAGGTCTTTCTATGATAAGGAATTAAAAAAGTACTGAAGATATCCATCCTTTATCCCTCCACCCTGCTTCCCAAGAAAGAAGGAATAGTCAACAACTCAAGAGGACTAGTATTAAGCAGAGTTGGTCACCTTTTTCTTCCCTCCTCAAAATAAAATGAGTATTTTTCATATTTAAAAGCCTTTCTCTAGCCACTTCTCATGAAAGCATGCAGCTGCTGACAGTGATTTCAAAGACTATTGAACCAGATACATACAGTCCAAGCACTGAAAAAAGTAGGGGCAATAGAATATTAGCTGACTGTATTTCAGTCAGTCAATAAATGTTTTATTAAATGCCTAGTATGTGCCAGGTGCTAGGCTAAGCGCTAGGGATACAAATTAAAACAGACAGACCCTGCCCTCAGGGAATTTTTATCTAATGGAAAAAGACCAAGTTCAAAAGGAAGATGGAAAGATGGAGAAGAGGGAAATGTACCTGACTCAGGGGCATGATGAAGAAGTCCAAAGAAGTCAAAAAGCAGCATAAGAAACAGAAAGAAGTCTGCACTGAGCCCCCTCCTCAAATAGAGTCTCTGGAGCCCATGATCATGCCCTCAAGTGAGCAGATTTTTCTCTTTCTAATAAACCAGTTAGCTGTTAGCAGTGGGGGAGACATTAAGCACACACAGTTTGAGAAATTTTTCTTCACTGCTCTAGCTGAATCTGACTAACTGCAAAGTAAGAGGAAAGGTTTCCTGTTGTTGGTTTCCTGTATCTTCCACCTATACAATAGAAGTTGTGATGACTAATACAGATCTACTTCACTGAAGGTTATATTCCTATCTAGTCTAACATTTGGCTATACTCATGGATCACATCTTGGTAACTTCCCACATAATGGTAGTGACATGATCAGATATTGGCACCTCAAACATAATAATACTTCTAAAGCACATCTTTTCTTACTAATGTTATTGTTTTATTAACATTCATTGCTAATGGCAGGTTCTGATGTTTAAAACTTCTCTAGCTATTCAATACTACTTTGATTCCAATTCAATGCATGTCTGGGGGTAGGGTAAGCATGGAAGAAAAAGAGACAAGAGTCAAGAGAAGAATAAGCCTATAAGAAAAATCCATATTTGAAAATAGCAAATTGAATTTTCAGTGAGAAGCTCATTTTGGTTGGTCTTAAGTGAAATTGACCTGGTATAAGCTATATCTTCCCTCACTAATATTTCTATTTAGAAAGTTTATTTATTAGGCATTTGAGTCAGCAGGCAGCCTTAAGATCAAAATAGCATCACAACCAATAAGTAAGACCAGCACTGGTGTCAATAAATTCTACATTACACAGTAAGTTTCTCTGTTTACAATCATCCTGGGATCAGAGTTGGAAGGAACCTCAGAGAGCATTTAGTGTGGTGCAGAATCCACTTTTCAAGTCTGATAAAGTGATCATCCAAACATTGCTTCTCCAGTGAGGAGGAACATCCTAACAGGGCAGTCCCTTCCAGTTTTGAATAGCTTATGTTGTTGTTCAGTTGTGTCGGACTCTTCAGGACCCCAATTGGGGTTTTCTTTGCAAAGATACTAGAGTGATCTTCCATTTCCTTCTCTGTCTCCTTTTATAGATGAGGAAACTGAGGCAGAGTTAAGTGACTTGCGCAGGGTCACACAGCTAACAAGTGTCTGAGGTCAAATTTGAACTCAGGAAGAAGAATCTTCCTAATGTCAGACCCAGCACTCTAGCACTCTGTACCACCTAGCTGCCCTTTGAATAGCTTTAATCATTAGAAATTTCTCCATGCATCAAGCCTAAATTTGCCTCTTCCTATCTCCCACCTAATGTTCCTAGTTCTGCCTTCTAGGGACAAGAAAAACAAATCTAATCTAAATTCAAAGTCCTTCATCAACTGCCCACCTTCCCACCTTTTCCATTTCCTTATGTCTTTGTCACCTCTCCGTCAAGTGCTCTGTAATCCAGTAACCCTGACCTCCTTGCTCGTCCTCCAACAGGACACTTCTCCAGCTCTGGGCATTTTCACCAGCTCTCTTCTATGCCTACAACACTTTCCTCTTCATCTCCTCACCTTACCTTCCCTGGCTTCCTTCAAGTCCCAACTAAAATTCTACCTTCTCCAGAAACCTTTTTCCAATCCCCCTTAATTCTAGTGCCTTCCCAAAGAACTCCTTCATAATGTATCCCAGTCTTTTAAACCTCCTCTCAGAAACATACTCTTCAATCAAGTGATACCATCCTCCTTGCCTTTCCACAAACAAGACACTCCACCTCTCAGTTCCAGGCATTTTCTCAGGCTAGTTCCCACATCTAGAATGTTCTCCCTCCTCATCTCTGCCTAATGGTTTCCCTGACTTCTTTTAAATCCTAAATAAAATCCCATCTTCTACAACCCTGCTTAATTCTAGTGCTTTGCCTTCCTTCTTTTAATTATTTTCTATTTATCCTGTATATAACTTGTTTGTACATGTTTGTTTGCTTATTTTCTCCACAGCAAACTCATAAGATTGTGAACTCCTCGAGAGCAGGGAATTTTTGCCTCTATTTGTATCGTCAGAGCTTAGCACAGTGCCTGGTATATAGTAGACAAATAAATGTTTGTTGAGTAACTAATCATTTCCAATTTGTCCTGTCTATAGCTTGTTTGTACACAGTTGTTTACAGGTTGTCTCCCTCAATAGACCATGAACTCCAAAGACCAGGAACTATGTTTTACCTTTCTTTGTATCCCCAGAGTATTGCATAATGCCTGGCACATGACAGTTGCTTAATATGTATTTATTGACTGACTAATATGTCTTCCCCAACCCTTAAAACACTGGAAGATAATTATCATAGTCCTCCCTTCTCCAGGCTAACCATCTCCAGTTCTTTCAAATGAAATGATACTCATACAGCATTATCACAAAGCCAGTGCCCATCTTTGTTACCCTCAGTCGGACACTTTTTAGCTTGTCAGCATCTTTACAGCGTTACAGAGCTGCAAAGTAAATTAGAAAATGTCTAGTACACTTCTTTCATTTCTCAGGTCTCAAGGTTCGTTTAATCTCTTTGACTCTCAACCTTCTTCCCTAACTTTCATCATCTAAAAAATAAGGGGATTTTGACAACTTTTGAGATAATATATAGTTCTAATGTTCTAGGTGAGGTGATTCGCTCAAGAACAAATGGCAACAGAACAAATCTGAGATGGAATCCAAGCCACCTGAGTAAGCAGGCATGATGGAATACCTGGGCCAAGCTGTGACTTGGACCAGGTTAGATGAAAAAGATCGAGAGTAAATCTACTTCCAGGAATTGCATCCAGAAAGAACTAAACTTTGGGGCATCTGCAACTGGTATATGAGCCCAGGGCCATTTTACAAAGAGGATTGACATGACTCAAATCCCCTCTAAGGACCTACAAAAACTACTTTTCCTGTCTACATAAACTACCCCATATGGGTCTAGACTAGAGTCAGTAGCTACTTTCACCTTCTCCAACCCCTATCTCTCTCCCCAGACTGAACTGTGGTCTTTTAATGACAATTTCTATAAAGCAAGAAAAGATGCAGAAATCTGGAGACTATAGAAGGAAATGAACATGGACTATTAGAAATGCTTTATTTTGGGAGGGATTGGGACTGAGAATCATTTTTCCAGATGGCAGCAACATGTGCATACTAATGGAAATTATTAATGAAAAAACCATTATGACTGAGGAACGATTGTCCTGTGTCAAGTTTGCTGGGGCCGGACAACAGATTTTTCTATCAGACTTTGTTCCCTGCATACTTTTGTAGCTACTTTCAAAGCATTTTGTCCTCAATTCTCCTCCTGGAATAGCTGTTTTTGTAATGGGAATTCTGGGGGGATGACTCATTGAGGCTACATAAACTTTTATCTTCATCTGTTTTTACAGTAATTAGACCAGAGTCATTTTTTTTCATGGCAGTACATGAGTCAAATTTGCAATCACTCTCTCTCTCTCTCTGCTCATTATTACTGTCCTTTCACAATTCAACAGATCACATGAACTTTGAGTTTGGCTGCTTAAGTTATCTGGTCAAGTAATTATGGATAGGTTGGTTTGGTGGGGGGGGGGGTTTCATATAAGTTGGTTCAAATCAAAAGCTGGTCTAAATCCAACTTTTAGCCCCATTTCATATCAGGACCATAGATGTTGCTTTGCAGATAATTAATATTTAAAAGTCAGCCACTCACAGATGCCTGCCCTTACTGCTGCTCACTTTTTTAGTGTTTCTGTTACACATTTGGAAGACATGCAGGGCTTGAGTAGATTTTGCTTTTTCATAAACAGAAAGGATATGCAAGCTATTAATTTTTTAATTATTGTAATTGAGTGAGACAGTTCCAGATTCCAAGTCCCTATTCTGGAGGGACACACCCTTGTTTTTGGCAAAAGAGCCATCATATTTGCTTCTCTCACTCTAATCCCTCAATGGATCTGAGAGGCCTCTTGCATCTTTCCCCCTAGAATCCCACTTTATGACTTTCAAATGTTGCCATTTGTTGGATGTTTCGCCTTCTAATCAAACAGTCTCTGTCATTCTCCAAAATTTTATTATTCCAATAGCTCTCTGGTACCCTCCCTGTCTCTGTCCCAAGGTCTTTTGTACTTTTAGAAGGTGACAAGTTCATTGTTGAACTCAGTTCCTAGAGCCTGGATGGCAGTGGCTCTGAAAAAGAAAGGAAGTTGGATAGCTATAGCCCTTGTGTCATTACACAACTAACAACTAATAAGTGAAATCAAATGGGGATAGATACGTTCTACAGAAAAGGGAAATGTTGCCAATTCTAAAAAGGAGTGAAGAGAGAACAGAAGGTAGTTTAGTTGGAGAAAATACAGAGAATGAACAAATGAATAATTGCACAGCATTTATTAAATGTTTGTTGCGTGTTAGCCATCATGCTATGCACTGAAGAAGCAAATTCAAAAACTGAGGGGAAAAAATAGAAGTTTACATTCTAAAGGGAGAGATAATATGTAAAGGGAAAAAAGGGTGACCAAGTAAGGGGTTTTGGTTGGTCTAGGAAATCACAGTGATGGTAAATTGATCCAGGGTTCTATTGGGTTCAACCCAGATTGAAGAATGACAAATCTCAATTCTCTCAGCCAGGTGAATTCCTCAGATTCTGCCATAGAACTGTTCCTGAACAGCGTAGTCTTTTTCCTTTCTCTGGACCAACCCCTTCATTCATTCATTTGGATCTCTAACAAAATACACACTCTGCCTCCTCTTTGAAATCCATCCATAAAACTCACTTCTTCAAAACTTCCAGAGCTAACACTTAACATTGTAGACATCCTCCCTCAAAATAAAAGTGAAGTGAATGGTCAAAGGAAAAGGAGAAACAACCCAAATGAGTAGGATGGGGAGTGCTCTGGTTTCCTAAATAAAGCACTAGACTTGGAATCCCAAAATCTGACCCTGTTCAAGTCAGGCCTTAATGCCAACGTTTCCTAACTGCAAGACCCTAAGAAAGCTATTTAAATCCCACCCCCAACTCTGTTTTCACATTTATATTCATACATATATATGTATAATGTACATATTATACATATATATATTCACATGTATATTTCCTACTTTTAGTATTGATGTGAGGATCAAATAAGATTATTCTGAAACATTGTGATATAGTAAGTAAATTCCTGGAATTGGCCTCAGAAGATCTGGGTTCAAATCCCACCTCAGACATTTAATAGCTGTATGATCATAGGTAAGTCAGGTAACTTTTCTAAGCCTCAGTTTCCTCATCTGTAAAATGAGGAGGTTGTACTCGTTGGCCTCTAAGATTCTTTCTGTCTCTAAATCTATTATCCTATGACTATCTATCTAGATATAACATATGTAAACATATATGTATATACATATTTAGTCACACATATATATGAAGTTATAACTTCTAAATTGATATATAAATGTTAAAAGGTTTTGTTGTGTTGTGTTTTTTTTTAAGATTTTAAACCCTCCTTCTTTTTCCCTTCCCATTTGCTTTCTCTTTTCTCCTTTTTTTTTAGCTACATCACCATCACCAATTCCTAAATCCAAAGAAGGAAATAGAGAATGTGGCATAGATGGAAAGGTGGTTGAGATAGTTCAAGGACTGCTGGGAAGGAACCATTCCAGTTCTTTTTAACTCAAGCCTTAAATGGGACCAGGGCAGTAAGCCCTATCCCCTAATATTCTCATCAAATGTTTTCATCTCTGGATTAGGTTTTAAGCCTAGCTAGAAACAACTATCCATATAGTTTCCATGAATGAGCTCCTCAAAAATGGCCAGGCCTCATAGGCTTAACTGCCTTCTTTAATATTCTTTCATGATTCTTCAGTTCCTAAAATCTTTCATTTCCTAACTTATCCCTACAATTCATAACCCAACAGAGATGGATTTGATTTGGGAGAAATTAAGACCAGTCCAAACTCTAAGACAGAGACTGGGTCCATTTAACTATCCTTGTTAGGGGCCACCCACATTGCCTTATTGAATTGAACATTTATTCTACATGATTTGGACAAACATTTTGGTGAGAGTGCTAAAGGCCTATTAAGAAAGATCTCAAACAACAAATTCTCCCTAGTCTGTTCCCACGTTTTAAACCGAGCCTCCAAAATATTCTCCTTTGTCATCTGGGCAAATCAATGCCCAAATACCCAGATGATTCTTTCAGATCACTTCCTGAATTCATAATTCCATCTTTCCCTGACAAGAGGGAATAAAAAAGCAAAATGTGCTATTACATGTGCATCGGTGTACTTCTGTAGTCTCTCAGCTATGAACAAAGAGTCAAAACTGTGAATATTGAGGTAATGAAAGTTCCCAGCTTGTCCTGTCGAAAGAGAGACTGTCTATGTTCTTTCTCCACTTCAGTCATTCCTGTTGTCCTATCTTGGCCTCACACTAAGCAGTAGATAACCACCATGATCCCCATTTGTAGGCCCATGGCATGAAAGATGGTGGACCAACGGCTCCTGTGATTAAGATAAATGTCACAGTGTAAATCAGGCCCACTATCAGACCTGTCTATCACTTACCACTTGATTAGTTATAACAAGCACAGGATAAAACTCCATGGAACATGCCCCTCCCAACCTTTAAGAGTTGATAGAGGCAGGAATTAATTAACTGGCTGCCTACAGTTTGGCAGGTGACCTAGGCAAATGAATGGTGAAGGTCTTACAATAACAATTCAGGATATGGAGAGAAAGGCCAGAGCCTTGGGAGAAATGACGACAGGAATTGCAGAATAGAGCAGGTCAGAGAAATTTGAAGAAATCGCAGAATCCTATGGCAGGAGTGGGCAAGGTCATTCTTGTCACAGGCCAGTCATTAGTGCCACCTTTAGAGTTCCCTCGTCAGTGATTGGCCAATTGATTTCTGTAACAATTTTCGTTTTCCTTAAATTGGTATCACTTTTGTTTGTCCTTTCTCCAAAGTCCAAAGACTGGTCTTACAATGTACCTAGGTTAACTGTTCTGATTGAACCAATTGGCCCATTCAGTTTTTTTAAGTTTGATTGATTTTATCTTTTAATTATCTGGTTGTTTCACTAGAACACTACAAAGAAAGCTATTTTGTATATGAGCTTCAAAGATGAAAACTGAGGCTTAGAGAAAATTCAGAGTTTGAAACTAGATTCGGAATTAGCCAATCAGTCAGTCCGTTCACTGACGACAACAAATATTGATGAATCATATGCCATGTGCAGAGAATAGTCCAAGTTGTAGGAGAGGTAGACAGTTTAGACAAAGACATAGTCATGGAGTTTATAATCTTGGAGGAAGGGAGAGGGAGTAAGGAAATACAATATATAGTATTATATAAGTGCATTCAAGAGTTAAAAACAAAATGCTATGTCAGGTCTGAGGAGGAAGGGTATTGATGATTAGTGGCATCAAGGAAGGCTTTGCAAAATTTATAGATTTTGGATTGGGCATGAATGAATTGGGTAGGAATTCAATAGGCTTAGATGGGAGAAAGGAATCAAGGAAAGCATTCCAGGTATAGTGGGGGTAGAAAACTTTAAGGACATTTTCCAGGAAAGAGGGCAGTCAGTTTGGCTGGAGCATAGAATAATTGGGAATCAGAGATCTAAGTTAGAGCTTTCAAATTAGAATATCACCTGATTGAATGTCAAAATGCTCAATTAACTATTCCTAAGTAGATCTATTTCCAGATAGAAATGTGACCAAATGAAAAGAATACTGGATTTGGGCCAAAAGACCTTGGTTTGAGTTGAGTTCTAGCTCAACACTGGGTAAAACATTTTACTCCAACTTTTAGCTATAAAATGAAGAAATTGAACTAGAATCAGTGGTTTTCAAAGTATGGAACCCTCTGAGGTCCCCAAGATCCTTTCAAGCAGTTCATAAAGTCAAAATTATTTTCATAATAATATCAAAATATATTCATTTCTAATACAATAACTATCAATAGATATAATCTATATTTTTTGAAAAAGCAGGGCAGGGAGGGAAGGGAAGAGGGTTCTCAACAGTTTTTAAAAGTATAAAAAAGTCCTGAATGGAATAGAAAATTTAGAATTCTGAAATGATTTTTCTGTCCCCATGAGGAAAGAGCAAACCACCAGAAATAAACAAAAACCAAACTGCTTCCATGTTGGTTCCTGGCAAAAGAAAAAAAAAAAACCTTTCTTCAACCTCTTTCCTTTTCTCCTTTCACAATTTATCCATCTAGTCATTCCCTCAGCTTATCTGCTCAGTGGCAATGAATAATAATCATTTTTAATTCAATAAACTAAGCCCGTCAATGTGTTCTCTCTTCAGCCTAACAAGGCAGTCTACTTAAAATGTACATATCTCTAGAAGATCTTAAAGAATGATAAATAATGTTAGACCCTTCCAACATTATGACATTATATCTGCCTATATTTAAAGGCAGATGGGCCTTTATTGTCATCACCTCAAATTAGCTCACATGGGCAGACTGAGGAGCTACTGACTTAGAATGAAACATTAAATACACATCAGCTGCACTGTGATAGGGGCTAAGGGATACCAAAATGTCAATGACACCATCCCTCACAAAACATGCAATCTAATATGAGTGAGGGTAAGACATATATACAAATAAGTAAGATACAAGTATAGTGCCTAGTGGGCATCCTTCACATGTATTTATTGAGAAAACTACTCAAGTTTCAATTAGGTTAGCTAGCATTTATATAGCATTTTAAAGTTTGCATATATTATTTTATCCTCAACCCAGTGCTAATTATTATGATATTATGATCCTCATTTTCAGGTGCTGAAACTGAGACAGACATAGGTTAAGTGAGTTGCCCAGGGTCACACAGCCAGCAAGTATGTGAGACCATATTTGAACTCAGTCTTTCTTGACTATAGGCCCACAATTCTGTAGACTCTGCCACTTAGCTGCCTAAGGAACTATGTGGGTCAGTAACTCAGAATTATAATCATGAGGTCCTACTAATGTGTTTCTTTTACTAGACCAGATGATACATTTGTTCAAAGCAAAAGACATTTAATTAAATAATGACAGAGCAAGTGATGAGCAATGTTATCTCATATATGTACCACACCTCCAATAGGAGAAGAGATTTTCCAAGAAATAGCTGTTACCATGAAACATATATGAAAAAGAAAACATGCAGGGAAGACACATGGCTGAGGAATGTTCACCACCATGGCAACCCACAGGAGGCAGCATGATATAGCGGGGAGAACACTTGGTTAGAATTCTGCCTCTGTCACTTACTATTACCTGTGTGATCTTGGGCAAATCTTTTTACTTCTCTGGAATGCAGTTTCCCCATTTGAAAAAAAAAAGGAGCCTGGACTCAATGATCTTCAAGGTCCCTCCCAGATCTAAATCTGTGATCCTATAATCACACTTAACACACCATAAGGTCCTTATTTCCTTTGCCTGACATGTCCCAACTCTGCTGAGTGTCTTGGCTGAATTTCCCTGTTGGAAGAAACTTCCTTGTTAGCTTATGGGGTGAAAGGATATCTCCAACATTTTTGTGATTCAAACACCAGGCAGCCCCAGTCAGCCTGTAGGCTGGAGAAGCCTTTAATTATTTTAAGTGTGTCTTTTTAATGTTTGATTCTGAGCTCTCACTCTGTGAATTTAGTTCTTTATTTGACATAGAATGAAAAAATTCCCTTCAGTTCCTTCCTATTCACACATGACCTAAAAGTCACCACCAAAATAGCTTCAATTAGCAAGGCCAGGCTGATCAAGAGACAAAATCCCTGCTCTGTTTATATAGGGCAGAATGTGATAAATTCAAAAGAAGTCCAACTGATATGATAGCATATAAGAAATATAAAGGAGGAAAGTGTATTTTCATCTGAAAAGATCAAGGAAGGCTTCACAGCAAAGGTAAAAGGTCTTGAAGGCAGAGAAGAATTTCAAGGAGTAGAAATACAAGAGGAGAAAATTCCAAGTAGGCACAGGGTAGAGAGGAGAAGGGGTTAGGAAAGGGGAAGAAAATGTAGGAAAAAAAATTAGAGAAAAGGTATTGGTCCAGATGAGCTGGAATATAGATTATATACTCTGAAAACTACTGACTGGAGAAAACTAGTAAGAGCCAAATTTTGAAAGGATTTATATGACAGTCTAAGGAATCTGCTGACTCTATGGTTAATTAAACGATTAAGTAGGAATCAGTTACTAGAATAAAAGAATATGAATGAGGTGAGGGAGACAGGGAGTTCTTTCTATTCAATAAATCCACTTTCACTATAGCACACAGGCAAACATCATCTCTGTGGTAAACAATTTGACTGATAATAGCAATCAAAATGATCAAAGATATAATGCGAGGGACCTTGTAGATACAAATGGATAGGTAGATGTGTATATATGCGTACATACACACACAACCATATATGTATATAATATATATATATACTTCCTGTAATTGAAAAGTATTGATCACAGAATAATCAAAGAAAACTTTGAAAGGGTAAACTAAACATTTGGTTCACAGGCAGAAGAAACATTAAAACTTAATCATAATGCAAACAAGAAAGTGATGGCACTAAACGTATTTGTGACACTCTAACATTCAGTTGGGATAATAATCACACCAATTGACATTTATATGGCACTCCGAAGTGTCATATAGCTGGACTCTATTCTTGGGCAGGGGGATAGGGGGGAGAGATTCAAATGCAAAATCAGAGTGGTCATGCTAAAATTATATTTGTGTGATTCCTCAAAGCTTCCCTAGACAGCATCACAAGCTCCCACGATCACCTGCAAGAGGATGAAAAGAGGGTAATTGACATCTGCATTTTCTATTGTTCCCAAATCACAAGACTTAGGGGCTGCGTTCATGTCAAGCCAAATTGGAAGGGGCAACTGGCCGGTGAAATCATTAACTCTTTGGTAGAGTGAAGCCTCAGTCTTCTTAGTTGTTTTGTTTTTCTTAAAACCAGATCCATTCATTCAAAGAAAAAAAATGCCTTTCTATAAAAAAGGAAATGATTAAGTTGCTCTTACCAAAGCATGTTATTATGATATTTACCATCTTTCCCTAAAAGTTCCTCTTACACTTTTGTGTTTGCAAATCACTTTGTTGTTGATGGAGTTATTGTTCTATCAACCACCTGCTACTTAAGAAATGAAGGAACTGGCCCAGGTGGATGCCATTTCCTTCAGTTTTTAAGAATAAGGCATCAGATCCACAGATTTGAAGCTGAAGGAAACTTTAGGGGTCACCTTAGAGCAGGGGATATTAACCTGGGATGCATGAACTTGGTTTTTTCTAAAATATTTTTATAACTATATTTCAAATTAATTGGGGATTTTTAAAGTCCTTTGGATTTTATTTCATGCATTTGAAAATGTAATTTGAGAAGGGGTCTATGGGCTTCATCAGACTGCCAGAGAGGTCCATAGCATAAAAAAAAGTGAAAAATTCCCAATCTAGAGGATTAAATGAAATAATAAATCAGATCATAAAGGTAATAAGTAGCAAAGGCAAGACTTGACCTCAAGTCCTCTCCCTGCTCAGCCAGCTCTTTCTCCAGTGCACAAGGGTTGGTTCCTTCATTTAGTTAGGGAGGAAATTCAACATTATCTTCATAGATGAGAAGTTCAAAGCTTTGCGAACCCTTCCCCTTCCCATAGTCACTCCTATTCTCCCAGGTATATGGCATTGCCTCTGCATTGAACATAGCCACCCTAAACCACAACTTTACCCACCTCCAGAGGCAACCATCAATCAATAAACATTTATTAAATATCTACTATTTGCCAGACGCTGGACTACATGCTAAGGATACAAAAAGAGGCAAAAGATAGCACCTGCCCACAAGGAGTTTATGTTATAGAGGGGGATACAACATGCAAACTAATATAAACAAGGAAAACTATATACAGGATAAATAGGAAATAATTAACAGAGGGAAGGCACGAGAATTAAGAGGAAAAGGCTTCCGGTAGAAGGTGAGATTTTAGTTGGGACTCATAGGAAACCCAAGAGATCAGTAGTAGGAGCACAGGAGGGAAAGCATTCCAGGTCTGATACTTGAAATTATCCATGTTAAGTCAAGGGCTGGACTGGGCATCAGAAAACCTGGTATTAATCACAACCGTGACATTAGCTTGCCATGTCACCCTAGCTTAAGAATAAGAAACCATTTCGTATGATGGAAAGAACACCTAGAAGGTTAATTCTAGCTCAAAGTGTTCTAAGCCATTATCACCTAGGCAGCCAGGTGGCGCAATGGATGGAGCATTAAACCTAGAAGACTGAATTCAAATTCAGTCTCATGAAAGCTACATAAACATATTTAAATATCTAGGCAAATGTGTGTGTGTATACACATTCACATACACACATCTATATACATATAGACACACAAATACATATGTTTCCTTAATAAGGAGAGAAAAAAATTTCAATCTGTTTTCATGCACTTCTAAAGTATGAATCTGTTAAGAAATTATTTTGAAGATAGATACATAAATGTTATGTGAAATGTATATGTGAAATTTAATTGATAGAAATTGGAAATAATCATTGTAATTGCTGTTGGCAGCTAAGTATTTCAACAGATAGAGTGTTAGACCTAGAGTTCAAATCCAGCCTCAAATGCCCATTGACTGCATGTTCTTGGGTAAATCACTGAATCACTGCCCGTCTCACTTTCCTCATCTATATAATGGGGATAATAAGAGCACCTACTATGCAGGACTCTTGTGAGGCTCAAAGGAGATAGTAATTGTACTCTCCAAACCTTAAAGAACATTAAAAAGGCTCGTTATCATTATTAACATTATTGTTGTTTGTTAGCACTTGCCAGTTTTTCTATCTTTAAACTGAAAGTTGTGGCTGGACAGTATAGAAGTCAGTCTGCATTCAATCAGCAAGCATTTCTTAAGTGCCTAATATGTGTTAGGCGCTGTGCTGCATTTTGGGAACAGAGCCTAGCACCAACTGATTGCTTTCCTCTCATTTTTTATTATTTTCAAAATAATTTCTTCCTAAAATTAAGTCAAATTCTAGCTCTGTTACCTCTTCCCTGTCTACACTAGGTAACACATATCATATCTCAGAGCGTCTTTCAATTTCTGTATCTATAAAATGAGAGAATTGGAACAGATGACTAACGTCCCTCCCTATGATCCCAAAGACAAGTCTAAAAGCCCGACTAACCATAAAAACTTCACAAATGATTTTTCAACTAATAAATAATGTTTTTTAAAACCTTGACATTTCATTTCAGAAGATTAACCCTTGAAAAATAATTGTTTTGTCTTTGAACCTTTAAAAAAGTTTCTTGGCTTCATATTTTTATGAACAAAACATCTCCACATACTAAAGTCTTGACAAACACTCCTCTGACCCAGGCTAAACAGCGTACTCACTTTTCAAATAATCAGCAGTAACTGAGACACAAACTTATCCTTTCTTCCTTTCAAGGGTCCAGTCAAGTTTGACTTTGTGTTATTGTCAGACTTAGAAAGAGGCATGTGATTTACTCTTGGGTTTTTTTTTTTTACAGCATCCCTTGTATTTTTCCACAAAATGTTAAATTCTTTTACATTTCATCAATGTAATAAATGGTTGTTTAATTGTGGTGATGTATTTATGTCAATCAGAACAATACATTGAATAAATCTTTAAACACAAAGCTACAATAATTAAAATAATTGTGTGACCACTAAAACAATTAATAGCTCCCACCACCTGCTGGTTGGTGACAGATTATAAGCATACTCTGGGGTCATGCCTCTTAGGCAGACACAACAAGTCAGCCCTCCCACCCAGTGGGTGACTGGGAGCTTCCACCCTATGCTATGAATTGAGAGTTGCAACCTTTTCTCATTAGTCACATCAAATAAGGATATAATTCACCTTGTCTATTAGGTCAGATTTGTTTTAAGTTTATAAGTTTGAATCATTGGTAATAAAAGTTTTACAGATGGATAGCAATGTGTTGTTAATTTGTGCTAGTTCACAGACTAACTGCTAGGGATACAGAGGACTAGGTTTTTTTGCTCCTTTTATAAAGCAAGAAAGGCTTATCAGGCATTTATAACTTCAGGAGAAGAACTAACGCCATTGCTTCTGATTGATTTCTCCTTGCCTACAAACCTCTCTGAACATATGTTGCTGTTCTTAGCACCAGCTCCTAAAGGGCAGGGATGACATCCATTTTATTTTCTTTGTTTAGTGCCTACCACATCATTATGTCCATATAAGCAATAAAAAGCCTAATTCTGTCACATACCCATATGCCATACTGTCATATACTCAAGTAGGGAAGTCTTCCAGGAGTTTTTCTGGAAAAATATGTCACCATCATCCTCTCCCTTCCAGGGTGGATCCACTGCCATGACTTCCCAGGATTTCTCACAAAAGGTCAAGAGTGGAGATTTGAGCCCGTGTTCATAAAGTCATTCCAATAATCAGCCAGAAGGGCTCAGTGGAGAGCAGTAGTGGAGGATATAGCATGAAAAGGGGATATCACTGTGGAGGGTGAGAATTGTTTATTTCAGGCAAGATCCACCCATCCATTTCCATCAGTCCAAATTCCAAAGCCTGTAAAAGCATTAAAGGACCATCCCCGGCTGGAGCCATCCTGAAGCTTCCTGACTTAAACAAGAAAGTGCTTCTCTTTTGCAGAGAGATAGAGCCCGGGCGGCCTGTATTTCAAAAGGCCCCTGCGACCTCTGAGTAAATAAATGTGTGGAACAGATACAATAAACATTTTCTGCTGTTCTGAAATCAGATCTGCAGATTCCCCAGCCCCTCTTTGCTGAGCAGACTGTAATTACAGGATATGTTAAATTTTCTTTATAGCTAGTCCTGATGGTTGTTAAGTGACCGCACTGCCCTGAACAGCACCCCTCTCTGGTCTGCTACCATGTGTAATGAAAACCAGATGTTTGTCTAAAGTTAATAATCAATACAGCACTCATCCTGAGTCAAGTAGGGCTCACCATTTGCTTAGAGAAGCCATGTAAAGTGGCGATAAGCTAGGGATACTTGCAGTGGGCTGCTGGGGCCATGGGTCCACGATGAGATAAACTATTCAAAGCCCCCAGAGACAACTAGGGAGCAAAGTGGACATTTGACAGACAACCTGAAAAGTTTTCTCTGGAACTAGAAAAATCAGTTTACCCCTTCAGGGTGGCAGAAGCCTTTCTCTGACACATAATCCTGGGTGGGGGGAGGCTGTCCTCTATTTAGGGGCCTTGCCTTGGAAATGATCTGGAACCACCTGCCCCAATTTAAGTTTCTTAATGCTAATCCCTTGGGAAATATTAGTAAAACCTCTCCCATTTAGAGTTGTTTTCCACCCAAACATTCAATAAATACTAGCTGAATCAATGATGTCTTCACTTTGGCAGTAATCCATAGGTCTTACTTCAGAAAAACAGGTTTAGAATCACAGAATGTTAGGAATGGAAGGGACCATATTGGTTATCTAGTTCAACCTCTTCATTAAAAGAAATGGAAACTGAGGCACAAAGTGACAAAAAAATTTTCTCTAGAGCTAGTAAATGGGAAATCCAGAACATGAGTCCAACTCTTTTGATTCCAAATCCACTGTCTTTCTACTACACCATGCTGTCTATTTAATGAAGGATTAAACATAAGCCCTGCTGGACTCAAATTATGAACTGGCTCATGAAAGTTTTCTGGCTGCTAATATTGCGTTCCAAGACTCACTAAAGATGTCTTCCTTCCTGATCACCTCTGTATAACCCCTACCCAGATGGCCATCAGCTTCTTACTAGTCCCAAAGCTCTTCTGGACAGAATAGGGCTCCAGGATGTTCAGAAGAGCGAGGCTTCTTTGACTGAAGCTAAAAGGTTCTTTAGAACAGTGATTTCCATATTTTTTTGACCTTACAACTCCATCAAAAAAAATTTTTAAGCATTCATCCTGAATATATGTATATTTACTTATAAATTATATACATGTACTACTACATTAATAATTATATACATTATAAAACATATAGAAATAGACATTTTAAATGGTACTATAGATGAAATAATTTTATCCAAATCAACAGGGAGTCACTGTCATTAAATGAATAGAAAAGTGATCTGTAGTTTAGGAAAATCAGTTTGTCAGTTCTGTGGACAATGGATTAGAGACAAAGACTTAAGATGAGGGGACCAGGTAGGAGATCATTGCAATAATCTGGGCAAAGGGAGATAAGAGGTTGAAATATGGTGATGGCTGCATGAGTAGAGAAAAGGAGAGATAGAGGCAAGATATATTGTGGACATGGAAACAAGATCTGGCAATTGATTAGATACATGAAGTGAGAGAAAATGAAGAGTCAAATATGACACCAAATATGGCACCCAAGATGACATCCTTAGTGTCTAGGAAGAGGGCAGCATCCTCGACAAAAGTAAGGAAGTTTGGAAGAGGGGTGGGTTTGGGGGGAGAAGGTAATGTAATCAGAGCCGTGGTGAATGTTGCAACCCACCAATGCCTGATTATCGTGAGAAATTCACTCAGTCTGTCACACTCAGATGAAAAGAGGTGAGAGGTAAAGCTCCTGCTTACCAGTTGTAGCTATGAACCAGAGCAGTACGTATCAAAGTCATCAAATGATCTGGAGTAGCAGTTTATAATTTCCTCAAGTGACCTTACAGTATCAGAAAGGAAGGGGGTTGGGAATACTGGCTATTTGCACAGTGTAGAGGAAGGAAGGAGGGAGGGAATGTTGGAAAAAAGGATGGGTGAAACTGAATTGGGATCAAGTCCAATGATTGGCTCTTACAGAAATGCAGTCCATATTCCCACTCTCTGATTGGTTTATCTCACCTCTTAGAGGGCCATGAACACAATGGAATCGGACCACAGTCCCTCAAGGTGTGTAAGTCTTCACTTCAGAACTAGTTAGTATCATGCTTTAGAAAACTGTTACACACTTCTCATCATGAAATCATACTCTCTAATCAAGCAAATTCCTCCATGATCACTCCATGATCACATGTTGGTTTGTTTCCCATAATTGTCTTTGCTGGGTCCTCTACCCATGTCTCCATCAAGGTGAAAGTGGTGAAAGACACTCCCTTCCTCTTCTTCCCCAGTGCATGTCCATCATCATCTTCAAGATCTGATTCCAGCCTCAGCTCCTCCAAGAAGACTTTCTTGGCTAATTCTGACCAGTTCTGGTTATTCCCTATTTTATGGTTCCTCCAACATTTATCTTTACAGTTTATCTGCTATTTGTTTGTTCCCAGTTGTTTCGTGTAAGAATGTCATAGCTCCCTAAGCAGTACACAAAGAAAGGGACTATTTTTGGTAAATCCTTCCCTGTGCCCCATGTAGAACCAAGTAGAGAGATAGTGTGGTGAAAAGCAATGATTCTGGAGCAAGAAGATCTGGGTTCTGATCCCAACTCCTATATACTCTCTGTGTGATCTAGACAAATGACTCTAACTCTTAAACCTTCAGTTCCCTCATTGGAATATAAGAATAAAAACATATGTACACACTTACAAGGTTGCTGTAAGGAAAGTGCTAAATAAACCTGAAAGTACCACATAAATGTGATTTATTTTTAGTAGTATTATGCTTCACATACAGACTGTAAGTCTGAAAGAAAGATGGACTTCAGAAAGTGACATTAAGCATGCCTCCTCAACCATATGCCTTCTCTGATCTTCTAACCAGTCTGTTAAAAGGGGAGGAACCTCCCACTACTTTCACTAGCTTTTGAGTCAACTGTACCCTAAACATGTTAGGAACCATCTCTTTTTTTTTTATCTTTAAGCCTTGGACATTGAGAACCTAAAAGCTAAATCCCACAAAACAAAGGCATAATTTTGCTCTAAAGAGAGGAGAAGTACATGCACTCTTATGGGAAACAAAATATATAACAAATGAATCATCAAGAACATGGATGAAGTTAACAACAAATATACGACTTTATCAAATTGTCTCTTATATAGTGAAAATAGCAGTGATACTAACTAAGCATTTAAACATACAATTATTCCAGTTGAGAGGATTATAATGGAATTCAATAAATATCTATTCCAGGTTCAGAATAGGTTAGACATGTCTACCAAGATATGAAGTCATATGAACTTCCTAGCATCTATCAGAGAGGTGAGGGGAGGGAAGGAGGGAGAGGGAGAGAGAGACAGAGACAGAGAGACAGAGAGAGACAGACAGAGAGACAGAGAAAGAGAGAAATAAAAGAAGTGGCAAAGCCAGACTTCTTCTCCTGGCCACAACTATAGGTTGAAGCAGATTCAAGATAGTTAGCAAGATCAGGGTGCTGTTACTTTTTTATGGTAGGCCATAAGGCAAGAGAGGCCCAAAAAAACTAGCCAGAAGAGAGAAGTTTATTTGGAATGAAGAGAAACTGAACCCCATTCAATCAACAAAAATCTACCTCCCCCTTTCTATTCAATGAGGCTTATTGGTAACCACAGTACTGAAGCAGGAAGGGTCCACCCCACCTTTTAGTGAAAAGTCACTGCCTCAAAACCCTGACCCATTTGGAGAACATTTCTGAACTGTCCAAGGACTATTTTCATAGATAAAATAGATTTGCAGCTAGAAGAGACCTCAGAGACCATCTAATCCAACCACCTCATCTTATAACCAAAGAAACAAAAGCCCAAGAAGGTTTTCAAGTCATAAAGGAAAAAAACATAAATGGCTGGATTTAAATACAAGTCTCTTGACTCCAAAGCCATAGGGACCCACATTAATCTACTATTACCTTCCCAAGTCAAATAGTTAAACAGTACCAGTTGCCAGGAGTGTCTAGGTAGCATAGTGCCAGCCCTGGAATTGGGAAGATTCACCTTTCTAAATTCAAATCTGGTCTCAGGCACTCACTAGCTGTGTGACCCTGGGTAAGTCTCTTAACCCTGTTTGCAGTTTCCTCATCTGTAAAATGAACTGGAGAGGGAAATGGTATCCAGTATCTTTGCCAAGAGAATCCCAAATGTGATCACAATGAGTTGGACATGACTGAAATGACTGAAAAGCAAAAAAAAAAAAAAATTACCAACCAAATACTACCAAGGGAATAGTTGGGAGTGACTCCTAACAGGTCAAAGGAGCAAAACACTAGAAAATGCATTAAACCATTCCCTTTCACTTCTCACCTAAATCAAATGCCAGGAAACAAAAGGAAAATTATATTTTCCCCCAATGTCAGAACTCTAAGAACTTCCAAGAAGATCTAGCTCTCCATCTGCTAGATTCACCAGCCACAGGTATGTTTGGAGTTCTGCCTTCCTCACTCTGGAAGCAAGATATCCCTTCCAGTTCTGCTTATCTGCACCAAGATGAATTTTAAAATAAGGCAAATAGCTCCTGTCCTGTGATCCATTGCCATATCCAGGTTGTGCGGTTAGATGACCCCACCTCAGCCCATACTGGACTCCCTTATTGTATCTGGTTTCCCAACACAGAACCTATTCTCTATCTGTGATCCTGTGCTTACATTGAACACTTAACTACTGTCCCTTAACTAAGTAATAAAAAGATTATGCTTCTGCACGTACTCCCTTGCCTAGACTGAATTTCTGGATCCTGACCACTACCAAACCTATATACTCCAACTCTACTTGATCTCTGACCCTGAATTGCCTTTTCAAACTCTGTACCCTTCTTGTTGGCCTGAAAATCCAGTCTCTGATCTCAGCTTTGCCCTCTGCATTCAGGGAACTAGATTTTTCTTCTATATTTATAAAGTGCTATTTTCTCTTGCTGTGCTAGTCAAGTTCATAATTTTTCATTCAACTATTTACCATATTCACTGTACGTAGAATACAGGCTTAGGCTCCATAAGAAAATGAAAGTTTAGATAAGACACAGTCCCTGTCCTCATCTTACTCACAGTTTAATAGAGGAACAAGAATGTACGTAATATGAAATAAAGCAGAAAAGGCAGGACCATAAGATTTATAGCTCCAAAGGATTTTAGAGATTATCTAGTCTATCCTCTTCATTTTACAGGTAAAGAAACTGAATTCCGCAGAAATCAAGCAACTTGCCCAAGGTCACACAATGACAGAACTCATATTGAACCCACCTCTTCCAAATACGGAACATTTTCCACTCTATCATTGGGTACTATCAGATTGTGAAGAGTCTTGAATGCTTGGGGAAAATGCATATGTCAGCAGTCTGGCTCAGTTCCAGGCCTCTCTTGAACTTGCCCCACTCAACTACTGATCATGACATAGTGCCAACAATCAGATGACACAAGGTATAATTGCACCTTTGTCTGGTAGACTTTGGGGCAATATGAATACTTGGGGGGAGGAGTAGGAATAGAAATGACCAGCCAATCCCTAAAAATTTTGGTATCTTGGAAATTAGTTCAATCTATTTGGTAAGGGACAGGAGGGTGGAGATGGGATATATAGTGCCCTCCACTTTAGCTAGGACTAATCCCTGATTCTAACTGCTTTTCTCACAATATCTCTCACATCAGTCCTATTCGCCCCTCTTCCCCAAACAATCTGGTTCTCACTCTTTTCACTCATCATCTAAACAATTGCAATAGACTCCTGCTTGAGCTCACTATGTCCATTCTCTCCCTCCTCCCATCCATCCTTCTCACAGTTACCAAAGGAATATTCCCAAATCACAGTCTTCATTATGCCACTTCCATGCTCAAAAAAAAAAAAAAAAAAACAGAGGTTCAACTCCCCTCTAGAATAAAACACAATCTTCTCTTTGGGTATTTAAGCACTTCACAACACTCTTGTCCAAGTATATTGTCATTACTCTATATGCCAACCAAACTGGTTTACCTACTATTCCCTCTACACAATACACAACATCCCATCTCTTATGCCCATGTCTACCATGCCTGGAATGTTTCCCTTCCTCATTTAAACCTTGTAGAATCTCATTCCTTGAAGGTCAGCTCAGCTATAATCTCTTGCACAAGACCTAGGCTCTTCCTCCTTAGTAGCTAGCGCTCTCCCCCTAGAAATAACTTTGTATTTACTTTATATGTATTTCATATGTCTCTACATGTTTCCCTCAGTAGAAGGTAAGCTCCTTGAGGGAAAGGCTGTTTTCATTTTCATCTGCATATCCTACCACAATATTAGCACAAAGAATATGTTTAATTAATATTTGTTAAATGACTATGGAAAGAATGAATGAACGAATGAACAAATGAATGAAATCCCTTTGTACAAATAAACTCTCCACCTCTGCTAGAGATAAGTTTCCTTTCATGACTAATTCTGCCTCTTTTCTTAGTCCATTCTGTGCTCTAGGTATTTATGACCTACTTCCTCCCATTCTATGCAACAAATATTTAAATCCTGCTGTGACAAAACACTGTGCTGGAGAAGATAAGAAGTTTAGATAAGATAGGTATGGTCCCTGCTTCCATGGAGGTCACAGTCTAATGGGGTCCATGGCATGTATACAGATAACTATATTACAAAATAGTACAGGATGAGTGGGGGAATGGGAGAGTACAATTATTGCCAACTGAGGGATCAGCAAAGAATTTTAATTGTACTCTAAAATTCCATAAATCTATCCAATCTGCCAAAAACAGGCAGTCAGAGGAGGCTTCTTCATTACCATCTTGACAGAAATCCAAATTTGGCCATATTTTTGTTAAGTGATGTAACCACTGGGCCAAGTAAGCAACTTATGTATCTTTTATGCCCTTTAACCCCGAACCAATAGCATTTAGGAGATTTTGCTTTATGATGCTGTGGTCAGGGTGGAGGGATGGGGGGAGGTGACTCTATATCTATAGCTGTGGAGGAAATGTTCATAAGATAAAATATCCCTTATCCAGGAGACAATCCCAAAACACAGGGACAAATCCAGATAGACCCTTTGTGAAAACCAGCAACCACTTGATTGACATTCTCCCCTTCACATGGAAAAAGTGAAATGCAAGCTTCAGAGCAAGTACCTCACTGTTCTTTCAATGAGTTCAAGATCAGACAAAATTAATTCAAAGTTATTTAAACACCTAGGAGATATGATCATAATACTATTGCTGGTCATCTTTGAGGAGTCATGGAAATGTGGCAAAATATGGGAAATGGGAAAGCATTATCTCAATTTTTTTAAAAAAGTAAAAAGATAGATTATAGAAACTACAGATCAGTGAATCTGATACTCACATTTAGCAAAATTCCACAACACCTTATTTTGAAAAGCATTTATTTATGAACCCTTAAAAAGGAAGAAGTCAAGTTGACTATGAACAGTCCATGAAAAATTAACTTCATTTCCATTTTTGACACAGTAATTTAACCAAAAAGTCAATGAAATGCTACAGATATAATGTTTCTGAATTTTAACCAAGCATTTAACAAAGCAATATCCTTGGAGACAAGGTGGAAAAGTGTAGTCTAGGTGGTTGTACAGTTAGATAAACTATTAAGTGAATGACAAGAAAAATGAGGGTTGGTTAATTGATCAGTGTCTTTCATCCTGGAGAGAGCTATCATACTACAAGCCTCTATTCCTAGTCCTAGTCAGCTTTTTTTAAATCAAAAACTTTTATCAAGACCTTTATGGCATGTTTAACAAATGTGTGGCTATCCAGAAGCTCAGTGGGGTAACTTACTGGATGAGAAAATCAGGTTCCTAAAAGATCTTAAGTAGCTAGTGTCACAGGCCATTATCTAATAAGATGAATTTGAATTAAGAAAAAAGCAAAATCAGGTTATATTAAGAAGAAAGCAAACTCAAGTTATGGAAAACATTTTGCAAGTAGAAAATAGTGTGGAGAAATGGGGCATTTCATTCTTGGCTCAACAGAAGTTAGCATGAAAAAAGATCGAAAGATTTTAGTTGATTAAAAGTCTAATATTATTCAAGATTTAGGCATAAATGTTATATATATGCATATGTATACATATACATATATGTAATCTTAGAGTGTCTTAATAGAAGTATAATATCCACCAGAGCAAGAGAAATAATGGTCCCACTTGTACTCTGTATTGCTCAAATTATCATGGAACAGTATTCAGTTCTAGAAATCACAATTTAAAAGAGACACTAATTACAATGTGTCCACAGGAAATCAGCCAGGACAGTGATTTGTATAGAAATAACATCATTTGACAAACAATTGAAGGAACTGAGGATATTTAGTCTGAAAAAAGGAAACACTAAGTAGGAACATAATAGCTACCTTCAAATATTTCAAGGACTTCCACATATGAGTGATTTCAAACTAAGTCCAACTGATAAAATGTTATAGAGAGGAAGATTTCAGCTCAATATAACTGTAATAAGCCTTCCCTGAAGAGAAAATTCAAGCCACTTGCTGAGAACTCCCTCTTCTCCCCTCCTCATCACTCACATCACTTGGATGCCTTCTCCCAATAGCTCCTCCTTCACTCCTATTTCACATGAAGAGATGACTCTTCTCCTTGCCAAGACAAGCCCCTCAACATACCTCCTTGATCCCTTCCCCTCCTATATTCTCCAGAAGATTTTCTTTGCTTACTATTCTTCACACAGAGCAATTCATCTCCTTACTTTGTATATTTACACATGCTAATTTTCATGCTTGGAATGTTCTCCCTCCTCACCTCTACTTCTTAGCTTCTCTGGATTCCTTCAAAATTCATCTCAAACCTCACCTTCTGCAGAAGGTCCTTCTTGACTCTTAACCTTTCCCTATAAAAAAATCCATTTTCATTGTGTATACACTTAGTTATTTACACATTGTCTTCCTCCATTAAAAGTGAACTCCTCAGGAGCAGTGACCATGGGGTGGGTGTCCTTTCTTTGTATTTCCTGTGCTGAGTTCAGTACCTGGAATATAGTAACCACTCTGCTTGCTGACCGGTTGAATGATTGATGCGTAGAGGGATTGGCCTTGGCAAGAGGAAGGTTTAACATCATTTGACAACCAATTGAATGAAGGTTTACCTTTTGTTTCAGAAACTAGAAGGAAGGAGAGAGTGTACAATTATATCCAAAGATTTTTAAATGAAGAGGATGGGAGAAAATGAAGTTATATCAAATAGCCTCAGTTTTACTCAGGACAGTATGAACTAGTAAGTACCACACAAGGAAAAATGATATACAATAATCTACCAAAAAAAGTAAACATCATAGTGTTCTAAAACACACAAAAGATTGTGTTTTATTCTAGAGGGTTTGCCTAGGCATGTAGGCCCTGTCAAGATCCCCATGCCAAGATCAACTCTCTCTTTTTACTCCTCTTTTTTACTATTTGGAGATACTTTGTTTTCCAGAGTTAAGGTCCAGCAAGCAAGCTGTGCCTTGAGCTTAATGTAACAACAATCCTTTGCACTCACCCTCTGGATGATCTCAGCCCAGCCAAATCCCAGAATTGCTTTATACCAGCATCAGATGGTCTCTGAATTCAGACAAGTACCTGTAATACCCATGTTTCAGTCATGAAGGCCTTCTATGAATCAAACTTGTCTGATTGTTGCTGTCACCCATCATTGTCAGGGCTACAGCTCACTGTGTAATCACAGCACATGTATTGAGATTTGCCCACCCTAAAGTGGGTCTCCTACTAGAGGGAGCCCTGGTACATGTGTCTAGTTCCCTCCTCCAACAGAATAAAGAAAGTTTTTTGCTTATAACCATTGTTAGCTCTTTGATTTATTTTTTATTTCATTTTATTCTTAGAGTTAACTGTGGTTTTGATAACATGTGTGAGCTCTCTGGTTTTTTTAGAGCTGCTATGACTCTGCAATTATTTGGTCAGGGTTGACCGACATTAGCCAAAGCCAATATAGAAAAGGCTTCTGGTTCTTCCACTTGGTAGACAAACATAAGGATGAGATTCTGAAATGATCTTGAATTAATTTTTCCCTATGAAAGAAATTTCTCTTCATGTCTTATAACTCATCTCCCTACTTCACAGCATGCTGAAAGGATAAATTGCTTTTCTGAATATTATTTATCCCATCCTTTGTCTAGTTTTGTGCATTGTTTCCATGAATACTTCAGTTCTGTGGCAGAGACAGACCATTAACAAATTAATTTATGAACCACATTTGTATTTCTGTAAAAAAAAAAAAAATGATCTTTTGTTGGTTTAAGTGAGACTTTATCTGTTGGTCATTGAACTCATTTTTCTTCCCTGATAGTCTGTCTTTAGCTGTGACTTGTGCATATACAAATACATTTTAATTCCCACGTAGCTGTCCTAATGATTTTTTTCATGTCTTTGTCTCTCTCCCTACTGCTCTCAATCAGAATGGTTCCTCTAGAAGAGTCAGATATTTAGCACCTCTGCTCCAAAATAGTTTCTTGACTTTTTGTTAGGAATACATGTTCATCTTTCACAAGCAGATCATATCTCAGCTTGGTATTTAAGGAATCATCAGACTGCAGAAGAGAGGGCTGTCGAGGACAATAGGAGCTCATTGACTAATGACAAGATTCCAGCTGAGTAAGTATTTACCACATGTGCTATAAACCTTCAAAATCTTCCTAATGACATCAGAGTTTCAATGAAAATATAATCTGCTGGGCTCCCACCCCTTTGATTTCAATCAACTAAATAACTAGTATTTATCAAGCACCTACTGTGTTCCCCCACACTGTCCAAGGTGCTGATTAAAATTACCTTCTATTTCTCCATATTTCTCCAGAACATATCTATTTTGAATATTGCCAAACCATTTTTTAACCAAAACCATGCCTCCTTAATCATATCATACTTTCTTTCTTACTCTTACAGTCCTTTTTCCTTAGGTTTATTTGTAATGAATCTTATTGAAGTTCTCATTAGCACAATTAAGTAATAACAGTAACTTGCATTCATATAATACTTTGCAAACATTATATCCTTTTATCTCCACAACAATCCTGGGAAACAGATGCTCACTATTATTCTTATTTTATAGATGAGGAAATTGAGAAAAATAGGAGTTAAGTAACTTACCTAAGATCACACCGCTAGTAAGTGCCTGAAGTGGGAGTCTGCCTGACTCCAGGTCCAGAGGATATCCCAGTATCCTCTGCAGCACCTAGACTTTCAACTTTTCTTCAACTGGGCTAGCCCAGGTATGGTTTCTCTATCTCATCTAAAACATTGTAAAGCCTCAACACATCAAATGTATATCAATGGGCTTGTTTTTTTCAATTGTCAATCATTTACTATTTTTTTTCTCCTTCCCATCTCCCTTCCCACATTGGACAAGGAAAAGGAAAAACAAGATCCTTATAATGAATAAGTATAGCCAAGCAAAACAAATCCCTATATTGGCCGTGTTCAAAAGTGTGTGTATGTGTCTCGGTCTGCATAAACAGCCCTAATCACTCGGTCAGGAGATGGATAGCAGTGCTCCATCATTGGTCCCTTGGAACCAGGCTTGATCTTTGCCCAATGAGTGTTTTTTCTTAAGCACCTTCTCCTTACCAGGAGATAGGGATACAAAAGCAACCAGAAGAGAATCCCAGCCCTCAAAGAATTTATCCATCTCCAAAAAAGAATCACAAACACCTCCCTTCCCCCGAACCAAACAAATGATTGGACACCACCTACATCCGACCCCCCCCCCCCCCCCCCCCGCCCCAACCCTCCACTTCACAGGGACAGTTACGAGCGCACAGGGGGCACTCTTTGCTGACGCTGCTAGAAATGGACCAGGTATGTGTGTTGGGAGAAGAGAAGAGAGGGAGAGGGAGGAAGGGGTCGGAATCATCCCCTCTCCACCCACTGGGCAACACAAAATCGGGACGATTACCCCGCACTAATTTTAGCTAAGTCAGTGTCCTCCTGAAAGCATTGCTCACGCTTTCCAGACCCTGCTGACTGAGCTAAAGTTCACTGTTTTGGAAAAGGAGGGGAAAGAGTCAGCAACCTTCTATCCCAGAGAAGGAGCCTCTCTCTGGAGGCCGCTGATTCATCAGCATCCAAAGCAAACCTAGGGTTTCAGATCCTGGCCCTCTCCCCTATCCCTCCTCTATTCTACCCCCGCCCCCCGATCCATTTCGTCTGTGTCCTTCTAGAGGACGTAAAAATCAGCTTCCCTTTTATGTCCATAGTCCGAGGGCTGCCCGGGCCACAGCTGGACGGTCATGCTCTCCTCCCCAACCCACCCCCGTTCGCGCCATTCCCCAGCATCGGAGTGGGTGTTGTTCCTGCTAGGCGATCTGCTTTGAATTACCTTTTCAGCCTGAAAAACTTGCTCTGATCTTGGGAGTGGGGTGGAGGGAGCGGGCGGGGCCGGGGCGGGGAGCGGGAAGAGGAGAGGGAAAGAGACAGTTGCCTCCGCCGCAGCCCTTTCTGCAGTTGAAGCGGAGTGGCGGTCTTCTCCAGCTGCTATTTAGGGCATTCTCAGAGTAGCTCCAGATTTGATTCTAAGCTAACCCATTTGGCACTTTTCCATGTGCCCAACCCACGTTTATTTGCTGCCAAATTGGAATTCACTTCACCAGCACCCCTAGTATCTGGATCTTGAAGCAGTTTGTAAACATCAATTAAGCTTCCCACCACCATACGTCAGTAAGCTATTCTGCAGACTGTCCCTGGGACCTGGAGGTGTGACAATCAATCTCAGAACTCGGAACCTAAGCCTTGAACTTGGTCCTTCCCCTCCCTCGACGAGAGTCACATTTCCTTTCCTTGGATAACGAAGCTGATGGAGGAGGAGAGCAAAAGCATGGCGGGGGAGGGGTGGGAGGAGGGGCAGATGCCAATGTCTGATTCAAATACCATTTTCACACACACACACACACACACGCACACACACACACACACGAACTCACTCCAGCATTCCCCATTCTAAACAATTTAACTCATATAACTCATCTAAGCTAAGCTAGGACTTGGTGCTGCTTACCAACTGCAAATAGCGAGACTGAGACTTGAAATTAGTTCCCTGATAATTCAGTACCAAAGCTATAGCAGAACTTTTCATTTAAATTGCTTCTAGCTGACTTCTGAATCAACAGGTCGGAAAGAATTTATTAAGGATCCACGGTGTGCTCAGCTGTTATTAGATATTGTCAATGAAACAAGGAAAGGAAAAGAAAGGAGACAAATGAAACACAGCCCTAAACAAATGATTAAATAAGATGTGTATAAAGTGCTTTGCTAAATTCCAAGTATATAAATGTAAGCTATTAAATTCTTATGTCATTCTCTCAACTTTTTGAATGGAATTCAGATAGATCTGGGACAAATTAAGTCAACAAACATTTAGTAGGTAATTACTTACTATTTACCAGGCACTGAGCTAAGCCCTGGGAATACAAATTGTTGTTGCTCGTTCTTCATTTTCAAAGAGGACCGAGGACATCAGGAGGGTGATATCTTGACTTGCAAGTGAATTGGATTTAAGTGAAACAGGGTTAGCCAACGTCATCAGCCTCACTGTCTGCTCCAAAGTCATTGGAGTCCAGTGGCAAGACATAGGTCAGGATAACTAATGATAGCCTGGGATGCAATGGGAGACGTTGGCCCTTTCCAGCTAAGGTCTCTCCCAGGCCTCAATTTGTCAGGCAACACCCATTCAGTGATTAAGGCTAGGTAAGAAATGAGGCAAAAGATGGCCTAGTTTGACTTGCCAAAAGAATCAGTCTGGGGGGAAAGACTCTCAGAGTTTCTGGCCATAACAGAAACTGGGGATACAAATACAGGCAAAAAGAAAGTGGGTCCCTCCCCTCAAGAAATTTACATTCTTTTGGGGGAAAAGAACACATAAAAGAAAGCTGAAAGGAAGGAGAGAGTCATGGTGGAGAAAGAAGTCAATTTAGGAGCAGACAGAAGAATGTTGTTTATATGTGAAGGTGTTTGAGCACACACATATGTACCTATAATATGTATGTGCGTATATAATGTTTACTTGTTTTTAAGTTATTTCATCAGATTTCAGATCTCTTTATTATGCACTCTAAGAATATCTGTCAATACTCTTCCTTTTGGGGGATAAGTATATAGAAATATCTATTCTATAGCCACCTTAAGTAATGAGCTTTGTTTCATCAATATTGTACAGGTTTTTATTATGATACTTTCCATATGGTTCATTTTACAGTTGCAAAAGTCTATGTTAAAACTGTTATTACACAGTTGTTAATAGCTTTAAACATGTTATTCCACTTATCTTTGATTTTTGGATGCCAGTAAGTCTCTTAATGTATCCAGCCTCCATCTTTTCCATAATATCTTTATACTCAGTGCATTTTGTCTGGAGAACATCAAGATTCTTGTAGGTGTCATCTTCATCATTGGTTCAATGTGACTTCTGGATTTAACTTCATAGCCTTCAATCACTGCCTTTCTTTGAAATGCATTAAGAATTTTACAGTTATCTAGACCAAATAATATTTTGCTATCTGTGGAGAAAGATTCTATGAAATGAATCATTTGATTTGTTTTTGAGTGGAATCATATAGTTTGATATCACCAATGTAAGTAATATATTAAGTATATTATTGTATGAAGTATTAAGTATCAGTGTATTAAGTAACTAATAAAATGTTTTGACTTTTGTAATTTGGAAAACGCACTTTGTGCTATTTGGGAGAGATCATAATGGTATTAAAGCTAAGAAGAACCATAGTGGTCTTAAACTCTGTACCTGAAAACATATCATATTTCATGTGTTCTTGACATTACTGTGCTGGTAACATTTTAAATGTAGAACAGTTTTCCATGTGGATATCAAATACTCTACCATTATCACTATATATGAGTCTAGTTTTTAAATTACAGAATATGAATGAGCCGAACTGAGTTAAAGACTTCACACAACAATCAACAAAAACCGCATATAGGTTACTGTATATTCAGCCACTAGTCATTAATTTCTTGCTTTTGTTATACCCTGGAACTTTTAGCAAACCCTTTTTTGCTCCTTAACCAATTTATTGATTTTTGTAAGCATTTGTAAAATATTTCAATGATTTGAGCAATAAATATTTTTCTAAAGTACTTAAACACATAACTGATCTATATTTGATGGACCACTAGTATTTGATGATACGTATATAATACTTTCTATTACAAAAATTTAACAAAGACTTAGGTCTGAGAGGAAGCCAATAAGGTATTTTGCTAGTAATGCATATTCCACTATGAAGTGTTTAAGTCAGTAATTAATGTTTTTATTCACCCCTTCCACTTTCCAATTTTTTCACAGAAACTAGAATTTCAGTCACCTCCCTTGATATAACTCTTCAACCATTATTTTAATGGTGCTCAAACTTTCTGTTTCTTTATTTAATCCAACTTGGATTTTAGTTATATATTTAGTTATGCATTTCATGCAACCATCTATACAACCAGAAATTTCCCACATTCTCCTCTTTTTGGCTGGGGGTGGGGCATTTTGGGGGAGTTCTGTCTCCCTTGCCTCTAATTGCTTTACTTCTCAAGCCTCTGTACTGAAATGATATCTGATTGAAATGGATGATTTTGCCCTTAGTGCTGTTTTAACTCCTTATATCACATTAACCTTTTAATTTTTTTCCTTAAGTTGCTGGTTAAAGGAATCTAGCATTTCTGATATGCCTTTATTTTTTCAGATTCCTTTTTAAATATTTTTATTTTGTGGCCATTAATTGAGCAATATGGCATTCAAGTTTTCTCCTGTATATACCAGCAAAATATTGATATGCTGTTCTAATGCCTTTTCACAAGTCTTAGATATTAACTCATGTCAATTCTGTCATGGTGGCAGTTGCTCCTTCTTAAGGATATTCTTTGATAACCCTACTTCTCTTTCTGTGGGTCTTGGGAGATACATATTAGTTTTTTTTTCTTTTCAAATAGAATTTTTCATTCACCAATCTCTGTTGACTCACCCTGAA
Organism: Notamacropus eugenii; assembly: GCF_028372415.1. Classification (NCBI taxonomy): domain Eukaryota; kingdom Metazoa; phylum Chordata; class Mammalia; order Diprotodontia; family Macropodidae; genus Notamacropus; species Notamacropus eugenii. Next base: position 415,983,479 of record NC_092873.1, read on the forward strand.
GGGTCTGGTTCTAGTCAACTACTCATATATTTCCCTACACTCCAGCCAAACTCTTCTAGTTACTTTTCCCAGATCTTGGCATTATATCTAGCACCTTTGTGTCTTTGTAAAGTATGTCCCCCATGTCTGAAATGTATTTCTTCCTTTCTTCAGTGTCAAGATATTTGGCAACACCCTGTTTTCCAGAGCTAAGGCCCAATAAACAGCCCAAAACTTAGCATAACAACAATGCTTTGTGCTCTGGATGATGTCACCCTCTAGCAAAGTGTATTGCTTTGGCCAGCACCAGGTGTTCACTGCCCCCTATTTCCTAGAGACCTAAGAGCCATCCATCACACCCCTTCACATGCTAACAATTCCTGAATTCCTGTGCTTGTAAACTGAACCAATACGACATTCCTGTTCCCAACATGTTAACTCTGATTCTGTTTGGTCTGTGAGATAGTCAACTTGAAGACTGTTCCCATAGGATCCAGGAATGCCTGCATTTGCCACACACCAGCCTGCCATAAGAATGGCTAGGAATAATTATATCATGGTCCAATCCACTTCTGTATATAAAGCACTTCCTTGCCCCAGCATGTTAACCCTCCTTCTCAGGACAGGGTTCTTCCACTTGCAAGTGTTTCCTCACTTTGAAATTAAACTTTTGTTCATGTCCTGACACACCTACCTGCTTTTGGCCTGTTCTGTGTGACTCTGACCAATCCAGGTTAGAGGCCTGTTCTGATCCATTTGACATCAGCTTATCAAAAGACTTAGACTTCTTCAAGGTGCAGGTCAGCTGCCATCTCCTACAGCCTTCCCTAATTTTCTAGTTGTAAGTGCTCTCCGCCTCCTCAAATTACCTTGTGTTTACTTTTCTTTGTATATGCTGGGCTTCCCAGTAGAAAGGATGTTTCTTGAGTATAGAAATTATTTGGCTTTTTTTGTCTTTGTATCCACCCCTCACTCCCACCACCCTCAAAGCCTTGTATATAGTAGAACTTTAATAAATGTTCACTTGATTAAATTGGATTGAATGGATACTTTAAACACTGGCTCCCAGCACCTTTTTAGAATCAGGACATTCCCAGGATTTCCCTAAGTGGAGTAATGCATCAGAAGGATATTTTTTAGTAGCACTCACAAAATTATACCCAGTTCCTCTTATCAAGAGAGATTCTCTAACACCAGTTTTAGACCTTCTTAAGAATGAGAGCTATCCAAAAATAGAATGGACTGCCTCAGGAGGTAGTGGGTTTCTCCTCACTACAGGTCTTCAAGTAAAGACTGGATAACTTTCTAAGGATTTCTTCCTCTTAATACTGAAAGATACATTTATCCATTTTTCCCAAAATAAAGTTTATGCCAATAAGCATGCATTCTTTTATTCTGCAGTAATGCATTTCAGTTATTACTACAACAAAAATAATTGGGCACCTCTAGAATATTAGTTGTATTCAACAATAAATCAAGCTAGAAATGTCATCTTGGTATATACTCCCTTCCAAACTTAGGATTGTGTGATTTTTATGAACCCTTTCATTTTTTTATTCCTCAGATGATTAATAGATGTCACAGTAAGGGTTTTCACTGGGGATAGACAGTTACTCTAGTTTTAGCCCCTTTTCTACCCAGAATGATAAGTGAAGGCTTTAAAGAGGGGGGCAGCAATAAAGGTACACTTTGAAGAACAGGCAAGATTTTAGGCACAGAGATGAAGATGGGGGCTGAGACATTACAAGTGGAGAGAATGGTATGAGCAAAGGAGTAGAATCAGGGAGGTATTATATACCACCAGAGAAGAGCTCAGCAGTATTATTACACACACTTTCATGCAAGCATCACCATTTCCTAAATCCATATTACTAGATTTACTAAACACAGTCTCATGAATAACATCTCAATTAAGAGATCATTGGTAACTTTGGAGAGAGTAGTTTCAATTGAATGAAGAGGTCAGAAACCAGCCTGAAAGTTGAGAGTTCAAAGAGAGTGAAAACATTCACTGTAGATAGACTTCTCAACTTAAAAATAAAGAGAGGCGACAGATGGGATGATATCTTATGAAGACAGATGGATCAAATGAGGGTTTCTTGAGACATGGGCATGTTTGTAAGCAATAAGGAAGCAGTTAGTAGGAAAAGAACTATTCAATCAACAGATTAAAGATAAGTGAGAATGAGAATGATAAAAGGGACAATCTACTGGGACACTTGTGTATATAGAGAGGTTTGCCTTTGCAAGAGAAGGGCTACCTCTTCATGTGGAGGAGATAATGACAGAGAGCATCTGGATGATTCTGGATGAGTACTTTCTAGACTAATTTGAACAGTCAAGAATTATGTCACCTGGATTGCAATGATACATTGTTTCCCAGTAGCTAATTTACATATGACTGCTTTTAGAATTATTCAGACTGAAGAAAAAAAGACTTAATGGGAACATGATAACTTTCTTCAAATATTTAAAGGAAAAACATGTAGAAAAGGGCATTCACCTTGTTCTCTTTGGCCCCAGAGAATAGAACTAGGGAAAATGCATGGAAATTACCTATAGGATTTCTATTCCATAAGAAGAAAAATTTCCTATTAAGAGGCAGACAGGAACTTACATAAGTCAGCCAGGGTTTTGCCCCAAGTGCATTCAATGGGGCATGTTTCCTCCACTGACAGGTTTCCACCTGACAGTGGAGGAAACAACTTCCAAGTAATCTTCTTCCTCACCCAGCCCTGGGGCTGCCACTCCCTAGGGCTCTATGACCATCCCAAACAATTTCCATAATGCCCCTCCCTTGAGCCCATTTTCCCCCTGAAGCAGCATCTCCAATGAACCCCCTGACTTGGAAATCCTTGGGGATGCTGGGGATTAGGGACATCAGTGCAAAAAGGCAAACACCCTATAAATCATAGTAACTCAGCCCTAACCGTTTTCAGTCTCTATTGTCTTCTGCACTCGCAGAGTTCTCAGAGAAAGAACTGGCATATCTTTTGCAACCTGTCAATTACAATCCCTACCATCTGCCACCATTTGGGGTTCTCTTTCCTCTATTAAAGTCCGCTCCATCTTCTCTATGATCTTGTGGCTGCTGTTTACCCCCATGTCACTTTCTTTTATCCCCAATAATCTCAGTTCTGGATTACAATTATCTGTTCCATGCCTACTTTTACCCCACTGAAATGGGCTGCATATTCAAAATGGAGTTGAGTGGCTTGTGAAGACTACAGAATTTGGAGAGTTGGAAACCTAGCAGAGTAATACAGAACTGCACAAATTAGCAAGTTAAAATATGCAGTTTTGCTAACTGTTTTCTCCTTGTGGGTATGGGTTTATGAATGCATATATATGTATATAGAATGCATATTTATTTATTTATTTATATAAGCAGTCACCCCAAGTAGATTTTAAGTTCCTCATGGGAAGGGACTGTCTGATTCTTCATTAACAAATAGTTATTTGTTGATTTTCAATTGCCTTGAAGCTTGGGCTTCCTGTCATCTGTCTTTCTGTGTTCCTTTGAGTGACTTATACATGGATGCCTATGAAGAGAAAAGACATCAGGATCTAAGTTCATTCTTTTGAACTATCTTTGTTCACAAGCAAACCAGAAAGCTGTTCAATAGTGATGGAGAGTTTTCTAATTCTCAGATGTATGTAATATTGAAGAAAAAATTGCAGAAAATAAAATACTAAGGACGTCAGAGGAAAAGAAATATGGTGAACAGATGCCATGTCTTGTTTCTCTCCATGTTTTATCTTTTAAAAATACATAAAACATGAGTAGTTGAAGAGAAATAGTTCCAGTTTTTGGTGAATTTAGAAAGGGACCATTTTATAGTTTGGAGTAATTTCCTTGTAATTTAATTGTTTTTGTTAGTTGACAAAGTTAGAGAAAATCATAAAATTCTAAAGAAGGAAAGGCAAAAGATTTCTAGTTCCAGACTGCTGCCTTTAGGCTGGAGAATAAATCAGTCAGAACAAATTATTTTCTTTATTTTTCCTCTTGAAGATCTCTAAGGACCAAGATTCCCCAAGCTACTAAGTGAGAAGCTAGGGGGTACAATGGACAGATTGGAGTTGGAGTCAAAGTCAGAAAGACTTGAATTTGAATCCTGCATTAGATCCTTCCTAGTTTTGAGATCCTGGACAAGTCACTTAGCCTCTATCATCCTCACTTTCAAAATAGTAGTTACCTGACATGGTTGCTAAGGACACTAAATGAATGTTAATTGTTATTATTATTATTATTATTACCTTGGGAAATGAAACCATTGTGGTGTTTTACTGTATGAATAATAAAGAAGGCTTTCCTTAGGTCTGAATATCTTCTGGTAGACTTAAAATTCATTTTAGGGCACAGAAACATTTTAAACAATTGATCAGCAAATGAATGACAATCTGCTCTATGAATTTGGCTTCTGGGGGGGGTACAGCCAAGATGGTGGAGTAACAGCACTCACTTTCCAGAGTGCTGACCCCAAGCCCAGCCAAATACCTGTAAAAAAATGGCTCTGAACAAATTCTGGAGCTGCAGAACCCACGGAATGATGGAATGAAGCAAATCTCCAGCCCAAGACAGCTTGGAAGTTCACTGGGAAGTATCTATCACACCACACAGGAGGCAGGGGGCAGTCCAGCATGGGCCATGCTGGCACAAACAAGACCTGAGCAGGCCTTGGGGAGACTGAATCTCTCACACCTGTTGCAGTTTCCAGACTTCAGGACCCCAAAACGCCAAGGACAAATTGGAAGGTCACAGTGGGTGGTCCCTGTGGTCACTGTGGGACCAGTGAGGGAGAGTGGAGTGGTCCCCCCGCAGTGCCAAAGTGGTAGAGGGGTAAGGGTGCAGAGGAACCTGCAGCAGCCAGAGCTGCAGCAGGGGTAGAGACAGTGACTGTTTCTGGAGCTCTAGTCACACAGATTGTGGGGGAATCAAGCAGCTAACAGTACACCCCCCAACCCCACTGGAAGCAGAGATCTACCTTGACAAAGAACTCAAAAGTCAAGTAAATGTTTGGGGAAATGAGCAAAAACCAAAAAAAGAATCAGACTATAGAATCTTACTTTCATGACAAGGAAGACCAAAACATGCAAACAGAAGAAAACAAAGTCAAAGTTCCTCCATTCAAAGCCTCCAAGAAAAATATGAATTGGTCTCAGGCCATAGAAGAGCTCAAAAAGGATTTTGAAAATTAAGTAAGAGAGGGAAAGCAGAAGTTGGGAAGAAAAATGAGAAAGATGCAAAAAAATTATGAAAAATGAGTCAACTACTTGTTAAAGGAGACTCAGAAAAGTGCTGAAGAAAATAACACTGTAAAAAACAGACTAACCCAAATGACAAAAGTGATCCAAAAAGCCAATGAAGAGAAGAATGCCCTAAAAAGCAGATTTGGCCAGATGGAAAAGGAGATCCAAAAGCTCACTGAAGAAAATAATTCCTTAAAGATTAAAACAGAGCAGATGGAAGCTAACAACTTTATGAAAAAATCAAGAAATTATAAAACAGAACCAAAGGAATGAAAAAATAGCCCAAAAATGTGAAATATCTCATTGGAAAAGCAACTGACCTGGAAAATAGATTTGGGAGAGGCAATTTAAAAATTATGGGACTACCTGAAAGCCATTATCATAAAAAGAACCTAGACATCATCTTTCGAGAAATAATCAAGGAAAACTGCCCTAATATTCTAGAACCAGAGGGTAAAATATATATTGAAAGAATCCACCTATCACCTCCTGAAAAAGATACTGAAAAGAAAATTCCTAGGAATATTGTAGCCAAATTCCAGAGCTCCCAGATCAAGGAGAAAAATATTGCAAGCAGCCAGAAAGAAACAATTTGAGTATTATGGAAATACAATCAGGATAACACAAGATCTAGCAGCTTCCACATTAAGGGCTTGGAATATGATATTCCAGAAATTAAAGGAACTAGGATTAAAACCAAGAATCACCTACTCAGCAAAACTAAGTATAATACTTCAAGAGAAAAAATTATCATTCAATGAAATAGAGGAATTTTAAGCATTCTTGATGAAAAGACCAGAGCTGAATAGAAAATTTGATTTTCAAACACAAGAATAAAGAGAAGCATGAAAAGATAAACAGACAAGAGAAATCATGGAGGACTTACTAAAGTTGGACTGTTTATATTCCTACATGGAAAGATCATATTTATAACTCTTGAGACTTTTCTCAGTATTTGGGTAGTTGGAGGGATTACATACATATAGACAGAGGGCACAGGGTGAGTTGAATAGGAAGAGATGATATCTAAAAAAAAATTTAATGGGTGAGAGAGGAATATATTGGGAGGAGAAAGGGAGAAATAGAATTGGGCAAATTATGTCTCATAAAAGAGGCAAGAAAAAACTTTTTCAATGGAGGGGAAAAGGGGGGTGTGGGAAGGAAAAAGTGAAGCTTACTCTCATCACATTTGACTTAAGTAGGTAATAACATGAACACTCAATTTGGCTTGAAAATATATCCTACATTACAGAAAAGTAGGATAGAAGGGGATAAGTGGGGTGAGGGGGATGATAGAAGGGAGGGCAAATGAGAGCATGGGATAATTAGAAGTAAATGCTTTTGGGGAGGGACAAGGTCTAAAGAGAGAATGGAATAAATGGGGGTCAGGGATAAGATGGAGAGAAATATAGTCTTTCATACCATGACTTTTATGGAAGTGTTTTGCATAACTACACATAACCTATATTGAATTGTTTGTCTTCTCGGGGCAGGGGGGAGTAGAAGGGAGAGAAGTTGGAACTCAAAATTTTTAAAATGAATGTTAAAAATTGTTTTTACACACAACTTGGAAATAAGATATAGAGGCCATGGAGTATAGAAATCTATCTTGACCTACAAGAAAATAAAGGAGATTGGAATAAGGGAAGGGAGAGGTGTGATAGAAGGGAGGGAAGATTGGGGGAAGAGGTAATCAGAATGCACAGCGTCTTGGTGGGCAGAGAAGAGATGTAGAGAAAATTTGGAACTCAAAATCTTGTGGAAATGAATGTTGAAAACTAAAAATAAATAAATTAGAAAAAAAAGATTTGCCTCCTGCCCTCAAGGACGTCAATCTATTTGGGGAGAAGAATAAAAAAGAAAATGGAACACAGCATGATACTTCAACTGGCAGTATAGGCAGTCAACAATGTACGTCTTGTTCAGAGAAAGGAGATTTCTCAGGGGACTGGGTTGGTCAAAAAAGGTAGAAATTGAATCAGGAATTGAAGAATGAGTTTGAATTAAATAGATGGGCACAGTCAAGGTGAGCAAGACAGGGAAGGGACAGAGAAAACTCTAAGCTTATCTGGGTTGTTTCAACTTAAGTTCTCAGGGGTCTAGTATCAGTTATTGTCACTGTCTTTCCAAATTCTTGCATTGGTTGTTTGTTCTTGTTGTTGGTTCTTCATTCTTAAAAAGGACCATGACATTAGGAAGGTGATACTATGACTTGCAAATGAATTGAATTTAAGTGAGGGAAGGCTGTACAAAGTCACCAGCCTCACTTTCTCCTCCAGAGCTATCCTGGGTCCTGTAGCAAGATATAGATCAAGAGGAATGGGTTACTTCAGTCATTACCTGGAGGAGGAGCATGCTCCTCAGATCCTTTCTTCTCTGATTCCTTCCCCAAAATATTCCCTTAACTAATACTCTTGTTGACATGTCCCTGTGCTGTATTCCTTTTCCCCAAGTTTCACATGCTGCCTTTGCATATATGTAGGAGCTCATTCCTTTTCCTCTTCATAATTCAGGCCATGACCTGGCCTGATGATCCCATGGAATGTAAGCACTCAGAGTGCTTCTAGAATTCCAGGAAGAACCTAATACAATATCAGCAGCAGGCAGACCCCCACTTCCCCTGCCCCAGCAAACACAAATTAGTGACAATAAAAGCCTGAGTATAAGAAGAGCCAATGAAGCCCTCTTCTATATTTCCTGGCATTTCTCCCCCAGTCTGCTATTATTTATGGTTTAGATATGTATTGGATTAGTAGACAATATGAGGCCTATAAGGGACCCAGCTGTTGTAAAACAGGCGCGTGCGCACATATGTATATACACACAAACTCACACACAGATTAAGTAAAGAATGAAACATTTCAGTTGTACTGTGTGAAGGAGATGAAATTCCACTTCAGTCTCCTCCTTTGGACCCTGCCCCTTCTCCTCCAAGGATCAGTTTTATTCCTCCATGCACCCTGGGCACCTGGCTCAGCTTAGCGACCTGTCACATAATCTCCACTTACAGCAATCAGTATAAATAAGAGAAAAGGCAAGAATTTAGGATTAGAGGTATTTTAATCCATGGGAGCTGATTGAGATCAAGATAAACAGTATGGAAGGAGAAGAGAGAAAGATCCAGGACAGAGCCCTGGGGTTCACCCACCTTTATCAAGAATGACCTGGATGAAGATTCAGCAAAGGAGACTGAGTAGTAGGCATATGAGTAGGAGTAGAATAAGTATAGAGTAAAATCATGGAAACCTAGAGAAAAGAAAGTATCAAAAAGAGGGTCTTTGATTCAGAAGGAGGTTAATCAAAACCATGTGAGAGTTTTTTGTTTTGGTTGGGTCTCTATTTTACATTTTTCTTTATTTCAAGGTTATCTGTAGGGTGGGAAATGCAGCCACTATTGTTCCATACCTTGATGATGAGCTCTTTTATTCTTGGCTAGATTGGAGCTATTATTATAGCTCACGCTAATGTAGCATTTTGAAGTTTTACACCTCCACTATCATCCTAATTCAACATCTTGCTGAATCATGGAAATGGCCCTGGGTACTAAGTACTGCTGTGTATAGAGTGCTGAACCTACAGCCAAAACAACCCAATTTCAAATCCAGCTTCAGACATTTACTGGCTGTGTGACCCTGAACAAGTCACTTTAACCACTCTCTGCCTCAGTTCCCTCATCTGTAAAATGAGGACCATATTGGCACCTATTTTTCATGGTTGTTGTGAGGATAAAATGAGATAACAGTTGCAAAATACTTTGCAAACCTTAAAGCGTTAAATAAGTGCTATCTATTATTATCAAGCTATGTTAAGAGAGTCAAAATTCTAGTAGGTCCTACCAAGCTAGAAAGGATTTGTGAGATTGGTCCTGGTAATATACTCTTTGTCTGTTGTCCAAGAAGATCTCCAGCTAAGGTAGAAGAACATCTTTACAAGAGAGTGATCAATACGACTACAGAAACTCATTCAATCATGTTGTAATAAACAACACACATATCTATAACTTTTTGACATTTACAAAGTATTTTCTTATTAGCTATCCATGAGGTAAGAAGTACAGATATTCTCACCACTATTTTACAAAGTTAGAAAATAGGTTTTCAGAGGAGAGGAATGACTTGCATTAAACTGTGTACTAAAGCATGGAAGAATTACTATCACCATTATTAGAAAGGATTTTCAGGCAGATGAAAGCAAAGTATTGAACAAGATCTTTCAGGGGGTGCCAAGATGGTGGAGCAGAGGCAGGGACCTGCTAGAGCTCTCCTTATCCCAAAACCCCTCAAAAAACCTATAAAAATGACTAAATAAACTCTAGAGCAGCAGAAGCCACAAAATGGCAGACTGAAGCAAATTTCCAGCCCAAGACAATCTGGAAGGTCAACAGGAAGGGCCTATCACACCTGGCAGGGAGCAGAGTGCAGTTCAGTGTGGGCCACACTGGCACAGATGGAACTGGAGTGGGCCTTAGGGGACTTAAAGACTGGCAGTTGCTTTAGCTCCCAGATTTCTCAACCCACAAATGCCAAAGACATCTTTGAATGTCAGTGGGAAGGGTCTCTCACCTGGCCGAGAGGGGTGTGTGATGCCAACCCAGTCCCAGCCCTGTCCCCTGCTCCCAACCTAGGCCCCAGCCCCAGGGTGGCAGCAGACACTGCTGAAGCAGAGGCTGCTTCTGGAGCCCTACACTTAACAAAGCAATCAAAAGTCTGGGGAAATGTGCAAACAGGGGAAAAGAAACAAACTATAGATTCTTACTTCCTCCATGAAGAGGTATTGGTGATGAGGAAGATCAAAACATAGAACCAGAAGAAGACAACAAAGTCAAAGTTCCTGCATTCAAAGCCTCCAAGAAAAATATGAATTGGTCTCAGGCCATGAAAGAGCTCAAAAAGCATGTTGAAAATCAAGAAAGAGGAGAAGAGGAAAAATTGGGAAGAGAAATGAAAGTGATGCAAGAAAATCATGAAAATGAGTCAACAATTTACTAAAGGAAACCCAAAGAATGCTGAATAAAATGACACCTTTAAAATTAGATGAACCCAAATGGCAAAAGAGGTCCAAAAAGTCAATGAGGAGAAGAATGTCTTAAAAAGCAGAATGGGGCAAATGGAAAAAAGAGGTCCAAAAGCTCACTGAAGAAAATAATTCCTTAAAAATTAGAATGGAGAAAATGAAAGCTAATGATTCTATTAGAAATCAAAAAATTATAAAACAAAACCAAAAGAATGAAAAAAATAGAAGACAATGTGAAGTATCTCATTGAAAAAAAAAACAATTGACCTAGAAAATGGATCCAGGAGAGATTTTTTTTAATTATTGGACTACCTGAAAGCCAAGATCAAAAAAAGAGCCTAGACATCATCTTTCAGGAAATTATCATGGAAAACTGCCCTGATATTCTACAACCAGAGGGTAAAATAAATATTGAAAGAATTCACCCATCACCTCTTGAAAGAGATCCCAAAAAGAAAACTCCTAGGAACATTGTAGCTAAATTCCACAGTTCCCAGATCAAGGAGAAAATATTGCAAGCAGCCAGAAAGAAACAGTTCAAGTATTGTGGAAACATAATCAGGATAACATAAGATTTAGCTGCTTCTACACTAAGAGATTGGAGGGCTTGGCATATTATATTCCAGAGGTCAAAAGAGACAGGATTAAAATCAAGAATCACCTACCCAGCAAAACTGAGTATAATACTACTAGATAAAAATGGAAATTCAATGAAATAGAGGACTTACAAGCATTATTGTTGAAAAGATCAGAGCTGAATAGAAAATTTGTCTTTCAAATACAAGAATCAGGAGAAGTATGAAAAGGTAAACAGGAAAGAAAAACCATAAGGGACTTTAACATTAAAGTTGAACTGTTTATATTCTTACATGGAAAGATGATATTTGTAACTCATGAGACCTTTCTCAGTATTTGGATAGTTGGAGGGAATTTATGTGTGTGTATATGTACATATATGTGTAATATACATATATATGTGTGTATGTATGTATATGTGCACATATATATGGGGGGGAGGGGTACAGGGTGAGCCGAATATGAAGGGATGATATCTAAAAGAGAAAATTATGTGTTGAGAGGAATGTACTAGGAGAAAGAGAAAGGGGGAGAGAGAATATAGTAAATCATTTCACATAAAAGAGGCAAGAAAGGGCTTTTACAATGGACAGGAAGGAGGGGAAGATGAGAGGGAATAAGTGAGCCTTTCTTTCATCAGACTTGGCTTCAGAAGGGAATAACATACACACTCAATTGGGTATGGAAGTTTATCTTCCCGTACAGGAAAGCAGGGAGGAAGGAGATAAGAGAGGGGGTAAAACAGAAGGGATGACAGATTGTGGAAAAGGTGATCAGAAGCAAACACTTTGGTAGAGGAACAGGTCAAAGGAAAGAGAATAAATGGAGGGCAGGACAGGATAGAGGGAAATATAGTTAGTCTTTCACAAAATGACTGTTATGGAAGTATTTTTACATGACTACACGTGTATAACCCATAATTGCCTATCTTCTCAATGAGGGTGTATGGGGGAGGAAGGGAGAGAATGTGGAACTCAAAACTTTAAAAATGAATGTTAAAATTGTTTCTAGGCAATGGGATATAGAAATCTATCTTACCATACAAGAAAATAGAAGGAAAGGAGATGGGGGAGGAGGGTGATAGAAGGGAGGGAAGAATGGAGGAAAGGGTAATCAGAATACATGCTATCCTGGGCTAGCGGAAGGAGAGAGATGGGGAGAAAATTTGAAATTCAAAATTTTGTGTAAGTGAATGTTGAAAACTGAAAATAAATAAATTTTTTAAATAATAATAATTTCTCTTAAAAAACATGACTAATGTGAAAATGTGTTTAACAGGAATGCATGTGTAGAACCCATATAAGATTACATGCCATCTTAGGGAGTGAGGAGGTGAGAGAGATAGAGAAAATTTAGAAGTTATGGAAGTGATTGTTGAAAACTGAAATCAAATAAATTAACAAATTTGGGGAAAACAAAACAAAATCTTTCCACACAACAATATTCAGAAGTTCATGAGTTCAATAATTATTAATCCCTGCCCATCAATTGAGGAATGGCTAAACAAGTTATGGTATATTGTTGTGATGGAATGTTATTGGGCTATAAGAAATGACAAGGAGGATTGTTTCAGAAAAACCTGGGAAGACTTATATGAACTGATGCGAAGTGAAGTGAGCAGAAGCAGGAGAACATTGTACATGGTAACAGCAATATTGTAACAATGCTCAACTGTGAAAGACTTAGCTACTCTGATTATATTAATTAATTCTCACAACTTAAAAATTGTAGGGTGCATGATGAAAAATGCTATTCACCTCCAGAGGAAGAAATGATGAACTCTAAGTACAGATTGAAGAATATTTTTTTTCATTTTTCTTGCTTTCTTTGCAACATGGCTAAAATGGAAAGATGTTTGACATGACTCCGTTTGTATAATGGGCATCATATTGCTTGCCTTCTTAATTGGTGGGGGAGTAGCTAGAGAGATAGAGAAAATTTGAAGCTCAAAATAAAAAAAGAATGTTAAAAATAAACATGCTTTTTAAATGAATCATTATCCCCATTTTACAGGGAAAAAAATAAAGAAATGGAGGCACTGAGAAATTGTGAACTATTCCACAGTCACACAGCTAATAATTAGAGAAGTAAGAATTTCTGGCTCCTCTGGAAGTCTGGGCTACATATCTAGTGTTCTTTCTGCAATACCCAGAACCCAGGTTCCAGTTATCTAGAAAGCTGCTTCCATGACTCCAAGTAGCTTTAGGAGCTTTTTTAGCTTCAAGAGATGGAGGACCACAGGATCACTGAATCATAAATTTAAAACTAAAAGGAGCATCAGAGACTATCTAGTCCAATACCCTCAGGAAACTAAGACTCAGGAAAATAAAGTGACTTGTCAGAGTCAGGATTCAAACCCAGGTATCTGGATCTAAATCCAGTACTCTTTCCAGATACCATGCCTGTTTCATTCCTCTAGTCTGTCCTCATTTCAGGAATGTGGTGTCCATGATTACTTAGTTAGCCAATAGAAAGAACAAGGATTAGAATTCAGGTCTTTCACCATTCAGTCCAATCGCTTTTCTGCTATACCCTGTTTTGTATATCCCTTTGCCTACAAGACCACACTAATCAAAATTAGCATCCATAATTATTGTTTATGAGGAATATGCCTAATTGATGTTATTGTTATATCATCTATATTGTTAATTTCATTAAACAAAGACAGCATCATTAACCTCTTTATGGAATTCTAACAATTTGATTGTTTGGGAATGGAGAACTACACACACAGAATCTCTGCCTTGAAAGACTGATGATCCCTTGGTAAACAACCATAAACAGCTTTGATTCTCATCATTAGCAGCAAATCACCCTCCAAAAGTGCCAGCTGAAAGCTCTGTAATCCAGCACTGATGGGAAAGTAAACCCTGCCAGAAAGGAATAATTAGGAAAAATATGGCTGGATTAGATGTCATCTGATGAGTTTACATTCTATAATAATTTAAACAGTCATTAGATCCCTAGAAACTGCCTTCCCAGGCTCCACAATATTTCACATTTTATGGCTGCTGGATAGTTGCAAACCCTTCCACCCACCGTCAGGACCTGTGATTTGTTTGGATGAACTGGATTTCCTGGGAGTAATTTGAAATAAATTAACCTGTGGATAGTCCTCTTACCCCTGGCCACCCAGTGGGTCATTTGCTGCAAGTTGTTTTCCTTGAATTTTCACTCAGTACTTAGAAGCACTTTACAGCAACAACCAAAAAAACTCACCACATTATCACCATTTATCTGCCCAACCTTGGAGAGATGATGCAATTACCAGATTGCATCAAGTCATCCATTTCTGCTGCAGACAAATAAGTAGAATGCTGTTGTCAAATACGCAAATGAAATTACAACAACTAAAGGGCTGAATTGAAGAGGATTAAAGCAGAGAATTCTGGTAACAGCAAGATTTCATTGCCTCTATGGTCCTTTTCAGCTTGGCAACTACCCAGAGTTCATGCAACACTGATTCATAGAATCCTTACGCTTTATCATAAATCTTAGTTGTATACACATGACACTCATTTTTTATTTGTATTATTGCTCCTTTCCTGGCACCAGTTCTTTTTCTACCCCAACCCCATTTGATGAAATCATGTCACAGAGAAAATCAAATAAATTCCATACAGAAAGAGTTTGCTCTCTCGGAAATTAAGAGGAGGTGAGAAAAAGAAACCATGTAAGTTAGTCTCAAAAAATGCAACAGCAGCTGGAGAGTACCCAACCTACCACTTCATGTCCTGGTTGTAGGCACTACTGGTTTGTTGTAGCCCAACATCAAACTGTCTTTCATCTTGTTCTTTGCAACACAGTCCTCTTCCGAAGATGCAAGTCAAATCTACATTGTGCCAAATGTGACTTTTTGGACACATTCAGAGCATTTGGTTGTATTTTCCCATTGGCACTGTTATTTGGAATCAGATGATTTTATACCTGAAAATAGGAATTTGCTGGAGCCAGTTCATGGCTCAGTTCATGAGAGCTGACTTAAATTTTCAGTATATGTTTACAACTTGAAAATCTTCAAATACTATAAATTAGGGTTTGGTGTATTATTTTGTTGATTTCTAGACTTAAGAATATGACAAAGAAAATGTTAATGATTCAGACTAAAAGTATGACACATTTTTACATATATATATGTGTGTGTATATATATATATATATATATATATGCATATACATATTCTGTTGTTGTTCAGTCATTTTCAGTTGTGTCCAACTCTTCATGACCCTATTTGATGTTTTCTTAGCAGAGATACTGGAATGGCTTATAATTTTCTTCTCCAGTTCATTTGACAGATGAGGAAACTGAGGCAAACAGGGTTAAGTGATATGTCCAGGGTCACACAGCAAGTATGTGTCTGAGTACAGATTTTATTTTGTTCCAATGATCATGAAGACAGCTGAAGTAGGCACTGTGAAGTACTTAGAGCTTGATCAGACATCAAAGATGCCTAGGACATCCACTGCATCCTGGGCTAACACCAGTCATCCTGACTTGTCTTGCCACTAGACTTTGATGATTCTAGAGCAGAGTGAGGCTGATGACTTTGTGCACCTCTGCCTTACTTAAATCCAATTCACACACAAGTCAAGAACAAACAGTTATCTGAAGACAAAAAAAGTAAACTATGCAAATTGAGATTAATAAGAGAAAGTTTCTTGGAAGAGGTAAACAGAATGATAAGCAGGATGAGGCTAATTGTTTCTGTCCTCCCTGGAGGGCCTCAAGCACAGACTGAATGGCCACTTGTAGTTATAGTGGGGATTCCTTTCGGGCCTGGGATGAACTAGATTATTACCCCTGAGGTCTGTTCCAAATTTAAATTCCATTATTCAGTGATTCTAGGATGCCAAATTTAGAAGAAATTTATTATCTGTCAGCAGTACAGAAATGACCAAGTCTAGCACCTAGTTAGCAAGAATAATTAGTTAATTTTGGACTTGGTTGGTGTGTCCAGTTTTAGCGAGCTGTTTTTCTTCTTTTCTTTTCTTATTCCATGCTAAAAAGGTTGGCTCTCTGAGTAGATGAGGGAGAAGAGATATTTTGGGAAAATAGGGACTGTAAAAATATTATTGATACCAATAACATGTTAAAGAATAATGAATTTACCCAAAGGACTATAAAACTGTACATACCTTTTGATCCGGCAATACCACTACTAGGTGTATATCCCAAAGACATCCAAAAAAGAGGGAAATGGCCTATTTGTACAAAAATATTCATATCAGCCCCTTTTGTGGTGGCTAAGAATTGGAAATCAAAGAGATGCCCATCAATTGGGCAATATATGATTGTATGGTTGTAATGGAATATTATTATGCTCTAAGAAATGACAGGTAGGATGATTTCATAAAAACCTGGAAATACTTACATGAATTGATGCAAGTGAACAGAACCAAGAGAGCATTGTACACAGTAATAGCAATATTATTCTGTGAAGAACTGTGAATAGCTATCCTCAGCAATACAATGATCCAAGGCAATCCCAAAGGACTAATGATGAAGTATAATATCTGCTTCCAGAGAAAGAACTGATATTCTTTGAAAACAGACTGAAGCATGCTAGTTTTCGATTTCTTTCTTCTATTTTTTCTTTTATTTGAGTCTTGTTATTCAAAATGATTAATATGGAAATGTTTTACATGACAATACATGTATAATCCATATCTGATTGCTTGTCATCGGGGGGAGGGATAAAGTTTTGGAACTCAAACTTTAAACAAAAATGTTTTAAAATTTTTTTAAAAGAAAAGAAATGTAAGTACTTATATTTATTTGGTTTTGCCCATGTTCAAAGTTAAGTTCTTAATAATTTAGCAAATAAACAATTACTCTCTGAGAAAAAAAGAATAATTATTTTAATCAGAAATTACTGAAGGTAGTGCAGCCCAGTAACATGGCAGACAGAGGACCAGTCTTGGAATCAGAAAGACCTGGGTTGGAGTCCAGCACCTGACACATCCTGGCTGTAGGATGAGAGACAAGTCATTTGATCTCCCAGTACCCCCAGGTGATTCTCTAAGTTGCAGAGGAGAGCTGTGTGACACTGGACAAGTCATGTAACCTCTGTTTGCCTTAATCCTCTGGAGAAGAAAATGACAAACCACTCTGGTATATTTGCCAA
The DNA here is from genome assembly GCF_028372415.1 of Notamacropus eugenii. Taxonomy (NCBI): domain Eukaryota; kingdom Metazoa; phylum Chordata; class Mammalia; order Diprotodontia; family Macropodidae; genus Notamacropus; species Notamacropus eugenii. The sequence goes on from NC_092873.1 coordinate 416,000,421, forward strand.
ACAACCAACACCATGGACAGTACTGGCATGCTATGCTTCGTGGGTCGCGAAGAATTGGACACAACTGAATGATTGAAGAGTAATAACCAATGGAGGGAGTTTCCACACCAGGAGTTCCTCAAATCCGTGAAATCATAGGTTGGGACCAAAGGAGGAAAAAAAAGAGTAAGCTACCAATTGGCAGACGGGGGATGGCTCCACATCTCCATGTGGCAAAAGCGTCATATTTGGTATCCTGATGTCTTTGTCTCACCTCACCTTCTCCTGAGACATTGCTTCATTCTAAGATGTTTGTAGTGTTTTCCCAGAACGCAGGTCTTTTTAGTTGCAACTCTTAAGACCAAACACATGCCAGCACTTAAAACCCAGCTCACAGTTTGTGAGAGCCTAAGGCCTGGGAATCTGGAGAAACTCATGAGTGTGTTGGTAGACAACATTCAAGAAGATAGTTCCCCGCACATCTTTAGAAAAAGACAAAGCTGGGGACTTTTTAGTCTCTTGCTGGTGTTTATGGGTTCCCAGAGATGTCACCATATAAGATTAAGATTTAGGAACTTGGCAGGCACAGGAAGAATGCCATAAATCCTTCAGCAGGGATGCATCCTCTGACTCGGTATCAACTTGGTGACTTCAGGAAGTTATGAAATGAGTTGGAGCATTTGGTGGGATGGGGAGGTGGGGGTGGGTACTTATCTTTCTGAAGTAATTTCCCAGGGGGCGGAGCCAAGATGGCGTAGTAGAAAGATGCACATACACATAGCTCCAAACCCACAACCCATAGAACAACTACAAAGAAGTAACTCACGGCGAATTCTGCACCCAGAGGCCACAGAACATTGGAGCGAGGGAGATTTCTGTTCCGGAGAGACCTGCAAAACCTCTCATAAAAGGTCCTTCATGCTGCGGACTGGGCGCCGGGACTGGGAGCTGAGTACAGCCCTGCCGTGGCCGCGGCACCGAGAGGAACAGATCCGAGCGGACTTCAGGGACGGGATCTCCAGCGGCCGCACAAGTACCTCCACCCACAGGTGACGGGGGTCGGTGAGAGAGTCCCTTTGGCGGGTCGAGGGGGGAGTGGGGTGCCCCCATGGCTCGGGCCCCCTCGGGAGACAGAAGCTGAGGGGCGGCGGCAGACCAGGGCTTCCCAAGCAGGCAGGAGCCTGGATCCATTGTAGAAGGTCCGTGCATAAACTCCCTGAGGGAACTGAGCCTGAGAGGCAGCCCTGCCCTCACCTGAGCATCTGAATTTAATCTCACACTGAATAGCAGCCCTGCCCCCGCCCAAAGCCCTGAGGCTGGAAGCAGCATTTGAATCTCAGACCCCAAACACTGGCTGGGAGGATCAGGAGGTGAGGTGGGTGTGAGGAAAATATTCAGAGGTCAAGTCACTGGCTGGGAAAATGCCCAGAAAAGGGAAAAGAAATAAGACTATAGAAGGTTACTTTCTTGGTGAACAGGCATTTCCTCCCTTCCTTTCTGATGAGGAAGAACAATGCTTACCATCAGGCAAAGACACAGAAATCAAGGCTTCTGTGTCTCAGCCCACTCAATGGGCTCAGGCCATGGAAGAGCTCAAAAAGAATTTTGAAAATCAAGTTAGAGAGGTGGAGGAAAAGCTGGGAAGAGAAATGAGAGACATGAAGTCAAAGCATGAACAGCAAATCAGCTCCCTGCTAAAGGAGACCCAAAAAAATGTTGAAGAAAATAACACCTTGAAAACTAGCCTAACTCAATTGGCAAAAGAGGTTCAAAAAGCCAATGAGGAGAAGAATGCTTTCAAAAGCAGAATTAGCCAAATGGAAAAGGAGATTCAAAAGCTCACTGAAGTAATTTCCCAGGGATCTTCAAAGAAAGAAAGCAAATTCAAGAACAAACAAAGAGCTCTCAGGTCAATCAATAGTTGATCTTCTGATGCAGAAAATCAGGACTCTTCTGCCATGGCTTAGTAGTAAAACACTCAGATTGTGTCTACGTTGTACCACATTTGAAGAGAGTTGTGAGAGACATCTTTGACCAGCTTCATGGGCAAGGAGGAGAGTTAGTGATGTACTTACCCATTTCAGATTTCTTCACACACAAATACTGGGCAAGAAATTAAAGAATGAAGGTATAGGTAGCAATATTTCTAAATTTTTTAAATTGGTATCCCTTGCTTTCATATCACCTTTATACCCAAAAATATGCCTCCCCTCCTTCATGAAAATAGAAAGGAAAAAGGATGGGAAAAAAGAAGTAGTTTTGCTTTACTAATCAGCACATTAACTGAGTCTAGAAATAAATACAAAGTCCATCCATGCCTATAGCACCTAGCCCCTATAGAGAAGGGAAGATTCATTTTTCTTATCCCTTCTTCAGGGTCAGGCTTGATCCCTAAAAATAGGCATTTTTGGTTTGGTTTATTATCATTTATATTATTGTAGTTACTTGCATGGGCAATTAGATGGAGTGGTAGAGTGCCAGGCCTGGAATCAGAAAGACTTGTCCTCCTGAGTTCAAATCTGGTCTCAGACACTTTCTAGCTATGTGACCCTGCAAGTCATTAACCCTGTTTTCCTCAATTTTCTCATCTATAAAATGAACTGAATAAGGAAATACTCCAGTATTTTGGCCAGAAAATAAATAGGGTCATGAAGAATGGGACACAACTGAAACAACCAAACAACACTTGTATACATGACTTTTCTGATTCTGTTTCTTTACTTACATCAAAAATATTTTTGGATTCTCTCTGGGTTTTTCATTTTCACATTTCTTCCTACATAGTGATATTCCATCCATATACCACAACTCATTTATTCATTCCTCATTCAAAGGGCATCTTTGTTTCTACTTTACTACTACAGGAAAATAAATGTAGTCCATAATATCTTGCTGATCAGACCAATTTTAATTTTCTTTCTACCTTCATTAACATCTTTATTTCTGAAAGTCTGTTTTCATTTCTAAAGAAATTATCCAGGAAAGGGAAAAATAAAACTTTACATCTAATAGCTCAAAAGCCACAAAATGTCATCAATTAGATCAGACAACTCTAAATCCAGACTGAGAGCCAGCCACCCAGCAATCAACATTCCTTCAAAGTCCTCAGCGGCCTCAACTGACTAGGAACTTTTCAACCATACTGGTTTTTTCAGCACCCAATCTCAGTCTGAGCAGTTCAGGATCAGGTTGGCAAGCCTACAACAGTTAATCGACTGTGGCTAAATCAGGTTGTGTCCCTACCTTATTGCTGATACTTTGTCCATCGCTGCTAAGACAGACATAATAGAGAGAATAAAATCTATGATCAAGAACAAATCTTAAATTTTTTATGGAAATAGCAATATTACAGGGATAAACATCCTTTCCCCTCAAGTGATTTCTAAACAACAGCCCCAAAATGTTCAAAGTCAGGGGAAAACTACTATGCCCAAAGATTTATCAATCATAGGATTGTTCAAATATTTACCTTGGGAATTACCCAGAGATTTACCTGGTTTCTTTGCCACACAAGTCAAGAGGAGTGAAAGGAATCCCCAACATGCACCAGGGTACCTCATACTATGATAGTCTCAGATCCAAGAGCTTCCCAAGAACATATAAGTTCCAGCCAATTTGTTTCAAGTATCACTATTCTTTTTTTTTAGAGGCAATCGAGGTTAAGTGACTTTCCCAGGATCTCACAGCTAGTAAGTGTCTGAGGCTGACTTTGAACTCAGGTCCTCCTTAACTCCAGGGTCTGTCCTCTATCCACTGTGCCAACTAGCAGCCCCCTAAGAATCACTCTTAAATATTGCTTTGTACCTTCTACCTCTTTATCTTTTCCCCATGAAATCCATAGAACACTGCTCTATCCCATTATTTGGTGAATGTACCTCACTTCAATTATGCCAGCAGAATTATACCTACCTTCACAATATGCACCCTTAAATTGACTTTGCTATTCATGGTATGAAAAAAAGATTTAATTAAGACAAGTATTATACATCAGCACAATAATCCTATGCATCCTCCATGACTGGAGTCCAACAAAGTTTTAGTTAAGTGGGTTTTTCAATACTCTTGTATGATCAAGGTTTCAGGACCTTTATAATCTTGGATCTGAGGGAAGACTGAAGATCATGGCATGATAAATAATATCCTTCTAACCCCAACCACCAAATAATTCTACTCACTGCATTGACAATAGTCTACTAGGGTATCAGGGTCAACGTTCTTTACATCAAGCCTAAATCCATTCAACTTTTATCCACTGCTCCTAGATCTTCCTACAGGGGTACCCAGAATTGGTTCAATCCTTTTTCTGCATGACAGCCCTTCAAGTACTGAAAGATAGTTACCATCCTCCCCCTCCCTTAGTACCTACTCCCTACCAAGACCTGTTCTTCAAGCTAAAACTCCATAGTCCCTTTGGCTGATCTTTAAAAACTTGCTCCCCAGTCTCTTCAGCATCCCCATTCTTGTCTCTCTATATTAGAATATAAGTGCTGTGGAGTCAGGGACTCTCTTCACTTTGTATTTATATCCTACTGCTTAGCACAGTACTTGACACACAGTAAACATGGAGTAAATGTTTTTCCTACTTTTTTTTTAAATGTACCTGTTCCCCTTTCCCATTGCAGGAGTATTCTATTATTAAATCACTGTGGGAAGTTACAGCTCGAGTAAGTAAGTTATTTTTCATTTCTAAGAGTTTCCCATGCATTTGGGAAAATAAGGCATGCACAAATGAAAAAATTCACAATTCTAAGAAGCAGCCTAGAAGTGATAAACAATGACAGATAGAAAGACCAGGTGCTATACAATTTTCATATCCAGTCAGTTGCCAAATCCTGACCATTCAATGTCTATAATATCTCTCCATCTCTCTCTGTCTCTCTGTCCTTGTCTCTCTGTCTCTATCTCACTCACACACCCATTCTCTCTCTCTCTCTCTCTCCCTCTCTCTCTTTCTCTTTCTCTCATACACACACACACACACACACACACACACACACACACACACACACACTCCCAGGACTTTATACTAGTTTCTCTGCCTCAGGCCTCTCTCTTCTTCATTCCATCCTCCATACAACTGCTCAACTGATCACTCAAATCAAGGTCAACTGCAAGTCATGTCATCATCTACATGTCATGATCCTCTTTGAGAATGAAGGACAAACACAACAACCAACCTATACTTCTAAAGCTCAGGTCTGCCTTGTCATTCTCTAACTCAAGAAGCTTTATTGCCTTTAGGAAGAAATGTAAACTCCTCTGGCATTTAAGGGAAGCTAGGTGAACACAGTGGGTAGAGTGCCAGGCCTAGAGTCAGGAAGACTCATCTTCCTGAGTTCATATCTGGCCTTAGAAACTTACTAGCTGAGTGACTCTGGGAGAGTCACTTAATCTTGTTTGCCTTAGTTTTCTCTTCTGTAAAATGAGCTGGAGAAGGAAATGGCAAACCATTCCAGTATCTTCACCAAGAAAACCCCAAATGAGGTCATGAAGAGTCAAACACAGCTAAAACAACAACTAGCATTTAAAGTCCATCACAATTTGGATCCAACATCTTTCAATACTGTTTTCAATATTATTTGCCTTTACACATCCTACATTCTAGCCCAACTGACCTACTATCCCCCTAAATGACATTCCATCTCTCACTGCCATACTTTTGTACAGGCTGTCTATTCACCTTCATTGGAACCAGATTGTGAAAAGCCATGAATGTCAAGGTATGAGACTTTATCATATAAGCAATGGGAAAAGAAGGGAGTGGTGATAAGGTAGAAGAGAATGGCATTGATACTGGAGATAATTTTGGAACTAACAAACTAAGGAGGACCCCTTCTTTTTTATTTATTTTATTTTCAATTCAGAGAACAAAATAAGTGTTTCCATAACACAGTACAATAAAAAAGATGATTGCACGTGAAACTGCAATTTTGTCCTGGGCTCAGAATTTAAACTTGCTGACTCCTAGGTCCCACTAACGTATCTGGAATCCCCCATCTATGGCCTGTAAAGTAGTATTGCCACCATAGAACACTTTCCCGGATGTAACATGACTCAGATTCAGTCTCCTGGGCTGTGTGATAATGAAGTTTCACTGTCAACTGAAAAGGGTTAGCGGAAAAAGGGAACAAGTCCCAGTTGGTACAGGACTAAATGCCCTAGTAGAGGAAGCACTGTCCCCATGAATATAACCAGCTGGGTGTCTGGACGCTTCATAAAATTTTATTGTGAAATGCACAGATGATGAGCCCAGCTGCAAAACATCAGGAGTGTTTATCATGCTCTCCCCTAGAGTTCTGGGTGTGTTCCCCTTTGACACTATTTATGTAGGCTTAGCCTAAGCTGATTTAGATGAAGATGTCAAAATTGTTTCAAGGTGCAGTCCATTGTAAGTGGAGCTATCAAGTGGTCCCCTGCTCCCATTTCTATGTGTCAAAATGGCATTCTTCTTTATAGGCGTAAAGGGGGATTCAGACCTCTAATAATAAATGACTCCTACCTGACTTCATTTGCCCATAATGAATGGGGGAAAGGATCTAGTATTCGTTAAGGGGAAACCTCAACGTGTCAGAATCCCATGAGACTTATGCCTAGACAGACATTGCATGAGGAGGTGTGAATTTTGGAAGGACAGTCTACAGGCAAGGAACTTCAGAGGAAAGCAACTGAGAGTCCTAAGGAGTTCCTGAGTCCAGGCAAAAAAACCAAACAAGAGCAATCTGATGCCAAGCTTCTTCTGAGCATAAAAGGCAGATGCAGTAGCCTCTACTTGGCATGTTCAGCCTCTGGCAAGTGCAAAATATATGAACCTAGGAGGTGGCAGGCGAGAGCCAAAGTCAAGGTAAATATAGTTCCAGGGGATTTCAGAGACCTAAATTGATCAACCATCACAGGATTCTTTGCAGAGATGCATTCTGCAGCTAATTCTTTCGCATATGAATTATTTTGCAATCCTGCCAAATATCTTGCTATTTGATTAGTAGATCTTTTCTGGTCCATGAATAGTGAGCTACACTACTAGGGGCTCAAGCTCCTATTTGCAGAATTACTTACTGATACAGTCCGCACTGAACCTCAGCACTTGGCAAAGTATTGTAGAGATAAAGTATTTCTGAGAGTCTGTGGGGGTACTCTTGTTACATCAGCAAGGCCAGTAAGCCAGGAAAAAGTAACAGGCAAAATAGGACCTCAAAGCTTCTCCTCATCCTTATTGTCCATATCTTTTCCTTATTTTGTACATAGGCAGCAGGTAGTACAGTGGATAGTGTGCTGGACCTGTAGTCAGAAAGACTTGAGTTCAAATGTTAGCTCAGATCCTCACTAGCTATGTGACCTGGGCAAGTCATTGAACTTCTGTTTCCTCAACTCTAAAATAGGGATAATAATAACACTTACTTTAAAAAGTTTTTGTGATAGTACTTATTAAAAGGGCCTGGTTCAAAGGGGGCATTATATAAATGTTTATTCCTGGTTATCATTCCCTTGTAAACTAACAACAGGGACAAGCTTTTCAAAATTTTGTATCTTTCCCAATTGTAGAACAATTATCTGCATACTGTAGGCACTTGATATTGGTTTAATTACATGTCTACCATTCTACCCATAGCAAGTCATTTCTTTGGAATGGATGTTATTGTCTCCCTGAAATTGTCTTTTAATGTGATATGGAGGACATAGAATCTTAAAGGTGAAAGAAAGGGACTCTCCCCATCCTCCTTCCTCCTTTAGCACACTCCTCTCCTCCCATGTGGATTCTGCTTGAGCTAACCTCACCACTCAGGAAGGAAACATAGAATGGGTCTTCCTGGCACCTCGAGGGGGTTTTCCTAACTGTTACTGGGTCTGGGACAGCATGGCACCAAACAACCAGATGCGGTTTTCATCAGTTGTTTTAACTAGGGTTCCAAAGAATCAGCTGAGTTGTTGGGTTATTTTCCCCCAGAATTAATTGCAGGGGTGGAGGGACTTTGTTTTATAATGAAAAGGTAGCATGGTATAGTGAAAAGAGCCCTGGAGGTCAGAAAGCTTGGATTTGAGTCTTGACTCTCCTACTTCCTTGGACCAATGGCAAGTCACTTCACTTTAAGCCTCAGTTTCTTAATCTACAAAATGGAGATAATAGATATAGTGCTCATTCCTAAGGGCTGTTGAGAGCATCCAACCAGTAACATATAAAAAATCTTTTATAAATGTTATCAAAATAAGCCATTTTTATTTTGTGGAAAGGAGTGACAATCTCACACAGAAAAAAAGAAGAAAAAATCTGAGTCATCCTTATGCTTCAATACAAAACTGTATGAGATTAAAGGATCCTTAATTTAAACTGAAAGACAGCTTGAAGGACATGTAAGAAAAATAATAAAAGTAGGAACAGATAATATTTAACTTGGCAGAGTGCTCTGCATACGTTATTTAATTTATCCTTACAGCCACTCTGTGTAATAGGTTTTATAACAAAAAATTTTAATAAAGTTTTATAACATTTTATAAACTATAATATTTTTGTAACAAATTTTACAGTTAAGGAAACTGAGGCTGAGAGAGGTTAAATGATTAACTTGCCCACATAGTTAATGAGTGTCTGAAGCAGGATTGGAATTCAGTTCTCAGTGATGCCAATTCTAATCTCTACCTTCTCTACCCACATACTTAGAATATCCTTTTATGATTTGGGAAATTAAGGTGCAGAGAGGTACAGTGACTTAGGATCATAGATTTGTCCTCTAGTCTAACATCTTCATTATATAGGTGAGGAAACTGAGACCCAAAGAGATCAAAATACTTGCCCAATATTTGAAACCAAGTCCTCTGACTCCAAAACAAGTGCTCCTTCCACACTTGCACCCAGGTGAATAAGACATAACAATCTGATTGGGTAAACCAGACCTAGATGCACAAAAAGTTGAATCAAGACAACAACAAAAAGGAAGTTGTTAAATGTCATTATATTGGGGGTGGGACTTGTTAGGAAGTGGGAGGAAGAGATTCAGGCCTGTGATCTATGCAGGGCTCTCAGTCTTTTAGCTAATCCATTTTCCAATAGCAGCCATGCTTGTCTTGGACTCCATCCCTTCATCATCCAGATCAACTCAGGTTTTAATACTCAACACCTTCTCAACTCTTCCACAGTTGCCTCTCCCCTCTGATTGAAAGACTGGAGGGTAGAGCATTAAACTTCTCCCAAAGCCTTCCTAACAGCTTTTCAGGTTACTGCATTTTCCATCAGCATCTCCCCTTGACTTGACTCCACAGGAACACCATGTCCCCTGATCTCCTGAGCACCAAGGCAGGGTATGTCAGACAGAGGCTTTGAACTCAGCTATTCCTGGCTACTAGACTGCCCCTCAAGCTGAAATCCCACATGAATTTTCACACGCAATTGAGTATACATTTATCAAAATAAGTGATATATGCATTAAATATTATTGAATTCAAAGGGAAAGTGAGAGATCATAAAATCTAAGACCTGGCAGTGACCTCAGCTCTCTACTCTCACTCACACAGGAAAGAAATCTCCATTATAACATAACCAGAGAAGTGAGCTCTACAGTCTGGAGTGTTACATTGAACTGAGAATAGGGAAACACATATGTTTTTAATGCCAGAAGGTTATTCTCTTTATTTTGAGTATGATAAACCATCTATGTTCCAGTAATGTTTTGTTGCCTGGAGGGAGGGGCACAATTTTGGAACAACTTTTCAAACACTGTCTGGAAGGCAAAAGTCTTGTTCAAGCTCTGGTAGTCATGGACAAGGCCATCTCCAGTCATCCTGCTCTATATTGGCCACTAAACCCAGATGGCTGTGGAGGAGAAAGTGAAACTGGTGATTTCGATCAACCCTCCCTCACTCAAATCCAATTCACTTGTAAGTCATGGCATCACCTTCCTGATGTCATGGTCCTCTTCTGGAATGAAGGACAGACAACAACAAACAAGAGAAGTATAGGCAGTACCTGGATAAAGGTGAGCCTTCCAAGTAAAAGGGTTGATATTAGCAAAAAGGCAGAGGCCAGAATAAAGACCAGTGAGGAAATCCCTCTTGTTGGAGCAGAGGATTTGTATAGAAGGGATAAAGTTGAAGAGGGAGTTAGGGGCTAGGTGCTGGAAAACCAATTAGTGTCAAGCTAAAGTGTTTGGATTTTCCTACTATAGGAAATGCAGAGCTGTTGAAGTCTTTTGAGGAGGAGAGTGACATGATCAAAGTGAACATTTATCAGCTCCCCCAAGCACCAACATACCAGCACCATTAAAACACTGCACTATTGAATTTACCTGACTCCATCACATTACTTCCAGAGGCAACATCACCACTTCTGCAGACTGGCTCCAAAAAAACCAAAACAGAGCCACCATAGAGATGCCATCACAGAGAATCAGCATGTATCTAACTTGTAAGGTTGATTCAGCTGAGTAGACAGGATTTCAGGGGAAGCTCCCTCAGCCCATGGCCTCTCAGGATTGCCCTGTGCTCATATACCTTGAAAATAATAGCAACGTCTGGTCTTGTTTTCTCACATCAAGCCCAGGCTGGGTTGCCAGGCACCAAGTTTCAGCAACAGTGGAATTTATGATGGTATTATCAACCATAGCCATTGAGAAGCTGGAGAAACAATAGTATGGCATGGAAATCCACTGGGAGATAGCAGGACTCTCTGGTCCGCATGGATTCATCTTTACACCCACCAAGACACACTCCAGGGAACTGTCAAAGAGAAACCAACTATGGAAAGGAGTGAGCATAAGTGCAGTCCTGAGATAACTGTTCTAACTAGAAACCTAGCTACATCAACCAAAGGAGCACATTTATCCTCTTACAAGGGTTTTATGTACTATAACATGCATCAGAGGTGTGAAATCATTCCAGAAATATCTTTATTAAATGGAAACTCAATCACAGGCATTTGTGGACAAAGGGAGACACCACGTGAATGGAGATGATGATGATGATGCTGGTGGTGGTGGTGGTGATGAAGATGATGATGAGCAGCATTTAAATAGTACTTGTAAAGTTAGTAAAGCTCTTTATGTGCTTTGATCCTAACAACAGTCTGATAAGGTAAGTGTTCTTCTTATCCCCATTTTACAGATGAATAAAGTAAAGTTGAGAAATAATAAATGACTTAACCACAGTCACATAGCTAGGAAGTACTGAGACAGGACTCCAATTTTCAGGTCTCCATAATTAAAAGTTCAATACTCTATCCACTACATTGTATCTACTCAGGGTCTTTTCTTACCAGCTTAGCCCTCAATCATCTTTCTTCTCCTCTAAACTCCTAAAGGATTTAATATCTTAATTTGCATAATTTTTTATTACTATATGTATTGAAAAGGGAAAAGGATAGAAAACTAAGAACTGGACCTAAGAGTTCTGGGGAAACTCCCTCTACCAATGCGGATTGATGCTTTATTATCTTAGAGAATTCCTGCAGGGGTGGAGAACCTGCAGCCTAGAGGCCACATGTGACAAAGGACCACACTTGAGGACCTAGAGGGCCACACATGGTCTCGAAGCCACAGACTCCCCACCCCCATTAGCATGCTGAAGCTAGGTAACTTACCTACAGTCACTTAGGCAGTATATGTCAGAGACAGGATTTAAACCTGGGTCTTCCTGGCTTTGAGGACAGTTCTCTCATGTCTTTAATATGACTTTAAAACAAAAGTTCTTAGCCTGGGATCCATAGACCCACAAGCTTTGGAAAGCTTTCAGGGTCCATGACTGTAAATAGGAAAAAAAGTTTTATTTCAATATAATTAATTTCTTTCATAATCACATATATATACATGTATATGTTGTGTGTATGATATATTTAAACACACTATTCTGAGAAATGGTACTTGTTTACACATTGTTTTTGCACAAGTTTTTGTTGTATTCGCAAGTATTATATTCTCACCTAAAAAACTAGAAGCTCACTGAGGGCAGGAGTCATGACTTTCACTATTTTATATTCCCCATCCTTTTCCCCCATGATGCCTCATGAAGAACTCCTCTCCTCAGGCAATGTACCATGAATATTGTTGATTGGCTGACCTTCCTCAAGCCACTAGTCCATAGGCTTCACCATACTGCCAAAGGGATTCGTGCAGAGCTGTGCTGGACTCATTTATAAGAGAATCAAATGTTAAATTTTCAGTGTGAGCATTTAAAAATTGGAAATCAATAAATGTTACAAATCAGGGATTGATTGTTGGTTATCTAGATTTAAGTGAGTGAGAGTGAACATGCTATTAATGTAGATTAATCTTTCAAGTGTGTCCTGCAGGCTCTTTCTAAATCTGGTTGTTAAACATTGACCAGCACACCACTGGATTCATATTTTTAAAAAGCTTTAAAAATCCTCCTTTAAAATAATAGGAAGCTCAATGAAATGAATAGAACACTGAATTTGAAATCAAAAGATTAGGTTCAACTCCTCAGCTCTGCTATATGATAACTATTATGACCTTGAGCAAGAAATATAATGTCTCTGAACCTCAGTTTCTTTCTCTATAAAGTGAAAGGGTTGAAATAATTTATTTATTCCAACTCAAAATCTTATAATTCTATGATCGTAAAGCATTCTTTTCCATTATAAGCACTTAAAGCACAGAGACTGTCATGCTAAATCATTTCACAGAGTTTCTAGGAAAATGCCAAGTGTTTAATGGTGACCTTTCTTGGTGCTGGTGATGACTACTGTCGCTAGCGCTCCACCTTCAGACTATACACACCACAGTTCTTTCCCAGTACCTCACTGGGGAGGTCCCTTCTACCCCTACTTTCTCTACCCTTCCCCATCCTTTAGTTGATCCCAGATAACTCGGAGTTCCACCCAACCCTAAACCTGAAGGCTCTCTTCTCAGACCACCATTTGACAGTGTGAGTTCACCTCATGAATACTTTTCCATTAGACTCTTGAATGAAGTCAACAACTCATTACCCATAGCTCATCAAGCAGTTGCCATCAGATCCTGAAGTCAGACAAGATGGTAGACTTGAATAGGTGTCCATAAAAGAGAATAATTCAATACCCTCCTTGACAAAGACCAAGTCAAATTACCTCCTCCAGAAAACCTCCTGTGCCATCTTTCCTATGCTACTTCTATATCTTTCTCTGTGTGATTTGGCATTTGTTTACACATTGTTTTTGCAAAAGTTTTTGTTGTATTCACAGGTATTATATTCCCACCCAACTAATTTGGAAACTCACTGGGGGCAGGAGTCATGACTTCCACTATTTTATATTCCATATCCCTTTCCTCCATGAGGCCTCATGGAGGGCTCCTCTCCTCAGTCAGTGTACCATGAATATTACTGGTTGGCTGACCTTCCTCAAGCTACCAGTACCAACCCATCCAAGTCAAATTCTTGATATTTGCTTTTAGAAATGTTTGACCTTCCATCCCTAGTCACCTTTTATCTTGTAAGGAGAATCCTAAGCAGCAGGTGGCTGAGCTGTCAATTATGCCTACAGATGGCAAAGCACTCTGTTAATTGCTCTTCAGGCTTCCAAAATCTAAATTGGTGTGGTAGCTCAGGGCCCAAGTACTTCCCACCTCCCCTCCCCCTTCTCCTAGCCCTGCTCCTGAGGATGCCACCAAAAAGCCCCCTGCTCCCTGGAGAGAGATCAGCAGTTTGAGCTGTTAAAAATAAGTTGTTTGGACCCTGACCTGACATTTGTGGGGAAGCTAAAGAAACCATGTGTCTTTTTTGATTCCCACATGTTCACTGTCATGAAAAAGAGGGAAATGTTTAATCGAGGAGAGCCACATTAATTTAAAGTTTACTTCTCATCATTAAAACTATCACCCTGATAATTTCCTGATTCAGGGTGAGGTAAAGGAAAGACTTAAGAGGAGACAGGAAAATCTCCAGAACATTCAAAACACTGTTGTTTATCTGTGGGGCAAAATTCTGTGTCAACTCACTGTTATGAGTTAACAAGGCTTTTAAAAATAACTGGGTGCATATCTATATAAAAATGTGGTATTTCTTTTTCAAATAAATAAACAACTTCATCTCCCAGTGGCTCCAAAAACCATCTGGTTTTCTGAGTTCTCCCTCTCACAGATGTCCTTCCTGAGTCCTAAACCACGATATTGGCCCGGGCTTCCTGTTAGGAAGTATTGGTAGGTAGCAATTCAAGGGAAATAACATCAGGGCATATTTTTAATTGCTGTTTTAAAAGCATGTGGCATGTGACACATGTCCCAAAATATCCATTTACAGGTTGACATTGCTAAAGGTTGTCCCACAACTTCTTAGTACCCGAGAAAAGGGGCCCCAGCTCTACCCATAATTCACAAGCCTTCCTTAAGCCTACAAAGTCATTCAAAACTCATGGTGACAGGAATATGGGTACTGAAAATTGGTGGCTTCTTGGCTCACTTCAGTAGCCTGTCAAATCAAGTCAGCAAGCATCTATTAAGCACTTACTGTGTGCCACAGGCTGTCCCAAGCACTGGAAATACAACAAAGACCTGTCAGAGTATTGCTGTCAAAAGAATGGTACAGGATAGTTGGTTTTATAACATACCTCAATATACCATAGATTCAGTTGTACTGAGGGTCCAGATCATGTCCCCTGAAGATATTGTATATCCAGGTGTAGCCACACAGAGTTAGAGTTAAAGTCATAAGAAGCCCTGAGATGTCAAGAATCACATGGTTGCATAAAGAACTTTTACTGAAGGGGAAAAGCTCACATGTCCACTAGCAAAGGAAAACCATGGTGAAGGCCCTGTAAAATAGAAGCCTGCAAGGGAACCTGCAAGTATCACTGACTCAATTCAGATGGAGATTTCTCTGAACCTAATTAAGGTGGTTCCTTTCATTCCAACTACCCCTGGGTATGAAACCTAGAAAATCAAGTAGGTCTCTTCATGTTCAGTGATATCTGACTCTTCATGACCCCATTTGGGATTTTCTTGGCAAAGATACTGGAGTGGTTTGCCATTTCCTTCTCCAGCTCATTTTACAGATGAGGAAACTGAAACAAACAGGTTTAAGTGACTTGCCCAGGGTCACACAGTTATTAAATATCTGAAGTCAGATTTTAACTCAGGAAGGTGAGTGTTCCTGTTTCCAAGCTCAATGCTCTATCCACTGTGCCACCTGGCTGCCCAAGTAGGTCTCTAGGCAGTTATTAAATATAAGGAGCTCTGGGGGCCAACTGGATACAAGTTATCTTCCCTATCTGACTGAGCAGTCACTGATAGTTTAGTAGCCTGGATTCAGTCACCCTGTCCTTCCATATAAAGTCTTCTATAAAATCCCTATCTCTTATTTGCCTACACAATGCCTATACAATGAATGTCCCTCCATGTCCCCTCTCTGTGGTTTCACATCAGCAGTCCTCCAAGGTCAGCATGTAATCTCCCTTCAAATCTGCTTCACAGAAACCTTTTCTTCCTTTAAGAGTCAGTTCAAATGCCACCTTCTACATGAAACCTTTCCCAGTGCTCCTATCTACTAATGTCATCTTTCCTTATCTTAAACTATTTGAATTTATTCCTCTTATATTTCTTCTATAGATACTTATAGATTCCTTTATTTTGCTCATTAGGATGTAAGTGCCTTGATAGTAGGAATTATTTCATTCATTCTATTTTTATCCCTGGCACCTAACACAGTGCTTTTCATATATCCGGCATTTAACACATTTGTATGAATTGATTGAGTTTATCTGATATCAGTATTATAAGAGTAATGGAATTAGTAGCAGTAGTAGTAGCAGTAGTAATAGTAATAGTAGTAGTAGTAGTAGTAGTAGTAGTAGTAGTAGTAGTAGTAGTAGTAGTAGTAGTGCCTGAGGCCAAATTTGAACTCAGGTCTTCCTGACTCCAGGAAGTATTACTACCACTACTACTACTACCACTACCACTACTACCACTACTATTACTACTACTGCTATTACTACTGCTGCTACTGCTACTACTACCTACCAAAAAAGGCCACTAGAATGTAAGTTCCTTGAGGGAAGGGATTGTTTTATTTTTGTCCTTGTATCCCAGGTCTCAGCATATAGTAATCACTTAATAATGTTTATTGAATAGTCATCTGCTATTGAAAAAACTATGAACTTATAAAACAAATTATTCACATTATAAAACCAGTCTTTGCTCTACCAAAGTATACCTAACTAATTATCTCCATTGTCAAAATCTGGAGTTCATACATTCAGAATCTTAGAGACTGTCTAAGACCAACCCACTCATTTGACCCTCCTGTTTCCAGTACTTGTAAATGTAGGTTTCCATATTACTAAATACTTAACAAGAAGAAGGAAGTTGCACTGAGGGGAAATATACAATGCTGGAAACCTCTAGCTGCTTATGATTGATGAGAAATGAATATAAAACATTTCTGGCATAACCATGTAAATTAGTAGGATCATAGATTTTAGAGCTGAAGGCAACTTAGAGGTCCTATTCTAATCTAGCCTTCTCATTTTACAGATGGGGAAATAAAGACCCAGAAATACTGAAGGATTCACCCAGCAAAACTAGGATTTGAATCCAAATCATAGATTCATAGAATAGTGGATTTCAAGCTGGACAGGAATTCAATGGCCATTTAGTCCAATCTTTTGGGTTTTTATGGATTTTGCAGATAAGGAAACTGAGGCCCAGAGAAATTAAGCAGCTTTTCCATAATCACACAGGCAACAAATAGCAGAGCTAGGATTTGAACTCGGTTCCTCTAACTCCAAAACCATTGTTCTTTCCACTGTAATGTCCTCTATAAGGCAATGTGATCATAGAATCCATTCACTCATTGTGCAGTGGCTTTGGGTAAATACTTTCTAAGGTTCTTAAGGTTTCAGCGATATTTCCTAAGGATCCTTTCTGTGGTATGACCAACTTTTCTGAAATGTTTCAACTGCTGAAAATGATGTTTATTGGGATCTTACTACTGATAATCATGTTGGTGGTAGAATGCATACATTGTTTTTCTTTTCCCCTCCTCATTTAAGTCCTGGTCCCATTCTTTTCTGAGACAGTCTTCCTATTCCTCCCTCCCAGATTCTTTACTACATGTCGGCATGCACAGAGGTATCAGTCAACTACCACATGGACACACATTTCTCTGGTGCACAGCTTCAGGGGACAATTGGCAAAATAGCACCCCAGAGAACACTTTGCTTCCCCACCCCTTCCCTAGACAGCATGGTCACAGTTGTATTAGTCTCAGGACTGTCACCCTAAACAATCACAAAGGAAAGTAGCATTCTCCTTCCCTATTCCTACCACAAGCAAGGTAAAATATTGCATTTCCCTTCAAATATAACGATTAAGCCACTAACTCACCAATAGCATAGCATGAAGTGTTAGTGTTTTTCCTAGTAATGGTGATAGATTTGCACTGAGAACTTAGTACATTCAAATTCTTTTCTAATTTGACCAATGACACATGTACAAGACAGCTGGCTGGGGTTAGGTAGACTGTACAGTGATAGACTAAGGCAAAGCTAACTGATCCATGGAAAGGTTAGACTTCAAGCTCCTAGGTGAATTAACTTCCTACTCTGATTAACTGAATTAGATAATCATAAGCACACAGCTTCAATAACTATGGACAAATGTAGGGAATTAGAGAAGTCAGTCAATCATTCGACAAGTGTTCATTTGGTACTTTTTATGAATCAGGAAACTAGATCACCCAGTGGATAGAGCACCAGGCCTGGAGTCAAGAAGACCTGAGTGCAAACCTGCCCTCAGACACTTACTAGCTAAGTGACCCTGGGCAAGTCACTTAACCTCTGTTTGATTTAATCTACTGGAAAATGAAATGGCAAACCACTCCAGTATCTTTGCCAAGAAATTCCCATGAATAGTATGATCAGCAGAGTCACAAAGAGTCATACACGACTGAACATGAGTCGGGTGCCATACTAAGTCCATAGGATACAAAGATAAAAATGAAACATCCCTTGCTTTCAAGGGGTTTACATTCCAATGGAAGAGATAATATCCATGCAGAGAAGTATATCCATAGTACGTATAAAATGAATACAAGGTGTTATGGGTAGGAGAGCATTAGCAGCAGAGGGGATGCAAATGGCTTCCAATAGAAATAATGAGCCTTGAAAGAATCCAATGATTCCAAGAGGATGTAGTAAAGTTCTTGTAGGGAGGGACAGATAGTGCAAAAGGTATAATAATGAAATAGCAACAATAACAATGGCTAGTATTTGTGTGGTACTTTAAAGTTTACAAAGGGCTTAACAAATATTATCTCATTTAATGCTTACAACAACTCCAGAGGCAGGTGCTGTTTTTATTCCTACTTTACAGATGAAGAAATTGAGACTAAGAGGGATTGAGAGTGAGCATCCCATAGCAAGTGAGTATCAGAAGCAGAATCTGAACTCAGGCATGTCCTGACTCTGGAGTCCAGCACTCTGGACATTACCTGACTGAGTAAAGATGATGTAATGGTAGATGGAGTACTATTATGTGTAAAACAGTGAGTAGGTCAATATGTCTGGAAGTAATGTGTAAAAAAACTGAACAGGTAGAAAGAGGCCAGGGTGTGAAGATCTTTAAAGACCAAACAGAGTTTATCTTTATTCCTGAAGGCATAGGAGCCACCAGAGTTGATTAAGCAGGGAGGATCAGACCTATGTTTTAAGAAAATCACTTTGGCACCTATGTGGTAATTGGACTGAAGTGGATAGAAACTTGAGGTAGGCAGACCAAATAGGAAATTAATGCAATAATCCAGGTAAGATAGAAGGAAGACCTAAACTAGTAGTAGCTATGAGTGAAAATGAGGGGTCAGCTGCAATTAATGTTGTGGAGATATACATCTAACTCCACTGTTCTATTACACTCTAAAATCCAAGATGAAAGGAAAGGGTATAAGCATTTATTAAGCTGCCAACATTTGCACTCTGAGCTAAGCACTTCACAAACATCTCATTTGATCCTCTATAATAACCTTGAGAGGTAGGTGTTATTATTATCCTCATTTTACAGTTGAGAAAACAAAGGCAGACAGAGAGGTTAAGTGACTCGCCCAGGGTAACATAGTCAATACATGTCTGAGGCCAGATTTGAAATTAGGTCTTCCTGACTATAGGCACAAGTCTCCAGCCCCTGCATCATCTGGTTTCTTCTAAAACCCTTTGAATAAACCAGGCAAAAAAAGTGAGTACCTAAAGAGAATGGCCTCCACTGAGGACAGATTGTGCACTAGATCCAGCCCCACATTAGGAACTGGGAGAGTTCAAAAGAAGAGAGAAGCTCTTCTCAATTTTTAATCTAACTGGGCAGGCACATTGAGGAAAAGAAAGAAAAGTAGTAGGTGAAAAGGAAGGAAGCCATGATGGGGGAGACAAGAGGAGAACAAAGGAAAGGTGAACAGTGGTTAGTGGTGGAAGGCTTCATGTGACTGAGATACTTCAAGGAATGAAAAATGAAATTAGAAAGCATGAAAAGAAAGCCATAAGTAGATAATATAGATCAATCCCAACTTTATTGGACTACGAATCAGGTATTAGTAGCTACAGCCTTGTATTTGTTCTGCATACATTTATAATGTGGCTACATATGGATACAAATATATATATATGTATACATATACATATATGTATATCTGTTGCTGTTCAGTCGTATTAGTCATATCCAACTCTTCATGACCCCATTTGGGACTTTCTTGTCAAAGACACTAAAGTGTCATTTCCTTATCCAGCTCATTTTATAGATGCAGAAATTGAGACAAAGATAAGTGACTTGCCCAGGATAACACAGCTAATGTGTGTCTGAGGCTGGATTTGAACTCATTAAGATGAATTTTCCTGATTTCAACCCCAATACTTTATCCATTGAACCATCTAGCTATATGGATAGATAGATAGTTACACATACATATACATACACAGATGTACGCATGTGTATGTATATATATATATATACATAAAACTATATTTCTATATATATGTGTGTGTATATATATATACATAAAACTATATTTCTATATATATGTGTGTGTGTATATATATATATATATATATATATATATATATATATATATATATACATATACATACTTATCTTCTTCCCCAAGAAGGACTTTTCTGTATAATACCACTACCTAGCTTCTACATGAGTACCTTAATGCTAACCATCAACAGTACCTCAAAGCTAACTCAGGGTTGCTTTTCCTTATCATTATATGGTGCCCCTAGCTCTCCCTGTCCTTCTTGGTCCCAAGGAAAACCTCCAGCCTGGTAATGGACTATATTTCTATCACTGAGATCTAGTGACACAAGATACTCCATCTCCCAATTCCTAGTATCTTCACTACCTCTCCCCCATGCCTGGAATCATCTCTTTCCCCTGGTTTTTCTGGCTTCCTTCAAGTTCCAGCTAAAATCCCACAGGAAGGTGTAGTGTTAATCAGAGAGTTAAAGTTCTTCCCCACCCATTAATGGGCCTGCCCATTAAGGGAAGCTTGATTAGGAGAGGCCCACACCTTTTGTTAATTTCTAATGTACTGGTTCTCAAGGGTAGTGATGCCCTCTGGCTCTGAAAAGTGCATGTATACTCTGAAGTGAGGTTCTACTTTGGGGCTTACACATCAGAAGTATTTGTTTGGTCCAATGAGACTCCAGGAAATGACTAAGCAGTCTCCCAGCTTTGAAAACCCAGATGTTGGTGCTTCTCTCTCTGGTAACTATGTATGTGTGGTCAGACAGTTATCTGTCTATTGATCTGTGACTTATGTATTGCTTATGGTCAGACAGTTGGAAGCCCTGTCTGTTGATTATCATTTCTTTGTATTTTCTCTGAAGTTCAGGGTGCTGAATTTTTCCCCTGAATTAAGTGAATGACACATGTGCTTGATTAAAGTGATTGTTGACCCCTCAAAAGTTGCTTTCCTTTTGGAAATGCAGATCTAAGAACCGGTACAGCAGGCCCTCCTGTGTCTGCCGGGGTGCTTGTTTTCACAGAAGCTTTTCCCAACCCCTCTTACTTCTAAAGCCTTCTTTCTATTGCTCTTTTCAATTTGTCCCTTATAATTTGTATGTTTGTTTGCATGTGTCTCTGCCATTGAACTGTGAGCTCTTTATGAGAGCTTAATAAATGTTTGTCAGCTTGTTGACTATCATCAGAGGACCAGATTAGGCCATTCAGAGAGTTGCATTACCAAGTTGGCTGTATATGATTCAAAATTTTGGCAAAGGCAACTCTTAAAGATAGTCTACTAAGAAATAGGGGTTATAGTGAACATTGGGGAAGTCACATCATTGGAATGGAGGAGGATATTTAGGTTGAGGGAGGAGAGAGATACAGAAGCAGGATAGGAAATAGAAATGTGCTAAAAAAAAAAAAATACATATCCTAAAAGTATTTAAGTTAATTGTTCATGTGTGAGTCTTACCTCATATGCTCCTTGAGGGCAGTTATATCTTTGCTAAATATTTGCTAAAAATTTAAGGCCCTAGCGAAACGATGACAAAAAATAAAAATGCATTCTGCCTTCCAGTTACATACCTTCTACCAAAGAATTACAACACCGTACACAAATGGCAAATAAAAACTAATTTGAGAAAGAGGGCATTGACAACTGGATGGATTCAAGGAAGTTTTAACAGAAAAGGAGGCACCTGAGTGGAATTTTGAAGGGAGCTTGAGGAGCCTAAAAGTTTCCTAATATAGTGTTGCACATTAGACAGTAGATACTTAAAAATTGCTTCTAAAATGTTGAGTGTGTAATGTTGCATGATGAGTGATAATTAAAAAATACTATCTTTCCTTGTGTTGCCCACAAATGAAAAATTAGATCAGTCAGTGAATCAAAAGCAAGCTTTTGGGTGGAGTGTAACGAAAGAAAGATCTAGCTGGCCCGTCTTCTCACACTTTGTAAACCCAAGTGCTTTATCTAAAATAATAATCCCGCCCAGAGTGTACTAAATTGTGGAATTTACCTCTACTGGCCCATGGCCACCACCCACCCCCACCCCCAGAGGTCCCAATGAAGTGCTGTTTGTACTTCTCCATCGCCTTTATTTGTTTAAGAGGCCAGACAAGGCAAACACTCGTGATGTCTTGTTTATTCTGTGGCTTTCACTAAAGCTTATTAAACTCATCGTTACTTCATATAAGCTACAGATATGTGGTTGGGGCCAGCTAGTGTTGACAGTAAGTAACAGACACCCTGCCACAAGGTAACATGTTTATATACTCGGTTGGATGCCTGGTGGATTTTGTCCCTGTAAAACCATCACAGATAATGAAGCTACTATCAGATAAGTGACTATAATAAATGACCGTGATTAGGGTTCTGGCTGATGAAAACACTTGGTGGTCTTTCCAGATTGATTTGGACAAACCCCAGGCTCAGTCCACTTGGAACCAAAAACAAAGTGGGAGAAAAACATTTAAAAATCAAATTAATGTAAGAATTCCTTTCATAGGCTGCTATTCTGTTTCTAACTGGGCAAAGGAGGTCAATGGAGGGGGGGAACCTTTCCTTTTACTTTTCTAACCTTCCTCTCTACCACCCTAGAAAAATAACTTTACCTTCTAAATTCATGAGGACCTATTTGTACCATTCTAAAGCTATACAGCATATCACCTTTCCACAAATTTTCTCCCTGCAATTCCAGAGCCACAAGTCCAATTTCCCTCAGTAAGAGTGGGAGCAAAGGTCCTTAAATCAGTGGAGCATCCTAACTAGATACTTTAAAATAAGGCCATTATCTGATCTTACAGGACCTTCTCCAGAAGGAGCCCACCTTATGTTTAAAGCAATTGTCCTTTTCTTTTGGGGGAGTGTGGGTGTCATAAAGTTTTGGATACCCTTTTTCTACATGACCATTACTTCCCAAAGATCCATCCCCACCCTGACCCCAGTAGAATCCTAAGTACATTCAAGCAAATCAAACACATTGGCCATATCTGACAATGCATTCTGTAACCAGTCAACCATTTCTGTGCCAAGGAGTTATTTTTAACATTAGTCATTTGAAATCAAGATTACACATCAAATATCAGATTTCTGATGTCTTTACTTTACATTATAATGGTCATTAAATAAATTTTCTCTTAGTTCTATTTATCTCACTCTATATTACTTTGTATAACCTGGGATTCACAAACTTGTGATATATACATAGATGTATAAATTTACATAAATGTATATAGATGTATACTTGCAAATGTATTTATATATTTCTCACCAGACTGCACTTCTCTGAACTTCACCATCATACCCCAGAAACCTCTTCATCATCAAAGAGGATGCCCAGGAAACTTCTTCAGCCCAGGAATTCACTCTGTGAAAGTACCATCTACCAATAGGGCCCCTTTCTGGGACTGAAGGATTCCTCCCCAAACCTCCATTTAAGGACAGAGGTCAGGCTATTCAGCTCCTCATTTTCCACCAGATTGTATTCCTCTGGACTCCTCCATCTTCATCCAAAGCAAGGGACTATGATGAAAAATAACTTCTCATCAACATCCTTCTCTCCCTACTGTTTCAGCTTCCTTGTTGATGTGTTGCTTTCCATATTAGAATGTAAACTGCTTGAAGACAGCAACTCTTTCTTTTCACATATATTTGTATTTCCAGAGATTAACATAGTCCCTGGCACAAAATAAGTACTTAAAACTTATTGACTAGCTGATGATTTATAATCCTATGAATTTTATTTTATACACTTAAAAACATTAGTCTGAAAAGGGGTCCACTCAGCCTCACCAGACCGCCAAAGGAGTCCATGACACAAAAATGTTTAAGAATCCCTGATGTCTTCCAAAGTTTTTCTGAATCTTAATATTCACCCTTTCTTATGGTGAAAGAGTGTTCCATCATATTTGTATGCCAGAGTTTTTTGGTCATTCTCGCAAATGATAACTGGCCACAAGATAAAACAACTATTCCTCCACCCTAGGGAAAGGTCCAAAGTGACATGCATGCCAAAATAGTAGTGCATAGCATAGTATAAACGGGGCTACCTCTGAAGTCAGAGGTTCTGAGCTTAAAGTCTGCTTCTCCCACTAACTACCTCTGTAGAGAGGAAAGTTACTTATTTCTTGGGACCTCAGTTTCCTCATCTGTAAAATGAGAAAGTGTTGACCAGAGGACTAGAAAGATCCTTTCTAGCTCTAAATCTTGAGATTTCAGGATCTCCTGAAACTCAGTTTAGTTTTGCCACACTAATCGAGTCTGTTGTCAAAAGACCCAAGTGGCAGCTCACAAAGCATTTCCATGATCACTTGTTAAGGGTTTCTGTTTATACCAGGAAAGCTGTCATTACAAGATGGAGAAATAATAGTACATCATTTAAGTACCATGCTGAAAAGGTCTTTAAAAGACATTATTTCTTTGCACAGTATAGTTGTTTATGGGATGACTTACAGATTTACAGTAGGATATATATCTATATCTATATACACATACATATATACACATATAACTTAAGAATGTGCTGAAAGGGAGATTGCATGGACTTTTTAGAGACTTTTAAAGATAATACTAGCAAAGCTGAAAATGACTGGTAGTAAAATGTGCTGAGATGAATTATTTTTCATTTGTGACAAAGATTTTGTTTAAGTCATGTCAAGATGGCATGCTCCAGATAGCTTCCCCTTTCTCTTCTTTAGCCACTGTTCCCTCGAAGTCTGTCTCCACTCCCATCCTACTTCCTCCACCCACTATACTCCCCACCTCCTTTTCATCACAGTTCCATTTTCAAAATTGTCTAGAGGGGAAATACTTTCCTGTAAAAGTATGTTGACTCTGGGGGTTTCCATTTTCATTTGATTTAATATTTCCTAATAATAGTTTTAGGGAAAATTACCCAGAATAGCAGAGTGATCCCCCCCTCCCCCCCCCCCAGGAATAAATGCTTTGTGGTCCCAGGGTGATTGATGGGGCTTCTCTGTATCACTGTTGCCAGAGGATCTCATAAACTTAAGAAAGCTGCCAGGAATCAGTCTGTTTACCTTTTCACGAGTTTAAAGGTGATTTATTTGACCTTTGAAAACTGGGATCATACTTCTTGCTGAAAACAGCACTCATTTCAGCATTAAATGGAGACTGTCAAGATGCTGAAGGTTTGAGTTTGAGCTTCCTTTATCACTTCTCTACCTGTTCTAATCTGGTTGAGGACTCTCCACTGAATTCTAATTAAATTTATGTTTGAGAAATAGCTTCTATGTTGAGAAAAGTGCATGTTTTATTTGCTACATGCATGTCAAATTTCCATATTTTTAAAACATGGCTTTAGTTTAGTCCCAAAAAAAATCCTATCTTTGGAAATTTCCATAAGAAATTTCCGTAAGAAACTTGGATTGGTTGTCCCAACCTCTCTTAATTTTAATGCCTTCTCTCTTTTATTTATTTCCTATTTATTCTATATATAGCTTGTTTTTACATATTTGTTTGCTTGTTGTATCCCCCACTATATTGTACTATACTTGAGATAAGGATCTATCTTTTGCCTCTTTTTGTCTCCCTAGCATTCAATACAGTGTCTAGCTACAGGGGTGGGGAACCTGCGGCCTCAAGGCCACATGTGACCTTCTAGGTCCTTGGATGCAGCCTTTTGGCTGAGTACAAGTTTTATGAAACAAATTCTTTTATTAGGAGGTTTTGTTCTATGAAGTTTGGATTTGATCAAAGGGCTGCACTTGAGGACCTAGAAGGCCACATGTGGCCTCGAGGCTGCAGGTTCCTCAGATCTGGTAGCACATCGTAGGTGCTCAATAAATATTTATTGACTGACTGATTTCTGCATAGCAAATAATTAGATTAATTAAATAGATTAATTCCTATGAACACATCTGTGTATTCTGAACAGTTCAAAAATTCATTGAACAAATATCTGTATTTTTATTATTGATCCTTTGCCAAATAATTAAGAATATAATTTTGACTTCATATTTCTAAGTAATGCCTTGCAAATCAATAAAAATTATCTATCTAACTAAAAGAATCCAACATAATTCAGAAATAATTCCCAGAACTACGGTGGTATCATAAATGAGACCATTACTTTTACAGGAAGAACAGTGATTTTGATATCTTTCAGAAAGAAGAAAGAAAAGTTTCATATTCTTCTCTTCTTGTCTTTTTGATCGAAGCTTATTGTTGGAGTAATTCAAATGAACCTACAGTAGGAACCAGGGGCATGATAGGGTTTGAAAAAATGTGCTTATCCCAATTTAAGTAGCATAGTAAATGAAGAAAGTTGTGGTTGAGGCAGAAGTAAAAAAGTTCAAAGGCAGAACATCTAAGGCTAGAGATTTTGCTGACTGGCTAAGTGTGACCCACAAAAGAGCTGAAATAACCTAAGAAGTTATGATGAGGTCCCTTCCTCTACATAAAAACATGTAAGAGTTGTAGTTTGGCAGAGAACCAGCAAACAGCAGTATCATGAAGGATCAGCCAATAGCAGCAGAGTAGAAGAAATAGCCCAGCAGAGGACATGGGCAGTGAAGTAATCGATGCAATAAGTGGCATGATTAAACCATGAGAGATTCCAGATAGGAACAAGAATTGCTCTGGATACACATGTTCCCTATGTGAGTGCCCTCTCCCACAGGAGGCAAGAGAATTTGGGAAAAAGTCCATGTATTAGGGAAAGGAGATCTATATAATTTCTCTTGTATCTTGCTATGCTGTTTTATTAAATTCCTTTTACTTTGGACTCTGTCTTCTAGTAAGTCTGATAAAAGAGAATCATCAGTAGGGGCTCATGAGCTATAGATTTTAACATATATTGATCAAAAGCATAACAGTTTAATAAAAAAGGAATATCCAAACTAAAAAAAAGAATGTCTAAAATTGTACAAAATGACTTCTCAAAAACATCTTAAAAACAATTTTGAAAGCTGTAAGAACAATGATCAATACCTTCACCATTCATGATTCCAGAGGATTGATGATGAAACATGCTATCCATTACAGAAGTGCATACCTTTTTAAAATAGCATAGGGTACATTTCCACTGATGATTTTTGCCGGACTTCTGGAATTACATGGTAAATAATACAATAATCAGCGAGTGGATATTTGATCTTCAGCAATTTGAAAGGGTTTTAGAGCTAGTCAGGAACTCAGAAATTATTTAATTCAACCCCCTCATTCAGAGAGGTAAGTTAACTTGTTCGAGGACACAGAGGCAGAGCTTTGATTCAGAGCCAGGGAATTTTAACATGAAATACAGAATTTTTCCACTATATCAGAAGAGTTAAATTTCAGCTGGCTTTAGAAAGGCCAAGGTTACTCCAGAAGACCCAATCTTCTTCTGGTTCTCATCCATAATGCTGTCATCTACTATCAATTTTGGACCAGATCTCATTCTTCCCATCACACATGGAATATGAAGTCAAATCGTCCTCTGCCAGATTGGTAAAACTAAGCACTATATCTCCATCGTTACTTTCACAAAACCCTAAACTGTTCACACACATAAAGAAACTCAAAAGCTCTGCAGAAGATGCCATAAGCAATTTATGATCTGACATAGAGCACCGCCTCTTTCAGAGCTTAAGCTTTCCTGAATAATCACAATGTACACATTGAAGGTACTACTGAGTCTCATTCTCCCTTTCAAGTTTCATAGGGTTATATATTCAACTTATATGAATCCAGAGGGGACATCAGTCTTCTTTTTCCTCAACTTCCATGTACTCTATATGCCCATATTTGAACCAAACAAAAGGGAATTTAGCCCAGCTGCTACTAGCCACAAATATGGCTTGTGAGGATTGAAGTGTCCAATTGACACCCCTAGAAATTCAGTGGCCAAAATGGCCACAGTTGCGTTCCTGAAATCAATAGTGTTCTACTATCCTGACCAACTCAATTTAGAAAACTAGGAAACCTCATTCAATCCAACCTAATCAATGAGTAAAGAGGTCCAGAGAATCTAAGTGCCTATCCTAAGGTCACAGAGGCAGTAAGAAGAGTCTGTGTTCAAGCCAATAGTACAGAGTCCTCTCACTATAAGCTCTGGCTCTTGGGGATGTTATCATCTAATTAATGCCATCAAGCTGTAGACTCCAAACTCATTGATCTCCCTGAATTTCTTCCTCTAAAAATTTTATGACCTTTACTTTTCACACAGGATCTTGAGCT
Source organism: Notamacropus eugenii (assembly GCF_028372415.1). Lineage (NCBI taxonomy): Eukaryota > Metazoa > Chordata > Mammalia > Diprotodontia > Macropodidae > Notamacropus > Notamacropus eugenii. The sequence continues at coordinate 416,028,483 of NC_092873.1, forward strand.
GGAATGGACCACAGAGGGCATCTAGTCTCATCCCCTCCTTTTGCAGATGAGGAGAAGGGAGTTAAATGTATTCCCCAAGGTCACATAGGTACTAGATATCAGAAGTCTGATTTGAACACAATTCCACTGACTCCTCCAGAAAATCTTTCTATTAGGAATAGGAATTAAACCTAAGTGGACATATGTCTATTGGATCTTAAGTCAAATACTATAGGCATTTGGCCTTTCTGCTATAGGTAAGACATTTTCTCTAACCAAGAATCAAACCTTGCCTGTAGCATTCCGAACACTAACTGCTAGATCACCTTGGAATTGTGAAAAGTTTGCCCTCAGATGATAGAGTGAATGAAGGAAACTTTGCCGAGTTGCTGAATATTTGTCAGACCCTGGACAAAGTGTTTTAATTCGTGACAAGAAAACGAGAGCAGAAAAACAAATCTGCTTTGTCCCAAAGGTTTCCATCAACGCATCTGTGATCTGAATGGAACCATCTGTGCAAAGTAGGGGGATGTAGGAGGATACTGGGAGAACTTGTATTTTACAGAGCCTGAGAAGATGGGGGCTTTTGGAGCTGTCAATAATAATCCATGTTTGGCTCCCACATCACAGCTAATTATCCTGGCTGGGGAACTTGAGGTTATTTACGTACTGGAAGAGGAAGAGTTGCATAAAATTGACCCAAACATGAAAGATTTCAGGCAAAGGGTATTCCAGTGTTCTGGCAAAGTCTTAAGAGGATCGAGAAGCAGAGAATGAAGAGAAGTTAACAGTGAACCCAATTGTAAAGAGAATCAGAGATACCAAAGAAGTTACTAATTATGAATAGAATTAATTAAATGAATTGTTACATCTTATTTTCCAATGTTTTCCATAAACTGACAGCAGGAAGTGACTTAAAATGAAAGTTATTATCTTAAAAATTGAAAATATTACAGCTATTCTGAAAGACCTAACAGGTCATAGACAAGGATATAGGCCTATAAATAATAACATCATGATAGCTATGACTGACTATGAAGTCACTTCTCCCATTTAGCTCTCAGGTATGTCCTATACATGAACTATTGCCAGAAGCTACCAGAATACCTAGAGTTTGTAATGATATCACTGTGAACTAAGACCAGAGATATGCTGGTAAATGTTCAACAACCAGATCTTGGAGGGGGGAGCAGTATAGGTAAAAAAAACAAAAAAAAACTTTTAAGTTTAATCTGCATTATTAACATTTTCTCCAGTACTTTCTTAAATTTAAATAATTTTTTAAAAAGTACATCAAACCAATTAGTAGCATTTACTTATTTCCAAAGTATAAAAGCTCATCACTGAAAATTGAACAATCAACTTTCCTAAGCCTGTTGCTGAGACCCTTTAGAAGATCTGATAAATATGCAACTTCCCCTAAGAGCATGCAAGGTAGCTAGGTAGCACAACAGATGTAGTGCCGGAAATGGAATCAGGAAGATTTGACCAAGGTCATACAGCTAATAAAGGACTCTGAAATTCCCTTATCTGACATAATCTTTGACTTTCCACCTCTTCTTCTGCTTTCCTATACGAAATCCTACTCTTAGTCCAAATCATAACTTCCCTTTTCTAGATGCCTCAGGTCTCTTCCTGACTATTGTCCCTCTACTAACCACTCTCTCCTCCTTTCCCCATCTTGACTCATTGGTGAACCAGTTGAACTCTACTCAGTCCTCTTGTCTAGAGTTCCTGATCCACTTATTGTATCACCAATTCACTCTGCCAAACTTTAGGCCTGGATTCACTCCTACCATACACTGTCTTCATTCCTACACATGCACTAAATGAAAGTAGAGAAAATCATGGGACCATTCTGAATAGGTCCACTACAAATATATGTTATACCACCCCAATTGGGTTCTTGCTGCTGCTAGACAATCCTTCTGCACCTCTTATATCACCTTACTTTTCCACTCTTCAGAGTGTGTGGGGTGTTCAAGGAAGACTAGCGCCTCTGGTGTGAGGGCTGACCAGCTTTTTCCAGGGCTACTCATTCACCTTTGGTGTTCTCTTGAACCCAAACTCTGACCTGTGGCTCCAAGAAGCTGTAACACGCATAGCAGCCAAATCCCAGTAATAACTGTCTTGGCAGATGGGTTAAATCAGGTTGAAGGCAATTAACGGGCCTCAAACCCATTGGTGAGTCAGGGGAATGTCTACCCCAAGCATATAAGGACTTCCCCTGGTGGAAAGGGCAGATGAGAACAATTTATTACAATGGCCATGAAGGTGGCTGAACCAGATGCTGTAAGGGAGTGCTTAGACCTTAGTCAGATACCAAAGATGCCAAGATCATTCACTGCATCCTGGACCATTACCAGTCATCCTGACTTTTGTCAGGGCACTTGCCTCCTCTATGGTTAAATTCCTTGAAAAGGCTATCTGCAATAAATGCTTCTACTTTCTCTCTTCTCACTCTTTTCTTAACCCCTTACAATCCAGCTTCTGACATTGTCATTTCAACAAAACTGTTATCTCCAAAATTTCCAATGGTCTTTTGTCTTTAATTTAATTATAAAGTAGTACTATTTCACTTGATGACCAGCTCCATAGATTTAATTACCATTACTATGCTGACATTTACAAACCCACCTATCCTACCCTAACCTTTCTACTGATCTCCACCTCTTACACCCCCAACTGAGTTTCAGACATCTGGAATTAGATGTTAGTAGACAGTTTAAACTCAACATTTTCGAAACTAAACTTCAAAATCACCCTACCCCCCAAACTTCCCTATAACTGGCAAGGTCAACATCATCCTCCTAGTCTCTCGCTCAGGCTTGCAATCTAGGTATCATCCCCAACTCCTTCATATCTCTCAGCATCCCCCCTCCCATATCCAAATTGTTGCCAGCATCTGTCCATTTCATCTTTGTGATGTCTTTTGAAGAAACCTCCTTCTTTCCTCTGATACTGTGCAAGCACTCATTGTCTCCACAGTAGCCTGCTGGTGACTGCCTGCCACAAGTCTCTCCTCACTTCAATCCATTCTCCATTCAGTCACCAAATTCAGCTTCTCTTAAAGCTCAGGTCTGACCACATCACCCAAATACTCAATAAACTTTATCACTGCCAGGATCAAATATAAAATCCTCTGGCATTCAAAGCCCTTCATAATCTATTTCCCCCCCTTCATTTTCAGTCTTCTTATATCTTACACCCCTAGATACACACATACACACACACACACACACACACACACACACACACATACACTTTGATTCAGGGACACTGGCCTCTTTGTTGTTCCTTATAGAAGATTCTATTATAGTTGACCCAGTTCTGGGCATTTTCTCTGGCTGTCCCCCATGCTTGGCATGTTTTCCCTCCTCAACTCTTTCTATTGCCTTCTTGGGCTTCCTTCAAGTCCCAGTTAAAATCTTATTTTCTACAGAAAGCCTTTTCCAAACCCTCCTAAGTCTAGCGACTTCCCTCTATTAATTATTTCCTGTTGGTGCTATATATAGCTTATTTGTACATATTTATTCCTTTGTCATTTCCCCCTTGATTGTTAGCTCCTTGATGTCAGGAACAGTCTTTTGCCTTTCTTTGTATCTCTAGAGCTTAGCAAAGTGCCTGGCACATAGTAGGTACTTAAAAATGCTTATTGACTGAATGACTGTCTGATTCCTGAGGGCCAATGTTGAATCATGCAATCTTAATGCAGAGACATGATCAAGTTAAGGGTACAAAATTATATATAAACATATATATGTATATTTTGATATTTATATATGTGTATGTATACATATATACCTGAAAATGCATACACATATTTCTGTATGTGGAATGTTGTATGAACTTTCAATTGAGGTCACTGTACTGTTAGTTTTACATAACTTTTATTTCTGTTACAAGAGACCTTTCATGAAGTGTGAGCAATCTATAGATATTCATAATGTAAAAACAAAATGAATCAATAAAACTTTTAAAATACAGTCACCAAACTATTAAAAAAAAAAGAAAAGCAAGTTTACAGTCCCTAGGTTAAGAACCCCTACTCTAAAAAGTATGGCTAGAGTAATAAGGGTATCTAGAGATCATTAATGTATTTGACCCTTGGGACCAGACATACTTTTAACTTTTTTTCCCAGGATTGAGAAGCCTGCAACAATCGCCAGAGCAATGGGTAGAGCATTGGATCAGGATTCCAAAAGACCTGAGTTCAAATCCAGCCTCAGATAGCTCTGTGACTTCAAACAAATCACTTAATTTCTTGTCTGCCTCTGTTTCCCCATATGTAAAATGAGAGTGATAAGAGCACCTACCTTCCAGGGTTTTTAGGAGGATCAAATGAGACTGTATATATCTATATATAGATATATATGTGTGTGTATTTTTAATATATATACATATATGTGTGCATATACGCCTATATATGTATATATACATATATACAATTTTACAAGCTTTAAATTGGTATTTAAATGTTGGTTATTATTATTTTTAGAAGTTATTGTTCAGTCATTTCAGTTGCATCTGACTCTTCATGACCCCATTTGGGGTTTTCTTGGCATAGATATCAGAGAAGTTTGCCATTTCCTTCTCCAGCTCATTAGAAGCTGTATCTTCTCAGTCAGCATTGTGGAGAATATCACAGTCTATTTCTTACTCTCCCAAAACTTCTCCAATAGAAGAAAACTACAAATTTGAAAAGAACGATGGAAAAACACCTCTCTCAGCAAAGAGGTGGTGGACTACAGGTAGGGAACGCACCATACATTTTCAGATGCAGTCAATGTGTTGATTTTTCTTGATTGATTGTCCTCATTTGTTACAAGGAGAGTTACAATATGAGGGATGAAGACGAGGCTGTGGGAAGTAACAGTGATGTTCCAAAAAAGAAAAGTATCAATGAAACATTTTTAAAAGGGCACAAAGGAAACCACAAGCTTGCCACGGTGTGATTTCTCCCTTCTGTCTAGCCTCTTAGCTACCTCTCTAACCCTAATTCTGACATCTTCCCAGAGCTTCTACCTTCTGGCGTTGCAGTTGGACCACCCAAACCCCCCAGTGTTAAGAGGAGGTCTCTGGATGTAGTCTCCCCTGATGAGTACATATAATTTAAAAGCTGTTGTATTTCTTCCTAAGACGTGAAGATTACATGTTTTCAAAGGAGAAGGATGCAGGCCCATTAATCTTCAGCCAGGCAGAGAAGAGCCTGATTTAATTTAATTTAACTGGATGGGTGAGGCAGATATAAAATACCTCAGGGCAAAACTGACAGGATTATTAACGGTTGGTGGAGTTATTTGTTTGCTAAGCTACCTCAATACATGGAAGGGCTTTAGCTGAACTGAACCCAGATTCAAAGAAAGTTTACAAAGCAGAGTTTCAGGCACATGTGGCTAATGGCAAACCTCCATACTTCCAAGGAGAAAGAAAAGGACTTTTGTGGTCAGAAGAGGAACTCAAGTGAGAACCAGCTTACTGAGCTGGCGGGAGTTTAAAAGGTCAGGGTGAACTCTGAAACATCTCTCCCCTGCACCCACAAAACGGAAATAGTGGAACTCAATCACCCGAACCCTTCAGCCCCACCCGCCTCTTATTCCCCACTCCATTCTAATTTTTCTTTGGACAAGGTGATTGGGAGAATGGAGTCTGACCTACAGTTCTTTGTGCAGGTAGAACTTATACTGGTCAACTTTGCAGGAAAGGAACAGCTATCTAGGTTATAAACACAGGGAAAAGAGGAACAATAGCAATGCTTTTTAATATTGCTTTTTTACAGATGCACATGTTTTTAATATCAGGAATGTCTATTCTCTGTGGTATTTAAGTATATCATTTGTAACAAGCCATCTGTAGTTCAGTGAATAAATAAATGAATTCTTAAAAACATTTATAAAGTGCCGTCGAAGTGCTACACACTGAAGATACAAAGACAAAAGTGAGTGAATCCCAGGGCTCAAGGAGTTTACATTCTAATAAAGGATAAAAGCCCCTAGGACCAGACTTCTTAACGTTTTTTGGTGAACCTCTTTGGAAGTCTAGCATAGCCTATGGACCACTTCTCAGTATAATGTTTTTAAATCCATAAAATAAAATATAAGAACGCAAAGGAAACCAGTTATATCAAAATTTACTGTTGTTCGGTCTTTTCAGTTATGTCGAACTGCATTACAACATTTGGAGTTTTCTTGTAAATATATTGGAGTAGTTCACTATTTCCTTCTTCAACTCATTTTACAGATGAGGAGCTGAGGCAAACAAGGTTAAGTGATTTGTCCAGGGTCACACAGGTAGTAAGTGTCTGAGGTCAGATTTGAACTCAGGAAGAGGGTCTTCCTGACTTCAGGCCCAGCACTCTATCTACTGTGCCACCTAGCTGCCCTATATTGAAATACAGTTATCAAAATACTTGATGGTGGTAGGGGGAAGTGTTGGGATACTGGGTTAAGAACACCTGCCCTAGAAGAGAGTAGGAACACATGAGAAGTAATATTCCAACTTGATGGGAACACTTTTCACACCTTGCCTAAAGTGAACAAAGATGCCTTGTTTTGGATATGCATGGGCCTTTTTTAACCTGTCCCTGGAAAGAATCCCTGTCTGGCCTCTCAATTCATTCATGCTGCTATTATCCACCCCAGAAATGCTCCCTGAGGAGTGTGCTCTTTAAAGGACCTCATCCTGACAGGTAAGGTGATTAGGAATCCAGCCATGTTCTCTGCCATCCCACCACCAGAGAGCTCCAGGGGCTATCCACAAGGTTATTTTTTCTAGAGAAATACCCTAACAGCAACTGACAGTCACCAACATCCTACCCAATAGAGGAACATATAAAGGAAAGTATAGAAAGTTTCTTTGGATCCCTCTCCTCTGGCCTACAATCAGGGTTTAAGCCCAGAGGTATAATAAAAAATGTTTCTCATAGCTGGAAATCATAGATCATAGCTAGAAAACAAGAAGGGACCTCAGAGACCATCTAATCCAACTCCCCAGTTGTACATATGAGGAAACTGAAGTCCAAGGAGGGTGTGATTTGTCCAAGGTAGTAAAGTAATAGTAGTAGCAGCAGCAGCTAGCATTTGTATAGCACTTTAAAGCTTATTTAGCACTTTCTATGTAGAAATTCAAAGTTTGGGGTTTTACAAATATGATTTCATTTCATTCTTTCAACCCTGAGACATAGGTGCTGTTATTATCCTTGTTTTGCAAATGAGAAAAGTTTAAGTTGACAAAAGTTGTGACTTTCCCAGGGCCCCCAGCTAACAAGTATTTGAGGCTGAATTTGAACTCAAGTCTTCCTGACTCCAGGTCCAGTTTTTTATCCACCAACAAAGCTAGCTCCCATACACAAGGTTTATTTATATCAGAAGTGGGAATTGAAGCTAGGTCCTCCAGCTTCAGAGCTTTATGGTCTATGATTTATCCCCTACCTTCATTTCAGTCCCTTGCTCTGGCTACCCCCAAAAACATCAAACAATGGGTAATTGACCAAAAGGTAAGTTTATGTAGGGTTTTTAAGGTACTAATTCTATTCTGAGACAAGTGACTATTAACATATACTTACCAATAATACCTTACATTTTGGGGCGTTTGATGTTGAAATATACATCTACTGCAAGTACAGTAGCATAGATTGAGAGCTAAACATGACCCTAGGGCTCAGGTATAATTGCACCTCTTGCTTCATATTAAACTAGGTAGTCCAGCGGATAGAGACCTGGACCAAGAGTCAGAAAGACTTGAGTTCAAATCTGACCTCATCCACTGAATGTATGAACCTGGTCAAATCAGTTAGCATCTGCGTGCCTCAGTTTCCCCATCTGTAAAAGGGGTTAATAACAGGACCTATCTTCCTAGGTTGTTCAGAAGATCAAAAATGAGATAATTGTAAAGCACTTAGCACATTTCCTGGTACACAGTAAGCACTACATAAATGCTAGCTGTTATTAATTATGCCACTGCTTGAGGCTTCCTCCTCTTCTTCATCAGTTCTATTAGTTCATGATCATTGGTATACTCTAAGAATATGCATTGTGTAGCCATATACTAACCAGACTACCACCAAGCCACACTGGCCTGAAGCCTGAATTCCCTGCACTATATTCCATTCCCCTAGTGCTCAGTGGGATTTTTGAGTGGCCCTTAAGCTCTTAGCCTCAGTTTCCCTATCTGCAAAATTGAGGAAACTGTATCTGCCCCCTCTTTATTTTATAGACATCTGGACATGCCTGGTAAAGATCCCACGGCTGGTCAAGGACATTGCTGTGCAAATAGAAGACTTTATTAAATAGTTAAGTTGGACAGGAGGTGGGAACTTTGCCTGAATTGTTAAATTGGTCTCAGGTGTTCCATCTGCTGGAGGCCCTTCTCCCTCAACCTCATACCAAGTACTGATGTGGGAGCAAGAAGGAGCGATGACTTCATGCTCAATAAACACTTCTTCAAGCCTGGCTGATTTATTGAAGAAAGATCCTAAGAATTCATTTTTGCAGTTAGTGGAAGAAGCATTTTGGTAAATATCTATGCCACTATGCACTCCCTGCAATCAGGCTCAGGTGGGGCAAGCCTCTCTCCTCAGAACCCTTGGCACATTTCCTCTACTCTTTGCTTCTTTTTGCCATGGCAAAAAGTATTTGCCAATGAATAAGAAAGGAATTCAAAGCCAGCAAAAGGAAAAGGATTAGTGATTAGGGCTCTAGCAATCCATGGCCAACTCAAAGACTCTCTGATCCATCTACTTAAATCCATCCACATGACCAAGGTCCTAATTCAGGCTCCCAACACCTCTTACCTCTCCTCTTTCAACAGCACCCTATTTAGGTTCCCACTTTCCGGTCTCTCTCCTCTGTAATCCAACCTCCGCACAGCTGATAAAGTCAACTTCCAGACCATGTGGTTCCCCTCCTCAAAAAATTCTTCCCTGATTCCCTAATGCCTATTGCAAACTCCCTAACCTGGCTTCAGGGACCTCTACAGTCTAGCTCCAACTCATCTTTCCAGTTTTATCCCAAAATATTCCAGCCATTCTAGTTCCTGCCAAACTGAACTATAGCTATTTCAAAAACAGCATTCTATCTCTCGTTTTACAAGCCACCCTTCATGCTTCTACTGTCCGGATGAAGTAGTAGTAGTAGTAGTAGTAGTAGTAGTAGTAGTAGTAGTAGTAGTAGTAGTAGAAGTAGTAGTAGTAGTAGTAGTAGTAGAAGTAGTAGAAGTAGTAGAAGTAGTAGTAGTAGTAGAAGTAGTAGTAGTAGTAGTAGTAGAAGTAGTAGTAGTAGTAGTAGTAGAAGTAATAGTAGTAGTAGTAGAAGTAGTAGTAGTAGTAGTAGTAGTAGAAGTAGTAGTAGTAGTAGTAGTAGAAGTAGTAGTAGTAGTAGTAGTAGAAGTAGTAGTAGTAGTAGTAGTAGTAGTAGTAGTAGAAGTAGTAGTAGTAGTAGTAGTAGAAGTAGTAGTAGTAGTAGTAGTAGTAGAAGTAGTAGTAGTAGTAGTAGAAGAAGTAGTAGTAGTAGTAGTAGTAGTAGAAGTAGTAGTAGTAGTAGTAGTAGAAGTAGTAGTAGCAGCAGCAGCTGCAGCAGCAATTATTAATGTTTATATAGCACTTACTCTGTGCCAGGAACTGTGCTAAGCCTTTTACAATTATTTTCCCATTTGATCCTCATAACAACCTTGCAAGGTAGGTGCTATCATTATCCTCATCTTACAATTGATATAACTGAGACAGAGAGACTTGCCCAGGATCACATGGAAAAGCCTTTTCTGATCTCTGCAGTTGCTAATGACTTCTCCCAACTCAATTTACCTTGTATTTGCCTGTTTGTATAAATGTTGTGTTCCCACTCCCACCCTACAAGTAGAATTTAAGTTCCTTGAGGATAACAAGTATTTGTGTTCATGAATTGGAAGTAAGTGGGATTAAGTTGGTGGATGGGTATAGAACAGTACAAATAAATGTTGCATTCTCACTCCCACCCCACAAACAGAATGGAAGTTCCTTGAAGATAGCAAATATTTGCATTCATAACCCCAGCACCTAGGACAGTTTTATTGTTCAGTCATGTCTGACTCCCCTAACCCCATTTGGGGTTTTCTTGGCATAGACACTGGAGTGATTTGTCATTTCCTTCTATGGCTATTTTACAAATGAAGAAATTGAGGCAAACAGGGTTAAGTGACTTTCCCAGGATCACACAATTGGTCAGTTTCTGAGGCCAGATTTAAATTCAGGAAAATGAGTCTTCCTGACCGCAATTCCAGTATTCTTTTCACTTTGCTACCTAGCAGCCCTAGCTAGGGCAGTGTCAGCACTGAAGATACTTGAGAATGTTAATTGAATTGAATCTTAAAGACAGCACCCCCTTCAATATTTTTAGAACTAAAAATACACGTATGATCTGGGCTTGGTTAGTTAGAATATGATGCCAAAGCAAGCAAAAATGTTTCAAATATTCTACTATGCTCTGTGAGCAGAAAGAAAAACCATTTACTGACCCTCAGCTGTGGTCCTGAGCCAGCCTGCCCCTCTACAAAATGCAGAGAGACTGAGTGAGGTGGCTTCCCAACAATATACATCCCTACTACAGGAAATAGCAATTCTGATTCTAATAACTTGCCCTAAAATAGCAGTTCATTAATGTCATCTGAATACATGAGCAGGATCCAGAAAATGATATCAATTAATTTTTCTATATAGTCCTGCCAGAAGTCTCCACTTTTTTAAAGCCTCTGATTCATTTCAGGAAGCTGGTTTTCAGCAGGCATTTCTATCTTATGAAGAATCAAAACTTTCCCTCCAGTGTTCTTCATAACATTTAACCTATGGCCCCTTCTATTTCTCCTCTTCAAGTTCTTGCATGATCAAGTTCGATTGCCATTATTTTTCTGTTTTGATTTTTTTAATTTTATTTTTACATTCATTTTTTTAGATTTGGAGTTCCAAATTTTCCCCACCCCTCTCCCACCCATTGAGAAGGTAAGCAATAAGATATCAATTATACGAGTGAAGTCATGCAAAACATATTTCCATACTAGCCATATTTTTCCACCTACTTTGAAACACGTTAGGTACAGCTCCAAAATCATAGCTTGTTAGGCACTGAGAAAGTCCTGTTTGCCCAGACTCTTTCTCATCTCACGTTTCTCTTTTTCCAAGCTCAAATTATGTCCAATAATGACAATAATGGCTAAGATCACTATAGTACCTTAAAGTTTGCAAAACACTTTACATCTATGATATCATTGGAGCAAGGAATAAGGAATGAATGCTCTTGAAGCCTTGTGAAATCCCCAAAATGCAGATGGATTTATGCAGGGCTTCAATCAGAGCTGAAAGTAAGTGGGATTAAATTGGTGATAGAATAGGACAAATATCAGCAGTGAATTAAGGACAAAAAATGGGGACAGGGCAGACAGCAAGGGCCAGTCCAATGGGTAGGGGAGAGAAAATATCTTATCAGTAAAACAGAGGAAGAGTTAGTTCAGGAAGAGAAGGCATTCAATCAACACCTGTTTGGTGCAGGAACTGAAGTAGTAACCACACTAGGAGAGCAGGGCAGGAGAGCCTTGGGATGAAGGAAATCAGAGCAGAGGGAAATCCTAATGAGAACTGGAGACTCTCTTCCACCTGGAGCTTGTCTTTAGGCAATTTATAAAAAAGACTGGCTTTTATAGTTTGACTACAGATGGGGGCTATTCAATCTTCTTTCTTGGTGTGAGGAAGATGAGGGCTGGAAGGGATGTGTGCCATTTCCCATAATGAAGCAGGACTCTATTTGTACTTACACATAGTAAATACAATGAAGGCAAAAACCAGACTATCTGGGGAATTCTTAGAGCTCTAGTGCCACCCTTTAGCCATATTCATGCCTGACAAATGGCCATGCCCTAGAGGATTTAAACCTTTCAGTTCTAGGCCTCTCACTCTACTCTACGGATTGATAAATTCTTCTCATGGCCCAATCTATCTAGAATGGAACTAGGCATTATTTCTCAGTCATGTATTTATCATCCATTTGACACTACAGACATACTCTGTTTTCCCCTGACCCTTACACACACACACACACACACACACACACACACACACACACACACACACACACCTTCCTTATTACTGTAGAGGGCAACATTATCCTCCCAATCCCTCAGCCCACAACCTCAGAGTCACCCTCAACTCCGTCCTATCTCTCAGTCCCCATATCTAATCTTGTAACATCTCTCAAACATCACCTCCTTCTCTCCTCTGACACTGCCAACCTTCTAGGGTAGGTCACCATCCCCTCAGACCTTGATTACTGCAACAGCCTTCTGATGGTCCTGCTTGCTTCAAATCTCTCCCTATTCTAATCCATCTTTCATTCAACCAACAACACAGTTCCTAAATGGAAGTTCCCACCATGTCATACCCCAATTCCAGTGGTTGCCTATGGTCCCAGTATTAAACACAAAATCCTCTTTTTGGCATTCAAAACTTTTCATAATCTAGTCCCCTCCTATCTTTCCAGGCTTGTTACACTTCACTCCCTGATATGTACTCTTTGATGTAATAACACTGGTCTCCTGGCTATACCAACAACAAGATATTCAATCTCCCAGGTCTGGGCATTTTCTCTGGCTGCCCCAATGCCTGGAATGCTCTTCTTCTACAACTCTGTCTACTGATTTCACTGGCTTCCCTCAAGTCCCAACTAAAACCCCATCTTTTACAGAAAGCTTTTCCCAACACCTCTTAATTTTAGTGCCTTCTTTGAAAACTGTTATTTCCTATTTATCCTGTATATAGCTCATTTGTACATATTTGTTTGCATGTTGTCTCACCTCTTAGATCATAAGCTTCCTGACGGCAAAACTTATCTTCTATCTCTTTCTGTATCCCCAGCACTTAGCACACACAGTATGTCACTCAGTAGGTACCTAATAAATATTTTTTGTTTGATTAGCTGGTTGACTTTCCCATGCCTTCCCCCAACTTCCAATTCTAAAACCATAGTGAAATCAATACTCCCATTGCAATGATAAAGGGTGTGCCAATCACTTTCTCTAGGGCCCTATTCATCATCCCTGTAACTTTCTAAACCCAAATACTATCTTCCCCTGTAGAATATAAGCTCCTTGAGAACAAATACTTTCTTTGATTTTGCTTTTGCATTTGTATCTCTAAAATTTAGAAGTCTTCTTGGAACATATTAAGTGATCATTATATGCTTTTTCATTCACTCACTACTAATAAAATGTCCAGAGTATCTGATAAATAAATATGTGTATGGGCAGTCACATATACATAAAAGCTTAGGTTTTAAAACTCAAAAAAAATTTTTTTTTCAAAATTAAGTGCTCTTTACATTCTTGAGTTCTAGAAAAGATGGTTCCCCATCCTATCAGTTTTTACCTGTTTGTATAAGACATTCATGAGATTCCTAATGCTCTTTTTTTAGTACCATCATAGCTGTATGCCTTCTGTCAGGTCTATTTGTGAAATTTTCAAATATCTTCGTCAACCTAAGTGAAGTTTAGAGCCTTATACAACATTTGAGCTTACATACATATACATACATACATACATACATACATACATACACACACACACACACACATTCATTATCAAGCATGGCAATAGAAAAAGAGCAAAGAGATGAACTACACAGATAGATGTGGCAATGAGTCTTAGGGAAATTTCGGCTTTTGCACCAATATTAAAGGTTTGTTTTATAATTTTAGTAACAGCCTTAGACTTGGAACATTAATAGGGGGACATATTAGGTCAGATATCAACAAGAGAATAATGGGGATAAGGGTGTGACCCCACAACTAAATTGGTAAGAAATTTGTTATTTTCATTCATGTTCAAAATCCTGAGGGAAAAAGTCGGGAAGCCTCTTTCTCTGCTGAATTTGATAAATATAAGGAGACAGTGCTTTTCTTGGAATGATCTGAATGTGGTAATGGAAAGGGAGTGGTGCTCAAGGACCCCTCAGGATCTCATCCAGGCTTGGAAGTCAGGCTGAGACTCTTCAGACAGGTGCACTTGGGCCAAACATGAGGTCATAGCATCCTGGGATCATAGATCAGAGCTAGAAAGGGCCAAAGAAGTCACACAAGCCAACACCTTCATTTTACAAATTGGGAAACTGAGGCCTAGAGAAGTTAACTGACTTGTCCCTGGTCATAAGATTAATAAGTGCCAAAACCAGAAATTGTAGTAGTAGTGGTGGTGGTGGTAGTAGTAGTAGTAGCAGTAGTAACAGTAGCAATAGTAGTAATAGTGGCAGCAGCAGAAGGAAAAGGAGGAGGAGGAGGAAGAAAAATGATAATCATGTTTTAAAGACCTTTTCTCCCAATGGCTCTGTGGAATAAGTAATGCAACTATTACTGTCCCCATTTTACTAGGGTTCATGGAAGTTGAAGGACTTGCCCAGGAGGATCACATGCCTGACAGTGGTAGAAACCAGGTTTTGAACCTGGATTCCTGAATACAAATGTTTTCATTTGTATTAAATTATACTCAATTTAATATTTCCTCTCAATTATATTTCCTAATTAACTGGAATCTCTCCTGAGCCCAATGACATAGTCCACAGACAAATAATCTGGGTGCATGCTCAATACACAAGTAGTCACATTACTCACACGTGGGCAGCCAGGGAAGGCAAATCCCAACTTTATCTTAAATTCTTGTCAAAAGCCTGAAGAACATCTTCTCTCTAATTCTTTTCTATTATTTTTTAAACATATTGCCAAAGTCTAGTCTTGGACAAACATGGATGAGAATGGAACACACAGGCTAAAACATAGAGAATACTACAAACCTCATCACTGGAAAGAGTGCCCTTAGCAGCTAGGTGGCTCATTGACTAGAGTGCTAGATTTGTAGTCAGCAAGACCTGTATTCAGATCCTTCCTTGGATTAGCTACCTGACCCTGAGTGAATAGTTTAACCTTTCTCAGGCTCAGTGTCCTCATCTGTAAAATGGAGATAATATTAACACCCTTCTCAAGGGGTTGTTTGGAGGACCCAATGAGATAACATAGGTAAAACATTCTGCAAACCTTAAAGTGTATGTAATGCTAGACAGCATCATGAGAAATCATGGCTCAAAGTCAGAAAATATCTACCATATACAGAAACTCCAAGAAAAAGACACTGAAAAGTTATTGGTATTGATCAACTGTAAAGCTGAAAGATACTACAGAGGTGTCAACAGAGTTCACCTGTATTTGGAGACTGACCCATAGATGATGTTAAAAGACTGGAAGGAAAATGGCACCATAGGCATTTCAGGGGTACATTCTAGTCTCATATGTAAGTGACTGTCCCTAGTGTTGATGTCTTAGCTCCAATTCCCATCCCCATTCCCCTTATTAGATTGATACCCTGACCTGCCTTTCTGATTCCTACTCTGACTGTCTCCTCCAATCCTACATTTTTTTTCTGTTCAAGCTCTGACACATTGGTTTACCCCATCTCTCACTTCTTTAGACTCCTTGATGGGATTTTCTATCATAAGACCAAACATCTGCTCATACAGCCAACGAGCTCTGATTCTTCCTATGGTAAGATGGCCTAAATCTTCTCACCTGGGGGCTAAACATTATTCCCTTCTTTAACCAATACTCTTCTGCTAGGGCAGCTAGTTGGTGCAGTGGATAGAGCAAGAGTCAGGAGGACCTAAGTTCAAATCTCACCTCAGACACTTGACACTTACTAGCTGTGTGACCTTGGGCAAGTCACTTAACCCCAATTGCCTCAACCTGGGTCATCTCCAGTCATCCTGATGAATATCTGGTCACTGGATTCAGATGGCTCTGGAGGAGAAGTGAGGCTGGTGACCTGCACAGCCCTCCCTCACTCAAAACAAAGTCAAGTGCAAGTCATGTCATCATTTCTCTGATGGCATGGTCTTCTTCAGCAACGAAGGTCAAGCACACACACACTCTTCTGCCATGATCTCTTGGTTCTGCACCATCCTGGTCATGCACCTCTTGACAAGTTAAAGGTTTGTCAATGTCCTTTCTAAAATGCGATGCCAGTAACTGAATACAAAGCTCCATATGTGGACCAACACAAAGTACTGCAAAGCTATCATCTCCCTACTCCTAGAATCTATGCATTTCTACTACATTCATTATTTTTGGCTACCATAGCATACTGCTGACTAAAATTGAGATTTCAGCTTACAAAAATACCTGGATCCTTTTTCAGACAAATGGCCATACAGCCACACCTCTCCCAATCTGAATTTGTGAAACTGATTGTTTAAACCCAAGTATAATGCTTTACATTTATCCCTAATTAATTTCATCTTATTATGCTCAACCCAATATTCCAGCTTGTCAAGGTCTTTGAGAGTCCTGGCTGTCATCGAGTATGTTAATTATCCTTCCCATCTTTGTATCATCTGCAAATTTCATGAGTCTACCACCCAAGATGATCCTTTATTCTAGTCATTGACAAAAACATTCAAGAGCCACAGGGTCAGGTACAGATTCATGGAGTACTCCAATAGATACCTGTTTCCAAAGTGATACTGAGCCATTAGTGCCTAATCTTTGGTATGGCCAATCAACCAGTTCTCAATCTCCCTAATTATTCTATCATCTAGTCCCCACAGCTCTGTTAGTTGTTGTTATTATTAGGCAAAAATTGGCACAGGCAGGAGAGAACTGATCCATACTTTGGTGCATCTCAGCTTCAGAGGCTGCATGGAGTACAGAGTCATCTGCAAACAGAAAATCATGCACCAACACTCTTCATTTTGGTCTTAGCTTGTAGCCTTTTCAAATTGAAGAATTTGCCATCAGTACAGTAGTTGACCTTGATGCCATGTTCATCCTCAGTGAAAGCATTTGACAACATGACTGAAAACATCATTCTAAAAAGCATGGGAGCAAGCACACAGCCCTGTTTCACTCCACTGGTGGCTGGGAAGGCACAAGAGCTTTGTCCATTATCCAGAATCTGGGCAAACATGCCATCATGAAATTGACATACAGTATTGATGAACTTCTCCGAGCAACCAACTTTTGACATAATTTTCCATAAGCCTTCATGACTAATGGTGTCAAAGACCTTGGTCAGATCTACAAATGTTGTGTACAGACCTCTGTTCTGTTCCTGACATTTCCTGGAATTGTGGGGCAGCAAACACCCATGAGAAACTCTACCACATGCTTTGCTACAATGTAGGTGAAACATATAAGATTCCTCTTCTTTGCCAATCTAGTAACTCTGTCAAAAAACAAAAGGAAATAAGATTTAGCCTATTTTTTCAAAAAATCATGCTGGCTCTTTGTGATCAGTGCTCCTTTTCTAACTGTTCAACACTCATTTCTCTAATATTTTAGAGTTTCCACTTCACACTCATCAGATTTGCAAAGCTGATAAAAAGAAAAATGGCTAAACATGAAGGAACTGTGGGAAAATAGGCATACTAATGCTTATATTGAAACTGTGAATTCAACTAGCCATTCTGGAAAGCAATTTGGAAACACGTTCCAAAAGTTATTATTTTTGACCTAGTAATACCAATACTAAATCTATACCTAAGAAAATAAAGAGGAAAGGAATTTATATGTACAAAATTTTTATAGCAGCTCTTTTTGTCATGACAAAAAAACTGCAAATCAAGTGGGTACCCACCAATTGAAGAATTATTAAGCAAATTATGGTATATAGAGGTTTTCATTTTCTATCACTTACTCTCTTCTCCTTCTTTGGTGAGAGTTGCCACTATGGATTCAAGTTTTTCCATTCCGTCAATTATTGATGCTGTTTGGGTCATAACTTCTACTTCCAGGGATGTACTTAGGTCTGCTCAAATCGACTCTCAAGAAAGTAAACTGTTAAATTTTCAGTGTGAGGTTTCAGAGGTAGTCATATGGAAAAGTTCCATGCTCCTCCGGGTATAGCAAAAAAAAAAAAAAGGAAAGGTAACACCTTTCGTTTAATGTCATTCCCAATAATAAAATCATATCAATTTTTGTTGTTGAACCATTTCAGAGTGCCAAGGTTTTGGGTAGCAAAAACTTTCTTTTCTGAGATATGGTATCCATAGAAGCAGCTGCTAGGTCTCATCTCCACAGGAGTTGTTTTCTGAGATAATGACTGGAGGGAGGGAGGAACCTGGATTGAAACAGGACCATTCTGGAATTGACAGGTGAGGGATATGGAATGCTTCCATTCCCAGGCTTACTTATCCAATAGTAATCATCAGTCATTGGTGGGGGCAAGGAAGATAGGCTCCTTCTTCACAATGATTGTTCTCCTCAATGACGGCTGCAAGGCTTGGACCAGAAACATGGCAGGTGGTAGAGTATGGAGTGGAGAGGGGTTGAATGGAACTACTATTCCCAAGGCTCTTTGATGCAGGGTTCTGAGCTGTTCCCATTAGAATCTAGGGGAGGTGGTATTAGAGGTGGTGATGATGGTATGACTTGCCTATAATATCCTAACCTTTTTAGAGATAACTTGATTTTTCAACAAGGATGAATAGTTTGCCTTATAAAGCATGGACAAAATGGACAGGAAAAGCATAAAAATAAATGAATGACATGGGCAAAGCTAAAAACTACAGATCAGCTCTGATGGCTTCCTTTTTCCTTTAGTATAAAATATGAACTCTTTGCTTTAACTTTTAAAGCCCTTACAATCCAACCACATCCCATCTTTCCAGGAGTTCTCTCCTTCAAATACGCTATGTCCCAGCCCAGCTGATTCACTTACTTTTCCTCACAAACATTTCTGTGTCTTTGCTTACGTTGTTCCCCATTCTAAGCATGCATTCTTTTCTTACCTCCACCTTGCAAAATACATCATCAAAGTTCAGCACAAATGAAACCTCCTATAAGAAGCCTATCTACATCTCTTCAGTTACTATTGACCTAACAATTTTCCATCAGAAATGACTGTATCTTCTTGTATATGGAATAACTTCTCTGGAATTACTACTCTGACTCAAGGAGTGTGCTGGAGCCAGCTCGTAATGACAAGAAAAGATTGTTAAATTTTCAGTGTGAACCTTTACACCTCAGAAATCAGCAAATGCTACAAATCAGAATTTCATGTTGGTCTTGTGGATTTTTCTTGACTTAAGAAAGTAGTAATAAGGCAGATTATGCTTTAAAGTGTGTCATGGGTCACCAGCTTAATCCTCTCCAACTCCCACTCACATTAGCAGGCTGGATACCCCAAAAGCACCTGATATTACTAATCAGGGATCCAAGGGTAACTCTATGGGTCAATAAGGTTTCTATTACTATTGCTCATGAGTATGCTCCCCACTGATTATCAGCCAGAGTTAATTAACTTTTAGAGAGGGCATTTACTAAGTAAATATACATATATACACAAACGTCATATGTGTATATATATATTATATATGTACACACACACATACATACACAAATGTGTGTATATCATTGTCATTATAGAACATTCCCACAAACTAAGGATACACTTACTTCTTGCATACAAGAGATCACTGGAGAGAGTGGATTCAAATTTAGAGAGCGCATGTGGCCAAAAGGTAAACTCACAGTCCCTAGGTACTGGAACACCTCTTATGCCTTTGTTGAGTCTTCATGAAATTCCCCTTAAATGAAGTTTCCTACTAGGCTCCGGAGGTAGAGAATCAGTGCCTTGAAGAGTCCTGAAGCAGCCTTTCCTCTTTTTACCTTTTGCATATTTTGCCTAGCTTCTTTTTTTATCATTTTATTGATTCAAGTGAACTTTTTGAACTTTCTGTGATTGATTGAGGTATATGTCATTTTCTGTTTACATGCTGTTCTCTCCCCTCCCCCAATAAAGTGCAGGTTTCTTGAAGGCAAGGATTGTTTGTATTCCTAGCACAATGTCTGGAACACAGTAGGCATTTAATAATTGCTTGTTGAATAAATGACTATGACTTCCATCTTGTTATATTGTTTACCCTTTGGAGGAAGCTCATTTTCCAGTGAGATCATCGGGTCATTCTAGTGGTGCTTATTTCCAGATATCCCATATGTAACTCTTTGGGTTGTTGTATTAAATTGTTTTGGCAAGAGCTAGCTGCCGTGGCTGAGTTCATTCCTCTTTAGCACTCCTTATTTCCCCTCTCCCTCCTACCTTTACAACCTTCCAATTCCAGACGTTCACTTTAAACTTTGACCATGGTCTGATACTTGGGTTTTCCAGCCCTAATTATGACATCATGACTCCTGCCAACGTGAACTTGTCTTCCAGTGGCTGTGAATCTCTTGTATCCTGAGTCCCACTCAACAGTTTCACCCTTTGTCATTTGTCAACAGGGTGACTGATTCTGTGTCTGGATAAGTGGGAGAGGAATTTCATCAAGACATTTGACACCTTTCTTTGAAGGGTGAACGACAGAGCATAGAAATGCCTCTGGTTAACATCTAAAGGCAGCCTGGCTGCCCTCACATTAGCCTGCCATAGAAAAGCCCCTTAGTAAATCCGTTCAACTCCCACCCTCCTATCCCTCTACCGTTTCAACTCATTCATCAGGAATTCCATCTGCCTCAGTTTGGGACATTCCATGTGTCCAGGGGTACAGTCAGTGTCGGGGGCCTGGGTCGATCTTCCAAGAGGAGCTGGACTGAATAGGAGGCCTAATCCCTGCCTGTCATCTTTTCCAGTGATAGCTGGAGCAGCTGTTGTTCCTTCCTTAATAACCCAGTGGCTGCCAGAAAGCCTGAGGGGCCCACCATCTAATTTCCATACTTGGATCTAAATCTGTATGTGCATCATATTTTCTTGAAACAGTAGGAGTGCATTGAGTCCCTCCACCTTCTGCACCAACGTGATTTAATGGGTTCCTCAGGAACAGTGAGCTCATATCTGGTGACATTCAGTTTGCAAAGACTGATTAACCCAATCACCTGACTTTATACCACTCACTTTTATAGCTTATTATGTGGTGCTTTATCATCTAATAATGGATGGCCAAATCATTAAAAAAATTGAGAAAACTTCTTAAAACAGATTAACTTTTGTAAAAACAATTAAAATAATTACAGTTCTGCACTAGCCCTAAAAAATTAAAAAAGATCACCTCCTTCTGATGACTCTGTGACTTCATCCATGTGAGTACTCATTCATTAGAGGCAGCTGGTGGTGCAGAGGACAGAGCACTGGGTCTGTGGTAAGGAAAACTTTCCTTCAATTTGGGCCTCAGACATTTATAAGCTAGGTGACCCTGGGTAAGTCATTTAACCTCTGTTTACCTCAGTGTTTAGAATGCAAAATGGAGTAATAATAACATTTACCTCTCAGGGCTGGTATGAGGATCAAATGGAACAATGTTTGTAAAAAAAAAAAAAAAAGTACTTAAAACTGTGCCTGTCACAGAGGAAACACTATATAAATGTTTTTTGTTTGGTCATTTCAATTGAATCTCTCCATCTCTCCATCTCCCCATCTGGGGTTTTCTTGGCAAAGATACTGGAGTGGTTTGCCACTTCCTTCTCCAGATCATTTGCCAGATGAGGAAACAGGCAAATAGGGTTAAGTGACTTGCCCAGGTCACATAGCTAATAAGTGTCTGAGGCCAAGTTTGAATTCAGAAAGATGAATCTTTCTAACTCCAGATCTGGCACTCTGTCCACAGTGCTACCTATTTATATGCCCTGGTGGCATGTAAATGTTAACTTATGATTACATTGGTTTAAAGTTTGCAAAGTGACATACTTCATTTGAGACTTTTGGAAACCCTATTAGTCAGTTACAATAATACTCATTAATATAGTGCTCAGGTGTTTTATATAATTTTTTCTTTTGATACTATAAACAATCCTATAAAGTAAGTGCTGTAATTATCCCCATGTAATAGATGAGGAAACTGAGGTATATAGAGATTAAGTGACGTTCCTAAGAACACACAGTTTATAAGCATCTGAGGTGGGATTACAAACCAGATCTTGCTCACACCAAGTCTAGGGCTAGGACTCACTCTGGAAATAACAATCACTATTAATACATTTCATTACTCTGTTCTTTTCTAGAAGATTAATATTTCCCTGGCTAGAGTATGTTTAAGAAGTTTTTGTCATTTTCCCAAGCCCTGCTAAGTGACACCAGTGAAATGCCAACCTGTGGAGTACATGCCTTCTTGAAAGGAAAGTTCCCTGAGGGAAAAGAGCCCAGCAAGTATCAGTAACCCTTGCTGGCTGAATTAAAGCTAATAAAATTGCCAATGACAAATTCCTCACCAATGAGCACTGTAAGCTGTGATCGTGTGGCCTCCCTTAGTCATAGTGAACACGGTTCTGAAAGCTTGAATTATTGACTCATCTTGGTTTATTGGTTTGGACTTTGTGGGGGACAGCATGCTATAATGGAGATTCTTTTATGTTTTTATGTTTTGCTTTTTTGTTTATGTTCCCAGAGAAGCAGCTGGTTTTGTCTTTAGTTTCAAATGTGAATTTTAAAAAAATCAGTGCAATCATCAAGGAGCAGAAATTTGAGTGTGTCTATGTATAATAGATGGTAGTCCCTTAAACCTTCTCTCCCCCCAAAAAAAGGAAGGAAGGAAGGAAAGGAGAAAGAAAGAAAGAAAGAAAGAAAGAAAGAAAGAAAGAAAGAAAGAAAGAAAGAAAGAAAGAAAGAAAGGAAGGAAGGAGGGAAGGAAGGAAGGAAGGAGGGAAGAAAGAAGGAAAGAAAGAAAGAAAGAAAGAAAGAAAGAAAGAAAGAAAGAAAGAAAGAAAGAAAGAAAGAAAGAAAGAAAGAAAGAAAGAAAGAAAGAAAGAAAGAAAGAAAGAAAGAAAATTTAAAGCCTAATGCCTAATGCAAAGCCCTGGGCATGCCTGAAAGAAATGGCATCCCTAGAGTCAATTGCACTCTGGTGGAAGGAATGGAATATGGGGAAGAGTTTGGGGATACAAATGATGACAGTTGAAATATGGGGCCTGCAGGGAGGAGAGTGGGATGGGGTGGGGAGAGATGATGCCTGCTGGGAGATGGGAAAGGGGCAGAGGAATTGTGTAATATGTGCACTGAGTTCTACCAGCCCAAGAGGCTGGATCTTTGGTCTTTGGTCCTATTCACCACAAAAGAGGTCAGACCTCAGCCGATGGCAGGTCCAATGTGGAAAGTTTTGGATTTCTGCCCAGGGACAGAATCTGAGGTATCTGAGGTATCATTGTTTCATTCCAAGACACTAGAGCAACATGTATCCCCAGAAGGAAAATTCTGCGGGCCTAGTTTGCTGGGGCTGGGTTATGCCTGTATGAGGCCATTTTTCTGAAGGAAAGTTAGATAGCCAAGGTTTGAAAAATTCATTTCAACACATCATCTCATGAATGTCAGACATTCTATTACCGTTCAAGTTCTTTGACCTTGTTTTTTTTGTTCCATCATGTCTTAGAATCAATCTTTAGAAATAACAAAGATATAACTGAACCTGGGCCAGAAAATTACCTAAGATAATTTGGAATATGATTGTCCTCAGTACAGAGGTGGAGTTTAACTTTTCTAAACCTCAGTATCTCTGCATCTTTAAAATGAGGGTTTTACAGCACTGTCATAAAATTCAAATGAGATGCTGTATGTAATTCAGTTTGCATATCATAACCCTCAATATAAATGGGTAATGGAGGGCAAGGAGCATTTCAACTCCCTCACCTTGACAGTGAACATGGATGAATGAATAAAGAATCAACCAGTGCTAAAGATTGTGGCCAAGGAGACTGTGTCATCAGGAAGGGGAGACAGATCTCAGTTATAGCCAAAAGATGAAAATAGTCTCAAAAGAAAGTGTGTGTGTTCGTCCTTCGTTGCCGAAGAAGACTATGCCATTGGAGAAATAATGACATGACTTTGCACTTGACTTTCAGTGAGGGAGGGCCGTGTAGGTCACCAGCCTCACTTCTCCTCCAGAGTCATCTGAATTCAGTGACCAGATATTCATCAGGATGACTGGAGATGACCCAGAATGAGGCAACTGAGATTAAGTGACTTGTCCAAGATCACACAGCTAGTGAATGTCAAGTGTCTGAGGTGAGATTTGAACTCAGGTCCTCCTGACACCTGCACTGATATTCTATCCACTGCACCACCTAGCTGCCCTAATGGAGAGAAAGACACAGTAATCATAACTATAAATGTGAATGGGATGAACTCTCCCATAAAATGGAAGCAAAGAGCAGAGTGAATTAAAAACCATAATCCTACAATGTGTTGATTGCAAGAAACACATTAGAAGCAGAGGGATACACACAGAGTAAGGGTAAAAGGCTGCAGTAGAATATATTATGCTTCTGCTGAATTAACAAAAAAAAGCAGGGGTAGCAATCCTGATCTCAGACAAAGCAAAAGTAAAAATAGATCTAATTAAAAGAGATAAGGGAGGAAACTACATCCTGTTAAAAGGTACCATAAACAATGAAGTAATACCATCACTAAATATATATGCACCAAGTGGTACAGTATCCAAATTTTTAGAGGAGAAGTTAAAGGAATTATAGGAAGAAACAGACAGCAATACTATACTAGTGAGGGACCTCAACCTTCCCTTCTCAGAACTAGATATGTCTAGAGTTAAGATGAAAGAAAGTTTGTTATCTATAGAATGAATATTCTAGAGAGCAGAGTAGAAAGGGTGAGTAGTTTTAAATTGACAGTGTGGAATAGTTGGCTGTAGGGGGATGGCATAAGAGAACAGGTGGTGGATAATAGAGAATGAGGTTCCTATATAGACAGGTCAGGGTTCAGGCTAGCTGGAATGGGAATGGGATGACCAGGTTGATATTTATTAATCACTAGTTATAATGATTATTACTTGTCCAGTATCTCTCCTCAAACAACAGAGCAAGACTTGGTTGGAGAGATAGGGCCAGTGCTGACTAAAGAAAATAACCAAACACTATACTCAATTCTGTCACTGAAACATTAGCTTAGAGAAATGACTTAATGAGACAAGGAATGTCTTATGATTAACACAAGGCTTTGATCTTGTCTTGACATTGACAGTACACCTAATCCCATTTAGCTCTCTCACAGATGTACATAGTTTCTCACTAGAGAGATCAGACCAGAGAGCATACAAAAGCCATCTCTACTGCTGTAAACACTACACAAAGCACCTCCCCTTCCACCCATGGACCAATAACACTGCCTTCACCCACAAAAGCAGTATACAATAATATAACTAGTAGCATCCCCATCAAAAGACAGCTTTCATAATCATAGGAAGTGCCTGATTGTATTTAAACAGAGGGGCATGAAGTGTTATCCTATATTCAAATCAAAATGACCTTGTAGGAGAAGTATAATATTCCCAGAGAAATGAGGGACTGCTCTCTTGTCCCAAAGTCCCATCCCATCCCAAGGTGCTTCCTCTGTCTTGTCAGAAAGTCTGAGGCTCTATTTCCAATTGCAGAAGCTAAATTGGATCTGACTGGAAGCTTGAAACTCAAGCTGTCTATCATCCAACATCTGTCTGAGGAAGTATGGATAGACAGGAAGACTGGCAGAGAGAAAAAACTTAAGAAAAAAGCCTCAGAGACCCAGGACAGAGGTGCCTCATTCAGAATGAGGACAGCTGGAGGCCCCAGGCTACAAAAGGACTCAATCTACCAAGGGGAAGTGCATCAACCATGAAAAAAAATCATCACAACTTGCTGTTGGATTCATTCTTCCCATTCCATTTCTCATGTTTCTTTCTACCCTCTACTTTGTTATCTCTTATTCTTAGGATAAGAGATCTTTGAGGGCAAGGGGTGGGGGCCCTGTTATAACCCTGGAATAGGGTTATAACTGCTTATAAGAGCACTGGATTGATTATGAATATTTCTTCCAAAGATTTTTCTTTCTCTGGCATTCAAAGCATCTCCAAAAGTGGAATCAAGTCAACAAGTAGGCAAAAATATGCAAAGTGAAATTCAAGAAGCTGGAAAAAGATGGAAATCATCTTTTCTCCCAGGGTCTCTCAGCTTCTCCCCTCCTTCCGGGAGACAGGAAAGAGCAGGCTGTTCTAGAGAGAGGAGAGAGGACTTCAGGGGGTCTTCAGGGGAAACTCAATCAAAGAAATTATTTTCCCACAGACTAAGCCAAGATCTTAATGGCTTTTTCCTCATTGAAGAATAAATCATCTCACAATTTATGACAGCACCAAAATTATTTCCAAGTTTAGTACCCCCAAAAAAAAGTTGGAAATGCCAAATATTTATATCCCTTAATTTCTAATTTCTTTTTCTTTACCCACATTTTTCATTCCTTCCTTTTTAATCTTGCTTTCTCATCCTCTTGCTTTCTCTTCTCTTCCTCTTGAATCCTTTTCCTTTTTTTTCTCTCTTCCACTGTCTCCTCTTCTAATTGCTAAAATGTATTACTGCCCCTCTCAAAAAGACTTACAGCACAGTCATATATCCAAAATATGTAAGGATTGACTCAAAGGCATAAGAACAAGAGCCATAAGTTCTCAAAGGAAGAAAATCCAAGTTGTCAACAAGCATATTTTTAAATGTTCCAACTCATTAATAATTAGAAAAATGCAGATTAAAATAACTGAAATTCTACTTCATATCCATCAGATTTGCAGAGATGAAAAATGGGGGTGGGGTGGGGAATGACAGTTGTTGGAAGTGCTGCAGGAAAAGTTATACTAATTGCCTATTGTTGGAACTGTAAATTGGTCCAGACATTGTGGAAAGCAATCTGTACATAAGCCCAAAGTTCACTGAAGTGTACGTACCTTTTGACCTACCAACAACACTACTAAGCCTTATATCCCCAAAAACATCAAAAAAAAATCCACAAGTAAAAAAATGTTTATTGCAGTTATTTTTGATGTAGAAAAGAAATTACAATTAAGGAGATGGCCATCGATTGAGGAATGACAGAACAAATTATGGTATATGAATGTAATGAAATATTATTGCATCATAAAAAATAATGAAAGGGACACTTTCAGAGAAGCCTGAGAAGATTTATTTGAACTGATGCAGAACAAAGTGAGAAAAGCAGCACAACTTCTACAGTAACAACAGCATTGTAAATATAAGCAACTTTGAAAGATTTAAGAATTCTGACTAATTAAAAAACCAACCACAATTCCAGAGAGCATATGATGAACATACTACCTACCTCCTGACACAGAAATGATGGACTCGAGATATATAAACAATCTCTAAATTGGTCCTTTAAAAACATGTATCTTACTTTATGTTATATCTTCTACTTATCACTGATGATCAGCCTTTATGTAAGATATATATTTTAAAGGGCCAATTTAGAGATTTGTTTTACTTAGCTATGCATATCTGTTACGAAGGCTCTCTTTTTTATCTTTTTTTTATTTGGTCAGTGGGTAGGAAAAAAAGGACTGGAAATGGGGACCTAAAAAAAAAAAAAGAAAAATGTCGGAAAGGGATATTGAAACTTTAAAAATGAAATGCACGGAAGAGAAGACCAGAAAGAATCACAGGCAAGCAGGACAGCTTTGATATTGAATTTATTATATATTTCAAAAAAAAAAAAAGCCAGATGTACATAATGGAGATAGTATCATTACAACCCTCTTTTTCTATTCAACAAAATATAAATGTCTTTTATATTCTGTGTTTGTTGAGTCTAGAAGAGAAATAAATATGTTCTCAAAAATACTCCCACTGACCTAGAAGACCACACCTCTACACAGACTCGAGTCCTTCGCGTAGGTCCAATCCAGAGTAATTATATCAACGACGACAACAAAGACAAAAGAGCAACAAGAAGGTGATCAAGGAAGGGAGGATCGATAGTCCAGGTATCAGACTGATAATTCCAACGTAGGGCACTTTTTTCTGTTTCGTGTATACCCCGTTCCTTCCTTCCCGTAAGAGTGCCAGAGCGCTGGCCCAAGCTAGAAGCTTGAAAGACAAAGGGCTGAAGTCAGGGAAACCTAGAGTTGCCACCGAGCTGTCCAATTGACTAAGCCCGGAGGGAGCTGCAGAACTTAGGATGTAGAAAATGCAGGCTTGAATGGAGTAGGCGAGAACTGCCCAACGCGGCCCGACTCGGCCCAACCAGAGGCTTTTGGAAAGTCTCTCCTCTCCTCCATTTAGCTGACGTTGACCAACCTCTGCAAAGCTTGGATTATTCTTTCCCCTCTAGGATCTGCCTAATGTTCCCCTCAGAGAGTCTATAGGGCTGAGCGGCTGTGTTCTGTTTGTTTTTAAATCGGTATATGAATATTGGGGGAGGAGGGGAGTTGCAGGGCGAAATATACTTTGTACTCAATTTATGATCTGGAAAATAAAGGCTAATTTCCATTATTTGCTAGTTAACCAAGCTAGACTTTCTCCCCTACTCTGCCTATGAATTACATATGAGCACGTCACTGAAGTTCACAGATGCGGTCAGTAACAATTCAGGAACCTAATATTGGGCCACTTTGGGATTAATTGTATTACAGTGATTTGTGGGCTTCCTCGCCCTACTAGATGGGAAGTTCCTCCAGAGTTAGGACTGTGTGCTTTTTTTTAAAAGTCTTTGTTTCTTTGCTCAGGCCTCGCTATGTAAAGACAGGTTTGGGGTAGTGGTTAAAGCATTGGGCTAGGACTGAGGAAAACGTGCATTCGTATCTCTCCTTGGACGTTAACTTCTGTAAGCCTCAAGTGCATCTCCCTGGCGCAGAGGGATTGAGTCTCCCACACTGAAGAAATACCAGATCCTTCACGGATTCCCAGAACCAAGGATGGTACCTTGAACATAAAACACAGAACCCTGAAGTCCTCCTTCCAGCTGCCTTATATTGGCATGAAGGTGACATTGATTTCTTGTAGTCTCTGCCACTAGAGTAGGGCATAATCTGATAGTTCCCACCGGGCTACAAGGGCTTCAAGTTCCACCTGGCAAAGGAAAGTTCAGAAAAGGTTAGCTATCGGGTGATCAACTCTGCCAGCCACCATAACACAAGATAGCCATTTACTAAGGCGTGGGGATAGGGTCATTGGAGAAAAGTGCCCACCACCAGGAAATCGGGGATCCTTCAGGTAATGAACAACGATTCACTGCAGGGGAAAGAGGTCACCCGAGCCCCATCTAATGACAAATCTGTAAGCCATCAAACATGCGGGAGAACCACCGGATAGAAGACGGACGCAGGCAAGGGAAAAGCACTGACGAGAAACGTTGAAATTATGCTGGTTGGTGAGAACCACTGGGCTGCAGCCAAGGAACTCAGGCAACACCTGCCCTGGTCATCTGTCCAACTTACTTGTCATAGCCCTTTAGATTTGACCCAAAATGTCTAACGGGATTTGAATCTTTGCCGGAAGGAGTGTAAACAGAGTGGCGCGCGGACGATCAGGAATTCTGCAAATTCCCGTGTTGAAACAGACGCAGGAAACACACCCAGGAAAAGGGACTAGGGTGGTGGAGGCTCAAACAAGATCCGTCCAGAAGCATCAGGGTCAGATTTGGCCAAATCTATGAAGCAGTGTCTTGTGGTTCCTAGTGATTTATTTCCCAAACTTCCTTTCATGAGAGTCTTTAGCCCACTCCCTAGATTCACTAGCCTAACCCTGAATCCGGGACTCTGAGCTCCCCATGTCCACTGGCCCCTATCTTCGAATTGCTTGAGTTAAGGTTCAAAATCGCGATTGCAGCCCCGGCTCATTGTAGTGAATGGGGTGGCTAGGAAGTTGTTGATAACAGACTCAGAACCCAAGTGCCGTGTCACCGCAGGGGATCCCGTAGTTCGAAGTGGGGGCGGGGGTTAGGGAGCTCTGGGGGCTTTCCGGGTTGGGGGGAACCTCCTGTTATCGCACTGTGTTTAACTGGGATGTTTATTGCCTGTCTGCTGGATTAAGGGAGACAAGACTGCACCATACATGGCCGCAGCATCTCAGGCCTCCACTCTCCGCCCTGGATTCGGAAAATAGCCCCATCCATTTGGCATGCTGGTATCTGGAGCCAGAAAGTATACACAGACCATAAATCCACCCTCCCCCTTCCCTGTGCTCCCGGGACTCTGCTCTCGGCACGCTCAGAGCGGGAGTCTTCTCTACCACTTCGCTGCATTCTTCTCCCAGAGTCGGGAAGCTGGGGTGAGGGGGAATGGCGAGGCTGGGGGCAGAGTTGCGGGAGTCAGGCCAACAGGGAGATATCTCGCTGCCATTCATCAAAGCCCTTATAACTCCGGAGGGCGGCAAATGGGTTGTGTTAGCAGGCGCAGCGCTTGACAAGGTGGCATAGTTATCCTGTCCACATGATGCATAATATTAGCATTAGAGCGTAGATCCCTGCATGCTTTTAAAATCATCACTGCTCATTTCGAGGGAAGAAAAGGGGGAGGAACCCTGGGGAGGGAATAGGGTGGTTCTTGTCCACATGTGAGAAGGGAAGAGAAAGGGTAAAGGAGGGGAGGCAGAAAGAGAAAGAGAGAGGGAGAGAGACAGAGAGAGAGACAGAGACAGAGACAGAGACAGAGAAAGACAGAAAGAGACAGACAGAGACAGAGAGAGAGAGAGACAGAAAGAGAGACAGAGACAGAGAGAGATAGAGACAGAGAGAGACAGACAGAGAGAGACAGAGACAGAGAGAGATGGGGGGGGAGATGAAGAGAGATTACTACTAGCAGGCATCATCTGTGTGTGTGTGGAATTAGCTGCTCTCTCTGTTCCCTCCATATACAGCATTAACTTGATGTTTATAAGATAGAACTGATGGGATTTATTCAATGCATATGTTCAAAGGGGGCTGCTGATACATAATTCTGACTGTCTGTATTAACAGTATGAAGTACAGATGAGGCAATTACCTGGATAATTCCTGTAGAAAAAGAAAACATTCTGTAAATATCCAGGACAGTGATGCTTAAGTGAGTAAAGAAGTTGTCTGGATGCTGCTGCTAAGTCTTCAGTTCTCTCACTTTGCTTTTCAGATGATCTGTCCCAGACTAGATCTCTCAATGTACCAAATAATGTGCACCTTCTTCACTTACCCCCAGCCAGTGGCAGAGATTTCCAGAAGAAAACATCTTAACTTCCTGTGTAAAATTATAGAAATCCTAGTACTGGTAATAATATTTGTATTATTCTTTATTACTTACAAAGGCTTTTTCATATGTATTATCTGCTCTTCATAGCAATTCAATTAAACAAATATTAAATAAGGGCTTACTGTACACAGTATAACTGTAATTAGGTTGGGATACAGAATACACAGACAAAAAAGAAATGGTCCCTGTCCTCAAGGAGTTTACATTCTACTAATTAGAGCAAAACTGTGAGGTAAGCAGAGCAGGAATTATTCGCTCTTTCTATACCTTTGTATTCCCCAGAGTCTAAAACTGTGTTTTGCACATAGTAGGTACTTAATAAATATTTGTTAAATTGAGGAAACTGTCACACAGGTGGAGGTAAGAGGCAAAATCCATACTCCAACCTAGGTTGAAACTTGAGAACTAAGATTAGAAAACAATATGGATTGAAGAAACACAAAAGGAAAAGAATAGAAGAAGAAAATGCTCCCCTTTGCTCCTCTTGGGTTGAAAGGAGTGGAACACAGAAGGAATCCCTCTGCTTCTATCTCTGAGATCCATCTTCAGCTAAGCAGCTAGCAGAGTCAAGCCACCTAAGAGGAATGGAGACATGGGATCCAGAAATTTCTGTGGAAAAGATAACCTTTTTGATCTCTTAATGTATTCAGTGCAATTGATTAAACAAAGAGGCAAATTCTCTCCCCTCAGAGATGAAATTCCCATTCCTCTTCTTCCTGCCTTACACCCCAATCTGGCAGACTATTCCCTGGCAGCCACCAAAGCCTCCCATGATTGTCTTTGATAAATGCAGTTATCATCTCTGTACAGGACTAGGAGACATGGTCTTAATGCTTTACTATAACCAACTGGAAATTCCAGAAAAGGAGGGATGGGGAAAGGGAATCCAACACTAATGAGAATGTGAAAAGCCACAAAGACAACTGAAGCAGGTATCGTAGAGTGCATAGAGTTTGGTCAGAGATCAAAGATGGCAAGGTCATCCACATCCAAGGTCATCATGACCAGGAGTCATGACATTAAGCCACTGCACTTCCAATGACTCTGGAAAAGAGAGTGAAGTTGATGACTGTGCAACTCTGCTTCACTTTAATCTGATCAGGCACAAACCAAGACAACACCCTGTGATGTCATTGATCCTCTTCAGAAATGAAGGACAAATAACTATATGGATAACTAGGGATCTGAAATAATGTGATCTCAAGTTTATTCCAAGTATTATTTGTAATTCCTTAGTCCTATGCCTGGGGATTTAGGTATGGCTGCACTATGATAAGCTTACTTTGCTGCTAGTCATTTTCCAGACCAGAGAATTGATTAGATCCCATGATAAGGGTTGCATGGGGTGATTGAAAGAGTAAGCTTTTTCTTCATGTTTTTCTGAAAGTAAAGAATTGGGATGAGGGATGTAATATTGGACTCCAGGGTTAGTGGAGTATATAGAGCTCTGAAGAGAAGCATATGGAGGAACCAAGGCTTGGACACTAGGTAAAGATCTTGGTATGTTGCGCTCCTCTCTACTTCTGCGAAGAACTAGATAGAAAAAGCTTGAATGATCCCCTGGACAGGAATATATGTTCTGTGCTTTGTTTTTAAGCTTTAAATTAGGATCACAGATCTAGAGCTGAAAGAGAATTCACTGCTCAGTTGAGGAAACTAAGGTCCAGGGAGGAAAAGTAACTTGCCTGGGGTCACACAAGTATTAAGGGTCAGAGGTGAGATTTAAACCAAGGTCCTCTGATTTCAAAGGCTGTTCTTTCCAAGGTAAGGGGCAGCTAACTCTGTCGGAATCACAGATAGTGCCTATTTACATCCTCTTTCTGATAGCTACATATAATCTGATTCCCCAAGAGGAACACTGATTTTTGAAGATTCTCTTCAGTGTTCCTGTTCTCATGAAATATAGTAAATCTGTAGTTGGAATTCATAGATAGTGGAATTCATTCACAACTCACTAGACCTTCGTTGTAAAGCTAGTTTTCATAGAATGGATATTAGAATAAAATATGAAGCTTTGAAATGAAAATGAAAGTTTATAAAGAACTGCTTTAGGAAAGTATTATAGCTGAAGTACACAAAGGACCTTCTTTATAAGTCATAGATACCTTGACTCCAGGGCAAGGGTATAGAGAGGTTCCAGCAAACTCAGATCAACTGAACTTGTACATCCCCTTAGATCCAACACAGACCAGGGCCTCTCATAAATGGGGCACAAAGTGACTATGTGATACACTGACATTCATTCACATCTCTCCCCCTTTCTCAATCCCTTCTAAATACAAAAGCTCCTTCTTTGAATCCCCAAAGTCCAATACTTACCTCTCAAACTAAACTTCTTCAAATTATGAAATGCAACTCATCATTCACTGAAATTCAACACCACCAACAAAACCATGTCCCTTCAATTCACCTGTTATGCCTGGGGTACTGCAGTATAAAGCTCCCTGGAAGGACTCATGTTCTACTTGGGGAGGCAAGACGCACTCCTAAACACATAAATAGCAACATAGAACAGCGCATGCCAAGTGTCAGAGGAGAGTAGAAGACAAAGACAACTACTAGCAGAATTTATCTCCTTACACAATAAATGTTTGTTGCTGGTGATGATTTTTAAAGGCGAATATTGACAAGTTGGAACAATGCCAGAAGAATGGCATATAGGATGTTCAAGTCTGGAAAATGGCAGGAGGTTGAGATGAGCAACCCAGAATATGACTAGCCTGGAAAAGAGAAAGAATTGGTGGGAGACATGATAGCTAACTTCTGAGTATGCAGAAGGGATTTGTTCTGTGCAGTATATGGGGCATTTATTAAGAGCCTACTATGTGCCAGGCACTGAGCAAGATTTTGTGCAAGAAAGAAGCAAAAAGGTTCAACCCTCCCTCAAGGAATTTGAATGGGGGATAACCTGTGTGTATATTTAAAGTATGTAAAAAATACATGCACAAGAGATACAACAGTCACCCAGAACTGAAAGAGAACTCATAGAAGGTAGCATTTCTTCTGAGTGCTGAAAGAAACTAGGGATTCCAAGAGGTAGAAGTGGGATTGAAGCATATTCCAGGCAGATGGAGCAGTTGATGTAAAAACATGAAATGGGGAGAGGAAGTTACAGGAAAATAGATTCTGGTTGGATAAAAAAGAACAATTTCTTAAGAATTATCACCACTCAAAACCAGAATTGTTAGGTGTGAAAGTCTGGTCACTAGAGGTGTCAAACAGAGGTTAGATGAACATCTGTCAGGAGGCTATTTCTCCATGGGGTAGGAGGTTGGAATACATGACTGCCAAATAAAAGACCCTTTCAGCTCTAAGAGTCTAGAATTCTGTAATTTCAACTGTAACGTTGACCATTTCTTACCCCTTTTCTTCATCTAACCTAATCAGCACTTAATATAAACATGAGTACAAAGAACTCACTCAATAAACTGCTGCTGATGGAAGGTTCCCCTCCATCCATCTGGCTCTCTTGCATTTTATACAGAACAGTTTAATTCTAGCCAATTCCTTCACTCTCAGCCTCATCTAGAATGCCTGTCTTGGGCCACTGGGAAACTGGTATTTATTAAGTGCCCCAGAATTTAGTAGGCTGAGGTTCTCTCTCCCTACTGGAGGTGAAGAGGGGGAATACAAATGATGGAGAGGATGGATATATTGGGCAAGGGATTAATAACAAACATAAAGTTGTTCAGAGGGATAGGTGGGTGGCAAAATGGATGGAGCACCCAGCCTAAAGTCAGGAACACTCCTCTTCTTGAGTTCAAATTTGACCTCAGACACTTGCTAGCTGCATGACCTTGGGCACATCGCTTAACCCCATTTGCCTCAGTTTCTTCATCTGTAAAATGAGCTGGTGAAGGAAATGGCAAACTACTCCAGTATCTTTGACAAGAAAACCCCAAATGGGGTGACTAAGAGTCAGATTGGACTAAAATGACAACACAGTTCTTCAAAGCTTTGGAATTCAGATTTTCTTATTTGGTCCTCACAAGAGAGATGTTAGGGAGTTAGGGCATGTTTTAATGCCCCCATTTTACTGCTGAGGAAAGAGAAGCTAAAAGAGGCTTAAATGGCTTGCCCAGCTCACACAGCTATGGAGGAGCTGGGGCTCAGATCCAAGTGTACCAGATGCTCTTTCCATACTATCTTGTTGGAAATCTAGATTAATCTATTACTAAAGACTGGAACTTCAGGGGAGGAAATCTGGTCACACAGAAGAAGACAAGTGGCAGTGTTCTACGGCTCAGTGGATCATAGTCTAAAGTGTATAAATGAGCTTTGTGAATTATATGGAAGGTGTTAAGATGCTAACTCGGCCATACAAAGGGGGGGGGAGGAGGCTGTAAGAGGGTTGGAAGTGTGAGACTGGGTATGTGCTTTTCAGGCTGCACCCTGGATTCACTGACTATTCCCAAATGGCAAGTGTTACCGGAAAAAGAGAAAAGCCAAGCTAAATAACTTGACAGCCCCAGAGCATAATTTGGCCCATCTCCTAAAACACCAATTAGCAAAGGCTAAACCCATTAATGAAGCAGCCCAGGGCTCTGATTTCAACCAGGTGGTGCAAATCAGACCTCCAAACTCTGTAACCGGAATTTCCCACCCCCTTTCAACCCAAGAGTCCTCCCAAGAAAACTTCTCACATCAATAACCACTTAATGGACCTCCCCGGAGCCAAGGCTGCACATCCGGATTTTGGGTGAACCGATGAGTTGCGGGTGGGAGACAAGGTAGAGGAAAAGGGAAGTAGAATGGTTTGTCTGTACAATCGAGTTCTGCAAGGGAAATGAAGGGCTGGGGTTGGGGGGTAGGGGGGAATAGCCGAAGGCGGGTGTGGGGGAGGAAGAGAAAGCAGAATGAAGATACGCAAACACAGGGACTTCAGGGATAACTTAGATAGACGCGGGCATCAGTTAAGGGAACTTGTTCTCAGAGAAGGAATCCAGGTTTCTCCGAGACCCTTTCCTGGGAAAAACAAACAAACAAAAAACAGTTCGCAATAACAGCTAATATTTATGGGAGAGACAGTGTGGTGTTTAGAGAACCGGCCACAGAGGCAGAAAGATATTGGTTCAATATCCCCTTCTCATGCAACTCGAATGTGTGACCCGAGACCGGAGCAAAGAACTTAAGAATCTCCACGTCCCCCCAGACAATAGCTCTAAAACTACGTTGCAGAGAACGTGTAGATTTGAATTGGTAGTGGAAGTTCATTATAAGAAGCTCCCGAAACAATTGAAATCACAGGTCCCAATACATGCACACAAACTGTTTTACAAGACGCTTTTCTCACGACTCTGTGATGTAGGCAGTGAGAGAGGGGGGGAAAAAACCACATACATTATACAGCCAGGTGGGGCAATGAATAGAATCCTAGACTTGAAATCTGGAAGATCTGAGTTGGAAGTTGCCTCAGACGGTTACTTAGCTAAGTGACCGTGGGCAAGTCACCTAACTTCTCTTGGCCTCAATTTCCTCTTCTATAAAATGAGAGTAAATAGCACCTATTTTCCAGCTCATCTGTGAGGTTAAAATAAAATAGCATATGTAAAGCACTCTTCAAGCACTAAAGTGCTATATAATGTAACACTAGTTATTGTATTATTATTGCCATCATCATCATCATCATTATTATTATTAATGTTATCTACAGTTGATAAAACAGAGGCTTGGTGACTTATACCTAATCACAAAGAGAGTATATCATAATATTGAGACCCAGATTTTCTCATATCCAGTCCTCCCAGTGTAACCTTCAGTTAAATCACACTGTGCCTTCCTTTTAAGGTTACCTTCATTTTACTCTGTATATGTCTTCTCCCGATATACATGAATACTGTCTCACCCACTAGACTGTAAGTTCCTTGAAGACAGGGACTTTTTGCCCTTTTTTTTTTTTTTTTGTATCTCCAGTGAGATACCGTGCATTGCACATTATAAGTGCTTAATAAAAGTTTGTTGATTGATTGATTGCAAACCTTTGGCCCCCTCACATAGGTTTCCCAGTGTCTCTCCTCAAATTTTCTTTAAGCTCTCTTCCTACATGTCTCTCTTTTTTAAGCCTCTTTCCTTTGCAAGTCCTAACCTCTCCTGTTAGGTTGCCAGTTTCTTGACGTCGATGTCTCATTTTTGTATCTCTCAGCTCTTAAGACAATTCCTGACTGAACGTGCATTAAGTTAAACAAATGATTCACTTAACAAGTATCTTTGGTCTGGCATTACATGGCCTTAGATCTGGCATTCATGACCTCACTAACAGGAGACAGATACCAGGAAGATAGGGGACTCCAGTGGAGGAATCAGATTGTCCAGTCCCAGTTTAAATTCCTCAGGCTGATTTTTGATCCTGCAGATTCCTTTTCCTATTTATCACTCCCAAACCAACAGTCATTGCCATTTAAAACTGATATGTTGAATCAGTAAGCAGCCATCTACAACACTTGGGAATAAGGAGATGTGAGGGTGAATAGGAGGTGGGATGCTGCTTAGATGCTTGGAAAACCTCACCAGAATCTTGAAAGGTGGGACTGAGGAAAGATGTGGGTGGATAACTAGTCACAAAGCAATTCAATTCAACAAGAATTTATTAAGCACCTATTGTGTGTTAGGTACTGTGCTAGACATTGGCAATAGAAAGTCAAAAATGAAGCAGCGCTGCCTCCCCTTTCATCAAGTTGCTTAGAGGATTAGACCTGGAGTCAATAAGATTAGAGTTTAAATCTGACCTCAGCTGTGTGACCCTGAGCAAGTCATTTAACCTCTCTGTTCATCTGTTTCCTCATCTTTAACCTGGGAACAATAATAGCACCAACCTCCCAAGGTTGTCGTGAGGAGCAAATGACATAATTTGGCAAAGTACTTTGCATACCTTCAAACACTATAAAAATAGTAGCTATTATTTTGGGGAGGGGGAACTATATACCACATACACAGATAGTATATATATCTATGTATATATACATTCACATATGTGTTCAAACAAGTTGATCTCCACAGAGATTCAATAAACTCTGAAGAAATCATGAAAGGAATTGACTGACCTGAGCCTAGCTGTGAAACCAGGGCTCCTAGGGTCTGATATTAGTAGGGAAAGCATTAGTAGAGAGAGAGAAAGCAGTTAGCATGTGCAAAGGCACTGAGGTCAGATGTGAGATTCGACAGTTGATAGTGGAAACAGTACGTACACCAGTTGGGCTGGGAGAGGGAGAGTCGGAGTTGTCAACCTAGTAAGGTAAATTGGAGCCATACTATGAAAGTAGATGAGACAAATTCGGTACTGAAAGTCTGAGCAGACTACTGGGTCACTGCATCTCTCCTTTTTTCTTCCTCCCCTCCTCAAACTGCAGTTTTCCTCCTACCACCACTAGGCCAGGGGGAAGGTATCCAGTGATCCTTTCAGGTCACCTTACTACCCCAAAACCTCTTTACTTTTCCCTTCTTCTCTCCTTCCACCAAGGACCCTGAAAAATTCCTGAAAAACTAAGACACTATACTAAGACTAGCCGGAGAGGTGCTGTATCCTCCCTTAGAGACTGCCTCTGAAAAGCCAGAGGCTAGCTCAGACTTAGGACAATAGCTGCTATTTATAAAAGCGCCTTACCCGTGAACAGGCAAAGGAATCTTTGGCTTGTAGGGGAAGGTAGAGTATCTTATCTGCTAGTATTGCCATCTCAGAGATGAAGAAATGGAACTGGAGCACTGCCGGAGACTTCTTTCTGACCATCGTTACTGAACAACAACCTGAACATCTTTCTTTTTCCCAATATTAAGTAATAATTGTTGACGGGGTGTTACCTGGCAGGTCGAAGTACATTGAGAAGAGTAAAGGCAGGGAGAAGGTGGTAGGGTGCTAATGGTCTGATTTTTAAACGGTGTAGAGGAAAAAGCAATAGATCTGGAAGGGGAAGAGGCAGCTGGATTCCTGCCAAGCCAGCTATTTAGTTAGTGTGTGACTTTGGGCAGGTCCCTTCACTCTCTGGGTTACGGTTCCCTAATGTGTAAAATGCTTTAAGAGAGCTAATTTCCAGACATCGTCGAGCTCTGATGCTCTTATCATTTTCAGAGCTCCCTTCACATAGAGGAAGAGGTAGGCAGGCTAAAGTTCTCATCCCAAAGGCCAGTCCAGGAATCGGAGCTGTGGCTCCCAGGTCTTTCAATAGGTGCGTGTTTATTTAAGAATGTGAATAAAGATTCTGTGTAAACAGCCATTATTTCTGAAGAGCGTGCAATTGCAATGAACAGGGGTGGGGAGAATAGTCTGACTCTTTTAATATCCATGCATGTAAGGAGAGATTGTGGCAAAAGCTGGCACTTAAGGGAAGGCAATTTGTCTTATGGACGCCAGCCAGTCCAGGGGCGTAACCTCGAAGGTGGAGGGACGTGAGCAAGAAGCGTGTGAGTGAGTGAGTGAGTGTGTTTGTATATGTATACAAACATTCGGTGTTCTGACCCTCTAGTTTGCACGTCCCTTGGGTATAGACGTTTGCTTTAAATTCGATTTTACTGTTTATTAATCTCCTGCTTTACACTAGCCTTTGGTGAGGTACAAAGATGAAAAGTCCTATCTCGAGGAGTTAAGGGAAGTGGGAGCAGGGACTATATGTAAGACACAGCTAACTAAATTTTACTACGACATAAGTGCCTACGAGACTTGATTCGGGAGAGATCACTTGTAACTAAGGGATAACCAAGGAAGACTTTATGGAGGAAATGACCCCTGAACTAGCCTTTGAAGAAAGGGAGGAAATTTAAGCAGGAAAAGACTAATGGGAAGGAGAAGAATACGGATTTCAAACCTGGATACAGAGTGCGCAAAGGCACGGAGATGGGAAAAAAACGTGTATATAATTTTTGTTCTTGGCTTTAAGGCAAAACCAACATATTCATATCAAACAAAGGTAGATCCAAGAGTTTTTATTTGTTTCTTAAAAGGAGAGTGAAACTCTGTAGTTATTTAGGTGCCTACACATAATACGAGACAAAAAATCTCCAGACCGGGAGAGGGGGGAGACCGGGAGAAGTGGGAATATAGGCTCTCTGGGAAAATGTTGGCGGCCACTTGATCTGTTATCCGCCAGATCGCCCTCACACATCAAAGCCTATATATAGGAATGACTCGAAACCAGTTCGCTGTCCTCAAGCTTCGAAGCAAAGTACAGCAGTGAAGAGCACGTCACTAAATCTTCCAGAGAAGTCCTTTACTTCGTCTTGGGGAAAGGTGGGGACAACACTTGGACCGACTCCGAAGACTAACTGGTCTGAGTGCTGCCTGAGGAGCAGAGCCCCAAAGAGGAAAAGTGCCTTCCATTCCCTTACTCCCACCTACTCAGGACAATGAACTTTCGAAGCACCCATCTATCTATGCCTATCTTGATTCCTTGGTGAAACTGCTTTACTGAGTTACTCAGCCTTCTTCCACCTCCCCCTAGAAAGTCAGAGGCCCAAGTGAAATTCCATAACAGAGTGGGGAGGGGGGAAAGTGGGAGACGAGAGAGAGAGAGAGAGAGAGAGAGAGAGAGAGAGAGAGAGAGAGAGACAGAGACAGAGACAGAGACAGAGACAGAGACAGACAGAGAGAGGCAGAGACAGAGACAGAGAGACAGAGAGAGAGAGAGAGTCTCTCCTAGCTAGTTGCCTTCCTACTTCTCTCTGCTTTCTTTAATGACAAAGTCCTGTACTGTCTCCCCTCCCCCCCTTTTTTTAATCTCTTCACCAACTTACGAGAAAGAGCGGTATAATAGAAAGCGCCCTGGACCATGTCAAGAGATGAAGTTTGAAGCCTTGTTTCGTGGCTTTCTTGCTCTGTGAGCTTGATCCAGTCTCGATCTCGTTCAGCTTCCGTTGCTTCATCTGTAAAATGAGAAAGTCTCCTAATCCTCACATCTCAATTAAGGTGGTGGGAAGGGTCAGACTAGAGGATTCCTGAAGTCAGGTCCTATTCTAAAAGCTAAGATCCAAGCACTACTTACCTCGAAGGGCTGTGGTGAGGCTTAGATGAAATCATGA
Source organism: Notamacropus eugenii (assembly GCF_028372415.1). Lineage (NCBI taxonomy): Eukaryota > Metazoa > Chordata > Mammalia > Diprotodontia > Macropodidae > Notamacropus > Notamacropus eugenii. The sequence goes on from NC_092873.1 coordinate 416,069,435, forward strand.
ATGTGGCAGTCCTTTGTGGTGACTTGAATGCTATCATTATTTCTTGAGCTGTCTTCTGCGCGGAGGTCCTCCTTAGCTGGCCAGTGGACCAGCATCTTCAGGCCCAGCCCCATCTGCTGGCAAACATTCCGCTGCCTCGAGAACCCTTTCTTCAGCTTTGCTGCCAAAGAACTGGCGATGAAAGAACCGGGACTGTGGTTAGAGGTCTGGAAGAAGACCAGATTCTAGAGCTGGTGGAGGCTTTCAAGGTCGAGCATATGTGAGGTTCCACTAGTATTGGGTTTCAGCTTTGCAAACCCTGGGGACCACAAGAGCTACTTTGAGAAAATTATATGGGACCCCAAGATCATTTCCTTTACTTTTATCAAATGATGAAAAATATGCTGCTCTTTTATCACCATGATTGTGATATGGCCTGCTTAAATAGATACTTTTTTACCTGGAGAGGGGGGAGAGAACTTTTAGGCTGGGTCCAGATCGAGTACCACAGAGGTACAAATGAGAACTCAGACCGTCTGTCAAAAAAAAAAAATATATTCTTCCTCAGCCCTGATCCTCCTCAGTACTCCCAGTTGCGGACAGGGCTGCTGTGGAGGCGGGGGAGGGGGAAGGAGGGTGCGGAGATAGAGAGAACTCAGGAGGAGAGAGTATGGTGTCTGTAAATAAATAGACTAGACAGTCACTTTCCTAGGACTGGTTAAGTATGGTTTGCTTTGCAGGAAGCACACTGAACCAAGTGAGACCAGCTCTCCTGGCAGTCCTAGTACATATGATCCATGAAGATAGAGCCAGCAAATTGGTACTGGGGCTCAAGACAACAGAATCTGAGCCACATCAGAGGATGCGCCTTTGCAAGTAAACAAAATGGAAGTGAAGAGAGGAGCATTTGACTAATGATGGGTAGCAGGTCTCAGTGACCCCTGTGAATAAAGGCCATAAACAGGACTGGGGGAAGCAGTTCTCTGGGAAGCAAAGGGGGTGGGGACAGAGGGACTTTTAATATTAAATTTTGTGAAAGCATATCTTTTCAATTCCCAAAGTTCGCTTGCCATGACAATTATTATGTCACCTGTTTTTTTTTTTACAACTAAAGTTCAATAATAGAAAAAAAAATAATAGAAAAAGGAGGCTGAAATGTCCTTAACTAGGAAAACCTTAACTAAGGCACATGATGCTTTTTCTTGGCTCCCATCAATTCAAATCAGTCAGTGATCCTTAATAAGATAAACGGTATGTTATTTATATTTCACACTTTATCTTATTTGAGCCTCACAACAGCCCTGTGAGGCAAGTACTACAAGTGTTAACCCTATTTTATAGATAATGAAAATGAAATTGGAAAATGTTACAGCCCCCAGTTCCTAAGGATTTGAGCCTACTTTCCCTAACTGCAAAGTGGAAGGGATGCAAAGAGTCTCTCAAGGCTTGCTTGCAATCTAATTGGAGAGAAAGAAAGCACCCAATAGGAGTGAAGAAATACAGGAAATCTAACAAGAATTTTGTCGAGGGAAAGCTATTATCAGCTGCACTCAGGGTGTGGCAGCCAAGGAAGTCTTCGTGGAAGAGGTGGAACAAGAAGAGGGCTTTGAAAGAATTTTCATAGATGGAAGGGAGAAGCTGAAGGTGAAGAAGCCATCTAGGCGTGAGGCAAAGGCACAGAGACTGGGAAGGTCAGGGCAAAACAACAGTTCGAGTGTAGTAGGTAAAATATATAAAGTTGAGCAGTGGGATCATAAAAGCTTATTTCCTCCATAACGGGATTAGATCTTTTGTCTAGACTCTCCATTCACTGAGTGTTTGTAGACAATGAAGTGCAAAGTCGAGACCTATCATACAGAGACTTTATAACTTTCTAATGACTCAGACCAAAAAAGTATTTTAGCTTGAAATAGTCAGGTAGTTGAAGAAAGCAAGAAAGATTTTGAGGGAAGGAAAAGTTCATTAAAGACCCGGATAAATTCTCCACAGCATTTCGTGTATATCAAAACTCCTATTTTCTTTTCCTGTAGACTCTGCTCAGCTGAAGAGATAGATACAGGGGAAGAGGAAATCTTAGCTAATAAATGTATACTTTTTTGTGTTGCTTTTTAAGAACGAAAGAACTAGAGTGAGGGAGGGAGAAGAGAAGGAAGGAGGGCGAGGAGAAAAAGAAAGAAAGAAAGAAAGAAAGAAAGAAAGAAAGAAAGAAAGAAAGAAAGGAAGGAAGGAAGGAAGGAAGGAAGGAAGGAAGGAAGGAAGGAAGGAAGGAAGGAAGGAAGGAAGGAAGGAAGGAAGGAAGGAAGAGAAAGAGAGAGAAAGAAAGAAAAAGAGAGAAAGAAAAAGGAATTCTTTGAGTTTCATCCTTTACTTACAGCATTCTAATCTAGAGATATCTAGGCAGCTTCAGGCTGCGGGAGCCAGAGCCCAGAGCTGGCTTAATACATAGAGACACACATCTCGCCTCTTTTTTTTTTTTTTTTTGGTTTAGGAATAAAGTTGGAAAGACATTCCACACGGATGCATTCCTCCTGGTTGATGGAGAAGTCTTTTTGATTGCAGACATTCTCTATTCTGTTTCTTTTATTAGAAATATCAGTGTTAATCACTAAATCAGCATTACTCATCAAACAAATATCTCTGAAAAGTTGTGTTGTGTTTACTAACACTAGCCTACTGAGCCTTCCCAGTGAACAGGCAAGAGAGAAGATTAGAGTCTGGTCCAGGTATGAAAAGGCAGGTTTTCCTCTAATCCTCCTCCATCCCAAGTCTCTGCCAATTAGCCCATCTCCTAGACCTGAGATCTTTGGCTTGGGTAATCTTTGTCTTGTGGCTATTGATTTGAAATTACATGATTCGAATTAAACTTTAAAGCCATAAAAATCATATGATTTAGAGTTAGAATGGATTTTAGCTCTCACCTAGTCTAACCCCCTCATCTTGCTGATGGGAAAACTGGAATCTAGAAAAGGAAAAGTGAATTTCCCAAGGTCACACAGCAAGTTGGTGACAAATCTTAACTAGAACCCAGGTTTCCTCATTCCCACCCAAGAAACTTTTTCTCTATACTACCCTGGACTTTTTATTTTGTTACTAAATTTAAATATATAAATTTTAAAGACTCAGACGAGTCTTTTTCTGCCTCCCCTTCTCCCCTCAGCACCCCCCAAACCTAAAAATCTATTTCTGTTTCCAATGGGAAAAAAAGGGGCATGAAGGACGGCTAAGCCCCTGGTGGTAAATCTCCTGGCAGATTAGTTTTCTAGAGGCTGTTGGAACGCCTGTCTCGATCCCGGGAGCCGGAGCCAACAGCCTGCTCTTGAAAACGTCACCCTTGCACTTCCAGGGAGCTCGGGGGCCTACCCAGAGAACCGAGCTGGGTCTCCTCAGGATTCAATCGGAAAGAAAAATACATCGACCGGAACTCTTGATTGTCAAGGTATCCTGCCCGTACACTCTTCAAGGGGGGAGGAGGGCAGGGCTGAAACCTGAGGCTGGGGGTTACATCTTCTGGGGTGCCAGCTCTGCCCCGAGCACAGATTTCGTTTGGAGAAGTCTGGTCCAAGCTTGGCTCAACTTCTTCACAAAGCACAAACTCTTTTTTACCTTGGAGAAATTTTTAGGACTCTACAGACGACTTTCATAAGTGGAGGATAGTAGACGTGCTTTACAAAACTGCAAAGTGCCGTCGTGCAAAGGACTGCTACTGTTGTTAATGTTCAGATATTATTAGCAAGCAGTTCGGCGGGATAAAATAGCAGTGGTTATCACTATAATTATTACCATACTCAGACGACCCCAGACTTGCCTCCAGTATTCCGATAAGTAGGAGGCCTTTACTCGAAGGGCAATGAATTTTATTTGCATCGGAATCATTGCATCGTGTACTCCCGATCAATAGCACTTTATGACCCTTGAGGGTGATTTTAAAATGACTTTTATTTCTATATAATCTATAAGGCACTCTGGGGGCATTTTATTTTTACCTGTCTCTTCCCCAACCTGCCACGATGGTCTCTGTCTCCTTTTCTCAGCTCTTCCTCAGAGGGTCCCTACATAAAAATCTGTGATTTAAAAGAACTAGTCTCGAAAGAGTGAGTGAGACAGTTGCCAACCCAATATTGATCCGGGTTTCTAAACTTCAGCAAATTTATCAAGCGTGGGGGGAAAACGTGAGAGACAGAAAACTGAAGGTTTGAGCAGTGCTACAACAAGCCTTGACTTCTTCGAACGAAAGAACCGGAACTACTTGGAGCAGAAAAGAAGTCCCAGTGTTTTGTCTTCTCTCGCTCAGGGCTCTGTAGCCACAGAACCTGGAGAAGTAAGTCCTAAGTCCCGAACACAGTGGGTGGCGTCGAGGCATTGAGGTGACTGCCTCAGTTTCTCAATTACTGGCACCCATGCTCTCCCTTTCTCTACCCTCGTAAAAATTGGCTCTGTAAATCAGAGCATTGAGGGCACACTGTGTTCTGCACTGGGGTGTTTTTCTTTTTTAACCTAGGAGAGTGAGAGACAGACAGAACTACAGCAAGACAGACATAGACATACTCGCCTGTCCCTTAGTTCTTTCTGACAGTTTCTTCATTAATTTTCTCTATTAGGTCTGATTAAGCTTCCAGTCGATGGGCCTACACCCTAGAAAATGAGAAGGGAACCACTTGAGGGAGGCTATTATAACTCCTAGGAATGGCTTGGTATTTTTTGTCTTTCAAGAAAATCTTGCATGTATTATCACTCAGAGGCCCCGCTAATAAAGGAAACTAAAGTCAAGTTTTCTTATTCCGGGTAGAGGTGGGATGTGTTACTGCCCTCAGACTCTCATGGAGTTGTGGAAAGAGTACAGTATTGGAAGTCAGGGAGCATAGGTTCTAAGTGCAGACTTTGACACTATGGAGCTGTGTGACCTTTTGGAAGTCGCTTCACCTCTTGGGTCTCAGTTTCCCCATCTGTAAAATGAACATATTAGACTAGAGCAGGGAGGGATTCTTAATCTTTTTATGTCATGGACTCCTTTGATAGTTTGGTAAAACCTATGGACTACTTCTCAGAATAATGTTTAAAAATAATTGAAGGAAAAGCTAAATTTCAGCTAGTGGTTAATGACAATAAAGATGTAATTTTTCCCATTCCAGTTCAGGGAGTCCTAAAATTTATTTACCCCTTCGGGCATTCATGGATCCTTGACTTAGGAACTCCTGTAATAGAGCTCCCTGACATCCCCATCTAGTTCTACCGTTCTTTTTATCTGAGTGTTGTTCTTAGTAAAGGACACTAACCAACTACCGTTCTCCAGAACTAAAGGTGCCCTGGGCTGAAACACCCACAAAGATATAAACTCTCCTGTCCGGTGCCTGGAATCCTCCAGGCCTTAGCACCCTACTCCACTCGAACAGCTGAACTAACAGTGCCCTAAAAGCACCCCCGGACACTCCAAGCAAAAGAATTTTCGGAGGGGGAATTGGTACAAACTCGTTAGAGTTCTTAGTGAAAGTAGATATGCTTCTCAACTAAAAGCTCATTAGGAGATGCCTAGTTCCCATTTTCTCTCCCTACACCGACTCTGCCCAGGTTCTCAGAGGACTGACCCACCTGCAAGGAACTGTGCTCAGACAGGTTAGATGTGACCAGTGTCACTGAGAATCATCACTCCAATGATCCAGATCCCTCGAACAAGAAAGTGAGATGGTTATTCTGTCACTGTGGTTGCTATTGACTACATTACACTTTTTAAAAGAGTTTATCTGGTACTCGGTCTTTCGCAAAACACAGAAGTTTCAGAATCTTTGGGCTATTACTCCTAACTCAGCTCCTCTCTCTGATTGATAGGCTGTGAAGGAAGGCCGAGATCTCAAGCTGCAGCCCATCTAGACTCCGGGAGTCGCCGCTCCCCATTAAGCCAGGCTGGCTTTACAAACCGTAATAAACATTTTTATTTACAGGACTGAGTCGTTCCCAGTGCAGCAAGTCCTGGGCCAGAATACAGAAAGCAACGAGATCACTAGGGGGGAGGGGAAGAGAGACAGTTATGTCAAACACTTCGCACTGTTTCTTCCCGCCTCCCTCCTCCGCCCTCCTCCCTCCCCCCCAAAAATTTAAAAGTTTGTGTTTAGTTGGATCCTGTTGGACGGAGGGGTATCGGTCAGTATCTGAGAGTCCCTCTTAGTATACGTAGAAACCCCGGGACAGTGAGAGTCACACAAAGGAGGCAGAGTATATGTACAGACAGGGGCTCTGCCATCACCTGGGCCACTGTGGTCCTGTTGGTAATACCTGGTCCATGATATAAATTAGCAAAAAAGGCCCACACGCCAGAGAGTTCACAAAAAGGATCCCTCCACCCTCCACAGACATGCACGTCTCCCTTCTGCCAGCCGACTGGCTGCCAGACCAGCCTATAGGCCGCCAAGGGGCGCGGACTCCGCGTTTTCGTTAGCTGTGCAGTGCAGAGGCAGCGACGTCTGAAGCTCTGGGCTGCAGCTGCGGTTCATGCTGTTATTGCTGCTGCTGCAGCTGGGGCTAGTGGTGGTGGTCGTGGTGGTCGTGGTGGTCGTGGTGTTGGGGCTGGTGGAGGAGGAGGTGGAAGAGGAAGAAGATGACTTAATGACGCTGGTCTGGTGTAAGAGCTGCTCAGTGCCATCAGTCCTTTCCGTATCGCTGGGGACCATGTCCAGGGACTCAGAATCGCTGCTCTCGCTCTCCCCTTCCGACCGGCTGGGGCTTCTGTCCTCTCTTTCACCATCGACGTTCGGAGCAACGCCCGTTTGCTTCTCAGTCGGGTCCTTCTCTTTGTCCTTCTGGGCCTGTGCTTCCTTGGAGTGACGCCATTTCATCCTCCTGTTCTGGAACCACACCTTGACCTGCGGGAAAACAAGGGATGAGACAGGCTGTCTGTGCAGCTAGCTACTTGGTCCCTGTAAGGGAAGTTGGGTCTTATTCCACCTAGCAGCTTTCTTTCTAGTCCCTTCCCCCATTTAAGCCCTCTATCGCGGGTACTTGGATTCTGCCGTAGCAGGAACTCCTGAGTTTTTCAGTCCATTATGGAGGGGAAGACACCCCACAGGCCCAGACTGCTGGGCTACTTTAAGATCTCTCTGTTCACCTCTCCCCACCTCAGGTTATATCCTATTTTAACAGACAGACATAAATATACCCAGCACGTACCAATCTAGTAAGAAGTTTGGGGCAGAGAGAAGACGACAGAAGAGAGAAGAGTTAGACCAAGAAAAGACCAAGTTGGGGGGGTGAGACTAGGGTAGGGGGAAAGAGAGACTCGTAGTACCAGTAGTTGAGTAAACACTGAGAATTAGTGCAGTTCCTAGGCCTGTTTGTGCTAAGTGGTTGATAAGAACACTTGCCCATCTCACCCCCAACACACACCTTGTATTATTCAGAGATAAACCAATTTTTCTTGGGGCTCAGAAAATGCTAGAATTAAAAAACGTGAAAAATAAGAGAATGGGGGTAGAGGAGAAACCATATAAATATATATGATCCCCTGGGGGACACACAGCGTTCACACAAGTTCCAGCTTCACTTTTAAAAATAACATCCGCAGCTGGTGGAAAACGACTAAGGCAGGCCAGTGGGGTGTATGGGGGGGGGGGGGGGAGAGGAGAGACAGAATTATAGACAGAATGAAAGAAAGAACCAGGGAAAGAGCAGGAGGTGACTGGGTTTGTTCCTGTTGTCTGAGCTGGGAAGGGAGGGAGGAAGGATAAGGAGAGAGAAAATCTTCCTCCTCCCTCTCCCTCCTTCTCTTGCCCATCTAAGAAGAGAGGGAACTATGGTGACTTTTTATAGTCCCCTTTAAAGTCTCAAGCCCCCTGAATTCGTGGTTCCTCACCCTGTTTTAATCTAACTAGTGTATTCATAGATTTCCTTTTGTGTTGGAGGTTGAAAAAAACGCATGAAACCTGCTGAAAAGCCCTTGCATGTTTTACAAAAAGAAAGAAACAGTTTTCTCTCTCTTCAGGAAACCGAATCTTTCTTCAGAGACCGCAGAGTTAGAAAATTCGACTGGTTTCGGCGTGTCCACAGCCACAGTCCTTCTCGCCCAATTGCGGGGGGGAACTAAGGGGGGGGGGAGTAAATAATTCCGTTTGAAAAGAGGTTTTCACTTCCTCACAACGAGGGATTTCACAATCCGGCAGCAACAGCGGCCGAGGAAGGAGGAAGGGGGAAAAAATCTCTCGACTTATGAATTTTTATCTCCTTTGAAATAATCTGCCTCCTACGGAGAACTGCACTTCAGCCGAGTACATAATTATTATCTCCTGCGGCCTATTGGCTTTCTCGGTTGTACTTTCCTCTATTGGCCAAAATAAACAGGCAGGGTATATTGACATAAATCTTTAGGGCTGGGCTAAGGCCTTTTCCTTCTCCTGCCTCTCTCTCTCTTCCCCACCCCCACTCATCCACTCTCTGCACTTTTGCAATAAGATATGAGTTTAAATAAAGCCTCATGAAATTCAATATTTTATTTTTCACCAGTAAAGGGAGTGGGAGTACGTTTAAAATGCGTTTACACCTTTCAGAACAACTCTACCCTGAAATAGCGAAAACTAAAGGAAAGAAGGACCCCCTAGACTCGAAAGGCAAGAGGCCGGGGAGGCAGGGGCTAGAAAGAACTAGAATCTAAGCTCGCTTCGGACCTACAGTCTAAATTAGATAACAACAGCTTAGGAAACTTACTTGCGCATCTGTCAGGCCCAGCATCGCGGCTAGCTGCTTCCTATCCGGCTTCGTGACATACTTCTGAATCTCAAACCTTTTCTCCAAACCTTTCCTCTGCAGGTTGGAAAAAACCGCACGAGACCAAGAACGCTTCCTCTTGTATGTTTGCGGCATGGTGTCCTTCGTTAGAACTGCATAGGGACCTGTGGGTTTGGGAGGAAGACAAGGGAATGGGGAGAAAGTGAGCAAGAAAGGAGAAAGGGAAAAGAAGAAAGAAGACAGGTTATTACATCAGGTAGTGAAGGGGTTTTCGTGCATGGACAAAGGTTCAATATATTTGAAAATATTTATTCTAACGGATTGTAGGGCTTCACAGAAAATTCTACCTAGAGATTCTCTGTTCTGTTTTCACTTGTAAATCTGAAACACTGAATACTACAAATCTCTCAACAAAAGCGAGTTAAACGGAAAGGAGAATTGAGGCAGTTATCTGGAAAACTCAAAGAAAAAAAGCAAAGCAAATGCATTTACCTCTCCACTGGATGGTATGGGCAAAAATGTGTTTTGCTCTCAATGATACAGATAATTGCCTCAATCTCTCTCTCTCTCTCTCTCTCTCTCTCTCTCTCTCTCTCTCTCTCTCTCTCTCTCTCTCTCACCCCCTTTTTAGGTCTTCTACTACAAGATTCTCGATAACTTTATATAGTTGGGTTAAAATATTTTCCTTCAGCCTGATCCACTCATACACCAAGAGTGGGAATAATTCCCTCATTTCCTGGCCCCACATGCAGCATACCCTCCCCCATCCCATCTCCCAAAGAGAACATTTGAAATGTGACAGTGCTCTTCAGTCACTCAATGGGAAATCTTTCACTTTAGATCATTTAAATCCGTTATCTATCCACCAATGTAAAGAATTAAAAAAAAAAAAACCATTGATGGGGCTCCCTGGATTCAATGGCCTGTGTGTGTTGAGAGGGGGGCGCGTCCAGTGGAGAGAGAGCCTCATATTTGAGACTTTGGATTAATTGGGTTTTGTAACTGTCACCTCGTCCCCAGGGGACTACAAGACCTGGATTCTTAGCGTGGAATAGGGTTCCCATAAGCAGGGCTTCTGTACCTGGAAAAGTGTCTTGAAACTGGTGCTGAACTGAACTTCTTGGATTTGAGTTTAAGGGACTCAGGATACCAGAGGCCTCGTTAATAGGATCTAGAGACGCGAAGAAGTGACCCGCAGAAGGCTGCAAAGCGGGGAGGTGAAGCCCAGTTTGCCGGCCGGTGGTTAGTAAGGAGGTAAGATCTGTGTGCACAGGAACAAGGAGAGCCCGTTACACCTTCAATAAATCCACACTCTCGAATCGACATGATCCTTTATGTTCTACCCCCATCCTCCCTTTTCTCCTACTTTTCTAAGAGATTATTAGTACGACGGGAGGTATATTTGGGAATCCGGGAATCGTGACATTCCTTTATATCCCTCCCCTCCCCGCCTTCCTTAAGGCAAATCTACAAACAAACAAAAAAACAACCCATGGTGTGTACAAGCCTACGCAATACACAAGTATCTATAAAGTATTCTAGTTTAAGCTACATAACGAAGTCACCTGTCAAATGTCTGTCTATACAAACAGGGGAAGTTCTTCTTTCGTTCTGTACCCTAAACTAGAGGCTCTCAAGTTTTAAGAATTTTTACCTGCTCCGTTCATGTTTTTACATACTCTCTAGGGGAATTTTACTCGAGAACAGAGAAAAGGGAACAGAAAATCTTTCAAAGACGGGCAATTCTAGCTAGAGATAGTTGGGTGAGTAAACAGAGAACATAGAATGAGTATATCCGGAACATATTATAGAAAACACAATCTTACTGAGATTATTTTTTAAAATGTTTATGGGAGAATACTTTTTTTAGGGAAGGCAAAGTTTAAGCCTAAATTTTAACTATGGCATGGCAAAGTTGGTCCGTTTCCTTCCCCATCCTTTCTTTCCCCAATTTTCCTTTTAAAACACAAACAAACAAGGAGACCTGAAATCAGATGGGGGGGAGGGGGAGTGAGAAAGATCAGGGGTCAAAGAGAAGCCTGACAGTGGTTTCTGGATCAGGGACCTACCTCTCAACGTGTTGCCTTCCTTCACTTTGGGATCGAACTCTGCCGACAATATTCGGTCAATCCCAAACTTGAGGTCTTTGCTGGAGGGGGCTGGAGTTGAGCCGCTATGGGGGTGAGGGTTCGCAAGCATCCTCGCTCCCGGGGCTTGGGGCTGGATGGCCCCAGGCCGATGTGGTGGTGGTGGCGGCGGCGGCGCCTGCTGCTGCTGCTGCTGCTGTGGCTGCTGCTGCTGTGGCTGCTGCTGCTGCTGCTGTGGCTGCTGGTGATGATGGTGGTGGTGATAGGCGGCCGAGAGAGGAGACAGTCTCTGGGGGAAGGCGGCTGGGACTTCGGGAGGCGCCACCACTGGAGTAGGTCGCAAGGGGGATCCAGAGGAGGCTTGAAATGGAGCGTGGGGATGAACTGAGCCCAAGTGAGCAGTGAGGGCTGTGGAGGAGCCCCCGGAGAGGTTCTCCGCCGCTGCCCCCGGTTCTCCCACACCCGCGTGCAGGATGTCTGCGATGCAAAAGGAGGGTTTCTTGACGGCGGCTGGATCCAGCGGGAAGGAGCAGCCCGCTGCGCCGGCTGGGGAACAGTAAGCTGCAGACCAGAGGCTGAAGTTGGAGGCGTAGAAGGGAGCCAGCCCCGTCGCGAACATCCTCGCTTGCTGGCCGCTGCCTCCGCTACAGAGCCGGCAGCCGGGGATTGAGTGGGGTGGGGAGGGGTGGGGTGCAGTGGTGGCGCTGTCCTCGGGAGGCCGGAGAAGGAGGACAAAAACCGAATCGCTTTCGCTTCTCCTCCGAGCCCAGAGTGAAGATTGGAAGACGCGAAAACTTCACAAGCCGGAGGCTAGGGCCAGGCTCCAGTGTTAGTCACTTTCCTTACCCCCAACTGCTCCTCCGCCACTTTAAGGACAGCTCTGCGCTGCCGCACTCCTCGCTGACCGAAAGCGAGTGAGGGGCCGCTGGGAGGTGGGGAGGTGCGGGTCGGCGGGGGCGGTAGCAGGGGGATTGTCCCCCCCACACACACCTCCAACACACACACAGCTCTCGGGAAGAGTATAGAGAAAAGGAGTAGAGGGATGTAGAAAACGAAAAACCCAAACAATTAAATCCTAACAGCTAAATTTAAAACAACAGTAACAATTATAATTAAAAAAAAAACTTTTCTAAAAACTAGCAAAGTTTTGGCAGCAGCTCCTGAGTCAGCCTTGGGGTAGGACCTCAATCTACATGCTCATTGGTGTTAATCGTAGCCAATGGGAAATGGCCGGAGGGGAGTATTAGGAAAAAGGGGAGTTACCAAAGGACTTGATCACGCCCAGACCACGCCAAAGTAGTGGCTGTAGCCTCTGGAGTCTGCTCCTGTTGCTGCTCATATCTCTTCTTCTTTTTTTTTTTTTTCTAAAAAGGGAACACTGGCCTCCTCCTCCCAGAAGCGCCCCATGCCCTCATACACAGCCGAAGGAAGAAAAGGTTTGGTAATAGGGCCAAATTCTGCCCCCTAGGTCCCTCTTCTAGCTATCTCCTGGGGAATCTCGATCTGTTTCGGAGTGCCACATACAGCCCCTGACTTCCCACTGGAGTGCATAATTTCCCACTAGGCGCGCTAACCTGTCTTCTTTCCCTCCCTCATCCATTCTCCCTTCTCTCAGCAGAATTTCTCCCAAGAAACAGAGACTATGCCTTATAAATAGCTAGCCTTTCTCCCCAGGAAGCTCTCTTCTCTTTTCCCCATTGACCAAGCTGTTTCCTAGGATGCTACAAGACAGTTAGTTTAAACCTATCCGCTCCTCTATGCTTTCGGGGATATCCCCAGAACAAGGAGGCGGGGAGGCTGTAAATTGGGTTCTATTCACTCAGTGACAACTTGAACTAGTCAGGTTTCAAACAAAATAAGATGGATGTCTACAAATATCTCGCTGAGATGAAGCCAAATCCTTCACCCTAACTACCAAAAACTGTGCTCTGAAAACTGTCAAATTTGCCCAAACGAGATACCGTTATTCCTCTCTTCTGCCGTAGATTTAAGGATCGGCGGCCTCTCACCAGCACATAATCCCCGAAGCAGATATACTTTGAATTGATTAATGCTTGAGTCGCATTTCACGAACAACTTCCCAAAAGAAACAGTATACATGTCTACCTTACCTGAGGAAATCAGTCGCAAAGATCTAGTTACGGTTTATGTCATATGTTTCTATGATCTATGTTTCTAGAGTACAGGGTAGGATGGAAGGGTCTTTCCCTGGACTCTCTACAAATTCGTTTTGTGAAATCATTCCGAAGTTGAATTATGAGAAAATTCCTCGCCCCTCAAATGAACCATAGGCCACTCAAAAGTATCTATTATAGACTTTTTTCAGTAATAAATATAAAAATAGATTTTTTAAAAAACCTAGAACATACCTGGTTTTTTAAGTTACTACTAATTGACTTTTCAGCATCTTCCGGCAGGAATTTTTTGACGATTTTTTCCCCACAAAGACAGAAAAGACTTTAAAAAAAAAAAAAAAGAATACAAAGAGAGCAGTTAAGCCTGATACATCCCTCGAAGATCAGGGTCTGGGTTTCGTGCGTTAATTTCAGGTCATACTAATCCCTCCTATGCAGTAAACCTATGTTTTATTTTCTGACAGGATGATCTGCCCGTGCAGCCGTCATTTATTACCTCCTCCCTTAGACCTCAGAATTATTTCTTTGTATTTTTTAACTGAGTTTCTTACTTTCTTCTTCCATCCAGGGACCCAGACTTTTGTTTCCATACACGGGAATGATGAAACAATAGAGTATATATAGACAGCTAGTGAGGTCGGGAGAAGAGGGCGACTTTGTTCTCTGTTGGGCTGTCAGGTGATTTGTAAATGCAGAGCCAGAGCAAAAAGCACCAGGTTGGGAAACAAACCAATTCTAGCGAAGCCCAAAAGCTACACGGGACTTATTCGCTCCGTGAGTCAACTAGGCTGCTGCCTTCACCTGGACGTCGAGCAGAAAGAAGCAGCTGACAGGCGGGAGAACTGTGGTCCAACACGTCTTTACAGGCAAATCAAATTCACGATTAGCACGGAAGGCACTAGGGTCGCTCCACTCAGATAACAACAGAATCTTTGCACTTGTTCCCCAGAAAAGGTGAATTTGCCTGCAGTCCGCACAGAGGTGTGGCGGTCGAGTGTTGAGGGAAAGCTCACTCTTTTTCCCCTCTGACTGGACACAGTCATTTTGCATTCCCTTGTTAATTTGGCTCCTGTCAGCAAGCTCCGACTGACTACCTATAACCAGCCAGACTAAGGCCAGGTTGCTTCCAGGCCCAAGTCGCCTACCCCTGTTCGCCTTCGAGACTGGAAACTGTTCCAAAGGCGACCTCCCAATCCTAAACAGAAGAAATATTCCCAGGCCACAACGCACTAACTGGATAGCCTGGGCCGACACCGGAAGAAGGGAAGACAGAAATTATCCCTCCGTTTAAAAAAAAAACTCTCCTCCCCCTTTATGTTATACTTTCTGGGGACTTGGGAGTAGGAACAGACTTATGAGATGATGCAGTGCAACCCAGTGTATGAGGCCCCCACACCCCCACCACCCCAGCCCAGTCCCTGCGCTGCCTCGGTGCTGGATGACCTCCCAGACTTCTAGGGCCAGGGTTTTCTCTGAGGAAGGGAGTTCACAAGTCAGCACGTGGGTGAGGAAGGAGGTCCAGGGACGCTGTGAACTGAGCGGGCCAAAGAGAGAGAGAGAGAAGGATTCCAAAGCAGGACTTCCCTGCCCAGCACCAGGCAAGCAGCCCATGCAGGGACTGCTACGAGATTTCCATATCCAGTCCTCACCCTATCAATTCATTTTCCCCACACCCCGATTTCAACTTTCTGGAGAAGACTGTGAGGAAAGAATGCTAACTTTCCCGAGCTCTAGCTCGCCACCCCATATACCTCAGGCTCCCTCCTCTCGTACGCGGTTCCCTAGATTCAAGCCAACCAACTTCCCTAAGCTCAGCTGAGGGCCCAGTGCGCCCCTCACCCAGAGATAAAAGCCAGATTGGCTTCCCCTCTCCCAGTGGGGCTGTGTGGCCTGCGTGCACCTCTCCCCTCTTCCCTTTATTTTTTTTTCAGTGGTTTCAGGGATCCCCGTGTCCCAGGCCACCCTCCTGGCCCCTAGCCTTAACTCCAGGATACAGTGGAGAGAAAAAAGTCTTGCTCCCCTTCCCCTCACCATTCTCAGTCACTCCCTCCCTTCTCCACCACCCCCCGCCCCTTCCCTTTATTTAGGCGCAAGAATGCTGCAGGAAACTTCGAGCTCGCCGAAGTTCAGGTCATCTCCTGTTTTTTTGATGGCCTCAAACTCGGACTAAATGAGCGGATGTGCCTGCGAGATTGGTCCCCAAAATAGAAGCGGCTTTAGTATTTTAGGATACAGCAGAAATCCTTATTTCTTCCGGAGAAAAACTTTATAATGACTCCTAGCACTTCCCCTTTCAATATTTGTGCAACTTTATCTCCACCGACAAGTTGCTCGGGTGACGCAAATCCGCCCTTGTATATTACAGCTACCAAAATAAATGCACGGAAATCAATTCCCTTCTAGTAATGAAAGCATAAATATACAGCCGCGACTTTCCCCTTTAATCTTTGCTTTCCGAGCGGCTCCAAGCCGCGGAGAAATGAACTGGCGGGGAGCTATTTAGACGGGGTAGGAGACCCCCAGGGCGTCGGGGGAGGGGGAAGAGAGCCAGTGCAGGCCAAGACTACAAGTGCTGGGAAGCCAGCTGAGAGCGAGGGAACCTTACCTAACGGAATCACCCCCGACCAGTCTAGACGGCGCGGACTCTAGACTTGGGAAACAGAATTGCTCCATATTGCGGAAGCAAAGAGAGTGGGGGCTATTATAGAAAGAGTTTAGTCTCAGAATCCAATTTCTCCAGAGCCTGGCTACACAGGTCTTTGAAAGTGAAAGGAGTGACAATAGTTTGGATAATTCGCGTAACGCCCTCCCTGCTCCAGTCCCCGCACACTACAAGAAATACGTATATTGGGGAGAGACGTACTATTCTAATGAATTGTATATATTTCTTCCAACATCAGTTGCCTGTAAGACTCAACAAAATAATATCCAGGAATGGAACAGATCAGGATAAGAGATCTACATTCATAATGTTTAACATGCAAAAAGCAATAATGCATTTGGAAAGGTTATTGCAATTTTCCCACCCCCAGCCCCTCCTGCCCTGCCAGTGGTTCCCAGATTTCTCTGGCTCTCAAGACTTTCAAGTCCACCAAATGAGCCATAAAATACGTTAGACCCAAAAGAACCCAGGGTGAATCGAGTATTCTACTCACCGATGTACTTATTACTTAATTGCATGCAAGGGTTAAAAAGGACACGTTTCATTTGTGCTTTTAAAATAACAATACTGATTAAAACAATCTAAAAACACCCTTGTGTAGATAATGAAATAAAATCATTGTTATATCTGTAGGGAGAGGCATAGGAAGTGGACCTGTGATTTCATTCAGATAAAAAACTCCGTCTACCAAGGTAAGTTCATCCATTCTTTGCAACTCACAATCTCAGAGAGTTGCCTAGAGCGCTGAGAAGTTAAGTAATTTGCAAAGTCATTCATCTAGTATGTGTCAGGGGCAGAATTTAAACTCAGGTTTTCCAGGAGAAGAAGAAGAAGAAAGAAGAAGAAGAGAAAGAAGAAGAAATAAGATGGGGGGAGGGGATCCGTTAAACCTTATTGACTAATTGGCTGAAATGTCAAATGTCAGTAATCTACTTGCACTTTACACGTCGTCCTGCCCGAAGCCTTTATTGCTGAATGTTTATTGCTAAATGTGCCTGGGTCTCCCACATATACATAGATAAATACCACAAAAGTAGCAATTTCTTTGTTGCCCTGGGGTCCTTCAAACTACACTTACACCACCACTGTCTAGGAAAATTCTAAAACCAAATGGAGCCACAAGCAAAATGCAGAATCAACTACATTTTCCCCTGGGATTCTAAGTCTAACTGAAGTTTGAGTTCAGGGGAATGACAAAGTATGGAGAGGAAAACAGGACTCTAATTTGACATGTCCCATTTGCTGTAAACTTGAAGTGGGACTCTAGTGCATGTACCTTGAGGTGAGGGTAGAAAAACTCACATACATTAAGCATGGTCCTTACTCTTGAACTCTGCATACACTATCTAGTTACAGAGTTTCATATAGCTATTTGGATTTGTCTTTTTTTTTTTCATTTATCCCATCCCCTTTCCTCTGACACAGAGTTTTCATTCCTTGTGTTATGCATTTATTCACCCATTCAACAAACAATTTATAAAATACCTACTGCTTGCAGAGAACTGTGCTAGGTTATGGGGAAAGGACAAGGTTTAGATAAGATATACACGAACTCTCCCCTCATAAAACTTAGACTGGTATTTTATAATAATCAAAATTATCTAGTGAGCAGTTTAGAGAGGTGCAAGATAATATGCAATGTGGAATCCAAGGAAGGAGATTGCCACAGGCTAGCGGCAATCAGGAAAAATTTCATAAAGGAGATAGTATTTAAATTGCCTAATTAATAATAATAATAGCTAGCATTTATCTAACACTTTAAAGTTTGCTAATCATTTTACAGGAGCAGCTAGGCGGTGAAGTGACCCTAGGCAAGTCACTTAACCCTGTTTGCCTCCCTTGCCTCATCTGTAAAATGAGCTGGAGAAGGAAATGTCAAACCACTCCAGTGTCTTTGTCAAGAGAACTCCAAATGGGATCACGAAGTCAGACACAACTCAACAACAACAACAGCAAATCATTTTATAAATATTATCTCATTTTATCCTTACAACAATCCAGGAAGGTAAGTGCTATTATTATTCTCATTTTACATATAAGGAAACTGAGATATAGAGAGGTTCAGTGACTTTCCCAAGGTCACACAGCTGGTAAGCTTCTAAGGTCAAATCTGAACTCAGGTCTTTCTGAACAGGACACTACCTGTTCCACCATTTACTAACTCTTTGGAAAATTGCTAGGAATTCAACCTACAGAGGCAGAAACTGGGATCGTAGTGAGAAGACATCAGATCTCATTCCTTTCTCCTTCAGCTTGTCATTAGGAGTGTGGAAAAGTGAAAGCAAAGTAAACTCTTTTTGCCCTTAAATTAGACCTTCTGAGTCCAAGAAAGAAGTTGGGACATCAAGAGAAACTACTATAGAAAACTATAGCAAAAAGCTTGTTATCTCACAGATTTAGATATATTGTCTGTCAAATCATATTCTCCAAAGGAACAAACAGAGGGAATGGTAGTTTTGATGCAGGTTGCATGGCGGGTGTTAGTTTCATCCCCAAAGTCATTTATAAAAATTTCCATTGAATTCCTGTGAGGTCTCATTCTTATGACTTAATCCTAGTTTTCCCCTAGCATCCAGAGGATTTACCTGGTTAAATTGGATGTTGCTTGATTTCTTGAGAGTCTGAGGTTTTTCCTCTAGTAAGTGTCACCTGTTGAAACACCAAGCTGAATGTTAAGACGAGGATATTATTGCTGAAAATTTTCTATTAGAAAGAGAGATCAATGTTTAGGAGTAGGAAAGTAAAAGTAATTCCCAGGGAGGAGGAGCAATGATAAGGAGAAAGAAAATTCCTCCCTTCTTTCCTTCCTTCCTTTTTCCTCTCTCTTCCTTCTCTTCTTTTCCTTCCTCCCTCCTTCTTTCCCCCTCCCTTTTCTTCTTTCCTTTCTTCCTCCCTCCCTCCTCTCTCCCTTCTTTTCTTCCTTCCTTCTTTCCTTTTTCCATACAAGTTTCCCAAAATGAGATCTGGGTTGTCCTGAAATCTATTCTAGTGGTTGAGGAGGATCAGGAAAATTTGCCAAAAAGGGAAGAGATCAGGGAGCTGGATAAACCAGAGTGGCAAAAGTTGAAATGGAAGGAAACAATGTGGAGGGAAAGCGGTAGCAGCTACCTTGTGAAAGCGAAAAGTAATGAAGACTCAGAGACAACAGAAAGCAAAGAAACCAGAATCATTGGGATATGAGACCAGGAGAATCTGGAGGCAGTGAGGTCACATCCAGGTACTCCTGAACCTGTGACAGAGGGGTTTTTCTAAGTTCCTGCCTCTTCTCCCTGGGGCAGTGGGCAGTTACATTGCCTTCAGATCAGAATAAATCTTTATGTACTTTGTAAAACCTCTAATCCTCTCCTCTTGCTTAGCCTCTGGCCACACTGGCTGCACCCCCTACGCAGCTCAGAGCTTAGCAATAACGAAGCTTGTTAGGGGGAGTTTGTTAGATTCCCAAAGGGGCCCCTGGCCCCATTAAGTCTGGGAATGGGGTCAGGTTTGCACTTCTCTGGAACCGACAGCAGGGGTCTGCCCATCTCATCTGTCCCTCTTCATCCAGCTGAAGACTGAGAAAGAGGATGTCTATGATGGAATCTGATTCTCCAGCGACATCTGCTGGATGTTTCTAAAACATCCTTCAACAGCACCCTTTTCTAGAAGGTGCTGAAAGTTGACTTTTCCTTTTGTGAAAATTGTGGGGGAGAGGTTAGGGAGGGGAGGAGGAGTATCTAAAATTGATTGTGACAAGCAGCTGTTTCCTCATCTGCCAGTACAGAATCATTCTTCATTAGATACTTTTAAAAACCAGATAGGGTATCCAAGAGTTTACATTCAATCCAAAAGACATGTATTAACAGTGTACTAAGTGCAAGGCCCTGTTCTGGGCACTGAGAATTTTTTTAAACAGATAGAATACTCTCTAGGAGTTTATAATCCTATGGTACAATATAGTAATTCTGGCAAACTTTTATCTAGTGAAACAGAAGTAATTCTGTGAATAGCACAGGATAAATGGAGCTTTGTCCCAGAAAGCCAGTATCTAAGGGACCTGCCTCCTCCCTGTGATCATCAGTCTCAGGACTTCTTATGGTCCTTCATCAGCTCATGCTACTATATAGAATAGCTACTAACCAGGCTGATACTCACAGGCCCTATTACCCAATACCAGACACCTATGATTGGACTGTCTTCCATGCCACCACTACCATCTTCCAGTCTCAACTGTTTTTGCTCCGAGTGAAATCATCCCTATGTTCAGTAACACATGTTCAAAGTGAAGTTGAAAGATCTGTACATTTTCAAACTGATAATTCGCTGTGTATTGTCAGAGAAAAAAACTAGTCTAATATCCAGTGTGGTGAATTCAATGATTGAGTGAATAACCTAATCAGATTGAAGATCCCAGCATGCTCTGAGGACATTCTCCTACTTCTGTCAATACTAGATTCAGCTCAGCCTAACCATTTTCCACCTCATTCTCACCACTATGTACTACACTTAAAGTTTCCACAAGGAAATCTCAGGATTTTGTTTAACAATGTTATATTCCCCAGTGAAAATAATAAAGGGAAGGGAGGAGGCTATTATACTCCCTCCAGCGTATTGTTCACTCAGTATCAATCCCTTATAATTTTTACTAATATTTCAGGTTTCTTGATCTTGAAAAAAGGGAACTTTGGCATATCTATATTGGCGTTTCCAAATCTCTTCTCTAAAGGACATCTTGGACATCTAACTAAATTTCATTGATATCTTCTTTTCCATAATACCTGATTTTCTCCTTTCCAAAAAACCTTAAATAGTTTAAAATATTAGTGATATCATCAGTGTGCATCTCGGTCCACAAAAAAACCCTTCTATCCATTAGTGGATGGTTTAATGAATTGCTGTGTCCAATAAAATTCATCACCTGGCCAACCTCTGCTGAAGAACTCCTCCAAGTTTAGCCAGGTTGGTCCTCAGATAAATAGTTCAGTGCCAGGCCTATATTGAGATCCTTCCAACTTGGTGTGACCTGACAGAGTTTAAGCATTACTGGTCTAGCCTTGGCAAATCCTGGATCACTAATATACCAGTATGTCAACTTCGATGGTACATAGGAAGGTATACGTGTGTATGTGGAGGGAGGACAGGAAGGGGAGAGATTTATAGTCCTTACCCACTATCTGCTACACTTTAGTTGGGATGGGGAGAATATATACTTTTTTAGCCTGCTTTCCAGGTCATAGTGACATTTGGGGAAGAGACAATCTTGCCTTGCAAGTGGGAAAGAGACTAAAGTGGAGGGACCACAAGGAAGAATGAACTCTATGGCTAACATGGAAGTGATTGATATACTAAAAGATAAACTATGAGAAAGCTATCAGAATACTTGAATTGACCTCGAGCAGTGAGATCTGAAAGAACAGAGCCAGAGACCTATAGCTCCAAAGTAGTGAAAGCTCACTAAAGGGATTAGACTAACTGAAGGAACTCTTCTACTTCCTGATAAGGCCACTTTTCAATTTTCTGATTAGCTCTGCATACTTGCTTTTGTTCTGGATCTGTTACTTTCAATTTAGATATACTATAAAAAATTGTTGGTCAGCAAAGACTGTAAAATATGTGTGTAAGCTATTTAAAGCTTACAAATATGGAAAAGGGAGAACAGAGTTAAGATGGTGGAGTGAGAAATAGCAACTTTGACCTCATTCCCCAAAAACCTCTTTCACAATGATCTAGAAAAAAGATCAACCTGAATTCTGAGTGGCAGAACCAAGAAAAGTCACAGTGAGTCATTTTTTTTCCAGCCTAGGGCAGCTTAGAAAGAGAGAGAAAGAGATCTACGGACACAGAGGTGGAGGCTGACCAGCAGTACAGTACATCAGCGCAAGAGGCACTGGACTTTGCAGCAGTAACAGCAACAGGGAGCAGTCCAGCACCCAAGGATGGGAAGGGGAATGAACCCTTGGTCCAAGGGGACTCTGTACTGGCACTGGGAGCAGAAATGCATGCCACCTAGCAACTCTGTAGCCCATTATCATGTTCCAGATCATGGTTCTAGGGGATAGAAAAGTGGTTGTGGTCATGAGGGAGCAGGGACCCTACCTATGTAAAGAACAGAGCAGAGATGAGGAGGTCAGTAGCCAGACATCTTTCCAGATCCCCCACCAGCAATGAAAGCTTATAGGACCCCAGACTGATCTGTGAAAACAGAAAAAGTATATAAAGACAGAAACCCATGCCAGTCATTCCTCTTTCCCCAGAGGTGAACAGAGCCCAACTCTATCATAAAATCCAAAGTCAAGAATTAGGCTGGAAAAAGTGAGCAAATAAGCAAAAGAAGAACCTAACAATAAAATCTATGCTGACAAGGAAGCTCAAGATACAGACTCAGATGAAGACAATTACTTAAAAATATTTAACAGAAAAGTCTCAAAGAAAATTATATTTGACACAAGCCCAATAAGAATTCTAAAAGACCTAAAGAAAGCATTTTTAAAAGGCAACAAGATAATTTTTTAAAAAAACACACAAATGGTAGAGAAAAGAAATTAGGAAAGAAATGAGAGCTATAAAAAACATGAAAAGAAAAGTAACAACTTAATAAAAAGAGGCTTCAAAAATATTGAAAAAAACAAATTACCAGTATCAAAAATGAAAGGGATGAACTTACCTCCAATGAGGAGGAAATTGAAACAATAGTTAGAAATTACTTTGCTCAATTTTATGCCCATAAACTTGACAATCTAAATGAGATGGACAAGTATTTTAAAAAATATAAATAGCCCAGATTAACAAAAGAGAAAGGTGAATACTTAAGCAACCCCATCTTAGAAAAAGAAATTGAACAAGCCATCGATGAACTCCCTAGGAAAAAATCTCCAGGACCAGATGGATTTACAAGTGAATTCTATCAAACATTAAAAGAACAGTTAATTCCAATATTATATAGACTATATACAGACTATAATAATCTAAGTTATATGGTAGTGATTGTAGAACACTGAAAATAAATAAAATTAATTTTAAAAACTATTGAAAAAATCCTTAAAATTAAAATTGGCCAAATGGTGAAAGAGGCATAAAAAATGCTGAAGATAATTCCTTAAAAATCAGAATTGACTAAATAGTAAAAAAAAATACAAAACTTCACTGAAGAAAAAACTCCTTAAATGTTAAAATAGGTCAAGAAGAAGCAAATGTCTCTGTGACTCAGCAAGAAACAATCAAACAAAGTCAAAAAAACTGGGAAAAGGGGAGAAAATGTTAAATAATAGGAAAACCAGTTGAGTTGGAAAAGAGATTAAGAAGAGATAATTTAACAATACTTAGAATATCTGAGAGCCAAGAACAACTACAAAAAGGAGCCTAGATACCATATTTCAAAAAACCCCTAAGAACTTTGTCATCACCTTATTGAAGTGAGAAAAAAGGAGGGATGAAGAACAGAGAGCAAAGGAATCCACTAAAACTGAGAGGCATTTGTAGACACAGAAGATCATGGAGCTGGGAAGTAGGGAGCAAAGAGAAACTTTGCCACCACCTAAAGAAACCCTAGCTATCAGGCTTCATGCTTGAAATCTTTCCTTGGTAGCACTTTCCAGAGATTGTACACACCTGGCGTAGCTTTGGAGAACTCGGAGTCACCTCTTGATCACTTTTTAAAAATAAAAGTAAATTTGAAACAAAATTTTTATTTTTATTGGATACATGAATTAAACATGTATTTACTATATAATTGCAACCCCATCCCAACTCTTTCCTTTTTGGTAGAGATGAAGGCCTAGCCCTTAGCAAAGGATGGAGCAGAGTTCATGAAAGGCTAGAGCTTCACTTCTCAGGTACTTCCCTTTCTGGAGTCACCCAGTGAGAGTCCCTTTTGAGTCCTTTCCTTCTGAGTCTCCTTTGGGGACTCTTCAAGTCAGAGTTTTCTTCAAGAGTCTTCCAGATTTGAGAGAGAAGACAGGAAAGGCCAACATTCCTTCAAGAGACTCTGGGAAGACAGGAGAGGAGCAGGTAGTCTCCCTCATGTTCTTATTCCTAGTCTCCTACTTTAGAGACTTTGGGGAGTCTTACCCTTGGGTGAGATCCAGAGCACTCTTTCTTGGTTGAACTGAGTGACCTAGCTCCCCATGAGAGAGCTCCTTCATACTGTATTATCTGGTATATGTTCCCCTATTCATATCTTTTCTGATTTCTGTTTTGCTATAATTTGGATAAATTGGTGTCTTTACTCTTTGCTATGTGTGTTAATTGTGGAACAGGTATTTGGTGAGGAGAAAAGGTCAAGCAATGGATTTGGAACTTGGCCTTCCTCTTCCCCCTCAAAGAAAGGACAAAGTGATTAAAATTTAGCTCAAATTTGATGATATTCTTTAGATGGACAGTATTTAAGGGAAGAGATGGGGAACTCATAGTCTCAAGGCTATGTGTGGTCCTCAAGTGCAGCCTTTTGAGTGAGTCCAGGTTTTACAGAACAAATCCTTTTTTTAAGGGGATTTGTTCTGTGAAGTTTGGATTCAGACAAAGGGACACATGTGAGGACCTACAGGGCCACATTTGGCCTTGAGGCTGAAGGGTCCCCAACAGGTGGTTGTTGAGCTGTATCTTGAAGGAAGATGGGAATTTTTTGAGACTGATGCGAGGAGAGAGTGCATTTCACACATGGGGGAAAGTCAGTATAAAAGCATGCAGATAAGAGATGGAATAGTATTTGTAAGGAACAGAGAGAAAGCCAGTTTGGACTCGTGTGTGTGTGTGTGTGTGTGTGTGCACGCGTGTGTGTGCAAGAGGCAGGAGGGCAGAGGAGGAGATAATATGTACTGAGATTGAAAAAAATTAGTTGGAGTCATGTGAAGGACTTTAAAAGTAAGAAAGGACCTTATATTTGATGCTGATGGCACTAATATCAAAGCATTTCTATGGTTTATTGCACAGGGCAGTGACATGGTCAGATCTGCACTTAGGGAAAATCACCTTGGTAGCAGTGTGAAAGATAAACTAGATAAACTAGAAAGAGGAGAGATTTGAAGAACAATTAGGAGGCTATTGTAATACTTCAGGTAAGCCAAGACAAATACCTGAACTAAAGTGGTAGTATGGAGGCAGCTAGTTGTGTTGGATAGAGTGCTGATCCTAGAGTCAGAATCTATCAAATCTATCCTCTGACACTAGCCATGTGACCCTGGGTAAGTCACTCAATCTCTGTTTGCCTCAGTTTTCTCAACTGTAAAATGAGGCTAATGACAGCACCTACTTCTCAGTGTTGTTGTGACACTATCTGGCACACAGTAGCGATATATAAATGCTTGTTTCCTCCTCTATCTATATAGAAATGAAGTTAGATTTGAGAGATATTGTGGAAGTAGAAATAGCAAGATTTGGAAAGTTATTGGATATATGGGGTGAAAGAGAGGAAAGAGTTGAAGAGAGGAGCAAAATTATGACCTTAGAAGACTAGAAAAATGGTGGAGTAGAAGGACTTGACTAACCAAAAATTTTTTGGAAATAAAATTCTAATCATAAGTTCAAAAGATTTAGAAACTTGAAAACTTAGAGAAAAGAGATTACCTGGTTGAGAGGTGGGAAGTGAGGTGGCACCATAATAAATAGAGCACCAGGGCTGAGGTCAGGATAATTCATCTTCATGAGTTCAAATCTGGCCTCAGACACAATCTGTGTGACCATGGACAGGTTACTTAACCCTGTTTGCCTCAGTTTCCTCATCTGTCAAATGAACTAGAGAAGGAAATAACAAACTATGCCAATATCTTTGACAAAACAACAACAACAACAACCCAAAATGGTGTCATGAACAGTCAAACATGACTGGGAAAAAAAGTTGAGAGGTTCTTATTGTGTTGTGTTTGTCCTTCGTTTTTGAAGAAGACCATGACAACAGAGAAATGATGGCATGACTTTGTTTTGAGTGAGGGAGAGCTGTGCAAGGTCACCAGCCTCACTTCTCCTCCTGAGCCATCTGGATCCAGTGACCAGATATTCATCAGGATGACTAGAGATGACCCAGGATGCAAGGGGAGACCTTGATCTTTTCAGGTACTCACTTAGAAGGAGGTAACGCCCCTTGAGTGAATATGGATTCTTATTGTTTTTGTCATGGACTGCTTTGGCAGTCTAATGAAGCTTATTTCCTCCTTTTGATGTTTTCTTTTTTTTCTTTTCTTTTATTTATAATGGTATTTTAATATGTAGAAAACAAAACATAGGATGACAAAGAAATCAATTATATTGAAAGACAGTTATCAAAATAGTTTTTTTTTTAAAAAGTTTGTGATCATAGGTTAAGAATACTTGATCTAGTGCATCTTTCTCATTTAAGAGATGAGGAAGCTGAAGTTTAGAGGATCTGTGACTTTCTTAAAATCCCTTGTTTCCCTGGCCATTAGTAATAGAGTTTGAATCTGAACTCATATTCTTAGACTATGAATTCAATGTCCTTTAACATATAATAATGATAGACAGAGACAGAGACAGACAGACAGACAGAGAGAGAGAGCACATGTATCTTGGAGTCAGAAAAACCTGACAGAAGAATGGTGGTGCCTTCTGATAGAAATAGGAAAGGAGTTTGGAAGAGGATTAAGTTTGGGGAGAAAGATGATAGCATCTATTTTTGGACATGTTGAATTTGAGATATCTCTGATACTGCCAATTTCAAATATTCACTAAGCAATTTCTGATGTTGAACTCCAACTCAAGGGGGAGACTCTGAAGCTGTGTATATAGATTTGTGGGAGTCATCTGTATTAAATGCCTACTTTGTACCAGGCATTGCATTAGATGCTGGTGATACAAAGACAAAAGTGAGATTGTACCTACCCTCAAAGAACTTACATTTGCTGGGCAAGATAACATGAATATACAAAAAATACATACAAAATGCATGAAAAATAAACAGAAGTTAATGGGAGTGTGGGGCACTAGCAGCTGTGGAGATAAGGTTTCAGACAGAAGATGAATCTTGAGATGATTCTCAAAAGGTACTCCTTTTGTATGGGCTGTCTAAGACTAAAGGTCTTATTCAGGGAAGAAAATATTAGTTTCCCATAAATTATCAAACCCAAAATAATGTTAGACTGGGAGTCCATTGTGGAAGATCTATAATAGTCCACAGGCAAGATTGTTTGGGGAAGGAAGTGGACCTTAAGAAATTAACATGTAACTTCCAGAAGAGGTAAGGGAAAGGAAACCTGAAGGTTTTATGTCCATAGGGAAGACACTGCCATGGAACCCCTGAGTACATGACCGTGTTGATGCTTATGACTCTGTCTTGTCTATTGTCTCCTGCTCTTAGATGATAGAGTATCGAAGATAGAATGGACTAAGTTGTGATCTCATAAAATTTTAAAGGTCACATCCAGTGAAAGCACCACTGAAGACCCAAAGAAACACTTACAATACTCAACTGAGCTGTTAAAAGGAAAAATCTTTGTTTCAGGTTTTGCCCTGATTAATGATGCAAAACTCAGGAAAAGGAGAATTAAAACATTTATTTTTTTAAAAATGCATCAAGGAAGAAACACACTGATGGACCAGAGATCAGGAAGGGATTCAAGATGGAATCAACTCTTGTTGATAACTTTTGTCAGGAGGTAGACAATTTGGATACCTCCAAGTCTGCAAAAAAGGGGTGAGTCATTATGTCTCAGTTTCTCCTCGGTTTCTAGTATATGCTAACAAACAGGTAGAGTCTGACCTGCTACATGCTGGATAGCAGGTAATACAAAAGCTGCAGAATGGGTGATGCCTCCCTCAACACTGATTGACAAGCAGGTTCGAGAACAATACAGCAACTTGTTAGATATGGCATTTTCTGGATCAGCTTTGTACATTTGCTATGCCACATTTAGAAAACATCTTGGTAGGGTGAATGCTTATAGCAGTTACTTTCCATATGAGCCCACTGTCTCCAGGGACTGAGGTGATGGAGGGGAGAGTGTGCCTCCATTGAGTAGGGAATGGTTTGTACTTCTGTTCTTGCTACATCTTTCCATTAAGAGAAGATATAGCCCTTCGTAAAAAGCTAATTGATATTAATTGGCTAAATGATCCTGGGGCACTAATCACTGGATCAATCAACAATATAAAAGAGATACTAAGAGTAACTAGTGATTGATATTGGAGAGGACACATTAGAATGGAGCTGATAGCATTAGAGAAAACTACATATCTTCAAAGGGCATTCTTAAAACTGAGTAGGAACAATTAGCCAGGAGCCTTGCTCTGGGGACCTGAGTCATCAGTGTAAGTGGGAGTTTGGATAAGGATACCCAGAGCCTATGTGGCCCATACTAGGTTTGGTTGTGTAATGTACAATGTGGCACTTTATCATACAACTTATCAAGAATAGAAATTTAAAACTGTGCTGGAGGACATGAAACCATTTTGGGTCTGAAGATATTCTCTGCTTTGCTTCATTCAGAGCCTTCAATTGCCTTCTCAGTGCAAAAGGATTAGTCTAGATTTTCAAGAGAGATGTTGACTTCCTGTGTATATGTAAGCATTGGAGGTGGGACAGCTTACACAAAAGAGTGGGATGCAGGCTCACAGTAATCCTCTCTGAAAAAGGACTTCATAGGCTACTTGAAGAAATTCCACATGCTTTTCCATTACTGGGAATTAAACTCAGGATGATTTTTTTCCTGTGATGCATTAGCAGTCTCATTCTGGATTCAGAATCATGGAAGAACCACTATTCCTTTGAAAAGTATGTTAAGTTTTTAAAGTCTCAGTTTATTTCATGAATTGCATCTGACCAACACTCTAAATCTAGTAGTGGTTGTCAGTGGGCTATAAGCACCTGATGAAATTCTGTTTGGACTTGAAACCAAGCCACTGGTAATCTTGTGTGCTCATACATAACATACCAGTTATAGTGGTTTCGGTA
This sequence comes from Notamacropus eugenii, assembly GCF_028372415.1. Lineage (NCBI taxonomy): Eukaryota > Metazoa > Chordata > Mammalia > Diprotodontia > Macropodidae > Notamacropus > Notamacropus eugenii. The sequence goes on from NC_092873.1 coordinate 416,097,881, forward strand.
ATAACAGCAGAGCAGCTGCTACTTAAGCAGCATTGTCTCCATTGCTCTGGGAAATCACACCTTTTGATTAAAATCTCTGGTCCCATCCTCTCATTTAAGATGTTAGCATTTTTGTTTGCTTGCATTTAGTACCATAGGAAGGTAGGGGGAAGGCTGGAGGAGTCTAGATATAACTGTGAAATACTGAGAAATAAACATACCTTTTGTATCTTCCCACCTTCCTTTTGGATATGTCTAAAGTGAAAGAAATGAATTTCTAATGGTAGGAGTTTTTGGTCACAGAACAGGTTGATAAAGGAGATGTTTGGGGACAGGCCTAACATTTGCACCTCAAATAATACAATTTAGCAATGGACAACATCTACATATAGACCTTGTACTGTAGAAGTCAATTATTCTGCAAGGCAATAGACTATCAGACCTGGAGTCAAAAGATCTCGGTATGAGTTCTGACTCTGCCACTTAATGGCATCTGGTCCAAGTTTCATCAATTTATTAAGAACCTACTATGTGCCAAGCACTGAGCAATGGGGACACACACAGCAGCCCTCAAAGCTTGCCCTCAAGAAGCTTATAATCTAAGGGGGAAAGGGGTTTTTTTTCCCCATCAAAGGAAGCTTTTAAGTCTCTAACGGGGATAGGAGGGAAAAATAAGGATGATCCTCACCCTCAAGGATCTTATAATCAAGTTGGAGAGATATGATACATGAAATAATTAGTAAATAATACAAGTTGTACATAACTAAGTACTAAATTGTATGCACTAAGGTCTCTTGTTCCACAGTGACCCTTTGCCTCTACTTTTAGGAGCTTGGGCCTCCAGGACCAAGAGAAGGAATGACTGGATGCTGCAACTGAGAGTGATAGTGGAGGTCAGAATGAAAGGGGGTAAATGGCATGTGGTGGTAACTTGGCACATTGCTGGAACTGGATGCTGCCAATTCTATTCCCTGATAGTTTGACTGTGACAAGAGGAGGTCAGAGATTCCTTCCAAAGACAAGAGAATTGATATAGGGACACACCGATGATCCTGAGTTCCAGTTCACATCAGATCCCACGTTCCAGTCCCTGTGCTATAAGTGATTCAAGACTCTGTCTCTAGATACTATGGCTCTGTTATTGATACAGCCAAGAATGAGCCAGTAAATGTTTAGCAACCAGGTTTCAAAAAAAAAAGAGTATGCATGACACACATTTAAATTCAGTCTGCATTATTACCACTCTCACTTTTTTTTAGTTTAATTTATGAAATAAAACAAGCATTTCCATAGCATATACAATAAAAAAGTTGATTGCACATGAAACTGCAGATCTTCTAAGCATAACTTGCTGTTCGTTTCAAATATACAACAAAATTATCAGGTAAATTTCTTTTGTTCTCTTTTTTTACTTCCTTCCCCCCAGAGATGGCACCATTAGACACAAATGCATACATGCAAACATGCATACATATATATATATAATTATTCTACATATACTTCTATTTATCATTTTTCTCAGGCAGAAAGTGTCTTTCTTCATAGGTCTCATAGTTAATTTGGGTATTTATAATAGACAAAATAACTTATTTGCTCAAAGTTGTTCTTAAAACAATATTGCTATTACTGAATACAATGTTCTCTTGGTTTGGCTCATTTCACTCTTCATTATTTCATGAAAGTCTTTCCATGTATTTTTCTAAAATCATTGAGCTCATAATTTTTTATAGCATGGTAGTATTCCATCATAATCGTATACACAACTTGTTCAGCCATTCTCCAGTTGATGAGCATCCCTGCAATTTCCAGTTCTTTGACACCCCAAAGAGAGTTGCTATAAATATTCTATAACATATAGATTCTTTTCCTTTTTCCCTTATCATCTTTGGAAATAGACTGAGTAGTGTTATTAAAGTTCCCTTTAATTATATCTATTTTAGTCATAACTTTGTCTGAGATCATTATTGCTACTCCTGCCTTTTTTGCATCAGCTGAAGCATAATAAATTCTACTTCAACCCTCCATTTTAACTCTGTGTGTATCTCTCATTTTTTTAATTTGTTTCTTGTAAGCAACATGTTGTTGGATTCTGATTTTTAATCCATTCTACTACCTATTTCCATTTTATCGGTGAGTTCATCCCATTCACATTCAAAGTTATAATTGCTATTTGTGAATTTCCCTCCGTTTTACATTTACTCACTATTTCCCTTCTCAATCTCTCTTTCCACCCTATCCCTTTTACCTTATCTTTTTCCCTTATCTTCTTATTCTTATTTTACCCTCTCCTCTACACCCTTATCTATTTACCTCACCCTCCTTATCTTAATCAATAACCCTCTCTAAAAGTCCTTCCCCTACCCTATTGCCCAGTTTTCTCACCTCTCTAGAGGGCTACATCTCCAGTCATTCTGATATCTTGCCACTGGACTCAAATGACTCTGAGGAGAAAGTACAGTGCACAGTCCTCCCTCACTTAAATCCAATTCACTTGCAAGTCATGGCATCATCTTCTGGATGTCATGGTCCTCTTCAAGAACAAAGGACAAACAACACCTCTCTATACCTCTTCAGATATAAATGTTGATTCCTTTTCAACCCAGACGAAAGTAAGGTTACAATATTACCAGCCCTCCACCCCCACCAGCTTCCTCTTGCATTAGTTCTTCCTTTCATACCCCATTTTTATGAAATTTCTCCTTTTAACCTCTTCTTACCCAATTTTGTTTTTTAGAATCATCTCATCATACACAACTCAGCCCCAACTTTTCTTTCAAACTACCTTAGTAATGATAACAGCTTTAAGAAAACTATTATTAATAATAGTTACTAATATTATTAATATTTTCATATGTATGTTTGCCTGTTTCAGGAAGGGACCAATGCCTTTTATATGTCATTCATCTAGGGCTCCTTGAAACACAGAAGACTGAAAAGGAGATTTTTAGTAAGTAGTGGGGGAACTAGTTTGAATTGGGTAGGACCACAAATCCACTTCCTCTTGAACAATAAATGGCACTACCTTATAGTGACAGAGAGCTGAGGGATAGTCAGTCAGTCAACAGTCAATAAATATTTATTAAGCACTTTTGTGCCAGGCACTATGCTAAAAATATACTCAATGTTCTTCCCTATCTCCTTTTTGCTATATAGAGACACAGAACTAGGGATACTTCCCACAAAGAGTTCACATTCTAATGAACAGACCTCAGGCTTTCTGATAACCACAATTTTTCTGCTCCAGTGGGGCATTTATTAAATACTAGAACTCTTTGGGACTTTGGTCAGTGCTACCTGGCAGTTAAATTTGGGGGTCATCCAAGATGTAAATGATTGATTTCCAATAAATCCCAAGTGACTAACCCTTTTTTGGGAGCACCACACACCTCTGGGGCTTGTCTAAGTTTGATTTGTTTTTTAGCTAACCTATTTGTTAGCATGATGAGTTAGGATAATTCTTCCATGGTTTCATTTAGATTACTTTTAGGTATCCATTGAGAATACAAGGAACCATTCAAAAATCCTTTGAACAACTTTGTCTGAGAACTCCATTTTGGATTAGGCTTTATACTACATGGATCTATTGATGACATTTTTATTGAGGCTAATTTGGTTTCTCATCCAAGCCTGAGGGGTAAATTATCAAACCCAAATCCCAAACTTCCATTGGGGAAGTTCTAAATGCCTTGTGAACTGTGTAGGGATTAGACTTCCCTTCTGACAAGGAAAAATTTCTCTTCTTTTCTATTTTTACTATTCTTAGTTGTTTGTTTTGTTTTAATTATATTTTCTTTCCTAATTGTTTTAGATTGGGACATATGTAGGCAGCAATCTATGGGGACTTTATAAAGCATTGTTTGTTAATTATTTCTATGTAATGTTCATTTTCTGGTATTCTTTCACAGAGCCAGGCTGTTATATCTCCCTCTTAGAGTATAAAGGGGCTTGGAGGGGTTTGTGAGTTCTCTCTGTTCCACTGCCATTGTCTTGAGCCCCCATTGGCCATGTTTCCTCCATTATTAGGGTCCTGTTCCTAGCATTCCAGTTCCATTTAACCATTTAACATCAGATAGCTTTTTTAAAATAGTTCTTTTTTCCAACTACATATATAGTTTTCAACATTCAACGTTTATAAAATTTTGAGCTCCAAATTTTTTCCTCTCTCCTCCCTAAGACAGCATGTAATCTGATATAGATTATACATGTACAATCAGATAGCTTTTACTAAAGAACATTTACTTCCAATATTTAACAAGAACAAATGAAACAAATTCCCTCAATGCTTCCAGGGAATACCCTTCCCTATACAACCTTAATCTCTAGGAAAGTAGTCTCAAAACTTAATTCTCTTACTGTGTAGCACTGGTCCCACCAAGTCCATGTCTAGGTGTAGCATGACAATTGGGTGAGCGTTTATGTTGGCTGGAGTCCCAAAAGTCACCCCCAAAGATTATTCCTTGTTCCTCATGGCACTGATGCTGAGCTGACTACAAAACCTAGCCTAGATTCTAACTCTTGCAGTTTGTTCTTCTGACTGAGGTCTCCCTCCACCTAGAATGGAAAAAGAACAAATGAAAAAAAGAGAAGACTCAAGCCCATTTCTCCAGATCCATATGGCCTTGGACTGAGAGAAGACCCTAAGGCCTTACCCTTACAGCCTAGGCTCTCATTAGACACTGTGAGTTAAGGAGTCTCTTCTGAATTGGAAAGCAATGGCTGAAGATAATTCAGATCTTTTCAAAGATGTTGATAGTTCTAGCTTTACAGTCAATCATAAAAGGCTCTTTCCAGTCATATAGTTAGCCAATCAGAACCAATTACAGAATGTCCATGCCACAGTCTCTCAAGTCTCTTGATTGATTCTTCGTCACAATTGTCTTGGACAAAAGCTCAGTTGCATCTTCTGAGGTTGCAGCAACCAAGATGATGTACTAGGCCCCCATTAAATATACGTATTATCTAGGTCCACCAGCTAGGAGATGCCTCCACCATCAGAAAAGTCTCAAATTTGGAGATTATTTTAGGACTAAGCATCTAGGTAGGTCTAAGGACTAATCATAACTATGATGTAAAAGAAAGTCCTTAGGGCTTTTCCTCTCTCTGGGACCATATGGCCCTGAGGAAATCTCAATCTCTGCCTTTTCATTTATTCTTTTTCCATTCTGGGGATTGGGGGTAGGGAGATGGAGTGGAGTCTCTGACTTTGGTAAGGAGAACAAGCCTCAGGAATCTGGGAGTCAGAATTCAAGCTCAGTTTTGCAGCCAGTACAACCTTTCAGAACATGGGTTTTGCTGAACTTCTTAATGCAAAGTAATGGTGAAGGAAATTAAGAGGAGAGTATTCAAATCACTCTAGGCCCCCAGAGAACCAGCCATAATTAGTTACAGATATGAGTGAGTTGGTAAGTATTTAACAACTGGTTCTCAAAAAATTAGATGTACACATGACACACTTTTAAGTTTAATCTGCACTATTAATATTTTCTCCCTTTCTTAAGTCTATGCAATCATCAAAACAATAAACCAAGCCCTGGTTTATGACATTTGCTGATTTTCAAGGTGTAAATGTTCACATTAACATTTTATCAGTGGCCCCTTGACAGCTGGTTTGAGTTAGTACCACACCAACTGGTATATCCCAAAGCACCGCAATTAGATGTTTTAGGACAGCAAATGTCTATTGAATACATATTGTATGGGGGGTTGCTCAGAGCACTCTTGATCAATTTGACGAGGCTGTAGAGTGTGGACCTTCTTTCTGGTATGATATAAAGAGCACCTACCATAGAGCCATATATGTATACTTGCTTTTTTATGTATATATTGCAAAGGTATATACCCTTTCTAGATCACAGGAAATTCCTCCATCTGATTCCTAATAACTGAATCTTTCTCTAAAATGATGATCCAGTGAGAAGGAGGGCAACTAGCGTCTTGTCAAAAGATCAGTTCCTTCTCTATAAGCTCTAAAAACAAGCTAGCAATGTTTTTTCTACTTTTTTCATTTTTACTTCCAAAATATAAAATAAAAGAAAGGATCGTTGTTTTGTCAGAAAATAGGGAATTTCTCTTCTTCTCTTCCTCTCCCCCTACCCCAAAAGCAGTGAATGCTGACTTGCAGAGGCATGTAATGAATTAACTATATGATTCTTGCCCAGATGAACTGAAGCTCCTAGACTGCGTGTTTCTAGAACCCTCTTGCCTTTATGTTTCCTTTTCCAAGTATAGATCACAGTCTAGAGTCACTAAGGATGGACTTTCCCTTGCCTACATATTTGAGGATATTAATGAATTCTTTTAAATCACCTGGAAGAGATCACCATGTACTTTGTATGCAGCTGAAAGGAAAGATAATGAGCGTAGACTGTCTCAGACCTGAGGGTTGTCATGGGTAATATTAAACTTGAATATTCAGAAATTGACCTTCTAGAAGAGAAAATTCTCTCAGTGGCATGCTCTTCAACAGTACAATTCTAGGAGAAGGGGGAGGATTGTTTATAGAGAATCACCCTGCTACTAAAGGACTAAAGCTGTGCAATGGCATGAGCAGCCTGGAGGTGGAGAGGCAGGAGATGGGGACCTTGCTGATCTTCTATTGATGTGAGTTGCAGATAGTGTATTGTTCAATAGTCTCAAAGTTTATTTATCTCCCAAGGGAAGTCTAAGGGGTTAAATGTTTTGTATTTGAGATCTGCAAGTCTTTTGCATGTTAGATATTTTCTGAGAGGGAAAAATAAAGGCTATCTTTTGCCTGTTACTCAAATTGTAGTACATTGAGTGTCTTTGTGGAAGCTGGGGAATGCAGTTATCAAAATTTAGTGAAAACTAGATATGATCTCTAAAATGAACATATTTGGAGATTTTCTTGAAGTATTTTAGAAAGGGGCGATAAGTCAAACAGAGAAAATTACTTACTGGGAGGTCAGCCCCAAGGATTGAACCCAGGCTATATGAGTCCAGAGTCTTCAGGGGCCCTGGGAAACAGGTTACAGTGCCATAAACTCTAAGTGCTATTGGATTCAGTGCCAGAAAAATATACCCTGTATGGTGCATGGATATTCCCAGAACTCCAGCTTTTTGTTATAAATTTCATCTTCACTAATATCTTTAAATGGGGCATTACTTCCTGTAAGAGAAACAGTGCAAAGCTTTTGAAAAACAGCTCCCTAATGCTAATGGAAGCCCTCTAGGAGCAAGATTTATATTAATAGGGTCAGTGTAGTTAAAGGACACACTATATAAAGAAATTCTCTCCTTTCTTCCTTCCTTTGATTCTTTTCTTTCTCTTCTTTGTTTTCTTCTTTCTCTTCTTTGTTCTTTGTTTTCTTCTTTCTCTCCTCTATCTCTTCATTCCTTTATTTCTTTTCTTTGTTTATATCACTTCATTTTTCCTTTTCTTTCTTTTTTCATGTTTTTAGTTTTTTTCTTTATTTTTGTATCTTTGCTTCTTTCCTTCTTCCTTCCTCCACCTCCTTCTCCATCCTACCTCCTCCTTTTCTCCTTTTGTTTTTGTCTCTACCATTCTTCTACCACCACATCTGATGAAATGCTACCACCACCCCCCAGAACTAAGTAAACCCTCCTCCTTGGCCTCCCACATGAGGAATTAGCGGGCTTTGTCGGTGCTCCTGATGCCTATTTTTACACTTGTGTTTGTCCCAGAGTCTGACGTGGTTTATCACGGCTCCTCCAAAGCCCCATTGTTCAACTTTTCAAGAAGAATGTTGTTATATTGACTGCTAGTGCGTCAGCCCGGCTCTCTCTGGAGCTGCTTTTGGATGAAATTAGATAATTTCCATTAGGAGACCACGCATTATTAGTCCCTGGTGCCAAATTGGAAAGTGAGCCAAGATGACTATTTCTGGCCACACTCACCTCAGGAAGGAACCTTCTCGGCTTTAATGGGATTTTGCTATTGTCGGTTGCCTTCTGTTTGACACAGGGCCAGGCTGGGGTTGAAAATTGTTTAGAAAGCTGCATGAAATATAATAGAGCCCCAGCCATTTGCTGCGGCACATTCCAGCATGATGTTTATTTTGAAGAGGAGGGAAAAATATATTGTCCTTGGCAGACAATAATGAAAAAACCAGTAACTCAAATCTCTGAACATACGCTTCTTGTTTCTGTAGTATTTAAAACTCCCTGCCGGTATCAGGGAATTTCACGCTGAAGTGATAAATCTCAAGCAATATTTATAAGTATCTTCATTACCCTCCCAGACAGATACTCAAAGTATGTGGGGCCTCCAACAGCTAGCTGAGACTTTGGGAAGTGGGTAGACATCAGGGAAAGAGAGTAATCCGAAAGAAAATTTCAGATTCAAGTCAGTCACAACTCATGTCCTGGATGTCAAGCCCAGCAAAACCCATGTTCACAATCATCACTCTTGTCCATTGGTTGGTTGGTCCCAGGCGGGGAGGGGGTGAGCAAGCATCACTCAGGACATCAAGACCAGAAATTGTTGTTAGGATAAGCTTTTCATCCTCGAAATTTTTCTAAAGATGGATTTTTGCTTTTGAAAAATTGCTACTTTATTCTTTTAATACCATCTTAACCATCTTGGTACTAAGGACATGACAACTTGTCTGTGTGTACTGAAATGTCTCTCTATTTTCATTGAGATTGGAGTCCTTAAATCATCTTTCCTCTAGAGATTTGCTTAGGTCTGCACCAGACCATGTTCATGGAGAAATAAAGAATTCTAGTTCATAAAACTAATTCTCTATTGCCAGTGACAATGGGGGATTTCCAGGGCACAGAGGAATCTAAATCCTCAGATAAATACCTTCAATTGCCAACCCTTTAAACCTTGCCCTATAGTCACTGATTCATTAGTGTCCTATTGAAGCTTCACCTATCCCTCCTTATGCCCATTTTCTGGTGAAGGCTCTCAAGAGTAAGCAAAGATTCAGGTAATAGGAGGAAAAAAGAAACCTGGATAATAGCTGGTGGGGATGACAATCTCCTTTGCCCTTGACTAAATAATAGATCTCATTTTCACATGAAGGAATCCAAAGGATACATGGCAGCCAATTCTTAAATATGGTGGCCAATTCTTAATGCAAATCCATGGTCAAGAGGAATGCCCTGGTCAGCAGCTCCTTCTGTGTGTTTACCTTCCAGGAGAAATCAAATGAACTCAGAATGATACCATTAGCTATGAAGCATGCTGGAGAGGCAGTTTGATTAACTTTGGATATCATCTTTGCCTCTAACATAAAACCACTGCAGGCCTTCTGATGGTATACTCATCTAGAACTACAGAGGCTTCTTAGGGCCAGAAAAATCCTGGAACAAGGCTTCTGACAGTCCCCCTAATTACCTTTAGCTAATTTTTTAAAAATACATTTTTTGGTGCCTTTTGTCTTCAGAGAAGTCAATTCAACCCCTCCTCCCCAGATTGACCCCTTCCTTACGAGAAAGAAAAACTATTTTAAAATATCCAGTATAGTGACGTAATCTGACAATCTATACAATAGCCTGTCCTTGCCATTCTCTGCCTCTTTGCCATGAGTGGGAAATACATTTCATTATCTATCCTCCCGGACCTTCGGTGGTTTTTCAATTACTCAGAGCTTGACTTCCTTTTAGTAATCTTTAAATTCCCATTGTTGTCATAATTGTGCATATTGTTCTCCTAGTTTATGTTATTTTACTTTTCATCCTCAGATGTGTCATTTCTGACAGCACAACAATATGCCATCATATATTTACCCTCATTTTTTTCAGTCACTCCCCAATCTATGCTTCTAGTTAAAGATTGTCTCCAAATCTTTAGAGAATCACAGGTTTTAAGAATTTTAAAAACACTGAAAGTTATCTAGCCCAAACCCTTCAGTTAACAAATGTAGCAACTGTGTGTCAAAGAGTGGAAGTGATGTGTCCAAGACCACATCATTTTTGGCATAACCTTACCTGGAACCTAGGTCTGTTGATTCTATGTCCCTTGTTCTTTTCATTGTACTACAGTATTGGCAAATCCTTTCTGTTCCCATTTCCTTATTGGTGAGGAGGACTTTGATCCTGAATTGGATATATGAACTTATATGTGTAGGAACTTCCAAAACTTAGTTCCGATTCCTGTCTATGATTTTTTATATGATGGGATTTTCATTCATGTCTTTTTTCTTTTTCTTTCAGACTTTTGCATTTTATGGATTCCTTTGTTTTTATATTACTGTCTCTTCTAGATATTATTCCCAACCCCCCCCCCCAAAAGAAACCCTGAATATTCTCTTGTAACAGAAAAAACAGTTAAGCCAAAAAAATTATAGAATGAGAACATCTGACAAGGTCTAGTGCATTCTATCATCAGAGTCTCTCAAATCTCTGCAGAGAGAGGGGAAACACTTCATTATTTGTGATATATGACTTGTATTGGTTTTTCAATGACTCAGAGTCTGGCTTCCTTTTAGTGAATTTCCATTTACATTATTGTATTATATATTTTGTATTATGTATAAGTATGTTTATTTATAAATATATTTATACAGATGAAGGATGTATGTATATGTAGCTATGCAATAACTACAATATTAGAGAAATAGATATGTTTGTATGTATGTATGTATTTTTTTTTTCTGGTTCTAGGACTGGGACTTTTTTAATCATATAAATAAATCTTCTCATGTTTCCTGAATTACTTGTATTTTGCCTATTTTATTTCTGCTTACATAATAATATTCCATTATGTCCATATACCATAGTTCATTTAGACATTCTCCAATCAATGAACAGCTGCTATGCTTTAAATTCTCTGCTACCACAAAAAGTTTGATATGAATACCTTAAAAGACATTTTTCTGTCATTCCATAAGTCCTCCATGAAGGATCAACCCAGTATGCTTGCAGCCGCAGTTTCATTTTATAAACAGCTTGAGGGGACCATCGGTAATCTGCTCCCTCAAACTTGCTATGGAACTAGTCCAACCTTTTTTCTGTCCATACTTGCCCCTGACGTCTTTTACTCTGCATCACTCTCACAACTCACTGTTGCTAATATGCTGCAACCTGCTTACACCCATCATGTCTCTTTCCTGAGATTGTGGTAGTTCATGATTCACAGCCCTATAGCAACTGACAAATATTGGTGTTAAAGGCATCAAAGTCAGAGCAGCTTAGACTGTTAGAAAGCAAAGACTTCATAAATGTAAACTAGCCCAATACCATCCTCCTTCTTACTTCTAGAATCAACTTATTTTCTATCTGCATTGTCTGTTCAAGATATTTGCATATAATAATAGGAACAAGTCATCTTGACTCCCAGTATCTATCTACTACACAAGCTGGGAGGTAAAGCATCATCATTCTCATCCAGATTGAAACTGACACCCAGAAACTGACACCCAAATTTGCTCATTGTCACAGAGGAAATAAGCAGCTGAGAAGGGATTCAGACTCAGTTCCTCAGACTTCATATTGTGAATTCCTTATTCTGTGCACACTCCAGTATAACCGATATCCTTCACTTTGTAGATTCAGTCCATTTCCTTTGGCTCTGACCTCAGAGGATGGAGGACAGCTGCTCTCCTCCCTCTGCAGTCTAACCTTTTCCATGTTCAAAGACAATTACTGAGTCATTCTTCAGTCTTCACCTGATTTACACCAGCTATAGACTAGGGATAATTTTGTCTCCCTATCTCTTCAGTTTGGCCATGAGAAATAACTCATTCAAATGACTGTAAAGTGTGATGACAATTCTGGAAAACAATAGCCAGTAGCCTGCTCTGGCCCTGCATTCCTTTCCAAGGAAAAAACAATGCTACAGCTGATCTATAAAAAGAAATCTCAAGATAATATGTGCCTATCTCCTACCAATATCTATTTATTCATCAGGAGGGCCCAGGCACTTCTGGGCTGTTTTCAGCCTTTATGAGCACATTTTGCATCTGTCCTTTTATTCCTACTGGGTTGTTTTCATTGTCTTGGGCTCAGAGATGTGCGATAAGAATCTACCATTAGGAAAATCCCAGCTCCAGAAAGGAACTAACCATTGTCCTTCAGTACTTCAAAGCTCTCACAATCTCTTATTTGTATTATTTCTTTTTTTTTCATTTATAAGCACCAACAATGTGTTTTGCCTCAGAGAATGTCTGCGGAAAAATTAATTTCTCATTCTCATTACAGTGACAATGGAATGAGAAATGCTGCTGAGAACTGCTGCAAGGGAATCATTTTTAGCTTTAAATTTTATTTTTATTATTGGTATTATTGTTACTGTATATCGTACAACAGAAGCATTGTGGGTAACTTCATTTCATTATATGCTTTGATAGAAAGCATCTATATAGTGAATAGAGGATTGAATCTGGAGTCAGAATGACCCAAGTTTAAACTCTATTTCAGATATGATTAAATATGTGCCCCTGGAGATGTCCCTTAAACTCTATGAACTTCAGTTTCCCCACCTGTAAATGGATCATAAAAATAGTACCTACCTTACACAAAGGTTGTGGGGCTCAAATGAAGTAAGGTATATGGAGTGATACATACTTATACACTCATTCATCCACTTAATCATTCGTTCATTAATTCATTCACCTGAAGTAGTTAGTATAAAAAGGGTTACACTTGAAGTCCCAGGGACCTGATTTCTAATAATGAATGGCTCTACTCTACTACTTTCGATGGGGATAATAATACATGCTCTCATTACTTAGCAGAGTTTGGGAGGAAAATATTTTGTCCATTTTTAAAGGCTGTAAATTATCCCTGCTGGGATGCTCAGAGAGGGTACCACTTGCATTAGGATTTAAAGGACAAGAGGGATTTTGACTAGCGGAAAGGGAGTACATTCCAAGCAGATGGGATATCACGAGGAAAACTTCTAAGCTGGAAAAGCTCAGATTGGTGGGTGAAAGGATTTGTAGGAGGAAACCATAGGAGGAAATCCAATAATTCAATAAACATTCATAACTTGCTATGTGTAAGGTGTGGGACCAAGTGCTAGGCATACAAAGACAAAAATGAAACAGTTCCTGTCCTCAAGGAGCTTATATTCTACAGAGAAGATACAACACATATGTTGTTGTTCAGTTGTGTCCAATTCTTCGTGATCCCATTTGGGATTTTCTTGACAAAGATACTAGAGTGGTTTGCCATTTCCTTCTTCAGCTCATATGACATCTGAGGCAAACAGGGTTAAGTGACCTGCCTAGGATCATATAGCTAGCAAGTGTCTGAGTCTGGATTTGAACTCAGCAAGATGAGTCTTCCAGACTTCAGGCCTGACACTCTATGCACCGCATCACCTACCTGGCCCTAATACAGCTGAATAAATATCACATGTATCCAAAATGATACAAAAAAATTTGAAGAGGAAGGAGATGAGAACAACTGAGGAGACTATAAAAAGCCATGGAGCTAAACTTTGAATGAAGCTAGAGATTCCAAGAGGGAGAAGTGAGATTAGGAGTACTTTTTAAACATGAGGGAAGACCAACACAAAGGCATAGAGATTGAAGATGGGATATCAGGTACAGGAAACAGCATGTTGACCAGACTTATGGGAACAGAAACTGTATGAAGGGGAATAGTATGAAATTAAACTGGAGAAGTAGGTATAGACCAACTTGTGGAGGGCCTAAAATGTCAAAAGAATTTTTCATAAATGGAAGACATAGCACTTTAAATTATACAAAGCATCTTCCCTCCCATATAGTTTTCTTTTATCTTGTTGACAACATTGTAGGTTCCATAGGGCAAGTTTCACCCGTTTTCACATACAGGGCATAGGGCCAAATACAGTTTCCTTCGTGAGTAACTAACAAACAGTAGAACCTTCTGGTCAGTTCCTCATCACCCTACATTTGGGCTGCTACTGAATGGTTTAAACGTCAAATCATTTCTTCTCTTGTGATCTTGCCCAGGGCTCCTAGCCTGTGAGATTTACTCTTTTTAAACCATTCCCACTACCATTTTACACAAACAGACCATTAAAGTTCTTGGATAAAAACTACTTTTGACTTCAGATGTAACCTAGCTTCAGGGGTATGCTGGTAAATATTTAACAACCAACTGTCTAGGGGGAAAAATGCACACACAACATGCTTTTAAGTTTATTTTGCATTACTAACATTTTTTCCCTCACTTTATTAAGTCTAGACAACCAACTAAACAATAAATCAAGCCCCAGTTAGAAGTTGAGGAGGTGAAAATTCTCACACTGAAAACTTAACTTTTAGCTCTCTAGAGCTAGTTCATGCTAGTTTGCAACTAAACTAGGTGGGGGAGGGGCAGTCCTGTGCTGCATGCTTCCAGACTTCTCATTGGTAGAGAGTATTCAAAGCCGGACACGACGCTGGTACTTGTGCTAAGATAAATCAAGAATTCCGGAGGAGAGACTCTTCAGGAGAAACACGTGGAGAAAGAAGCTACAGAAATGTAGGAGGAGCTGACTCCTCAAAATGTCCCTGATTTCCATGCTGCTTTTGTAGAGATAGCTAGAATGGACTTCCTTGGGTGAAATTAGTCTCTCTTTCTTGGCTTAAACTGCAAGTAAAAACTCATTCTCTCTTTTATATTTGGGGAAGGGTGAAGGGTGATATTTTAATCTCCAATTTCTGTTTGCTGTTTTTCTTGGATAAATGGGTTTACTTGGTATTCACTATTTGTAATTGGTTTTTGTGAAACCAGAGTTTAGTGGGAAGGACCTAAACTGACTACCCTTCCTCTCCCCTTAAAAGTGACTAGGAAAGAACCTTTCCTTCTGAACTCCTAAATGTTGTATTCTTAAATAAAAGACATTTGAAAGGAGTAAGCAGACATAATTCTACTCCAGTATTCCTCTCAGTGAATGAAGAAAAGTGTGCCCAGTTTCTGTGTGCTCCTAGGGCCTAATTGCCCCTCTCTATGTCTAGATAGGGTGCAGGAATGACCCTTGGGTTGTCTCTTCTCCTCTGAAGTAGAACAAGCCTTAGACTACATCTATCCATACTACCTATGAGCCATATCTAAGCATTTAGACAGCCTTTGTGGATGTATCTATCCTACATAGACAATGTGAAGTAATCTGTGTGGGTGCTCCCTCTTAATGCCTAGATAGATGATTTTCATCAATTGGCATGGCTCCACCCCTTCCCTGTCCCCATTCAACTCCGGTGGCTTCCCATCTCCACTGGGTCAAATATAAAATCCTCTGTTTGACTTTTTAAATTCTCCATAACCTGGCCCCTTTTTACTTTTCCAGTTTTCTTATGCTTTATACCCCAATACATATTCTGATCCAGAAACGACTCCCTCCTGTTTCTTGAAAACAACACTCCATTTCCCAACACTGAACATTTTCATGGCCTCTCCCCCATGCCTGACATTCTGCCTCCTCATCTCTGCCTGCTAGCTTCCCTGACTTCCTTCAAATCTCAGCTGAAGTACCACCTTCTATAGGAAGACTTTCCCCATCTTCTTTAATCTTTGTGTCTTCCCTCTGAGATTTTCTCCAATTTACCTTGTATATATCCAGTTTATACATAGCTTTTTTCATGTTGTCTCCCACCCCTACCCCACAGACTTTGAATTCCTTGAGTCTTTTGCCTTTCTTTGTAACCCTAGTGCTTAGCATGGTATCTGGCACATAATAGGTGATTAATGTTTTTTCTGAGCTCTCTCCATTTCTTCAGACACATGCTGAGTTCCATCTTGTGGCCCTTATCTTTGCTCAGGGGGATTTCCTAACTGGCTGTTCACCCAAGTCTTTCCATTCTGGATGAACTTTTTCTGTATTCCTTCTGCCCTCCTTAGCCCAAGGAGTTTCCAAGGAAGTCCCTCCAAACATCCCATAAAACATTTATCACTTAAAAACTCATATTCATGTTATGTCAAGCAGCCTAATCCACTTTGGTATAACTGACCATTAGCAAATTACAACTCAGCAAACCTAAAGCCCAGTGTGATCAGTTGACCAATGCAGCTCAACATTATTTGGAAAGACATAGTCCTTCACACCCACTCAACACATCAATAAGAGTTTATTAAACTCTTTACATGTGGCAATTAACTGATTAGCTAAGAACTGAGATACAAAGAGTAAACAGTTCCTGCCTTCAAGAAGCTTATATCTAATGTGGGAGGAGCATACATGGAGAAACTAGAGAGATAGATAGATAGACAGATAGATAGATAGATAGATAGATAGATAGATACATAGATAGATACATAGATACATAGATACATAGATACATAGATAGATATCGAAAAAGAAAAATGTATTGCAAATGGCAGGAAAACATTGGTGGAAGAAAATTAATAAAGAAACTACAATAGTGCTTGTCTATCCTTACTTACGTATTTTAGGACAAGCATAGAGAAATTTGTGTGAGCAAATTCCCTCCACTGAGGGAACTTTTTCCATTACTAAAGGCTTGCAACTTATCTACAACCAAGACTATGGTCTTAGAAAGTGACCTGGGGCAGTGAGCGATTAAGTGATTTACCCAAGGTCATACAACCAAGATGTAGCAAAAGAAGACCCTGAGCCCAGATCTTCTTCACCCCAATACTGGCTGTCTATTCACTCACCTGACTAGACAAACAGTAAAACAATAAAATATGTAGCAAGTCCTAAGATATATTGCCTTTGGAGACTCTTCATCTCAAGCAAACATAAGAGCCTATATAAGGAAAAGGCAATTAATTGTGATTCCCTTGTCAGGGTCAGTTTGGGCATGAGCCCATAAGGCATCTCTGAAGATATCTATTATTTATTTTCAACTACGAGAGTTCCCTCACTGTGGGACAGCTGCAGGGATCCCTTGATTTTAAAATTCCTCTAAGGGATCTCTGTTACTGCTCAAGAAGATTCTAAGTTCTCATTTGTACCTTTATGGGCATCAGATTCATTTTCAGGGCTTTTCACAAGAAATGTTCACCAAATCTTTTTACCAAGTCTTTTTTTTTTTTTTTAGAAATGAGTGCAAATGGATGGAACTAAGTATATAAATAACATAAAAAGTTTCCTAATTTAGGGGTGGGAGAAGAGACAAATTATGCAGTAATGATTCTTTCAATAACTAAACACGATATGATGACATATATATGTGAATATGCTTTGTGCTCAGGAGAAGAAAAGAACTTTATAAGCAAGGAACACAGGAAAGTTGCCAGGGAGTATTTTCTAACCTTTTACCTCATGGCCTTTCCTACCTATTTCCATGCTTAAGGTCCAATTAGAGAAGAGTGATGAGGAGGATGGCATATTGCCTTAGCCTAAGTAATCGAAATCCAGAGACATGCTCCAGATGCAACACTAAGTGCTGGAACTTTAAAACTTCAGGCTCTGATTCTACTGGGGGAGAGATCTGGCTCAAGTTTATTGCTTTGGGCCAGTCCCATGAATCTAAGGAAGGAAGAGAAAGTGATTTTTTTCATAGCAATGTAGGGGATAGAGAGCAAATGGAGCTGTGGCCATCATTTTAGAGGGCAGTCTGCCAGTGTTTGCTCATGGAAGGCTTTGCATTTCTCAACTGTAATTCAGGCTAGGCAATACAGTCCCAGAACAGTTCATTCATAGTCTGGAGCCCTAGTCTTGATGCTCTCACCCAACTTTTGATCTGCCTCTCAGCTTCCTCATTTATTATAGTTTCTATATGTTGTAGTGCTGGCCTTTTAACCAACCAATGCACATTTGCTAAGCAAGTACTATATGCCAGGCACTGTGTTAGACATTGAAGTTATAAATCAAAGAGTGAAACAATCCTTACTCTCACAAGCATTCTTTCTAAAGGGGAGATGAATACATATAGAACTAAATGCAGAAGAAATATAAAGAATAAATGTAAAACAGTTAAATACAAGGTAGTTAGGGAGGAGGATGGGTTGCTAGGTGACACAATGGATAGAGTGCCAGGCTTGGAGTAAAAAAGACTCATCAGTCTGAGTTCAAATCTGGCCTAGCTGTGTGACTCTGGGCAAGTGACTTAATGCTATTTGCCTCAGTTTCCTCATCTGTAAAACTGAACTGGAAAAGGAAATGGCAAACCACTCCAGTATCTTTGACGGAGAAATTCCAAATGGGGTCATGGAGAGTCAGCACAACTGGACAGCAACAACATAGGGAGAAGGGCACTATCTGGTAAGACTTCATGGGGAGGCATGAACTTCATTTTGAAGGAGGACAGGGATGCCATGAGGTTGGGATCAGGAGAGAGTATATTTCAGGCTTGGAGTAGACAATAGAAATTCCCAGAAGTAAGAGATAGAGTGCTATGCGTAAAGAACAGTGAAGTCAGTTTGGTGGGATTATAGAGTGTGGGATGGGGTGTAATGTTCAATGAGGCTGAGTTCTGGTCCTGGCTTTACAACTTATGAGTTGTGTGACCGTGGGCCATTCATTCACTGAGGCTCAGATTCCTCATCTGCAAAACTGGAATAAATCCTGACATTATCTCCTTACCAGGATGGATGTGTGGTTCAAATGAGATCATGTGTGTAAAGTTCTTTGTAATTCGAAAGCACTGGGGATGTGCAATTCATTGTTCTCTGTGGCCAGTAATACTTCTCCTCTCTGACAGACTGGCTTTTGTTTTGACTCTTTAATTTCCTTAAATGAAAGATTACTTGTGGGTCTAAGTATAATTAATCTGATCTGGAAAATAATAAATTATTTTAATTGGAGGGAACAAAAGAACCCAAAGCAAAGACCCAAACACCCACTGGTATTCAGGAGCACTGAAATGAATGAAAGACAGAGTCCTCTTTTGCTATGCCTTTATTTATATTTAAGTATTGTAGGAAAGAACCAAACCAGACAAAGCAGCCCCTCTCAGTGGGGCAGCCTAGTCTCCTAGTCTCCTGCAGATCAAAGTCAGTAAATTAGCAACTTTTGCTCAGACCCTTTAACTCTTTGGAGAACAGACATGTGGACCCTAAATTCTACTCCAAGTTCTAACATAAATTCCTAAAAGCCCAAACTCATTCCTTTGTGACCACAAAATTCCATGGAAAAATAATCATGATTTCAAATATAAATTTTGATATTGGTAGAAGATAGAATTAGATAGAATTATCTGGAAAGAATATCAAAATTTTAAAGGACTGTGAGAATATATCCACTACAGTTACATTACATTCATAAAATGATGCAACAATTTTTCAACACTTATCTGCGGCTAACATACACTATTTTGTTCTTTAAAAAAAAACAACACCATAGAATCATAGATTTGGAAGGGACCCCAGAAGTCAGCTCGTTCAACCCTCTCTGAAGCATAAATCACTTCAATACCTCCAATCAGGGGTCATCCTCTCATACGGAAAAATAAGAAACATTTTTTCCAGGTATTTACCTGAACACTCTGGATTAATACTGATGGCATACTCTAGTCTAAAGAAAACAGAGAAGGAAACAAAAACTACTTAAATGCTAACAATATTTGCTAATTATCTGATGGGGGGATCCCCTGCTCTGTACTTCTCAATGTTTGTTGGTATTAGAAGAAACAAGCATTTTTTTTAAATTACCATAAGGCAAAAAGCTAACTTTTTCTGACCCTGATGCTGCCAAATGAATTGGGGGTTGATATTGAGGAAGATGTAATACAGGGCCTCTTACCCAGTCACCACATCTTTGAGGAGTTTGTGCAGCGCAGTCAGGGCCAGCCCTGGGAACCATCTTACTGGTCAGGGTGAATTAACCAACATATGGCTCTTGGGCAAAAGTTACATTTATTGTTACACTTAGGTATCTAAGACTTAAGTCAGGTGTGAGCAGGGATCATATGTGGTCATAAACATATTTATCTATGTAGGTGCTACATCCTAGTAGGGACTACTCAGGGAGCTAAGGAGGCCAGAGTCACCAGACCTGTTGAGGTCCCTGAGTAGCAAGGAGACAGCATAGTCTGAGGCATCTAACACCTCCTGCAACACTATGATGTCACATTCAGTTAGGATCCACCTATAGTGTCCATAATATAGGCATTTATTACCTTGATGTCCATCAGCCATTGGGCAATGAAGGTACAGATCTAGAAGGCACTAGTCACACCTGCCAGGCCTTCCGGGCCAACATGAGGGCCTAACTGGTCATGACTATCTTGATCTATCTTCCTTCTTCCCACAACAGAGTGGATGAAGTTTTGGACTTGGAGGCAAGAAGGATTGGGCAATCATTTCTGTGTGAACCCAGGCTCTTAACCTATTAGCACTGCAGATTCCTTATCCGTCCACTGTTAAATAGATTGCTGAGCACCTTTATGTCCATTATCTCATCTAGACCCCTAGGGAGCTGCAACTATATGAGGAAAAGCCAGCCTATCTATCTGCAAAGGCATGGATTTTCCTACCAGCCCACCAGGGTCCTTTCTACCTTTCATTCAGCCCCCTATGCCCTAGTAATCCTGGCTGAATGGAGAGAGGACTGAATTTTTTGTTTGTTTAATATAAATTTATTGATGAGTTTCCTGTACATTCTCATATTTCCTTTCAGAAAAAAATTCTATCACTGGAAATTTTTTCTCTTTGTGCAGTCAAAATATCATTCCCATTCCTCTTAGGTTGTCTTCCTCCTGAGACACTTGATTTATGAGATTCTACCTCTCATTCCTCTCAATTGATTGAGATTTGCTTTCCCAAAATCTAAGGGGGCATGTCCAAGTATGCCCACTTTTTCTCTCTTCTATTATAAACTCTAGGTTGGACTGGTAACTTTTCCCAAGATTGCTATCATCCACTCTAGCAGCTAGTTCTTTCCTGTTAGCAAGAATCCCAACCAGAATAGAATCTCCCATTATTGGTTTTTCCCCATTTTGAAGGATGAAATTATTCCTAAAGTAATTCAAGCAGCTGTTAGGTATTCAGGAAGGGAGGGGAGGAGAGAGGAGACACCAAAACTAAATATCTGAAAAGAACTCCTTTTTTCTTTGTGAAAATAAAACAAACCCCAAGGGAGAGATTCACTTGCCCCTTTTCATAGATTCATCTGGAAATACTGAATGATTAATATTTATGTCTGTGCTTAGAGGCAATATTCATCATCTATCAAGTATCTATGGGGTGAATAGATGTTAGTTCCTAAGTATAGTTCGTGTTTATTGGTCTTGGACTACTGGAGCTACCATTTTCATGGATCGTAAGTTGACCAAAATAGATAGAAATAACAGTATGGTTTATCTATGTAGTCTGCATTCCACTTTTGACTTGCACATACTACGGGGTTCAATGACTGTCATTTTGCAAAAAGCAAACCTCAATTGGTTTGATCCCCCTTCGCAGAAAAGTTAAGAACATCTGAAACCAACTGAATTTGTTTGCTCTTTACTAGTAGACCAGATAAGGAATATGCATTTTAAAAGTAAAACATTTAATCGAGACTAAGACAACTAGCAAAAAAAAAAGGGGGGGAGGGAACATGTTAACTCATGTGTGTAAACTCATCCCTGATTCCCACTACAACAGCCTGATAAAACTATCCCTAAGAGTCATGCCTGCAAAATGGGAGACTCTGACTCTGTCTGTCTGTCTCTCCTCATCTCTCTGTCCCTCTGTCAGTGTCTCTCTCTCTCTGTCTCTCTCTCCCTCATTTGAATGTGAGCTCCTTGGGAGGAGGGAATTCTTTAACCTTGTTTTATTCCCCCCACTCAACACAGAACCCTCACATAGTAAGAACCTCATAAATTTTGCCTGAGTCTCTTCTTTCCTATGGCACCCTCCCCAGTTAGTAAAGAAAAGAACTATTCAAAGAAAGTTTGCCTTTTGGAAAAGCTCTGATTTGCAAGTGTTGAAGCCTAAAACTGTAGAGCACAGGTTTGATAAATCCATTTCCTCCTTTCTCTTCTATCTCTCCCATGCAATGAAAAGAGAATTGGAACCAGACTACTTGGCTTCTAGTGCTGGATCTGCCACCACCTAGTTGTGTGACTATGAGGAAATCAGTTAAGTTCTTTGAACCTTAGTTTCCTCATTTTTGAAATGAAGGTGTTGGATTAAATAATCTTGATCATCCCTTCCAGCTCTGACACATCTCATAACTGTAACAGGAAAACCATATTGCATTGTCATGAAGCACTTCCCATGGATCTTGGACCAAGTTAAGGTCAACTTAAATTGACCTTGGACCAACTGTAGGTACAAATATAATAAATAAGGAGCCCTTAATCAATAAGCTACTTATATTTAACAACTTAAAATCCATTGCAGAAAGAGCAGTTCCATTTGGAAGAGAGATGTTAAAAATATTGCAGTTGGAAAGTCTAATAATAATCACTCACAAATCAGATTGTAAACCTTTCCTTTAACTTCAAGTCTAGTATCCATCTTTGTATTTAAACCATAGCCACATCCAAGATCATACCCACTGCAGAGTCATGGCACCAGAACAATCTAATTTGATCCAAAACTTCAGAATTCGGCTCCTTTGAAATGCAAGGTTCTAAGGTTTTAAGAAAAAAAAAGCTTAGTGGCTCCAGGTGTGGAGAACCTGTGACCTCAAGGCCAAATGTGACCCTTTTGGTCCTCAATTACTGCCCTTTGACTGAATTCAAACTTCACATTCTATGAAGTTTGGATTCAGACAAAGGACTGCACATGAGGACCTAGTAGCCTGTGAAATTTGGATTCAGTCAAAGGGCTACATGAGGACCTAAAGGGCCACATGTGGCCTCAAGGCCACAGGTTCCCCACCTCTGATTCTAGTCCCTGCCCTCAAGGAACTTATGTTCTACCAGACTAATTGCCCTTCTTTTTGTGGGGAGAATAGGGAATGCGAAAAGATGAGAGATGGTTGGGGATTAAGTATCATATTGATCTTTAAAAACTCAGTAGCTTTCCTAGCCACTAACTGATCCAATTCACCAAAAAAGACAAGGCAGAAAAATTGTCATATTGACACTTTGCTCTAGATAGAGTGCAGGAGAAATGTCAAGCTCTTTATGGTTGTCAGGGTGGACAACCTTCTGCTTCATAGCTCTCTCTCTCCCTACAGTTATTATGCTCAACTCATTAATCTAAGAGCTTTAGCTAATTCAGATTTATCCAATCAAAATAGCTCTGAGAGCCCATTGAAAAGCCTGCCTGCCCCCTTCCTGAATCTGCTATTTTCACTAAGTCTCAGTAATGTGGTCTTAACATGATACAATTGGTTCTCACAGGATCAACAAGCAGACTTGAAATACATATGCAGCATTTTGCTCTTTTGTATAGTTTCAGGAAAAGAAATAAATGATACCTAATTAAAGATCAATTAAATGGCTGCAAAACCATGACTTCTCCTATACTGATGAGCCTGATGGGGGAGGGGGAAAGGAAATGAATATATGGGTGTAACCCAATCCCCAAAGACCATTGGTATGGAACTCTCTCTTCATTGGTGGAAATCAGTGATCCAACCCTGTGTAAGGAGTGGGACAGAGCTGGAGAGAACAGGAGAGAAGGGAGGTCCAGTTTCTTCAGTTTTTTTTATGATTTTGTTTTTTAGTTTCTTCAGTTTTTTCAGGTTCTTCTGGCTTCCAGCTTCTGGAGAGAAGATGCACAATGTCAGACTGTCTTCAGTCCTCCTGCAGGGAGAAAGAATCGGGAAGAAGGTAACATGAGAGGAGCTGGTAGTCTCTATCATGTCTCTATCCACAACTTGCTAGACTAGAAGCTTTAGAGAATTTCCCCCTTGGATGAAATCTGGGATTCTCAGTTGAGCTGGATTATCTTGCTCCCAAGAGAAAGAACTCATTTACTCTGTGTATTGTCTGGTATATATTCTCATATGTATACTTTCTCTATTTTCAGTTTTGTTATAAACTTAGATAAATAGATTTCTTTGCTATTTGCTACGTATGTGTTCATTATGGAACTTGTATTTGATGGGAAGTGAGCCACGTATTTGTTATAAAGCTTGAGTACTCTCTTTGCTTATTAAGAAATAGCAATCAGGAATTTAGCTTGAACAGGAAAATCACATCCCCTAGACTAACAACATATAAGAGAGCTGATAAATAAAATTCTAGCCCAGGATCCCCTCTCTTTGAGGATAGTAGGATGGTCAGCCTCGGACTCTAACTTCCTACTTTCCCTCTTGGACGGAATTAAGAAGAGTGTATTTAGGAAGGCAGGAAGAGATGCTAAAGGTATGTATTCTTGCCTCCTTCTAAGCCACATCAACATAACCACATTACATGGGCATATTCTGAACATAGAAGTTTCTTTTTTTAAGATAAAGTTCAGTTGTTTCTTGAGATTGAGCTAAGTAGGGTAAGAAATATAAAATAAAGAGTGGAGCCAAAATGGTGGGGTAAAGGCAGGGACTCACTTGAGCTCTCCTAAATTCCCCTCCAAACAACTTCAAAATAGCATCTCAAAATGAATTCTGGAATGGCAGAACCAACAGAAGGTTGGGATGAAACAATTTTCCAGCCCTAGACAACTTAGAAGGTCAGCAAGAAAAACCTTTTTCACTGAGGTGAGAGTGAAGCATAGTATAGCCCAGGCAGCATCCAAGAAAGTCAACAGCAGGCCTTGGGGGAGGGAGGTTTGCATCTTCAGTGACTTCCAGAGCTCTCAGTTCACAGGCAGTGAGAGAGTCAGACTACTGGTCAGAAGGAGATTACAGGGGTTTCTTTGCTGGCACTGGGTGTAGGACTCTGCTGTATTGTCCACACATGGTTTAGAGTCACAGTCCCAGGGCAAGGAGGAAGCAACCTCAGGGAAGCAGGGATGTTGGTCACAGTTCTAGGGTAGAACTTGTGGTCATTCACAGATCAGAGCACAGACCAGGAGAGCAATGACCACACCACTCCTTAGATAATACCACATCAGAAGAACTATAAACTTACAGGCCCCCACAACTAGCTCTGAAAACAGTAACCTAAAAAACCAAAAACTTGGGATAGGGTTCCCACAACCCCAGGAATAGAGCCCAAGTTTAACATAAAGTTAAAAGTCAAGAAATAAGCTGGGGAAATGAGCAAACAACAATAAAAAATGAACCAGATCATAGAAAATTACTATGGTGACCAGGAATATCAAAACATAAACCCAGAAGACAATAAAATGAAAAACAGCTACATGCAAAGAAAGCCTTAAAGAAAAATGTGAATTGGTCACAGACTCAAAAAGAATTCCTGGAAGAGTTCCCCCCCCCCCCCCCCCCCCGCTCTCCCCTCAAAAAATGCAAAAATCAGATAAGTGAGGTAGAGGGAAAATTTTGAAAAGAAATGAGTGATGCTAGAAAGTTATGGAAAGAGAATCAATAGCTTGGTAAGAGAGGCACAAAAATTCACTGAAGAGGATTAAAAAGTACGATTGGTCAATTGGAAAAAAAGAGGTACAAAAGCTCACTGAAAACAATAAATCCTTAAAAATTAGTATTGTGCAAGTGGAAAATAGTGACTCCATGAGACATCAAGAAACAAGACACAAAATCAAAAGAATAAAAATATAGAAGAAAATATGAACTATCTCACTAGAGAAACAACTGACCTGGAAAATAGATAGATAAGAGATAATTTAAGACTGTTGGGACCACCTGAAAGGCATAATCAAGAAAAGAGCTTAGATATCATCTTTAAAGAAAGTACCACAGAGAGCTGTCCTTGAGTAGAATAATTTAAGACTGTTGGGACCACCTGAAAGGCATAATCAAGAAAAGAGCTTAGATATCATCTTTAAAGAAAGTACCACAGAGAGCTGTCCTTGAGTAGAATAGAAGAAAATATGCCATTAGTAATCATAAATATGAATGAGATGAACTCACCTGTGGTATGGAATTAGATAGTAGGGTGGATTTAAAGACCAAAATCTGACAATATGTTGTTCATAAGAAACCCACTTGATGTAGGGAGACACACATAGGAGGAAATTCTTATGCTTTAGCTGAAGTTAAAAAAAAAAAGCAGAGGTAGTAATCATGATCTCAGACAAAGCAAAAACAAAAATAGATTCATTTAAAAGAGATAAGCAGGGAGACTACATTTCGCTAAAAAAAAAAAAGTACCCTAGAAAATGAAGAAATATTAATACTAACAATCTATGCACCAAATGGCATAGCATCCAAATTCTTAAAGAATAAGTTAAGTGAATTATAAGAAGGAATAAATAGCATAACTATACTAGTGGGGGACCTCAACTTCCTCTCTCAGAACCAGATAAATTTAACCAAAAAATAAACAAGAAAAAAATTAAAGAAGTTAATAGAATTTTAGAAAAGTTAGCCATAATAGACTTCTGGAAAAAACTGAATGGAAATAGAAAAGAATATATTTTTTTCTTACTGGTACATGATACCTACACAAAAATTGACCATGTATTAGGGTATAAAACCTCACAACCAAATATAGAAAAGCAGAAATGTTAAATGCATTCTTTTCAGGTCACAATGCAATAAAACTTACGTTCAATAAAGGGCCATGGAAAGATAGATTAAAAAATAATTGGTAACTAAATAATCTAGCTTTAAAAAATGAGTGGGTCAAAGAATGGAAACAATCAGTAGTTTCCTTAAAGAGAATGACAACAATGAGAAATATCAAAACTTGTGGGATAAAGCAATACTTAGAGGAAAGTTTATCTCAAATGCTTACATCAAAAAAATAGAGAAAGAACAGATCAATGAATTGGACATGTAACTAAAAAAAACTAGGAAAAATTTTAAATCTCCAATTAAACACTGAATTGGAAATCCTGAAAATCAGAGGAGATGTTACTAAAATTGAAAATAAGAAAACCATTGAACTAATAAGTAAAACTAGGAGCTGGTTTTATGAAAAAAACAAATAGGTCAACCACTAGCTAATTTGATTTTTAAAAAGGAAATGAAAGGGGTGAACTCACCACCAATGAATATGAAATTAATGCAATTGTTAGGAACTATTTTGCCCAATTATATGCCAACAAATCTAACAGTCTAAGTTAGATGGATGAATATTTACAAAAATATAAATTGCCCAGATTAACAGAAGAGGAAATATAATATTTAAATAACAGTTAGAATAAGAAATTGAACAAGCCATAACTGAGGTCCCTGAGAAAAAAAATCACCAGGACCAGATGGATTCACAAGTGAATTCTACCAAACATTTAAAGAACAAGTAATTCCAATTTGATGTAAATAGTTGGAAAAATAGGCAAAGAAGGAGTCTTACTGAATTCTTTTTGTAACATAAATATAGTGCTGATATCTAAGCCAGGAAGAGTAAAAGTAGAGTAAGAAAACTATAGGCCAATTTCCCTAATGAATATTTATGTAAAAATTTTAAATAAAATAACTAACCAGGAGATTGGATTAATATATCACAAAGATCATACACTATGAGCAGGTGGGATTTATATCAGGAATTCAGAGTTAGTTCAATATTAGGAAAACTATTAACTTAATTGACCATACTGATAACAAAAACAACAGAAGTCATATGATTATCTCAATAGATACAGAAAATTTTTTGACAAAAAAACAACAATCTGTCCCATCACAAAAAGAGACAACACTAGAGAGGCAATGAGGAAACAAAAGTTATCCCTTTTTGCAGATGATATGATGGTATACTTAGAGAATCCTAGAGAATCAATTTAAAAAGTAGTTGAAATGATTAATAACTTTATCAAAATTGCAGACAAAAAAAGAAGAAAAATAAACTTTTTAAAAGTATACTTTGATATACGCATTCAGACTCTATCAGTTTTTGTTTCCTCATTGTCTATTCTAATTCCCTTAATTTCTTTTTCTTCTTTTATTACTATAGCTAGCATTTCTATTTAATATATTTTAATATATTTTGTATATATATATTTAATATAGATTGAATTATAATGGCATCTTGCTTCACCCTGATCTTAATGGGAAAGCATCTAGGTTATCTACATTACAGATAATTCTTCCTAGGTGATTTTAGATAGATATTGTTTATCATTTTAAGTAAAGCTCCATTTATTTCTGTGCTTTCTATTTTGCTGATAGTTTTCCTAATGTTGAACCATGGT
The DNA here is from genome assembly GCF_028372415.1 of Notamacropus eugenii. NCBI lineage: Eukaryota > Metazoa > Chordata > Mammalia > Diprotodontia > Macropodidae > Notamacropus > Notamacropus eugenii. Next base: position 416,125,757 of record NC_092873.1, read on the forward strand.
AAAAACTTAGTTGCATAGCTGTAATACTTAGGTAGAATATAAATATATAATCTTGTTACAATGTGAATATAGGTTATACCCTAAATTGAGGTCTTAAAAAAACCCCACATATACATCATTAAGTTGAACTGCCTCATTTCAAAGATGAGGGAACTGATAATGATCTATAAACACCTAGATGTAGATGTGTAGATGAATGGAAGGAAAAAACAGAAAGGAGAGGGAGGAAGGAAGGGAGGGAGGAAGACAGAAAGAGAGAGAAAGGAAGGAAGGAAGGGAGGATGGGAGAAAGAGAGAAAGGGAGAGAGAGAGAAAGAGAGAGAGAGAAAGAGAGAAAGAGAGAAAGAGAGAGAGAAAGAGAGAAAGAGAGAAAGAAAGAAAGAAAGAAAGAAAGAAAGAAAGAAAGAAAGAAAGAAAGAAAGAAAGAAAGAAAGAAAGAAAGAAAGAAAGAAAGAAGGAAAGAAGGAAAGAAGGAAAGAAAGGAGGAAGGAAAGGAGGAAGGAAGGGAGGAAGGAAGGGAGGGAGGAAGACAGAAAGAGAAAGAAAGAGAGAGAAAGGAAGGAAGGAAGGGAGGATGGGAGAAAGAGAGAAAGGGAGAGAGAGAGAAAGAGAGAGAGAGAAAGAGAGAGAGAAAGAGAGAAAGAGAGAGAGAAAGAGAGAAAGAGAGAAAGAGAGAAAGAGAGAAAGAAAGAAAGAAAGAAAGAAAGAAAGAAAGAAAGAAAGAAAGAAAGAAAGAAAGAAAGAAAGAAAGAAAGAAAGAAAGAAAGAAAGAAGGAAAGAAAGAAAGAAGGAAAGAAAGAAAGAAAGAAGGAAAGAAAGAAAGGAGGAAGGAAAGGAGGAAGGAAGGGAGGAAGGAAGGGAGAAAGGGAGAGATGGAGGGATGGAGAGAGGGAAAAAGAGAGGGTAAAGATCATCTTATTAGTTGCATTAATTGGGATGTTGGATACCTCTGATATATACAATCCACAATATTAAATAGAAGCCATACTCAGATTTTATACATCAGGTTTGTGGACAAAGGGATGGAGTTCTCACTCTGGAACTTCCTTCAATTCCTATGACCTTTTTACCCTGAAACGTTCCTCTGCTCCTGGGGATGCCTTGGCCCATTGGAAACAATCTTTATTTTGAGGAAGGGCCCCAAATCACAAGGAACAGTGATTGTCTTTTTATACCTTCAGCACTTAGCACAGAGCCTGGCACATAGTAAACACTTAATAAATGCTTATTGGCTGGTTGGAGTTGAGGAAAGGTTGGCACATATTTTAACCAATGTGATATATTCTGAGATAGGCAGCCTAAATACTAGAAATAGAGGGGGAAATGCTGTCAGAAATCTTAGGAACTGAGGTTCAGAAATACCAAGGCACAGCTTAGCCTATCTGTCTGGAAGTAACCCTAACTACTAAACTTTGGCCTACCTTAAATAAGACCAAACTGGAGCCGTCATGGATTTTAAGTGAAAATAATTCTAGCATATACAAGTATCAAGGAGTGAGCAGGAATGGAGAATGGACAAGATAGGGGAAAAGAGTGATCCTGGAGAGAAGTCCCTGGAGTGAAGTCATACCTCATTAGTTTCATTCTTATAATCTGAACATTACCTTTCCCTCTGTTCCCTCCATGCTTCCTTCTTCTTTCTAAATCTTTTATTTCTGTTCTCTAGGATCCCAAAAGTTTCAAAGAAGAGTCCACTAAAACATAAAATTGTAGTTTCTCATGTTCTTGCCAGAGTCCAAGATGCCCTAGTGCAAACCAACCTGTATGTCAGAATTTCAATTTGAAACTTAACCTGAAAATGACAGAGTTAGGTGCCAGGAGATCTCCTAAACGCCATATGCTAGAGAAATTATTGTCTGGTAGACCCAAGATGGGGAATGATAATATATATTTTTTTTGGACAGGGACAAAGTGAGAATTTGTTTTCCTTGAGTATCCATATTTGATATAAAGGATTTGCTTTTTTTTTTCTCCAGCTGGTACAGAGGGGCAGGTGTGTGTGTAAGAGAGAGAGACAGAGACAGAGACAGACAGAGACAGAGAGACACAGAGAAAATATAGATACTTGTTAATTTTTTAAAAAGTAAAATAAAAGTTAAACACAGAGAAATTATTGACTGGTGGTCCATCTGATTTTCTGCACTTTGGGGATTTTGAAACCTGAGTGCAACAAGGGTTTGAGGTCCTAAAAATTGCCTGGGCTGCCATGTGGGAGTCATCTGGATCCAGAGCAGGAACTTGGGGTTTGAGAGGGGACAAAACATTCATAGCTTCAGAATAAGACTTCAGGTAGTTGGAAAGAGAAGAAGGTTTCCAGACGTAACCCCTATCTGTCACACAAAACAAAAAGGCAGTAAAAGAGGAAGCAAGTCCAAGTTTTGTTTATCATTATTATTTTTTTCTCACCCATTTCCTCTCTTGGTCCTCCAACAACTGGTATCCCCCTCTATCTCTGGTTTCCCAGCTGCTATCTCATTAATAACCTCCCACATCAGCATTCTCTCACCAGTTGCTACAGCTCCTCCCTCTCTCCCCCCACACCCCTCATCAACTCCTTCCTCCAGCCATCTTGTCTCTCTCCTTTGCAATGGTACTCTATTTACCAAACAGGATTTCCGCAAATGATAACTACGAGAAGTCCTAGTGACTTGGCAGGGGCCTCTCTCCCCTAGGTCCTGCTTGGAGTCAGCTTGTACAGAAGAAAGATTTCCAACCTCTTCCCCTTTTCCTTCCCCTTGTCCCCTCTCCCACTCAAACCATTTCAGAGTGGGATTTATCGCAGAAGTCTTCACTTACATGGATAAATTGAGTGATTTATTCTACACTCATCCATCTCTCTCCCAAAAGGCTGGTGCTATTTACAATTTTAAGTTTGGGAGAAAGTGATGTCTTGGAGCTCTGGCTATGAGTAAATGCCAGAAGGAAGAGACAAGGAACCAATATCCCAGAGGACAAGAACAGCCCACATTTGGGTAAATTTGCAGAGTTGGGGGAAGAAATTCACAACTTCCTGGTAAGCAGTGTGGAAAAGGACCACCAGAGACCATGAAGTTGATCCTCCTGCCTCCTAGCAAGACCACCTTCGAAAAAACCTTCAAGACCTCCCTTGGTAACTCATTTTCATTCAGTAACAGCCCTTGTCCACAGTACCCCTGCCTCATGTCTGAACTACTGGCTCCTCAATTTCATAAGCACACAATTTAATTGTATGTTCCTAAGAAACTAGAGACCAGAATTTCGTGGTAATGACTTAAATTTTTCTCCATCAAAAAAAAAAAAAAACAAGCCCTTGAGAGGCCTCCTTCACCATGATCTGGAGGTCTATTTTTCTGCAAAACTGTCAGGATCTAACTCCTAAAAGCCACATAAACCATGACTGATTCTGGGGGAAGTGTTATCTCACTGAGGAACATCATCTTTGGAAGAATGCCAAGTTCAGAGGAAAAGTGAAATGAGATAAACAAGATGTAGTCATTGTGGGGAGAAAGGAGCTAAAAGAGGCAAGGCCCTAGGGACAGGCTGCTAAGGCCTCAGGAAAAAAAATTTTTTCTTGGCAATATTTTTCTTTTTTATAAAAGAAATGGGGGGTGGGGATCCCAAAGCTTTTCTGGGAAGTCTTCTACCCATTTCAATTCTTCTCACTTCCTCCCCAGGCTGAGGGAACATTTTGATCAAAATCGTGTAATTTACTTTCAATAACCTGTAGGATACTGCAAATCCTGAAGACCTTTTAAAATCTCTTCTCTCTTCATCGAATGCATAATATAGAACTCACTTTAGGATGGAAAAACTGAGGCTCACTGTGGCCAAGCAAATGTAGCTTCTACAAAATGCTTATCTGATCTTCTCTCACTCCACAAGAACATTACAGGATGACTCCAGAGGATAACATCCAGGTATCTAATTAGTACCTTTTAACTGAGGAATGAAACAGCAGTGACCTGAAACTCTAGAAATATGGCCTGCTAGAAATATTCTCACTCTATTCTGTGGAAATTGTCTGACCCTATTACAAGGTCAGTGGGAATTGGAGGTTAGGTAGGATGGAAAGCAGAAGACCATATACATTCAAGTCTTCTCTGTTCAGGACCCCCCTTCTCTACATGCCCATAAATTGCTACTGACTTGGCAATGGGGGTCAGTAGCTTCCTTACTCAAAGGCTGCCTTAGTAGAGACATAAACACAACCATAAGGAATAATTTCTGAACAAGGTTGTCAAACACTGACAGAGATCATCAAGGGAGGTCATGAAATCTCATTCTTGGGAAGTCTTTAAAAAGAAGACAGGAGCTCCCCCATTTGGAGTGGTTCGAGTAAGGGATAGGTTGAAGGCAAAGGAATGGATTCATTGACTAAATTCTCTTGAAGTCTCTGGGTCTATTTATGACTTTCTTCCCTTCAAATTTCAATCCTCAAGTGACTCTACAAGCTGCAGGAATTAGGCATGGGATCATAGACTGAGAACTGGAAGGTACCTTAGAGGTCACTGAATCTGATGCTTAATGTACAAGTGAGGAAATTGAGGTATAGAGAGGTCAAGCAATTTCCCTTATGTCACCCAGAGAGTGTCAGTGCTGCTTCTTAATCCTAGGGCCTCTGATTCCAGATCCAACATGTTTTCCATTGTGCCACACTTGCTAAGCCTTCATTTAACTCTAACAGCAGTCTAACAGTGAGTTATTATGACCCTCTCCAACTTCCTACTGTCAGTACTTTTCCACTCCTGTACAAGGGCACTGCCAAAGACTGCATATGGAACACCTTAATTCCATGATGGTAAATCACTTGAAAAGAACAAAACACAGAGCTAGCCACTTATTTTCTCTTTATGTTTGGAGAAAAGCAAATTCAGTACAAAGCAGGCTTCAAAAATGTAAAAGGTTCCCAGAAATTTCATGCCATGATGCCCCAAGTTGGGGGAAAAAATGTACCATTTCAAATGTTTATCCCAACATCTGATTTAATATTATACAGTTTCCCTTAGTCACAAACCAGAACAAATACTTAAAGATTTATGACATCCTTCCATTCAGGGACTTAAGTAATCATAGTTAATAATGCAACCATTCCACAGCCCAAGGAAGAAACCTTATAATTCTTCAGGACCTAAGATTCCTGAGAGGCAGGTTATTTTCAAAGAGGATTTAAAGTTTTAAACCTCTCAATGAGCCTTGAAATGCCTTTTTTCCAGTTCACATAAAGTGCTTTCCCTCAGAAACATAGGACTAGAAGGTTGATATAGATACAAATCTGGTGGCCAGCATTCCCAAGTTCTGATCTGTCTTTAAAAAAAAATTTATCATATGTATTCATTCATCCAACAAACATTTGTAAAGTGGTTACCCTGCTGAAAGTACAATGCTGGGCACTATGAGGGATACAAATACAAATAAAACATGGTCCCTTGGCCTTATAGAGCTTGCTATCTGGTAGAGATGACATCTGTACTCAATACTTCATGAAAAACTAATGATTTTCTTTGCTTATAATCATGTATTTCCTAACAAGAGAGTGGAGGTGGGGAGGAGGGGGTAGACAATAGGTCAATGGGAGTCTCATCCTTTAATGATGTATAGCGTTGTATACCCAGCTAGAGGTGATGTAAGCTTGCTTCTATGTGGTGAAGAGAAGTCCTCTGAGTCAAAACTAAGCATGCAAATGAACATCTTATGGGAGAGGGACAACTTGAGTTTCTCCAGACTGCTTTCCAAATGTTCTGTAAGCCTTTAGGGAGTGGGACCTTGGGTTCCCCACCTCTTTGAATTTTTGCTTTCCTGTTTTTTAAAAGGACTAGTAGAGATGGCTACAAACTTGCAGGATTTGAAAGGTGAGAGGAGCAAAGGTTTAGTAATAGAAGTCCATGCCAGAGACTAGGCCAAATCAGACCAGAAGTGACCTACAACTGAGCAATAGATCAACCCCACAACCAAGATGCCAAGTCCTACAAGAGGAAATAACTCTTACCTTGGCTATGACACTGTATTTACAACTTGGGGCAGTGAATGCCTTGTAGCAACTGCTTTCAGGATGAGCCCACTCTCCTCTAAGCAATATAAGGAGAGTGTGTCCCTGGTTCTGGGAAGGTGGTATATTTGTAACTTCTGTTCATAATATATTCCTTTGTAAAAGGTAATTGATGTTCATTGGTTAAATTATACATAAAGGGTTGGTAACTGGGAAAATCAATGACATACAGGAAACACTAATTATAACTGGCAATTGACATTGGGGAGAACACTTTGGAATGGGGTCTTGAGCCAATAGTGTTAGCAAAGAATCCCATAAGCACTCTGAGGTAACCCAAATGCCCTGAAGTAGGAATATGGCTTTACTCTAGAAATCCAGCCTGCTATCACACAAAGTATAAAGCTTTAATTCTTGAACTATGTTCTTTGTCCCTCCTCTAAAGGGAATGTTCATCAAAATAAAAGTATGAGATTTGACTTGGTTGAGCCACCATTTGCCACTTATTATTCACAATGGTTAGTAAACTCTCCAAAAGACAAAGTTTTCCCTTGTTGGGTTCCAAATCTAAATTCATATCTCATAGATTTGAAAGGGCCATTAGTGATCTTACCCAATACTATCAGTTTACAAATGAAGAACCTGACACCCATAGAGGTCAAATGACTTATGATGCATCACATATAGCTCCTAAGAGGCAGAACTAGGATTTGTTTAGAATTTGTCTTTTGACTTCCAATCCAATATAGTTTTAACTACATTAAACTGTCTTCCACACTTTTTCCTCCCTTTCTAACCCAATATTATCTGAGGTGCTTATAGAAAAAGATTCAAGTTTGCCGACAATAATACTGTGCCCCAACCCTAGTTGACAATGATTAACTTGGTGACATGAAGGTCTTTGTGTGAAAACGTGGGTAGATCAGTAGTCACATTGGGAATATCGAAAAGCAGGCTAAATGGGAAATCAGAATACCTAGGTTTGTATTCTGCCTCTTGCATTTAGAGTGTGTGCAAGTAACTAGCAAGTCATTAGCTAGTGTGGGTCAGCCAGTACAGTGCCTGGCGCATAAAAGACATATAGCAAATGCTTAAGATCAGAGAAGTTAGAAGGGACCTTAGAGGAATTCTGCTCCTACAACTGCATTTTACAGAGGAACAAACTGAGGTACATAGAAGTTAAATGATTTCCCCAAGGTCATGCAAGTAAAATGTGGCAGCTCTGAGATAGGAATCCATGTCCTCTGGCTCCAAATCTAGCACTCCTTCTACCATAAAATGCTGTCAATCTGCTGACTTATTAAGCCTCAGTTTCCTCATCTGTGAAATACCTACCACACTGGGTCATTATCAGGGGAGTAGTTGGTAAACAAGTATCACATAAATAGGAGACATCATAGCAAAGAAGGCTAGGTTTGGAATCAGGAAGACCTGGGTTCAAGTCCTGCCTGGACACGTACTTACTTTGTGATCATGGGACCAACTCAGTCAACCTCTCACTGCCCCAGGTAACTTTCCAGTACTAAATTCTAGTTGAGTTGCCAATCTGAATCAGAGGGAAGTTCCACAGTGGAAGTTCTCCACACAGACCAATTAAATTAATTGCATGTCTCTACGAAAATAAAATAAATTTGATATGAATTGTTATTATCAGTGCAAACCCATTAGCACTGAAAACCATGTGCCCTCAGGATGGGGGATAATTAGGGCCATCTTCCCATATGCAGGCTACCATTTCCTCTTTCAATCTTTTCTTCACACACTAAAGAAAGCATTAAAAATGAATGTGGAACATCTTCAACCAAATAAGAATCAATAAAAATCTCCATAAGACTCTTCTCAAGGAACAGAGTCAAGTTTTTCAGAAAGGAAGCTAGAGAGTGGAATCAGACCCTAAATTAAGCTTCTTCCATCCACTGATTCTTTGCCAGTGCATTTGTTTCCCAAAGTTTGTAGTTTTCACTGTTTATGCCACTGCTGCTTCTCACAAAACTTAGAATCAAGGAGGCCATGGCGACTAATGTCTCTAATACTAATCCCACTCATGACAAGGTCATCTAAGTCATAGCTCTGAGCCACAAGGATTCCCCTGCTTCAACAAAAGTGCCAGAATTCCCAGGACAGGGAAATTAGATCTTTCTTGTCCCTCAAGAAGATGGGAATCTATAACTTCAACCCCAACGCCATCCCCAAAGATAACCACAACATGGCTCTTTCCTTCTTCCTTCCTTTCTTGTTTATCTTTCTTTTCCAATGATCACTTTTGTTTTAGAAATGGCAGAGGGGACAATGATGGGACTGGCCAGTAAGGGCATAGTCCTTAGGAGTGTGCAGAATATACTGTCTAATGTATATCCACATGATGGTTGGCGGGGCCATTTCTGGAAGTGTGTGATAATGCTTAACAAAAGAACCTATCAACTTGCCTCAGTTTGAGATTCGTTTTTACTTGTCATTGCTATATTTTCTCAGTAAATACTCCTTTATAAAAGCTAATTGGTCACTAATGATATTGAGGAGATATCAACTGCTCAGAATTATATTGGGAGCTAATCACTGGTTAGATGATATTGATAAGCTAAATGTCATTAGTTTGATATTAGTGGGAACATGCCAGATAGGGGCTCATGAAAAACCACATTGGAGAAAACTCCACAACTATATAGAGGGAAAGTGTGGAAGGATTAACCTCTCTCTTGATTAACGACAGCAGAGTTGGGAGAGTAGGCCCAGAGCTTATTATATGTGCTAAAGTTTCATTGATTTTCTTTTAAATAAAATTTTATTGATAAATTTTGGTTTTATCACTTTCATTTTGAAATAATCTCTCTTCCCTCCCCTTGCTAGAGAACCACACCTTGTAAGAAACAGATAAAAGAGAGAAAGGCACTCCAGAAAAAAACACTCAACACATTAACTGAACCTCTCAATGTACGCATTATTCTACAGTCACAGTCCCTCAGTCACTGCAAAGAAGAAAAGTATGTTTTTTTCAGGGCCATGTATGGTCATTAAAATTACATGTCAGTATTTTTCCTTTTTTTCCTCTCTTCCCATTTATATTGTGATATCCATTATGTATATTGTTTTCCTGATTCTGTTTACCTTATTTTATACCAGTTCATGTAAGTCTTCACATACTTCTCTATATTCTTCATATTAATAAGGCTTTTTAAAGGTTTATATAACTCAAATAAATGTTGCTTAAGTTTATCATTTTGCCAGAATCTCTATTAACAATAGTGCATGAAGAAAAGTATGCCATCATAAATTAGGATACAATTAAATTCAACTCAACATTTGTTAAGTACCTACAAGGTACCAAACACTGTTCTGGGTACTGGGGATACAAAGCCAAAGTCCAAATAGTTCCTATCCTAGAGGAATTTATACTCTACTGGGAGCAGGGGTAATAACATCTAAACAGATTAGTAAACACAAGATAATTTCAGAACAGAAAGATACATCATTCATTCCCCCCCCCAAAAAAAATGTACAAATGTTCAAAAAGTCTTAAACAACAATTTTCCCTGAGACATTCCTAACTATTTGACTCAAAACCAAAAGGACAGCGGAGTCATTTTTCTCAGCCTTTCAATAAAAAGCACACAACATTTCTCAGTTCTACAAAAAGCTCTGAGCATATTACCCAGGATGTCAACTGATTTAAAATATCATCTTGCATTTGTCTTGGCCACATTAATGAGATCTGTTTTACCAATACATTTATATTTATTATGACTCAGGGCAGATTATAGTTGTTAAAGTTTGTCCTCGGGACAAGAAAACACTGCTTTGTCATTAATACATTTTGTAATATAAACCATGATGTCAGGTCAATGTAAAGGGTAAAAACTTTCCTAAAGTATGCACACATCATTTTTTAAAGCAATTGAGCCTAATGGAATAACAAAGGTCATCATAACAAACCATTACAGCTTTGGTCTTGGCAACTCTGACCAAGAAGAACCTCCAAGAAGTGGTCATCATTTCTCCCATGTTATGGCATCCAGACGACAGGCATGGCTTGCAAATGAGTCATATGGACTCAGGAGCGCAGTAGCGATGGGAAGGCTGGACGATCAACCATCGGATTGTTTACTGAGAGCTTTCCCGGCTGATGTTAACCAGAGCTGCTAGAAAAGAAGAGCACTCCAGCTGTCCCGGGCTCACAGACTAACAAGCTTACTTAATTGCTAGGTCAGTAATCTGGAACGCCCCCAGCCCCATCCAATTAGACCTACTCTATCTCAAGCTTTATCAGGTGTAAAAATATTCATCAGAAATGACATTGACAATGATTCTTTGGCACTCACCTTTGGTCTTTCACTTAAAACAACAATTTTTCGAGGAAAGGAGAAGGTGGGAATTGGGGAAATTGACTTGGAAGCTTGTCAAAACCTGAAATTATTCATGCCAATGCAAGAACTGGGATGGAAGAAGTAAGGGAGGAATGAAGGGGAAAGACTAAGCACTGTTTGATTTTCATTTGAGATAAAGAAATGAATGACAGGCCCAGAGATGTTGTGAAGACAAATGAATATTGGCTATGGAAGACAAAAGATAGGAATACTTCACACTCATAAAAATGTGGGATATTGGATAAAAATATCTTTCCCTTCAAAAGGGTGAAGGCAAAAGAAGTTGAAGACCTATCTATTTATTGAGAAACTCACCCCTCGTTGAGACAGACCAGTGAACTTTCCAAAAGAAGCTGTCCCAAAGGCAGGTCCCCAACCTTGGTTTCAATAGAACAAATCAGTGGCTGAGTTTGGCAGAACATCCAAAATTCTTGGCATTCCAGTGTCTGCGGCTCTAACCACTTAGTCCACTCACAGGTTCACCATCTAGAATGATGAAATAAAATCCTATAATCCTAAAAGATGTATTGTTGCTGTTCAGTCATTTTTTCCAATTATGTCTGACTCTTCATGACCCCATTTGGGGTTTTCTTGACAAAGATACTGGAGTGGTTTACCATTTTATCTTCTTGCTCGTTTTACAGATGAGGAAACTGAGGCAAACAAGGTTAAGTGATTTGCCTAGGGTCACATAGCTAGTAATTGTCTGAAGTCAGATTTGAACTCAGAGAGATGAGTCTTCCTGACTCCAGACCCAGCACTCTATTCACTTTGCTGCCTAGCTACCCTGAAAGATGTACATCTTTTATCACATTATTCTTAAAGGAACCTACATTGCTGGGCCAAATTTCTACCTTCATTCTACCCTAGGTAGGTGTCTCATCTCATTTAGGTCATTACTTGGGAAAAGCTTCAGCATCACATCATGAGGTGCATATCTGGTGCTAAGGTACTGTTTTCAGTACTCTGAGTTTACAATGAAAAGATGTTTATAAAATCATAGTAGAAGGGGAAGATAACTTTTATATAGAACTTTAAAGTATTCAAAGGAAATTATGTGCTGTATCTCATTTGACCCTTGAGAAATATCCTGTGAGATAATTCGTATCTAGTACCCATTTTAAAGTTGGGAAGACTGAGGTTTAGAGAGATGAGATACCTAGGTGGTGCAGACTACTTAAATCTCCCTCAGCTTCAGCTTTCCCATATGTAAAATGGGGATATCTTACAGGGTTATTGTGAGGATTAAATGAGATAATTCATGTAAAAGCATTCCTTAAAGCAATGTGTAAATGCTAGCTGTACATATTAAGTAACTTGCCACACAACTTATAAGTGTCCTTATAAGAGGTGGAATTCAAACCCGTGTCTCTACTGATTCTGAATCCAGGGTTATTTCTGCTTCATTTGTGTTGACATCTCCCCCACTGGATTGTAAGCTCCTTCAAGGCAGGGACTGTCTCTTGCCTCTTTTTGTATCCCCAGAACTTAGCACAATTCATGGCACATGGTAGGCATTTAATAAATATTGATTGATTGACTGAACTCTGCTTAATCAAGAACAGTTTTATGGAAAGGACAAGTTTGAAAGAGAATTTCGTGAACTGCATGAACCTAGAGGCCTGAAAAAGTGAGCATACTTCCATGGTCAGTTGTTTAGATATTGATAGAATCTTAGTCATTTAATATCAAATCACCCAATCTGAATGGCTATCCAATGTTCATCTAAATTAAGTATTTCCTAAAACATGTGCCAAAAGAGACTTTTTCATGTATTATTTCTAGGCAAAGTTTTAGCTAGGAGTGGGAAAGAGTAAGGAAAAGACATGGAATAATGACCTTCATCTATCACTAGTGTGAGTCAGAGGACCTTGGTTGAAATCTTTGCTCTGCTACCTATTGCCTAGGTAAGTTTTTTAACCTCTTTGGGATTCAGTTTCTTTTTCTATAACCTCCAAGTACCCTCATAGCTCTAAATCTAAAAATCCCACTCATTGTTGCCAAACTTGACCACCATTCCTTATCCCTGAAAAAAAGGAGAAAGAAGAACAGATAGATAAGCAAAGTAGGAGAGGAAAGGAAAAAGAAGGGGCTGAGGGAGAATGGACCCTATGAATGAGAGAGAGAGAGAGAGAGAGAGAGAGAGAGAGAGAGAGAGAGAGAGAGAGAGAGAGAGAGAGAGAGAGAGAGAGAGAGAGAGAGGTTCAGGAAAGAAAGTAGACCAAAATAGAAAGGAAAGTGGGAGAATCTGGGTGGTGCCTCGCACATAGTAGGTGCTCAAATATTTGTGAAATAAACAAAAGAACATTCTACCTCATTCCCAGGCCCATTTATGGGTTTAATTTTGTGATTATAAGTATCTCTAAATCTGTTTCTGCCCTATTATTATTAGATCAGCTCTGCTGGAGAAAAATCATGAGGAAGGTCTGGAAACTTTCAATGACCTAATGAGACAAGGTCCCAGACTTCTGGCCCATGATCTAGTTCTTTTTTTCTCGTGATTCCCCAATGCTTTAATAAGTATTTGCAGAACAAAACTTCTCAAAAAACCTAAAATTAGAGAGTAAGGAGGGGAAAGTTGAGACTAGGTTTACTTTGTTAGCTTTTTTTTTTTTTTAACTCTTGCTCTGAATGTATCATTAATTATTTCTCTAACATTCTTTATGTTTTGCAGACTGGCTTCTGGGCATAGATTTTTCCCTTTCTACAACTTACTGGCCATCCTTCATGTGTACTGTATTCCAGCTATTCCTTCATCTGCTGTTCAAAGGGGTCTTGTAAACATATATATAATACATGTATATATTTGTCTAATGTATATATTGTTACTCTGAACTTGACAAACACAAACACAGATTTTTCCAAATACAAAGAGAAAAAGAGGATCATATATGAAACAATGAGTCTGTTACAGTCTCTATGCAATTTGATGTTTTAAAGTATACAATAGATTCAATATATTAGTTCCAAAGCTGTCTTGCTTCTCTGTATCTCCCTCTGAATTTCTTTCTGTTCTTTATTGTGCCTTTTCAAAAATAATAATTTTAAAAATTTTATTAATTACTAATAATTAATTTTAAAATTTGCATTAAATTTAAAAGTAAAAAAGAAAAACACTAATTTTTAATTTAAATTAATTTTAATTGATGCTTTTTTCCTGTTGCAAGTTTTTAAACATTTTTTCACTTTTGGTTCTCCTGTCTCTTGCAATTCTCCCTTCCTAAATTAAAAAAAATTCTTCCAAAGGGGCTTTTATTCTTCTAAAAATCCTTTTGAAGGCAGAAAGATATAGGGATCTTTTTTTCCCCTGATGAAACTATTACAGACTTTATCTTGTGAAGAAGATGAAGAGGATTCCTGTGAAGAGACTTATTTGGCATCCTGAATGAACTAAATCATTTGGGACTACGTTCTCAGAAGTGAAGAAAAGTTACATGTAGTTACAGTGAGTATTTATGATAACTCTGGTTGTGACCTTTCTTACAGATAAAATGACATAAATAATTATGTCTGTTTTAATATTTGTCATTGTAAATAAACTGTAATTTCAGTAAAAAAATAATTCTTCCTACTACAGAAGCTCTACCATCTCTAAAATCTAAATTTACAACATCTACTTCCCAACGCAGCAATCAATAGGTGTGGTCTATTATTTAATTTGGTTGCCCCATGATTATATAAATGAAGTGAGGCAGCTAGGCAATGCAGTGGCTAGAGCACTGAAGTGGTAGTCAGGAAGTTCTGAATTCAAATGTGGACTCAGATACTTATTAACTGTGTGACTCTAGGCAAGTCACTTAACCTCTATCTGCTTCAGTTTCCTCTTCTACAAAATGGAGACAATAATAGATCTATCTCCTAGGGTTGTTATGAGGGAAGAAATTGTTTAATAGTTGCGAAAACGTATGGCAAACCTAAAAGTGCTACATACATGTTCCATTTATACTGGTATTTTCATTGAATGCAGACTTAAGAACTTCATTAAATAATGTCACATTCCTTCCCCATTTGTCAAAATATTCAGTGAAAATTCTTCTCCTTCATTTGCCAGTGAGACATTGACTCTTCCATCAATGTCATTATTCATTAAAAGTGTGTTCTATACAAAACAACATTGGCTGCTTCACTTGCCATTTTTAAGCAAAATGCTCTTTTGGAGCAAACTTTTCTGACCCCACACCCATCACCCTGACTATACTGTCAGGCTGGGTTAATGTATTGATTAGTTTTGCAGAACTGTTTTTCCCCCTTCTTTTTATTTTATATTATTTGTTATTGGGTCTCTGACCAGGGAAGAGAGGAAGGATATAGTTGAAATATAGGCAAAATGACCATTGATTTAGAGTAGGAAGGTACAGAGGTCATGTAGGCCAACTCTCTCGTTTGATAGATGAAGTAACTGAGAGCCAGGGAGATTATCACAGAGGTAGAAGTGGCAGAATCAGGATGTGAACCCCTGTTCCCTGCCCCCAAAGCCTTCCACTGCACTAAGATGCTCCACCTCGGTTTTACCTTTTTGTTTTACAAAAGATGTCAGTAAAACAAATTTATAAAGAAACCACACCTATCATCTGGGATGTTTTCTATGACATAGCCTTGTAAATAGTTTTCATGTGTCATTTGACTCTCATGATTTTTATGAGTTTGTCACCAGCACTACTCTTGCCCCAACCACCCCCTCTTCTCATAGTTCTTTGACCATGTTTGTCTTTGGTACATGCCTCTCTCTCTCTTTCTCCTCCTAAATGTATATATGTTTTCTTACTGGTCTTGTCTCTCTGATTCATAGCCAAATACAGTTGAGAGGGAGTATAATATTCCCTTTGAACTAACTCGCTCCTTCCTATCTTCACTTTTCCCCCTTCTTGTCCTCACATCTCTTAGTCCTCATTTCTTCCCCTTCCTGCCCTCCCTTTTCCCTCACTTCTTGTCATCAATTATCCCCCATCCCTACCCATTCTTGTCCTCCAGTAAAAACACAAGGGTATGCCTTCTCAAGGTACTCCAGAAGCTTAGTAGCATCACTTCTAGGTTTCCCAATTTCTAACTGTTGACTGTGGGCGCCTGAGAACAATTTGTTCCAACACCTATGAGGGCAGCTGAAGCAGGTGCTGTAGAGTGCTTAGAGTTTGGTCAGGCATTGAATACACCAAGGTCATCCACTGCATCCAGGGTGATCAATAGTCATCTTGACATTTGCCTTGCCACTGGACATCGATGACTCAAGAAGAGAGAATGAGACTGACAACTTCATGCAACTCTGCCTCACTTAAATCCAATTCACTGGCAAGTCAAGTTGTTACCCCTTGATGTCATTGGTCCTCTTCATAAAGGAAGGGTAAACAACATCCCATGGGGTATGACTGATTCTTTCCAATCAATCATAAAATATTTCCTGTGTGATGTCATGGACTTTCATCCAATGATCAGATCTCTCCACTCCCCCCAAATTGATTAAGGACTTGTTTGCATTTAGTTTACATCTTTGATTTGTTTGGACCTATTGTGTTAAATTGGGTCAGATTATACCCTCCTTCACCCTTACACTAGACACACACCTCTCTTGGGCTGTAGTGGGTGGGTGGGTAGGTAGGTGGAAACAGTGCCTGGCAGAGACTGAACTCTGGTGGCTTTTCACTTGTCCCACTTGCCTCAGTACCTCTAAAATCTTTCTCAAAACTTATACCCCTAACATCTTACCCACCTCTATTCATATTTCAACCTGTGAGACTTCTCCTCAAGAGCAAGGGAATGGTAAAAATTTCTCTTTAAGTTCTGTTCGCTCTTTAGTCAATGGATCAAAAACAATGATTTCAGCAGGTTTCATCATTTTCAATCATAAAAGAAGAGCTCTAGGGTGATATTAACTCAGATTCTTCTTTTCCAAAATCTCAATTGTAGATCTGTAGACTACAGGGAAGGAACTCCAAGGAGAAGGTGGGTGATTCATTTTGGTTTGTTGTGTTCATCTATTCCCTGCTGTAAGGATATCAGAGGAATCTCTTTGGTACAATCCCTTGTGCTATATTTCAAGTGGAATGGGAGGAGGGAAGGGGAAGGGTTTAGATGTTTAGTACCTGGAACAAATGACACATCAATACTGCCTCTGGCATTAAACAATTCATTAAACATGAAAAAGAAACCACCGTTATGAGTAAACAGTCACGGGCTAAAAAAAAAAAAACATTGGCAGGAATTCCTAGATTCTAGGGGTGACTGGAGAATCATTCTTCACATAGAGTCTAAATATGAGTGGCAAGGGAAGGAGGCTTATAGAAGGCTTATTGTTGTAGAGAACTAGGGTCCCCAAGTTGGCAGAGCCAGGGGATGAAGACAATAAATAATGGCGTAGGGCATGATGATTTCTAAAGTTCCTTCCAGAATAGGGATTGCCAAGGGAGAGTGGTGTTATAGTAGGACTACAAGAACTTTACCTCTGGGTGAAAATTTAGAGGGTGCTGGGAATGCTTATATTCCTCCAAGGGAGAAAGGAGGTGAACCTTATGGCAGGAGTGTATAGTAGGGAGATGCTACAGTATCCTCAGGGCTTTTTGGAAGCAAACTCCCACTAGGAACCAGAAGAGTGGCTCATTGATCCTCTGGTTCATTTCCATGGTGGAGGAAGAGAATTTGGAGGCCCTGGAAGAACCAACCTCTAGCCAGATTTGGGGATGGGGAGGCACATAAGAGAGACAGACAGGCTCATTGTAGCCCCTGCCCATGACAACCCATGGATGACAATACATATACATGTACATGGATGTACATGGATGACAATGTTGGGATGAGGGAAGGGAGGCAGGGATCATGGATATGCAGATCATCTGTCAACTACTTCATCTCCTCCCCCTCCTCCCCTAATCATTTTCCTCTTACACATAAGACTAGGGGCAGGTTCAGACCCTTATTCCCCCTGAGCGAGGCTGATGGATTGGAGTAGATGGCCTTGGAGGCTAGTATGTATCAGAGAAAAACTGAGGGGGAAGTTTCCTAACTCAGCTGTTTTTCCCAAGTCATGAGACTAATGCTGGTGCTTGGGGAGTTCCAGAACCCCTAAGTGAGTCTTGGCCAAATTTCAACAGCCTGGTGGATTTGGGAAACCTGGATTCTAGTCTCTGTTCTAACATTAAACATGGGTATCAGTTTTATTTTCTATGAAAATGAAGGAGTTAGACAAAGTTGTCTCTCAGACTTGATCCAGTTCTAACAGTCTTTGAGATTTGGGTTCCATTTGACTCAGCCTCATTTTTAGTAAGAATTGAGCAAGCCATGCTCTGTGACCTTGGGGAAATCACTTCTCCTATGCAGAAGCTCAGTTTCCTTCTCTGTAAAACTAAGGGTGAGTGGTGTAGTGTAATAAATAGAATGCTGGACTTGGAGTAAGGAAAAGCTGTATTTTATCCCCCTCTCTCACTTACCAACTATATCATCTGGGGAGTGATTTAACCTCTTTTAGTCTCAATTTCCTCATCTATAAAACAAAGAGGTTGGAATAGATGGCCTCTGACAGTCCTTTGATTTCTAAATCTACTGTCCTACGTTTTAGGGAGTTGGACTAAATGATCCAATTATTATTTAATTATCAGTTAAATGATTATAGGTCTAATATTGTCATGATATTTTGAGGATTTAGGAAGAGAGAGTTTGATTTCAAGTCTTGTTTTAGCTCCTTCCTCAGAAGTGTCCATGCAAGTAGGGGTTGCTACTCCACCCCTATTCCTCCATAATTAGGCTTCTTGGATGTCAACTGTGGAAAAAAAAAACCTTGACCTTAGTACCTAGTTATCAAGAATAATTAGCTAAAATGGGATTCTATCAGATATTGTCCTTTTTCCCCTAGGATGGCCATTTGGCATCTTGAGTTCTCCCTTCCTACATTGGGTGGTATTTGCCCCTCCTTCCAAATGAAGACAGCTTTCATACCACTGGCTCCAGGCATAAAATTCTTAGCTGTGAGTCTGTCATTCCATTCTCATGGCAAGGATCGAGAATCACAAAGACCAAGTGCAATCTGTCACTTTGATGTTGGTTGGTTGGCACAGCGTGATTACTACTTCCCCACCTTCTGCAGTTCAGTAGATATACCCACTCACAACAGAAGGCTCTTTACGACAAGGCCTTGTAGAAGGGAAAAAATATTAACTTTGACTTCAGGAGGTCCTATGAAGTGATAGAGACGAGTATAAATGATATCTGGCTCCAGACCAGTAGGGGCACCAGAGCTAACGGCATATATACAGTCCTGATGAGATTCTTGGGAACAGAAATGAAGTAGCCTTCATGAACCTGCTTGAAATAAATTCTCCCTTCTCAATTTGCCTGGAAGGAGAAGAGGTTTGTATCCTTTCCATCCCTGAATACGTGTATATGTATGTATACACACACACACACACACACACACACACACACACACACTGTTTGTATACCATATGGGTCTGGGTTCCCATCACTCTTCTTGTGAAATCAAGATTGGCATTGACATCAATGTCACAGGCTAATTCTGATTGATCCAGGGGAGCGTTATGGTCAGGTAAAGGGGAATCTAAGCTTTAGTTTTCTTCAATAAATTCACTAAATGTATAGAATAGTTTGGGGATTTTTGAGGGAAGGAGATAATTCCTCCATAATATAAATACTTTTGAGGATAGCTTCATTTAAATTGGAACATCACATACATATAAGGCTAAAATTAGGAGAAAAAATAAATTAAGATGAAAAACCAGAAACGCTTAGGGAATTATGTAATAGTGCTTATAAAAACCCATATTTTCAACTGGCCTAATATTTTATCTCATAAATATATACAACAATTGCTCATTAAAAATAGTTTTCTTTTCTTGAATAAGGGAAACATTTGGCTTCCTACAGTCACTCCCCCCATCCCTTCCTCTTTTTTTTCTGATGGTCAGGACTTTGCTTCTCCTGCTCTTGTTTAAGGGCTGCTTCTTCTACCACTAATACTTCCAGTCACTGGTGCTCCTTCTTCCTGGGGAAATAGAATCATTTCCTAGGTCTCCTAAAAAGATGTACAGATATCTCCAGGTAAAACAGTTTTTAAAAGTTCTCCCAGGCCCTTACCCTCCACCCCCAAACACCTCACCATACTTTTCAGTTTTTCGGTCAATAGTGTATCTATGTGGATACCAGGAACGTATCCAGACGTATCTACACACACTCTTTAGAACACACTGAGAATAATGATCATGGTTAGCATTTATTTAGTGCATTCAGGTATGCAAAGAGCTTTAAATATATTATCTCCCTTGAACCTTACAACAACCTTGTGAAAAAGATGCTGTTAATATCTCCATGTTACAGATGAGGAAACTGAGACTGAAGGAGGTTAAGTGACTGGCCCAGGGTCACTCAGCCAGCAAGTGTCTGAAATGGATCTACGTTCAACTCCTTTTGACTCCAAGTCTCTCACTCTATCCACTATACCAGCTAGCAGCCCTGAGACAAATCAGCATTGCATTCAGGTAAACGGCCACAAAGGCAATCTCAGCAGAGTCTCGCTATAAGCACTGGCCCTGTGTCTAGTAATCTGGTGTCCTTAGGACAGGTTACTAGAGAGCAAAATAATGGGGCAAGTTGGGGCAGAGGCATAGTTAGGATACACACCACCATGGCCTCAGCCTTTGAAACAGCATAACAAGGAAACAGTAACAGATCAGTGTAAAGGAGTCTGAATCTCAAATGGTACTAGATGGAAAGGCCATTAGCCTTAGCATAGGACAGCCATGCCCTGGAAGATCCTAACTGAAATAAGGGGACACCTATGGGCATCTGTACTAAAAGATCCAGAAATAACAACTTTTGATCTACATCATCATGGGGAGAATAAAAAAAGTACTCGTCTGCTTTATCCTAGAAAAGGGATCGCTTCCAGTGGACTGTTTGCAGTTGGGTAGATGGATAGGATGGGTGCAAACCCCACAGCCAGTTGCTTAGCCTTGGATATTGATATAAATTACTTTTACATACAGGAAAAAGTCATAGACACTGCCTTTGAAAATACCTAGGTTCTAGAAGAATCTTTTGGAAATATACTTGGTAAAATTAGTTTTGTGATATACATGGGGATCATGAATTAACATATATAAAGAGCTTTAACATATATAAAGAGCTATATGTGAATACCAGCTATGATCATTCATATTACCATAGTTATAAGGAGGAGAAAGATACTGACCTTATTATTGTCTATGACTCTAAATCCAATGGGGGATGGAGACAATTCTTCAGATAAATAAAACATTTGTTTTAATTATTTAGACATTTCAGGCAAAAGTAAAAGTCTGGAACAAAGTTTTCTAGATAGTTGCCTTAATTTTCCACTTCTCTACCAATGCAGAGAAATCCAATAACAACACATAGAGCAGAGGGGACCTTTGTGCTTCTCCCACTCTCCTGAAGCTCCACTTCAGAGCTGAAAAGTCCATTTCTTATTGATGACTTTTCATTGGTCACATTTTTTATTGTAGTTGTAGAAAAATGACCACAGTTAGTGCTCTATATATGTGGCACCTGCTTATTTTAAAAAAAATAAAACTTTTTTTGCCCACTTTCTATGAGATAGCAGATCTAATTATGTGACAAAGTCTAACAGTGAGGATGATATTTGACATTTTTCTTTTCTGTTATAGCACTGTAAGGTTAACAAAGTGCTTTATTTGAATGATCTCATTTGAGCCTAGAATGTAATGTCACTGAGGGCTTAGCATAGTGTCCAGCACGTAGCAATCATTTAATAAATGACTGATGATTTGAATTAAATTGCTATTTAAATCATCCATAAGGTGAGTCTCCTTGCCAGGAAACTGGAGGAAGGAGGGGAGAAGAAAGTGGAAGCTTTAATAATGAAAGTCATTTCCATTTATTTGTGGTTTTAAAACATTTTTAAAATTTAATCAGGTTCCTGCTACAAAGAGATAAAACAAGATATATAGGGGAGAAAATTCAGATGGAATTCTCCTGCTTCATCATATTTAAGAATTGTATTTCAATCAGTAGAAAAATTTCTCTATTTTTCTATTTATAAACAAAGTAACAAAGGTCTCTTCTTGCTCCGTTTAAAAGTTTCTTCAGTAGTTGTTTACTTTAAAATCACATTACCACATTCCTATTTCTATCCCATGGACTCCAGAGACTTTCAATATTAAATTTTTAATACTGCAGATATGGTAACAAGACCTCCCACAGGTACACAACTGGTGGGTTTAAGAAAAGAGACTGTGAAATTTGGTTACAGAATATCTATGCATTTATGATATCAGTTTAGATCAGTTTTAGCAGATTAAATAGAAATTCAACCTGCCCACAGCAGGTAGCATTCTAAAGTAAGGTCCTCTCTTTTTTCAATACTCCAAGGACAGAATGATCAAAATCACCCACGAATGGTCTTTTGTCCCTTAGACATCCCGAGCTCACCTGCCATTCCCAAAAGCTTCACCATTTATCAAGAGGACATTCTCATTTCTCTGGGCACTGACCAAGCAAGTGATACAACTTAAAAGCAGTTAAACACACTTGATAGTTTGTCTGAATTTCGTAGCAGGTAACTGTTATCTGATTGTCATACCGTTGTCACCTAGTCCACAGATGCCAGAATCCAGGGTAAGGATATATCATTTCAATCCTAACCAACTCTATCTAAGAAGCTAATTGTGCCTTTGTACCTTTTTAAAAGCTCCATATCATGGAATGAGATAACAACAAATCAACAGCTAAAGGCCTCCAAAGTGCTTTACATATTATCCCATTTGAGCCTCACAACAGTCTCATGAGGTAGGTACTCTAGACATTATTATCCCCATTTTACAAGGAGGAAACTGAGACTCAGAAAGGTTCATTGACTTACTCACAGTCACACAGCCAGGTAAGTGTCAGAGGCAGGATATAAACTCAGGTTTTTCTGAGTACAAGTGCACTACTCTATTATGTCACATTGGCTTTTTAAAGGAGAGGAGGAAGAATTCTGGTGTCTCTTTGGGGGTGACTTAATTGTTATATAGGGATTTAAACTAAATGTCAGAGTAGATAGAGGGCTGGGCCTGGAGTCAGGAAGACTCATCTTTCTGAGTTCAAATCTGACTTCAGATGCTTACTAGCCATGTGACCCTGGACAAGTCACTTAACCCTGTCTACCTCAGTTTCCTCATCTGTAAAATGAGCTAGAGAAGGAAATGGCAATCCAGTATCTTTGCCAAGAAAACCCCAAACAAAGTCATGAAGAGCTGAACATGATTGAATAACAACAAAACATATACTCCAAAATATTTTCTATCCTCCTTTTCACCTTACTACCTTTTCCTTTTCCTTTTTCTCTCTCCCGATGGGTAGTGGTGATGTAAGGATAGAGTAAGGAAGAAGAGATTACTACATCTTATTCTCCTCTGCTCAACATAAAGCCCTAAGAGAGGGCTTTTCCTTGTCCATTACCTAACCTCATCTACCTACTCTAATACTCCCACTTTAAAAATGAATTATCAACAGCCTGTCTTATCATTTGAGTGATTCTCAAAAGTTCTAGCAGCACTAAAAAGCACTTGTTTCTTCTCTTGCTGCTTTAGGACTTCCAAAGTCACAAGGAGGCCTAAGAGATGAGAAGTTTGAGACATTTAAATCAAAAGAGATTGTAAGGATGTTCATTGACAAAAACTGTTCTTAAAGAGATTATTTCCCAGCAAATATACAAAAGAGATCTGCCACACAAGGAGATGGTGCTACTGTCACTGATCCAAGATGTACACTGGATCTCCCACTTTGATTGTTCCTGGATCTTCCAGAATATAATACTGTCCAAAGAGAGGGGCTTTGCCATACACCTTTTGGTCAGAGGGATCACACTGCCGATAACTAGAAAGAGAAAAAGATTAATGTGAATCATGGGTGAAGAGGAAGCAGGTTCAGAAACAGCAGATATTTCCTTCCTACTTAATGTTAATAAACTACAACAAAATGGTGAGTTCTCTCTCAGGCACCATCTTTTCTACTGTCTTTCACTTCTTTGGACACTTCTAAATTAAAGACTCAACATGTTACCATGTCTTGGCCCTCCCCCTCCTCAAAATTCTGTATTTCTTTCTGCTGATTTCCCTCTTTCTGTTAACGGTGCTATCATTCACCAGGTTATCAAACCTTGGAAACAATTTTGTCCTCTCTTTTTTGTCACCCTCCATTTTCAGTCACCAAGTCTTTCTGATTTCTCCTTTAAAATGTCTCTCCGATCCATCCTTTCCTTTCAGTTCTGCTGCCACCATTCCAGTTCAGACTCTTATTATCTTGTACCTGGATCATTGCAACAGTTTTTTAACTGGTATCCATGAACTCATGAGCCTCTTCCATACCATCATTCCTTCCCTGCTCCAATCCATTCTGCACACTAGGTTAATCTTCCAAAAGCATTCATCCTGCATACTAGATTCATTTTCCTAGCACAATGCTCTGGTCAAGTCATTGCCCCATTCAACTTGACCAAAATTTTTTAAACATATCTTATGTGCAAAGTACATAAAAGACTGAATTCATATCCTTAAATGTCATACATCCTCTTGGCCTTGTTGATTTCCTTTACACCATGAAGCCAAAGGGAGGAATAAGTTTATGCATGGGTTATATATGGGCTGTATGTATGGGCTGAAATGCAGGAGGAAATAAATGAGGTAGAGATCTAAGTAGCCTCGTTGTGTTAACCACAGAGGTCATAGGAATAAAAAGGAAATGCCAGGCTCCTGGGCATACCTGGTTGAAACTATTGGGAAACACCCTATGGGAGACTATACCAGTTCTCCCATTTGATATAAAACTCTTACCTTCCATCTGATATCTTGGAATCAAAAGTATCTGAGTTCCAATCTAGCCTCAGGCATTTATAAGCTGTGTAATTCTGGCAAGTTAACTTTTGTCTGCCTTAGTTTCCTCAGCTATAAAATGGGAATAATAACAACACCTACCTCGGAGGGTTGTTAAGGATCAAATGACATAACTGTAAAAGTGTATAACATAGTGCCTGGCACAAAGTAGGTATTATATAAATGCTTATTCCTTTCCCTTTCCTGATACAGGAGTTGGTACCATTTGAATCCTCTATGACAAAGGACATTCCTGAAATTGGTTCAGTTAGATATGTCCACGGACCCTCCTGACATTTCGGAATGCCTTTTCTTTGTGGCTAAGTGTATCTTTTATATAATATACAATTTTATAAAATATTAGTTGGGAAATATGCAAAAAGTTATGTATGATTTAGACTACATATATTACTATGAAATATATACATTATACGTATACATGTTTAATTTTTATTATTATTGCTATCACTAGTGTTACATTGGTTTTTTCCTTCTTTATTAAATGTTGATATTATTACTCTATCTATAGAGAAAGGAAATAGAGTATTGTGGAGAAACATTTTAATTTTCATATGGAGAAAGTTAACTGTTATGGCTAAGAAAGAAAGGACTAAGAAAATTTCTTTACTAAGAAACTGATTGAGCTGTCATCTTTGAGAAAAATTAAAGAAATGTTTTGAAGGAAATGAGTTTAACTCTTATCCTGTGATGAAGATATTCTATGGAGAAGATATTCTGAAGAGAAATCTGGAGAACTTTTGATTAGCATCCTAGAGGACTGAATGATAAAACTATAGTTCTGGTGTCCATTGAGAAGGCAGCAAATGCAGTTTATTGTTGGAGATAACTCTGGCTATGATTTTTCTCAACTGATACATTGCTGAAATATTTAAATATGTCTTTTGATTGTTTGTGACATTGTCATTAATTGCTTAGCTAGTAACATCAATGTTTGTCTAAGCCTTTGAGAATGGGGTTTTATATTGAGATGAATGAAAACTTATAAGAAAAATAGATTTCTTTGATTTGTTTATCAATTGGGTAGGTAATTGACTAATAAGAGAAATTATTTATCTCTATTTAATTTATGGGGAAAATTGGGAATAAATCCCTTGACTGCCTTACAACCTCTATAGAGAAATGATGAGGAAATGAGCCAGTGAGAGAGAGTGGTGGTTGGTTTGGATGTTAACTAGAATAGTTCACCCCACCCCACACAGTCTACATGAACATTGTTATCTCTAACCCTATTATACACATACTGTTACAACATCTAAATGTATTGTGTTTTGTATATATTTTTGACAGTCAAGGAAGTAGTTTATCAAATGATATTCCTCATTGTGTTACATTCACTATTAATGTGAATTTGAGGTTTGCAGAATGTCTTATTTAAGAGATTTAAACATTGACTATAGGTAGAAATTTACACTGCCCTCAACAACTCTTAACCGTGTCTTTAAAAGGTAAAAGACATATGATTTAGATACAAAGGGTGATACCATAAGCAAATTAGGAGAGTAAGGAGCAATTTACCTGATCTGTGGAGAAAGGAAGAATTTATTGCCAAATAAGAGATAGAGAATGAAATATAAGATGGATAATTTTGATTATATTAAATTTTTAAATTTTGCACAAACAAAACTAATGCAACCAAGATTAGAAAGCAGAAAGCTGGGGAACATTTTTTATAGAAAGTGTCTGATAAAGGCCTCATTTCTCAAATATATATAGAATTGAGTCAAAGTTTTAAGAATACAAGTTATTTCACAATTGACAAATGGTCAAAAATATGAACAGGCAGTTTTCAGATGAAGAAATCAAAGCCATTTGTAGACATATGAAGAAATGCTCTAAATGATCCTTGGTTAGAAAAATACAAATTAAAACAACTCAGATTGTCTAATATGACAGAAAAGAAAAATAATGAATATTGGAGAAGATATGAGAAAACTGGGTTACAAATACACTGTTGGTTGAGTTGCAAACTGATTCAACCATTCTGTGGAGAATAATTTGGAACTATACTCAAAGAGTGATCAAATTGTGCATACCTTTTGATCCAGAAATACCACCACTAGATCTGTTTCTCAAAGAGATCATTAAAAAGGTGAAAAGACCTACATGTACAGAAATATTTATAGCAATTCTTTTTGTGGTGGCAAAGAATTGGAAATTGAGGGAATGCCCCTCGTTTGGGGAATGGCTAAACAAGATGTGCTATATGAAGGTAACAGAATACTATTGTTCTACAAGAAATGACAAGCAAGTGGACTTCAGAAAAACCTGGAAAAACTCACATGCACTGATGCAAAGTGAAATGAGCAGAACTAGGAGAAAGAACAGCAACCTTATGAGATGATCAACCATGATTGACTTAGCTCTTCTCAAAAATATAATGATCCAAGACAAATCCAAAAGACTCATGATGAAAAATGCTACCCACATCCCAGAGAAAGAACTGATGGAGTCTGAATACAGATTGAAGCATACTATTTTCACTTTCTTTCTTTTTTTATGTGCTTTTTTTCTTTTGCTCAGTTCCTTCTTTCACAACATGACTAATATGGAAATGTATTTTACACAATTGCACATATGTAACCTGTATAAAATTGTTTACCCTCTTAGGGAGTGGAGAGAGAAGGGAGAGGGGGAGAAAATTTGGAACTCAAAATTTTATATAAAAAAGAATATTTTAAAAATTGTCTTTACATGTAAAAAATACTATTTAAAAGGCAAGAGAATATGAGGGAATTCACAGTTAAATGCAATGGTGGAAGAAGTCTGTATTGCAAGAAAAATAAGATTAAACTGCCATTTCCCCAGACAGAGTTGACTGTTATCTGTGAAAGTCTATGAGAGGACTAGGAGTTAGCTGTCATCTTGTGAGAGATTGAAACTAAGGAGGTTTAACTGTCTATGTGAGAGATTGGTTCTGAAGGGGGTTAACAAACATAGACAGTCATTTGGTTGGTTGTTGTCCTTCATTCTCAAAGAGGACCAAAATGACATCACTATGCTAGAGTCAAGTTTCAGTGTATCCGACTGTGGCTGATCAGACCAATGTGAGCATGGAATGCTCTACCACAGTTTGAGCACAAATAGTCCATGTGAACATTTGCGGTGGATTCTCTAAATTTGTACATCCTGCATTTCCTTTGACCTGTTTCAATTCTGCTTTGCTCATAAAGCACAGCACCTTCTCTGATGTGGGCCCGCCTTGCTGATCCAAAAAGAGGCTTTGACTAGGAGAATTGAAATCTTATTTTATGAAGTGAAATGTTATGGAGAATTCCTTAGACCTGAATAAGTATCCTTAGAGGACAATTTTCAGGGTTGAAGAAGAGTTCGTTTGACATCATTGGTGAGAATATTCCATTTCATATCTCTTTCCTCTGATATTTAAGAGCATATAAACTTTACCCCTTGAATATATATTATAAATACTTGTGTCTTTGTATTGTTATTTACTATTATAATAAATTGCATAAGCAGCAACAATGTTAAGTGTATGAGAGCAAGAGGAGAGGGAAACTGAGAAAAAAGTGTCTATAAATTGAGGTGCATACTCAGAGATAATTCATTAATGAGAGGATTTTGCATTTCCATTAATTCAAAGGAAAGGAAAGAAAACAGAATGCACCTCCTGTTTTTCTTAGAACCCAGGAAGAAAAAATATTAAGGAAATTAAACAATAGTAGCAAGAAATATGTAAGAATCGGTGTAGTAGTATGTGCATACACTGTCCATCTAACAACACCCTAGGGTTCAGGTGAAGACTCATTATCTCTAATTTGTTCTGTGAAGTTTGGATTCAGTCAAAGGGTGGTACTTGAGGACCTAGAGGACCACATGTGGTCTTGAGGCTGCAGGTGACCCACCCCTGCTCTAAACTGATTCAAATGGATTTAGCATTCGAATCTTCCCCAATCTGGCTCCACCCTACCCTTACAGACCTATCTTCTAGAATTTCTATTCCCATATACAAAAGTGTATGCTCTAAGCAAAGTGGGTGCTTTGCTTTGCCCTAAAAGCCTTATATGTGTTCTTACTTCTCACTTATATGTGTTCTTACTTATATGTGTTCTCATTTCTACATCTTCCTATCATTTCCATTATAGCCAGTCTCCATCCATTCTTCAACTATGCTACCCATCCAATCTCTCCGGCTAATTTCCATCTAAACTATCTATCCTTAATGGCATACATCAAATATCACTGCCTCCATAAAGCCTATCCCCCAATTGGAAGTGATTTCTCCCTCCTCTGAATTCCTATATCACTTTATACCACTCACATGGCATTTATCACAAGCTTCCTTGGATTGAATCACAAGCCGCTTAGGTACAGAGACAGCTCCTTGAGCATCTTTATATGCCCCATAGTTCCTAGTATAGTGCCTTATACATAGCATGTGTTCAATAGATAACTATTACATGAATAAATTAATGAAGTTAAACCTAAATTACAGAGAGAGGAAGAATGAGAGGGCTCTAATAGAAGTGATATAGCAAGAGAAAGGGAAAGAAACAGGAAAAGAGACAGAGACAGGCAGATAAAGATGGAGAGAGACAGAGACATAAAGAGAGACAGAGAGAAAGAGAGAGAGGAAGGAGGAGAGGGGAGGAAAAAGAAAAAGAAATAGTGGGGGGGAGGTGAGAAACAGAAAGAGTGAAATTCCTTCAGTTTTCACTCCTACTCAAACCCAAATTCACTTTTTTTAAAGGAAATTATTTATACATAGCAATAACTCTAACTCACCATAGAGGTTGGGTCAATAAACCGAACATTCTAACCCTGTGACTGGACCCTTTAACATAGAGGGCAGGGAGGGGAAATGAAGGGAGGGAGGATGGTTGCAGCAACTTGTTGCTAATTTTTGTCTTCAGATCTAACAATTTTAATGAGAAGACTGACTAAATACACCCCAGAGCTACCTGATGTGAATACATCCAATATGCCATGTGCAGTTAACTCAGCCTACCTAGTCTGTTTCATGATAATATCACAGTCCAACAATATATTTCTATTATGATCCTGAGCAGTCTATGGGACCTGGGAGACTCTGGGTTGGCCTCACCTGTCAGGAGGATGACTAAGCAAGGATATTCTAGGCATCTGTCACTTTGAGGCCCAGACCCAGAGGCAGAGCCTCTCTCCTTTTAAAGTTCCTGTTTTAGGATTTTCATGACAGCCAAATCCTGCAGGCTTTGGGATCACTGGTTCTCCTTACTGAAGATATTAAAAAAAAGAGCATAAGACTAGCAGTTGGGAGACCTGAGTTCTAATCCTGACATTTCTACTTACTGTGTGAGTAACCAGAAAAATCACTCCACTCACTAGCTGGCAGAGTGCTAGACCTGGAGACAGGAATGCTTGAATTCAAATCCAGCCGCAGATACTTCCTAACTGTATGATTCTGGTTAAGTCACATCACCTCTGTTTCCCTCAGATTCCTCATATATAAAATAGTAATAATAATAGCACCTACTTGTTATGAGGATCAAATGAGATAATATTTGTAAAAGTACTTTGTAAGCCTGAAAACACTATATAAAATGTTCACTATTCTTTTGGTTTCTACATCTGTGTAAGGAGGAGAGCATCCTTCTTGGCTATTTCCAGGATGGGTGGCATTGCTCATAAATGGTCAGAGCCCTAAATCTTCACGGGGGCAGGGCGAGGAGGGAACCTACTGTCTCAAGATCACATGTGACCCTCTAGGTCCTCAAGCACGGCCCTTTGACTGAATCCAAATTTCACAGAACAAATCCCCTTAATAAAAAGAATTTGTTCTATAAAGTTTGGACTCAGTCAAAAGGCCATACCAAAGGACCTAGAAGGCCACATGTGGCCTTGAGGCCATAGGTTCCCCACCCGTCTTAGACACTCCCTCTGGTCTTGTCCTCACTGCTGACAGGTTACAAATGAACAAACCACGTCTTCACCATTTACACAGCCCCTTCTCAGGCCCCAGTGGAGATCACTGAGTAGGAAATAGCTTGGATTTTTAATAAAGTCAGTCATTCATTAAAAAAAAAAAAAGTTTAGTTTCTTAGAATTTTCCCCTCTCCCTTCTCACTGCCCAGTGTCAATCTGTACGCACCAGCTCAACTTCCAATGTCTCACACCAACACGTAACACTCCATTCTCTACCTTTATTTTTTTTGGACTGGCTCTGCAATTTATTTCGTATAAGAGTGTAGTTGGGAACCTCCTCTTGCAATGCAAAGCAGCACACATTCTGTAACTTCAGAGTCACAGAGAGTTGTACAACTGTGTAATACTAATGAGAATTTCTCCAACCGATGCCCCACCCTCCCAGGAAGCCTGGTTAAATGCTAGTTAGAGTTCTCAGCTATTCCCATGCCTAGTGCCTGGAAGGAAGTCCTGTTTGTACAAACACGTGGTGTGGTGGTGGGGAAGCTCTATCTGGCAGACCCTCAGGGCAGCTGAAGCCTTTGTATCCTCTCCCACAGCTCCTACAAAACCAGTTTGGTGGGGCAAGAGGGCTGGATTTGGAGTAAAAGTATCTCAGTTCAAAACCTGGTTCTGTTCCTACCTGTACGACCTTGGGCAAGTCATGTGTCCTTTCTAGATCTGTTTCCTCACATATAAAAATGAGGAGCTTAGACTAGATGGCCTCTAAGGTTCCTTCCAACTCTAAGTCTGTGATCCTGAGGCCTTAGGGATCAGCTTCACTGAAAGTCAACCCATCATGAGCTAGTGTTTGCTTTCTCCGGGTCCCCCCAGCATAGTCAGTGATTCTGCTGCTATCCCACCCACAGTCTCTCAGTTCTGCTAATCTAGTTTTAGTATCACTGATGATTTTTAGGGGCAGCAGGGGGGCACAGTGGATAAGAGTGCCAGGCCTGGAGTGAGGAAGACTTATCGCTCTGAGTTCAAACCTGGCCCTAGGCACTTACTAGCTGTGTGACTCTGGACAAGTCATTTTACCCTATTTGCCTCAGTTTCCTCATCTGTAAAATGAACTGGAGACGGAAATGCCAAACCCCTTCAGTATCTTTGCCAAGAAAAGCCCAAATGCGGTCATAAAAAGCCTGATGCAATTGAAAAAAAACTGGACAGCAATAATGTTTTTAGGATTATAGGATTTTATTTCATCATTCTAGACTGCACATTGTTTTTACCTACATTCTTCCATTATCTTCATAGCCCAGCTGTGTAGTAGGTAGAGCAGGTAATATTATTATTTCCATTATACAGATGAGTAAATGAAACCTCAGGGAGATTTTCATTTGCCCAAGGTCACATATCTACTAGCAAGCTAGAACTTAGCTAGGTCTTCTGACTCCTGACTCAGTATTCTTTCCGCTAGGTCCTGCTGTCTCACAAACCACCACAGTCTTATTTGCTCTAGATACGTGGGTATGTGGGAAAATATTTCCAAGGCTGACTTATTACCAAATCATTCATTCGTTCAATAAACATTTATTAAGGGCTTACTGTATGCATTACACTGTAATCTGTGCTCTATCTGCCCTCTTATACTTGCTAGTTCATCAATCCAACGCCACCCACTGTTTGTTGTGCCATACAACTTGAGAAGAATTCCCACATGCCTTCCCATCCAGTGCGTGACAGGCTGTTAGGCAATTCCCCCAATGTCAGAGACAGTGTGGTCAGGAAATTCACTCATCTTAGAATCAGGTAATGCTTGTGTTCCATTCTCTCCTCTGATGTTTACCAGTCAGGTTATTATGGGCAAGCGGTTAAACCCCTCTTGGCCTGTTTCCCCATCCATAAAATGGGAATGATACTATCCGCATGGACCTATGACACAAGGTACCTATGACAATCAAGTGAGATAGTGTCTGTAAAGCACTTTGAAAACCTAAAATCTCTCTATAAAAATCAGTTAGCCATTGCGATTTCTTGCATTCTTAATGCTTTGCCCCATAAGATACCACTTGCAAGCAAACCTTGATTCCTGCTGTCAAGCAGAGAGGCTAGGCAGCTCAGAGAGGAGATTCGGAAAGTATCCTTTTCCAAATAACTCAGACATAAAGGGCTGAAGCGCCTGGCTCCCTGCTACAAAAACAGAGGGGCTATTTTCTGACTCTAATGTTGACTTAGCTTCTCCATAATTTATGTGAGCCTACAGGGCCCTTTTCCCTCCCAATTTATGACCACCTGTCTTGGGGGAGTATATAAATTACACTTATGACAATTTAAATATCAGTAAGAGATAAGAGAGAGACACCTAGGTTGGCTGCACTGTCTCACGGAGCATTAGAGGCAATTAGGCCCAGATTGTTGGGATAGATGAACACTTGTAATAGATCAGCACAAGGGCATCAGTTTCCAGTTGCACATTCTTATTGTGTTTACCTTTGTGCCTGGAGTCAATTATCTCCATCCAACAAACACACACTCATAAACGGAGGAAAAGCAGAAAATACAGAGGTATTGCATGGAGGGCTCTGGGAGCTGCAGAGGTACAAGAATCACAGTGAACTTTCTCACTCCAGAGAGCAAAGGTGACTGTTTTAAAGTCCAAGCCCCTACACTATCTGAGAGCGGGAGAGGAGGTAACATTTTAATGGAACAGCAGCCACTTCCCAAAGTGACTTGCATGATTTATGCATCCCAGCAGAAGGAAAATGTGAAGGAGCCAGTACTTTTATGTTTAAAGGAGTCTGGCTGCTGAGACCCCTTAGGAGAGTCACATAACAGAGGCAGCTAGGTAGTACAATGGATAGAGTGACAGGCCTGAAGTCAGGAAGAAATGACTTTAAATTCAGCCCCAGACACTTACTAGCTGAGTGACCCTGGGAAAGTCACTTACCCAATATTTACCTCAGTTTCCTCATCTATAAAATGGGGATAATAATAGCACCTACCTTCCAGGATTGTTGCAACGATCAAATGAAATACTAATTGTAAAGTGCTTAGCACAGGGCCTGGTACATAGTAAATATAATATAAATGTTGACTAGTAGTATAGCAGGAGGAGGAGGAGGAGGAAAACGAGAAGGAATTTGTCTTTCATTTTTTAAAAGAAACAATGACATCACAGGGTGAGGATTTAAATGAGGCAGAGTTTTACAAATCTGTCAGCTTCACCATCTCTTCCAGAGTCATCCAAGTCCAGTAGCAAGACAAAAAAACTGGTGATAGCCAGGGATATAGAGGATGACCTTGGCCGCTAGGTGGCACAGTGGATAGAGTGCTGGATCTAACTCATCTTCCTGGGTTCAGATCTGGCCTCAGACACTTACTAGGGATGTGACCCAGGGGCAAATCACGTAACCCTGTTTCCCTCAGTTTTGTCATCTGTAAAATGACCTGGAGGAGGAAATGGAAAAACTACTCTAGTATCTCTCCCAAGAAAACTCCAAAAAGGGGTCATGAAGAGTCAGACATGATAGAACAAATAATACCAGCAGCAGCAGCAGCAGCAGCAGCAGTAGTAGTAGTAGTAGTAGTAGTAATAGTAGTAGTAGTAGTAATAGTATAAAGAATCCCTAGTTTGGAGTCAGGGGATCTGGTTTGAATATCAGTTCTGATACTCATGATCTATGTCCTTGGGCAAATCAATAACCTCTTTGAGTGCTAGAGTTGGAAAGACTTGAGTTCTAGTAGCTGCTTGAGTTTTTGTAACATCTTATTCCTTTCTAACAAATGTTGCTCTGCACCCTGTTCAAATGTAGCTCTCAGAGCTTTGTTTTGTTATGGCTAAGAATTTCACTAGTCACCTCCCAGGATTACCCAGTTGAAGGGAGAGAGCAGTGTTGATCAAATCACAATCACTATCTACCTAGCATTTCTATAGTGGTTTAAGGTTTACAAAGCACTATTTTCTCATTTTATCCTCACAACAACCTGGAAAGGAAGATGTTCTTATTATCCCATTTTATAGGTGAGGAAACTGAGGAAAACAGGGTGAAGAGACTTGACGAAGATCACACAGCTAGTAAGTGTCTGAAGTCAGATTTGAACTCAGGAAGCAGTCTTCCTGACTCTAGGCCTTGCACTCTATCCATTGCCCCACCTAGCTTCTTCTAAATTATAGGTGCGTTGAATTTAGAACTAGAAGGTACCTTAGAACAGTATCTAATCTACTTGTTCCCACATTTTGCAAATGAGGAAAATAAACTCCAAGGAGGTTAAATGATTTGCCCAAGGACACAGCTCATGAGTTACAGAACTGAGATTCAAACTGGATTCCCTAATTCCAAATCCAGGACTTCTTTATACTATGCCAAAATGCCTCTTATATGACTCTTCTTGGTATATGGAAGACCAGGAGGGTCACAACACTTATCCTCATTTAACACCTGCACTATGCTGGTACATGTTCCCAACTCTCAACCCTTCTCTTGGCCTATGGAGTTTGAACAATCAGATAATAATGCTTGGATTACTGAAGTGTGCTGTCATGATCAGCACAAAAGAGTTCAAGCCGGGAGAATTCTTCTCAAAATACGCACTTCAAAGTAATCCCCTTAAGGCAAAAGACTGTGCACAGAATTTCTTTCTACTTCCATTTAAGCATAGTAAGAAGAATGTGGTAGTACTTGCCTGTAATCACTACTAGTAGGGGGGAAGTTGAGGCTGGGGGATCACTTGAGTTCTGAGCTGTGGTAGGGCAAATGGTGACTGGCTGTTCACAATCAATCCAGCACCAATATAGTCAGCCTCTTGGGAACAAGAGCCCATCAGAGAGGAGAAGAGAGGAGGGGAGGGGAGGAGAAGGGAAAGAAGGGGGGGTGGAGGGGAGGGGAGAGGAGGGCAGGGGAAGAGAGGAGAGATTTTAAAAACAAAGATATCTGGCCTAGATGATCTTTGAAGTCCCTTCCATCACTAAATCTGCAATCCCATGAACACTTGATTTAAGGTCTAGAGTCCTGGGCTTAAATCCTAGCTCCACTACTGTGTACATAACCCTGGCCAATTCACTTCATGTGAAATAAGGTATCTAAAGCTTTTTGGAAACCATAATGTGATATATAAAAGTCAGCTGTCATTATTATTATTCACCTCTTTGGGTCTAAGTTTTCTCATCTAAAAAATTAAGGGGTTACCCTAGTTAGTCTCTAGGATCCATTCAAAATCTAAAATCCTGCAGTGCTAGGTATTGGGTGGTATCTGTCCTGGATACACAAATCTAAGAGTAAGGTGGCTTTCTGTTTTGCCATACCTCCTTAGTGTTTCCAGGGGTTCCTTCCTGTCCATGATGCCAGTGTCTGGATCTACAGTTGTTAAAATGCACCTAAATAAAATAAAACAAACATTAGATTATAGTTGGAAATGAATGACAATGCCTGCTTCTTCCAATAGTGTAGAACACTTACCTGCCACAAGCCATTATCCTTTTCATTTCCACATCACCGATGAAGATTTTATTCCAAGAATCCTAGGAAATAGGCAAAATTCACATTTATGTCATCATTCCTAAAGCTCTTGTCTTGAACACCCAGAGTAAAATTGCTTCTAAATCCTTTAGCACAAAGTGACAAGAAGAATATGATGCTAACACCAACCACAACTTACCTCTTATCATTACAAAGCAATTTCATATACAATACCTTCATCTGATCCTTAAAAGAACTGCAAATATTATCCCCCTTTTATAGATGAGAATATTGAGGCCCAAACAGGGTAAGAGATTTGTTCATGGTCATAGAGACAGTAAGCAAAGAATTCAGGACTTAGATTCAGGGTTTCTGATTCTTAATTAAAAATTCTTTCAATTATTACCAAGTATTTCTGGGAGACTGGAACACATGGATAGTCTTCTTTTCCTTGCCCTGCCTTTGTTACATGCCACTCTTCCCTAAACTAACAAAAATGCTCTCTCTTCCTCCTTTTAATTCACCCCCTATGTGCCCAAAATCTGGCTCAAAACTCACCTCCTTTAAACTGGCTATGATTGAATAAGATATTTGTTAAGTGCTCATCACAGTACCTGGCCTTTAACAGGTGTTTAATAAATGCTTGTTCCCTATGTGATTTTTGGCAATTCATTTACTTTCTCTGAGTGTCAATGTCCTCACCTTGGACCAAATGATCTCATCACTTCCAGCTCCAATAATCTATGAAATGATGAGTCTATTTTATTGATGAGGGCATTCCACCATCTACCATTTTATTCTGTGTGACTCTGGGCCCTTTTTTCCACAAATTCTCCATAGAGAACTCTCCTAATAAAAGTGTCCTTGTTCCTTCAGTTTCTTGAGAACACACAAGGCTGTCCATCTCCTGTCACTATTCTCATGATATGACCAGTCCACCTCCTTGTGCAGTCATGTCTTCCTTACAGTTTTTAAATGTTTCTTTTTATGCAGATATAGGAAACATGCCTTGTTTATACTTATTCAAGGAAAGCCTACATTTCAAAACAGTCTCCCATTACATCCTGGGTCGTCTCCAATCATCCTGATGCATATCTGGTCACTAGACCCAGATGGCTCAGGAGGAGAAAGTGAGGCTGGTGACCTACACAGCCCTCCCTCACTCAAAACAAAGTCAAGTTCAAGTCAAGTCATTTCTCTTATATTTTCTTCAAAAACAAAGGATGAACACAATCAACAACATTTCAAAACACTTTAAACCAGCAAGTATTTCCTGGGCACTTACTATTCAGAAGGAACTGTCCTAGGAATCAAGAGAGATATAAAGAAGTATAAGCCGCTGTTCCCTCCTTCAAAGAGTTTACAATCTATGTGAGATCATGAAGTTCATAAAGAGTTAAGAAAGACAAATAGTTCAAGACCTCAGTCACAAGATACTCAAAGATACTTGGTCCTTGATTGTTTGTCAGATGAAGGAGGAGGATACCAACTGCCACGGAAGTTTAGAGAATGAATGGTCACAGACTCTAAAAGATTGGTAGACTTGTACTCTGAGTTCCCACTGCTAGGGAAACACCCCAAGAGGGTCAAACGTAAAAAGTTTCTATATATGCTAAAATATTAATTGTAATATTTTTGTGGTAGTAAAGAACTGGGAAAAATTAGATGCCCATCAACTGAAAAATGGTTGAACAAATTGGGTCTCAGATATTTAAAGAAATATTAAATTTTCCCTTAAAATTTAAGGGAAATTAAAAGAAATTTCTTTAGCAATGACATAATGAAGAATTCAAAGAAAGGAAGATATATGAATTGATGCAGAATGAAGAGGCAGAAAAACAATATGTACAATGACTACACTGATGGAAGTGGAAAGAGATGAAATTGAAAGCTATGCAATTATAATGATAAAATGCTATAATGAGATGCTATGAGTGTGGAATCTTACATACAATGTCAGATGTAGTCCATGTGTCTGATAGGTTTGCTGAACTGCTTTTTTCTCTCTTTTTTAAAATCTTTGTTACAAGGGAAGGCCTACTAGGGAAGGGGAAAGAATGGAGCGAAAGGGATATTTCAGAAATGAGATAATACATGTAACATGTTTTGTAAACCGTGAAGTACTATGTAAATGCTAGCTATTATTATAATTATGTTCCAATAAAAGGCTTCAATAAAAAATTAAAATAAAGTACAAAGCTAGGTATGATGTAAACAGCTTGAAAGAAAGATAGAGGACATCCTACTAGAGATATTCCAAATATGTTTAACAGAAATCAGAAATATAATAGGAGACGAAGCAGAGCTACACTCTGTAGAGCCCGTTAGCAATGGGTGCTGCATGCCTAGAGTGTGATGGGGAGGGCAGCTAGGTGGTGCCATAGGGCATAGAGCGCCAGGACCTGAGGTCAAGAGACTCATTGTCTTGAATTCAAGTCTGGCCTCATACTTCCTAGCTGTGTGACCCTAAGCAAGTCATTTAACCCTGTTTGCTTCAGTTTCCTCATTTATAAATGGAGAAGGAAATGGCAAACCACTCCAGTATCTTTGCCAAGAAAAACCCAAATGGAGTCACAAAGAGTCAGTCACAAATAAAATAAGAGAACATCAATGATGGGGCAAAGGTCACATTCTACAAGTGATTGAAAGGTTCACCTGGGTTTTTGGCTTCCTGTAGATACATCCTTTATCAGTCTGATGCCATCACTTACCTACCATGAGACAGAATACTTTCTCAAAACACGGCTTTAATTGAGCTAATGTGCACACTATATGATGTGCATATTGCTGTACTGAGGGGAAAAAAAACAGGAAAAATGTTCCTTTCCCTGATTTCTTATACCAGAATCAAGGGAGCGACTCTTTAGCAAAGACCTATTCTGTCTAGGATTTTACCACATGGGGGCAATGTGGTCACAAAAAAAACCTGAAAGCTGCAGCAAGAAATGAATAATGTCATAGGGATAGAGACTAGGTCTGTATTTTTATTCATATAGGGAATACCTGGTGAAGGAAATTCTATCAATTCAAGTAAACACTTTCTTTGCAATTTGCAGTATTAGAGGGCTGTCTAAAAAGCATTCAGTCAACTTGTCTGGGGGCACAGTCAGTACATATCACAGGTGGGACTTGAACTGGGTCTTCTTGGCTCCAAGGCCAGCTTTCAATTTCTCCAACAAAATTACTGGATCATAAATTGAGACCTGGAAACGGTATTCTCCTTTACTTTAAGGATGAGGAAACTGAGACCAAAAAAATTTAAGTGACTTGTCCAAGGTCCTTTGATTCCAAGGCCAATGCTTTTCATTCATCATTCATATATGCCTCTTCCTTCAATAAATGTTTACTCATAACTTATGATGCATCCAATTTTCTTGGTAAAAGATAGTCCCTGCCCTCAAGATTTCTTTACTCATGAAGCCCTCTTCCCAGGTAAGCTTGGGTGGTTCTCAGAAAGACAGCCCTGTAATGCCATGCACTGAATGTTGCATACTCAGAGGAAAACCTGATTTCTGATTCATGGAGAGACTTCTGGTTAAGGAAGATTCAGAGAAGAAAAAAGAGAAAAGATGAGGGGAAAGGAAGACCTAGACTCTGAACGGCAGATAGGAGATCTCCCCAGATGTCTAGGCAGGCCAGTGGTAAAAGCCAAAACCCCTACATGTCCCTTGATTCCCAGCACCTGAATCCCAGAGACTGCTAATATAAAAATTGCTCCTGAATCAAAGAACCCCTTTAATCTTGATCAGTCTATCACCTAGAGTACCTAGGGCAGTGAGGTGGCATGGTGGATAGAGCACTGGGCCTGAAGTCAAGATCTAAGATCAAATTTAGCCTCAAACACTTACTAGCTGTGTAACCTTGGTCAAGTCACTTAACCCTTTCTGCCTCAGTTTCCTCATCTGTCAAATGAGCTGGAAAAGGAAATAGCAAAATACTGCAGTATCCTTGCCAAGAAAATCTCAAATGGAGTCACAAACAGTCAGATATGACTGAAACAACTGAACCACAAAAGTTTATCACCCAAACTAATCTGCATTACTTTCTTTAATTTGTTTTATTGCTTGCTATGATGAATGTTTTTCTGTTATCTGTGATTATCTTTTCTATAACAATTATTTAATTGGAGGAGAGCTAATATGGCTGAAATCTAGCTAACTACTATCGTCCCAATCTGGGGTAGGACTACTTCCCATCCAGAGCAACCAGATAAAACCCAAAACATCATATTACTTAAATTAGAAATATCTGATGTCTAATTGATTTAATTCTAGTCTAATATTCCTCTTAAAGACAGCAAAGCAAAGGAATGATCACCTAGTTATAGCCATCTTCCTACTTTTCCACAAAGGCAGAAAAGCTAGTCTTGCTTGGGGAAGTAGAACTAACTATTTCAGATCTCTACTTATAAATCCCTATCCTATGTACCCTTTGTTCCTGTGGCCCAACAACATGATCACCACCTTGACCACCAGCTCCCCTTACACCCTGATGGAGACAGTTTCTTACAACATTCTGTTGTCCAGAGAACTTTTTACGCTCAAGCAGGGGAGTTCAGGTATTTTTTATATAAATTTTTGTCTAGGTGGTACAGTGGATAGAGCACCAGTGCAGGAGTCAGGAGGACCTCAGTTCAAATCTCACCTCAGACACTTGACACTCACTAGCTGTGTGACCTTGGGCAAGTCACTTAACCCAATTGCCTCATCCTGGGCCATCTCCAGTCATCTTGATGAATATCTGGTCACTGGATTCAGATGGCTCTGGAAGAGAAGTGAGGCTGGTGACCTGCATTGCCCTCCCTCACTCAAAACAAAGTCAAGTGCAAGTCATGTCATCATTTCTCTGATGGCATGGTCTTCTTTGGCAATGAAGGATGAGCACACACACATAAATTTTTATTTGTTATTATTATTTACTATATAAGCACAATTCAATAAATATGTATTAAGTACCTATACTTGTAAAACCTAGTTTCTAAATACAAAAATAAATAGAATACAAGCTAGACTATGAACCATAAAAGAGGTATAAACAAAACATTTTTGGTGCTCAGCACAGAGTAATCACTTCCGCTTCTGCTTGTGTAATCAGCTCCCTCGTGAGAGAAAGCCAATGAAAACTAAGTCTAGAAGAATTTCAACTGCTAAGTGTCACATAATTGGGGTGACATGTAAAAGTAGCAATACAAAAACAAAAAAAATAAAAATAAATCCAGTTTTGCAGCAGAGTATGGCTTATGTAGAAAAAGAGTGAGAGAGATGAGACAGAAAGATAAGATTGAGACCTGAGGGTTGTACTGTAGAAAGACTTGAAATATGAGGCAAGAACTTGTACGAACTGCATTCTTCCACAAGCAACAAATAAGCATTTCAGCAATGCCCTCCTACATACATTTAAGCACACGGGGGCAATTTTAGATAAGCTGAGTTGGAGGTGCTGGTAGGAAGACAGGTAACTTGGGCTAAAGATTCTGGATTTTATCTTGAAGATAATAAAGAACCAATGCAAGGTACAATAAGTCATTGGAGCCATTGGAGTCATGGGTCCTGAATTTTAATCCCAGCTCAAGCCAACAAGCTCTACACTTACTACCTGTGTGAGGTCAAGAAAATCACTGAATTTTTCTGAACCTCAAGTTCCTCATCAGTAAAATGAAGGAGTTGGACTAGATGACTTCTATGGTTCCTTCCAGTTCTATGATCCTATAATGGTTCTCAAAAAAAAAAATTACATAGAAGACAACCAGTCCAGTGACCCAGAAACATAGGTTTGGAACTAGAAGGGAACTCTGAGGTTACATAGTCCAATGCCCCCAAAGAAGTTAAGTGACTTATCTAAGATCACACAGGATATAAGTATCAAAGGCAAGATTTAAACCCAGCTCCTCTGACTCTCAATTCACTATTCTTTCCACTGCAGCATATTGCTTCTCACAGTAGCCTTAGATAGACACATCTAAGCCTCAATGGCATCCAGGCTTCAAGGACAGATAAATATTCAAGTGTGGAGGCTAGCAGATTAAGCAGACCACAGTGATATGGAAAAGAGACTTCAAGATATCCAGCAGAAGAAAGGAAGACACCTTCCAAATTGCAGATCACCATACCTATTCTGAGTTTAGAATGGGTCTCCCTAGTTCCTAGCAGAGCTAAAATGTTTACTATCAAATACTGATTGCTGTAGCTCCATGACCCAGACTTCGGCTAGGAAGTCTATGATTGGGAGGGGAAAGAAAGTAGGAAACAAGAATTTCTATAAGCCACTACTATGTGCCAGACAGTGTGCTGAATGTTTTACATATGTTGTATCATTTAATCATCACAACAACCCTGGAGACAGGTGTTATTATTCTATACATTGTACAGTGAGAAAATTGAGTCAGAGGTTAAATGACTTGCCCAGAGTTACATACCTAACAAGTCTGAAGCTAAATTTGAACTCAAGATATTCTGAATCCAGGTCATCACTCAATCCAGTGAGCCACTTAGCTGTCACCAGCACCAGAGGAAACAGGTACTAAACCAAATGGTTTTTTTCCTGGCAAGGTGTATATGTGTATAGGACCTAGTTGGTTGCATTCCATGTGGCATACAATAGGTGCCTCTGTTTTTACTATTCATTCACTAATCTATTGAAGTGTATTATTTTAAAACATTATCTGAGTGAAGATGTGTAAACAAAGCAGAAGGGAAGCCAAAGGTTGAGGGGGGAAGGGATAGGAGGAGTTCATGGTATAAATAGGTGAGAGTATGAACCAGAGATTAAGCAATTGCATATTGGATAGATGGAGGAGGAAGGGTGGCTGGGCAGTAGTAATCAGAAAGAAAAATAAAAGCCAGATATGAAAGAGAACCTGAGATTACCTGGCAAGCTGTCAAACCTGGATAACTAGGAGCATGGTGGTATATATCATTAAGAAAAATACAAAAATAAGAAGAGAAAGCTACTCTAAGTTATGGTATGTAAGTTAACCATAAGTCGTACGTTGGAAAAAAATGCATCAAAACGGTTCTCTTAAGTGCATTCTTATGCAAGCAATAAACATGCATGTAAGTAATGATCTGTTGTATCAATTACCACATGGGAGCAAACTTGTCATAAAAATCAATGAGTTCTGTTTAACCAGATCGTATTTGAAATGCTGGTAGAAGATCAGGTGAGGTGGTTAGACTAGCAGGGATCTGGAAGTAAAGATTTTGGAGTTATCTGAATTGAAGGTCATGGGAACAGTAGTATAGAAGGAGAAGGGAAGGGCAATGCCCACAGTGGAGCAGTAAAAGGAAGAAATGGCAGTTTAATGGATTTTGAAATAGAACTGGGTTTGAATTCTGGCTCTGCTACTCAGTACCCATAAGAGCTCATTTAACGTCCCTGTGCCTCAGGTTTCTCACTTGTAAAATGAGGGCTTACACTGCATGACCTCCTGTTCTTGATCTATGACCCTGAGGTCCTAAATCACTTTATCTCTGGAAGCCTCCAGTTTCCTCACCAGTAAAATCAGGAAGACAGACTAGATGACCATTAAGGTCTTTCTAATTTATCACCCAATGCAGATCCTAGTGTCACTTATCTACTGGCCACTAAGTCATTCTCCCTCCTTTCTCAAGGACTTCCATACCCAGTTTGTAGATTTCCTTCCCATCCAAATTCCTATAAGAAGGCATGTATTTTGAGGGGTATACAAGTGTCGAGAGAAGACTAGTATTCTGGTGTGAAGGCACATGGTACATTGACCCCAACACAGTGATGTCATTTTGGTCTTCTTCAAGTATGATAGACAACAACTGAACACTATGATCCCTCAATTCATCAATCTCCTCACTGCCCATGACCTACTCCCCTTCTCCACATCACTGATGCAGAGGGGTGGTTATGCCCTTGATCACGACATTGCCCAGAATTGTTCCATTCCACGCTCAAATACTCAAGACTCCTTTATCATTCCTTCTCTGCTTATGCTCTTGAAAGTTTTCTTCACACTCACTGGGACCTCCAACTCCTCCTTCTTCAGTTCATCATTTCTGCTCCACTTCCCTTTCCTCCCTTCTCACTTTCACCTTCATGGTGAACCACTTTAACCTGACCTTCTCCATCCTTGGATCCCTTGCCTCCCTTGTATTATTATGTTCCTGCATGGCCATTCCCCAACCTCATATCACTCCAACCATTAGGTTCTGCTCTTACTTATGTACTCAAGCGGAAATAGAAGAAATTATGCCACTGAGTTAACTGGGTCCACTACACATTTATATTACTTAATCTCAACCGGGACCCCATGGCAGCAAAGCAATCTTTTATTCCCATCCAATTGATTCTGAATACCACTCCTCATAGGCAGAGCCAAACATTCCTTTCTCTCCTCAAGCTTCCATACCACTCCCTGCCCCTCGTCTCTCATGAGAACCTCACTTCATACTTTAGCAAGAAAACAGAGCTGTGAACACCATCTTCCCCCTTCTCTACATTAAAAAAAAAAAAAAACACCTTGAAATTATCCCCTACTCTCCTCTCTTCCTTTATTCCAAGCTCTATTTA
Organism: Notamacropus eugenii; assembly: GCF_028372415.1. Classification (NCBI taxonomy): domain Eukaryota; kingdom Metazoa; phylum Chordata; class Mammalia; order Diprotodontia; family Macropodidae; genus Notamacropus; species Notamacropus eugenii. Next base: position 416,169,792 of record NC_092873.1, read on the forward strand.
AAAAAAAAAATGAACCTTCTTCTTCCTACAGCCAACAATGTATTCTGCATGGACCCTTAATTCCATCTCTTCTCATCTTCCCCTGCAAAATGATTCATAATCATTCCCCCAGAGGTGTGCTGGAACAGTGTTAAATTTTTAGACAGCACCTGCCTCAGAAATTGGGCAATTATTGAAATTGTTTGTAAGCCTTGATTTGTTATTTTGTCAATTGTCTAGACTTGAGAAAGTATTAACAATGCAGTTTAAATGTTTTCCCCACTAAACATTTCTTAAAACACCCTTCAATGCTCTATAAAACTACCTTGAGCTTAGCAGAAGGGCAATGAAGGCTCAGGGAAGGAAGTCATCACCAGAATGCAGATCTAGTGACTGGAGGACAGCAACAACAAAAATAATTTGCACTTATATAGTGTTTTAAGGTTTGCAGAGGATTTTACATCCATTATCTCATTAGAGTCTGGCAAACTCTGTATCCTCCCTTCTCTAATTGTTAGTCTCCCTATCTGCTGGTTTCTTCCTTCATGCCAACAAACATGTCCAAGACTACTCCATCTTTAAAAAACCCTCACTAGCCCTGATCATTTCCCCAACCTATCACTCTCTATATATCTCTACCTCCTTTCAGAGCCAAACCCCGAAAAAAAAAAAAGTTGTCTGCAGAGAGAAAGAGAGAGTATAGAGAAACATTATGTACACTATACATATGTACATGATTATACAGACAGATTTTATCTAGAGACAGACAGACAGACTCAGCATAATTATGTATAATATTTGACTTCCAACCTAATCTGAGAAGTCCTATGTCTTCAGTATTTCTATACCTGGTGCTACTTTGACAAGCAGGTATGGTGAAAAGAGTGCTGGGCTAAGAATCCAGAGAGAACTGGGTGTGAAGCCTACCTCTGACACTAACTGTGAGGCCATAGGCACCTCCCCTACTCTAAGTCTCACTTTCTTCCTCTGTAAAATGTAGATAATGCAGCTTTTATGCCCTACTTCAAAGGGTGGTTGTGAAGATCAAAGGAGGTAGTGTATATAAAGTGTTACAACAACATTAAATCACAATATGAAGGTTAGTTAATATTATTATAATTATTCTTGGATAAAGGCAAAGGGTATAAGAGATAAGAAACAAATCGAGTGCTTACTGAGATATTGATCCAGAAAATGGTGGTGACCAAGTGGAAATGAACAAAGACTACAGTGTAGTGGGTACTGTCAGAGGGACCTTTATTTTTATAACCTAATAACACCTATCCAAACACTCCCCTAGGGGTAGACAAAACAGATCCTATAATATCCATTTTACAAATGAGGAAACTGACACTAAAATTTAGACATCATGACTCCTTTTCTTTCTATTAATAAGAGCTCTCCAGGAAAGCTCTTGAAGAAGAAGCTGTATTACTAGCAAAAGGTTGAGTTTAGAAAATAGAGGGAAAGGGAATGAGGGGAGGGGTTGATAAAACAGAGGGCAGATTGGGGGAAAGGGCAATCAGAATGCACTCCATCAGAATGCACTCCTTCTTGGGGTGAGGAGAGGGGAAAGAAGGGGAGAAAATTTGGAACTCAAAATCTTGTACAGGAAGTGAATGTTGAAAACTAAAAACGTAAAGTATGTCAACTAAAAAAATTTTGAGTAAAAAAAGGCTGAGTTTAAGATGGAATCATAGGATCAGATTTCAAACTGGAAGGAACTTGAGGTCAGCTGGTTCAACTTCCTCATTTTACAGATGAGGAAACTGAGGCCTAGGTTGGTAAGTAAGGTCACACAGGTAATAAGCAGCAAACCTAAGTCTTCTCTAAATCCATTGCTTTTTCTCCTCCCCCACACCGTCTACTTCACTTGCTCACAAATTACAACATCCAGAAATACAAGTGACAGAGAAGCTAAACAGACTGAAAAATAATGTGCAGTGGAGATGGCAGTGATTGAACTTGCAGGAGGTATCTGACAGAATCATCAAATGTCCTTCTCTTTCACCCACATATCTCGGGGATACCTTATAGTGTAGCATGCCAGGGGAGAATCATCACCATGGTTTCAACCAAAGGTGAAGCTACCCCATCACTGGGATGAAAAATCCTGAGTCATCCCAACTCAGGGTACTTATGGTGTAATGCAGAAAAGAGTTTATCTTAGTTGGAAAAAAAACTGAAATGTACATACCTGCCCTACTACACATTAAGCTTGAAGTTACCCTTGCTTGGAGATACTGTTTTCTTGGGCAGCTGGCTCAGAGTAAGAGCTCCTATAACAAAAACTCACATTGACATGGCTACATGTGTGTGTGAGGGGGTGTATTTGTGTATTCTCTATATAGCTATATATATATACATATATATATGTGTGTGTGTGTGTGTGTGTGTATGTATGTATGTATCCTAAATACAGCTATACATCCTGATATATAGAGTATACAAAGATCTTACAACAAGCTTTCCCACAAATGTAGTGCAATTTAATATATCCTCATTTTAGAGATGAGGAAATCAAGATTCAGAGAAGTTTTGCGGCCTAATAGAGCTTAAAGGTACCTTAAGCTGTTTCAACCTCCTTATGTCACAAATGAGGAAACTAAGGCTCAGAAAAATAGAGTCAAGTGGCTTGGGTATGGTCAATCAGCTAGTAAGTGTCAGAGGCAGAATTAGAACCCAGGTCTTCCTGACTTTAGATAACTTGCTATCCACTATGTTAAAATAACTCTTATCTTGCCCATGGCCACATAGATACTAAGTGAAAAAGTCAATACTTAAATCCAGGCACCTTAGCTACAATCCATGTGTTTTCTATGCTACCCTGACTTTCTGTAAAAATGAGAAGTTGGATTAGATGCTTCTGGGGTCTCTTCCATAACTTAATCTATGATCCTACAATGTTGGATCTCATGAGACAGACAAGGGAAGGAAGATAGCATGGCAGAAAGCATCTTCCCACCAAGATGCTACCTATGCCCCCCAGGCTTCCCTAGAGACTAGATTCAGGGGAGGTGAACATGAATTTTCTCCTGCTTCAGCCGCCTACACTGTTTTTTGAACTGCTAATTCTGCTACTGATGCTAAAGGTTCAGACTCATAGTGTAGAGGCCTATGTGACACAGCTAGGTGTGAAAAGAGTGTTGGAGTCAAAAACATCTGGATTTAAATGCTGCCTCTGAGATTTACTGGTTGGGAGATCAAGAGAAAGTCATGTAACCAATGTCTTTGTTTCTTCATCCGTAAAATAAAGATAATAACACCTATACTATTATTAGGTAGGTATCGCAATGAATAGAGCCCTGGGCCTGGAGTCAGGAAGACCTGAACTCAGATTTGGGCACAGATACTTATTAGTTGTATTACCCTGAGAAAGTCACTTAACCTCTGCCTGCCTTGGTTTCTTCAACTGTAAAAAATGAAAATAATAGCACCTGCCTCCCGGGAGTTTTGTAAGGATCATATGAGATAATATTTTTAAAAGCACTTAGCACAGTGACTGACACAGAGAAGAGGCTTGTTGTGCCTTACCTACTTCACCAGGTTGTTGTACACTTAAATTATATAAATACACCAAAAGGAAAAAGAACCTACTCTCTAAGTTATATCCTTCATAATGATATAATCAAACACTTGAGAGTGGAAGGTCTGTACCAAAAAAAACAGAAGGCACAAGTCAAAGAACAGGTAAGATGTATATTATTCTTTACCTCCTCGTAAAGCCCGCATCCTGACAGCACTATATTGGGTCGGAAGTTGTTAACTTTAACCTTCTTGTCAAGCCTGGAATTGAGGTCTGCCAGTGAAGCCTCGGAGAGAATCATGAAAGGGCTGGCATCAGCGTAAGGGATCTGCACAGTGAAGAAGGGGGATGAAAGCATTAGTGTAAAATACATAAACATGCCCCAAATTTGATTACAATTAGTACAGAAGCACCCATGTGTGCATGTAAATGTGCATTGTGTAAACTATTCTTTTCTCAAAAGTAAGTTAAAACTCAGTAACTGGAACTGAGATATCTATCTGCAAAAATGGCTTTAGATTTGCTTTCTCAAAGTGTTCATCTGTATGTATGCATGTATGTGTGCTGTGTGTATTCATAAAGAAAAATTATAAAATAAGCTCTAAAAAAGTACATGCTCATTGTATATCTATTTCTCGATTTCTACAATTCCTGTAAGAGAATGAGAATAGTCATCTAGAAGCCAATCTGTCACTAACAAGCTACGTGACTATGGGCAAGTTAGCTAACCTCTCTGAGCTCCCATTTCTTCATCTTTGAACTGAATCACATTGGGGATTCTTAACGTATTTTTTGTTTCATGGATCCCTATGATAGTCTTATGGATCCTTCAGATTGATCAGAATAATTTTTTTTTAATAATTGAAGGAAATGCTCACTTTCAGTTAGAGGTTAATGAAAATGAAGATGCAATTATTTTCCCACCCAAGGTCACAGGGTTTCTGTAATCTCTCCAGGGACACCAAATTCTCTGGACTAAGCAATCTTTTAAGGTCACCTCCAGCTCCAATATTTTAAAGATATATAAGAGTAGCCTAAAACATGATTAACAACTTGTAAATTGCCCAACATCCTTTCCACCAGTCAAAACATTACATTGATTGATTTGTCATTAATAGGCACATGATATTTCCCTAGTTCATTTGTACTTATTACAAGTCTTATTTGCCTTCAGACTTAGGGCAGCTGGGTGGTACAATGGATAGAGCACCAGCGCAGGAGTCCAGGAGGACCTGAGTTCAAATCTCACCTCAGACACTTGATGCTCGCTAGCTATGTGACCTTGGGCAAGTCACTTAACCCCAATTGCCTCATCCTGGGTCATCCCAGTCATCCTGAGGAATATCTGGTCACTGGATTCAGATGGCTCTAGAGGAGAAGTGAGGCTGGTGACCCTCTCTCACTCAAAACAAAGTCAAGTGCAAGTCATGTCATCATTTCTCTGATAGCATGGTCTTCTTTGGCAACGAAGGACGAACACAGGCCTTCAGCCTTATTTCTTTGAGGATCAGTCTGATTTTTTTCAACTTTTAAGTCAATAACTGTATAAAGCACATTATAATTCAACACAACGGCAATGACAGCCTTAGAATTTTGTAATCAGAGTGATATTCCACTATGGGGTGAGGAAGACAAATGAAGATCAAATAATATATTTGTAAAGCTCTTAGTGCAGTATTTGGTAAAAGTAGGTTCTATATAACTGTTCGTTTCCTCTTCTCCTTTCCCTCCAACCTTCCATCATGGATGGAATCACATCTTATACCTAAAGAACAAAAATATTCACAGATAAAATATTACCAGTTTCTTTGTCTTCAAACTACATCAACACCACAGCTCTAACAGGAATAAGAAGACAGAAACTTAAGGAAGATAAAATTTCAGGTGTTCAAAATACAAAACAGCAATCAGTGCCAATATGACAAAAATAGTATTTTTAACTCATTTTCCTGTGCTACTGGAGATAATGTGGCTACTCTGGCAAACATCTGTCTTAGGCATAAAAGTGATTTAATGGCCAATGGAAATTATACACCATTCATCTCAGGAACCTAGAAGAAAATAATTTACAAATTGACATGCCAAAAGAAAATCATTCTCATCTAACCTTATCTGTTGGCCGGAAATAATCCAACTTATCTTTGGAATTTCTTGGCCGCATGTGAGGCTCAAAATGTACCAGCCGATAGGGTTGAGTCTTCAGAAAGCTAGTAATCCATTGGGCTGCCTCATCACCACAATCTCTTCCCTCAATCTCAAAGCCATGAACTCTACAGGAGGCAACAAAAGGGAAAAGTTAGAATCTGGAACTCAGAACACACACTTTTTAAAATCTAGACATGACATTGAGCAAAGATATATTCTTCATTATTATTATTTGCTACTTCCTTTGCCCTCAAAATAGTAGCTTTGGACTCCAAAGACAGGTTAAGTAGGGGTTCAGAAGACCTAAATTTTAATCCTGGCTTTGACAAGTCACACTACACAGGTACATTTTGTGTTTCATTTTCCTAATACATAAAATGAGAGTATGAAGTATTGGTTGATGACCAACAAATATCTGTTAAGCACCTACTATGTGCCAGAAATTGCATTCTTGTTTCTACCTCCACAACATCTCTTGCATCCATTCCTTTCTCCTCATTCACATGGTCATCACTCTGGTTCACACTTTCATCACCTCTAGCCCGGTCTATTATAATAGCCTCCTTTGTGGTCTCCCTGCCTCCCATCTCTTCTCTATCTAATCCACCATCCACATACCTGCCAAAGTTTTATTCTAAAAGCAGTTGACCATGTCATTCCCTGCCTCAGAAAATTCCAGTGCCTCTTAGGAAAAATAAAGATTCTATGCTTAGTATTTAAAGCCCTTTCCCAATCCAGATCTGACCTAATTTCCCAGACTTACTACATACTACTCTCCCTCATGCACTTTACATTCCATCTAAACGAGCCTTCTTGCTGCTGTTCAAATTTACCATTCCATCTCCTCTCTCCATTCCTTAGAACAGCTTCCCCCATATCTAACATGCACCTCCTCTTCCTCTGAGGCTCACAGAATCTCTGCCTTCCTTCAGTGCTTAGCTCCAGTGTTGCCTTCTACCAGATCAACCCATAATAAACCATACCCCTGCCAATTGCTAAGGCTGCTCTCCAGGAAATGCTTTGTATCAGCCTGGTGTCTATGTTTTATTTGCTTCCATCTGTATCTCCCTACAGAAGAACATAAGTTCCTTGAGAGCAAAGACTTTCAATTTGTTTGTATCCTCGGTATCTAATAAGTTGCACCTGGTACAAGGTAGAGATTGAATAAATAGAGGTAAGGAGATTCCCAACTGGGAATTATCTACCAAAGGTGTCAAACGTAGACCTCAGGCAGCTCTGTGCTCAGGCAGCCTGAAGCAGATTAGAATACAACTGGGAAAAATTTAACAAAATAAATAAAATACAGTAAAACATAGATAATGTTAATGTGTGGTTCTCAAAGTTAATATGCAGCCCAAAGGGTTTTTTATGTATGCTCTATTGCCTTCATCCCACCTTTCTGTTTGAATTTGACACCACTGGTGGACAAAATTACAAACCTAGACCAAAACTAAAATGTCACTCAAGGCACTTAAGATACAAAGGTTAAAAAAAAAATCAAATAATATATACCCACCAGGAGCCTACCCACTATAAACGGAGAGAGAGAGAGAGAGAGAGAGAGAGAGAGAGAGAGAGAGAGAGAGAGAGAGAGAGAGAGAGAGAGAGAGAGAGAGAGAGAAATGTGAAATTATAGACACAGTATTTTATTATCCTCTTCTTTCAGGGCTCAAGTCCCTAGTGAACAGCCTTCTCTGACTGTTGGTGTTCAGTCATTTTCAGTCATGTCTAACTCTTCATGACCTCATTTGGGGTTTTATTGGCAAAATATACTGGAGTGATTTGCCATTTTCTTCTCCAGCCCATATTACAGATGAGGAAATCAAGGCAAACAGAGTATAGTGACTTGCCCAAGGTCATATAGCTGGGAAGTATCTGAGGCCAGATTTGAATTTAGGAAGATGAACCTTCCTGACTCCATGCCTGGCACTCTATGTACTATGCTACCTAGCTGCCCCATCACCTTCCTTAATCCACCCTTTTAAGTGTCCTCTCCCCACTCAATTTTCCCCAAGTTTCTTTGTCTAAATCTATCTTCTTTTCCCATCATACCCTATCTTGCATTATACCCATTCTCACATCATATACCATGAGAGAACATTTTCTTCTTGAGGGATTCTGAGAAGACTTTATGAACAGAAGGAAACCTAAAGCCTTCAAACCCTTTCAGAACTCTACTTTCAAAACTGCCTTCAGAGTTAGACCAGATCCTAAGATCATAAGTGAAAAGAAAGAGATTTCAAAAGCCATCCAGTTCAGCTTCCTTATTATACAATCAAGGAAACTGAGGCCAAGACAAGCAAAAGCATTTGCCTAAGACTACAAAGACAGTGAGCAACGAGAAGCAAGATCCGAACCCCATTCCTCTGACTGGAGACAGCAGCACTCTTTCCTCTGTACCACACAACCAATTTCTCATAACACCCACCTTGTCTGGATGTGCCAAACCCTTAATCAGTCAATCAACAAGCATTTGTTAAGCACCTTCAAGTCCCTGTCACTTTGCTTGGGATTCTTGGGATACAAAAAAATGAAACAATCCCTGACCTCAAAGAGCTTGCATAATTAAAGGCACTCTCTCCCTCCCCCTCTGCCCCAACCCACCACTACACACACACACACACACACACACACACACACACACACACACACACACACTTTATTCACCAGAATAACTTTTCTCTATATCAAAAAATAAAACTTCCCACCAAAGAACTAGGATTACTAGGTGGCACAGTGGGATTAGAATGATGGACCTACAGTCAGGAAGACTCATCTATATGAGTTCAAATCCGGTCTCAGACACTTATTAGCTGTGTGACCCTGGGCAAGTCACTTAAACCCATTTGCCTCAATTTCCTTATCTGTAAAACAAACTGGGGAGAAGGAAATGGCAAACCACTCTAGTATCTTTGCCAAGAAAACCCCAAATGGGATCACAAAAGTCAAGTACACTTAAAAAATGACTCAACCACATTACCAAAGAATAGAGAATCACCAGCACTGCAAACATTCCAAAGAATGAACTATAAGCCATTCCAAAGGAAGAGTTCCCAAAATGTTTGTGATAATCACAACACCAATGAAATAATTTCATAGCCTCCTAAGAGAACTAATCTAAATGATACTCATTTAGAGGTACAAGATCCAGTGTGTTCAATCTAATATCAAATTATCTTCTAATCATACCTTCTACAGTTCCCCTCATTCCTTTCCCCTGGACTCTACCATGGCAGTATTTAGAAGCCAACTATCCAATTATCACTGTCTTGGGCAATAAAGTATCAACCTATTAATGAACATTAAAAGAAAAAAGAGGATTTGGGAGAATGGGGAGGGAGTCAGAGTAGTTTAAGAAGAGGAGCAATAATGGAATGTAGAGAAGACAGCTGATGTTGCCTTAGAATTTACATTTAAGTCAATTGGGGGGAAGGGATAGAGAGACATAAGAATTTCTACTCTCTCCACTTACCAATAGTTTCCATAGTAAGTATTCTATAAGCACTTATTTTTATACACACATACTGAACTAAATTTGATGAACAGAAATGGCTCTTCTCACCCCAGCCCAAGTGTAGAATCAATCAGATGAAGACTCAGTTGTGGAATCACAGAATCTCAGAGTCAAAGGGGGAAACTCCAGAGGCCATCGAGTACAACCCGTTTCAGAACAGTACTACAACATCCCTGAATGATCATTCAATTTCTTTGTAAATATCCCTCATTTGGGGGAAATCACTACCTCCATGCTACAACTGGACAACTCTGATCATTAGGAAGTTTTTAAACAAATGGAACATCCCCAAACTGAAGAAGCAGACCACACTGAGTCTGCAAATAAAGCTAAGAATACAAAAAACACTTAGGCCTGGGCCATCTGGAATACAGAAAATGGACAGAGACTCTATCACCTCAATTACAACCCTCATCTCTATTCTCTTCTGCCCTAGCCTGGCTATGTTGTTGGAGATCTACACTCCATTGACAAAAAAAAATAATGATCAAGGATATAATATATGTAATATACAATATACACACGATGATCATCATCATCATAATAGCTGCTAACCTTTATATAGTGTGTTAAAATTTGCCATACACTTCACATACCTTTTTCTTGATCATCTGATTCGAGGGAAGGCATAGATGCAGTTTTGTTTTTAAAAAAAGATCTGAAAGGTTTAGTGCACTGCAAACTCAACATGAGTCAGCAATGTTATGTGGCAGTTCCCCAAAAAGGCTAATGTAATCTTGGGCTGTGTTAAGAAAGGCATAGCTTCAAGAATAAGGAGGCTATAGTGTCTCTATACCTAAGCCCTAGTTAGACCACATTTGGAGTATTATGTTCACTTTCTGGTGTCACAGTTTAAGAAGACCACTGATAGGCTGGAGAATGTCCAAAAGAGACCAAACCAGGATGGCAAAGAGTCTGAATTCATGCCTTCTGAGGATCATGAGCTGAATGAACTAAGTATGTGTAGGATGGAGAAGAGAATACCCAGGGGAACACAATTCTTGTGTTCAAGTGTGTAGAAGGCTGTCAGGTGGAAGAGGGATCAGTTTTGTTTGGTACTGGAAAGCAAAACCAGGAACCATGGGTAGGAGTTGACAAGAGGAAACTTCTAAATCAATTAGAGTTGGCCCATAATGGAAGAAGGAAATGGCAGACTACTCCAGTATCTTTGCCAACAAAACCCTTAAATAGGGTCCCAAAGAATTAGACACGACTGAAACAACTGAACAACAACAACGTAACAGAATGAGTGGCATTGAGAGGTGGTGGACTTTCCTTCCCTGGAGATCTTTAAACAGAGGTTTGTTGACCATTTGTCAGACATATTATAGGATTTCTTTGTGGGTACAGTTGGACCAGATAACCACTGACGTCCCTTCCTACATTCAAATTCAATGATTCTATGATCTTCACAATAACCTTATGAGGTAAATATTATTTTACAAAGAAGAAAACCAAGGCTGAAAAAAGATTAAATGAATTGCCTAGGATCACAATGTTAATATTTATCTGAAGCAGGATGGGAAACCAGGTTTTCCTGCCTCCAATTTTACCCAAGGTCCTAAACCCAAGATACTGTTCCCACCACCAACACCACTAACGGAAAGAAAACAATTTGACCTAAAAAATCAAATTTTAGTTTGGAACTTAGCCTCCTACTTCTTTTTGGTAGCAAAGACACAATTGTGGGGCAAAAATAGCTAGAAAGCAGTATTTCCTTTGGAATTCCCAAATAAGGACCCAAAGAGTAGTGGAGCAAAGCCAGAAGTGACCCTGACTTCATGAAGAATACCCAGAAGCTCTATAAATTAACTAGAAATCTTTAGATAATTATGTGTGGGCTCTGGTTACACATCTTTTATAGGAGGATGGTTTCCCCATTGAGAGCAAACTCAACCTTTGTCCAAAACAGTGGTGCTGACAGAGATCCTTAGTCTTAACGTTTGGCTGTTTATAAATATTTAACCTTTCAGGCCAAAAAGTTTACATGAGACCATGTAGAAGCAAGAAAATTTCTTCCACAAAGAGATAACTGAAGGTCAAATTTCATTAAAACAGCTCCAAAGGCATTTCTGTGAGTGAACTAAGATTTTTTTTTGGGGGGGGGGGCGGTAGGGCAGGGAAGTAATATTGATTAATATTGCTTCAACACACTAATAACCTCAGCTTTCCAAATCTTTAAAATCTAGAGAAACTGTTTGGTAGTATGTTATTTTTGTACCTTTTACCTATACCTAGCAATTATTTTGTATTTCTTCTCCTACATACAATAGGAGTTCCAAAAATTCTTCAGTGAGCTCTCTTTCCTAAAGTTTCTAATTTATTAAATGCATATAAAATAAATTCCCCAAAGAAAGAATATTAAAATTACCTCCCACCTCACCTGCACTTCCGCACCACATTTGTGGTAGGTGTTTCGATGGGCAGATTCAAGTCTTGGGTGTAGGCTGCACTGAGGGTCAGGGAGTCATTTTCACAGGTTAGGGAAATTAGCACCAGGCGGGGTTCCTGTCGAGCGGTGACCATGTTCCCTTCTTCATTGATGATGAGCCAAAACCTGCCATTATCAGAGCACAGAACCAGGAGGAACAGTGTGATAATCAGAGCACAATAGCACGGTACCCTGAAGCTATAGTTCAAGGAGAAAGAGAGGGAGAGGGGGGAGGAAAGAGGGAGAAAATATGGTACCACGCAGCAATGCTGAATTTATCTCGGATTTCAAGGTCCAATGATTATCCAATAAATGGTTACATAGCTACAAAGTACTATGAGCTGCTTGAGGTTATGGAAATTTAAAAGCAGGAAGTATCGAGTGATAGTATATAACTTGGGGAGAGAGCCACTCTTGGGAATTAGAAAGACCTGTGTTCATGTCCTATATTTGATATAAACTAGATGTACAACCATGGGATAAGGACTTAAGTCCTCAGTTCCCCAGAGTGAACTCTAAAACAATAAGTTACAGGTAAAGCGATCTGTGTGTGACTTTCCTGAAGTCTTCTAAGTTCAAATCTGACCTCAGACACTTACTAGCTATGTGACTGAGTAAATCACTTAACCCTGTTTGCCTCAGTTCCTCATCTGTAAAATGAGCTAGAGATGGAAAGAGCAAACCACTCCAGTGTCTTTGCCAAGAAAACATTAAATGGAGGTCACAAAGAGTTGGACACAAGTGAAACGACTGAACAACAACGTTATCTGTGTTGGTGGAGGGAGGTTTCTCACTATATGTTCCCTCCAGTAATGGGATTGGCTCTGGATCTCGGACCCACCAAACAATGGTGTGATAGAAAATGGTGTGACAAAGTTCTAAGCATGGATCAATTTATTAACTAGGCCACTGTTGTTGTTCAGTCATAGCTGACTCTTCCTGACCCCATGGACCACAGCACACCAATACACTCCACAGGGTTTTCTTGGCAAAAATATTAGAGTGATTTGCCATTTCCTTTTTTCAGTGGATTAAGGTAAACAGAGGTTAAATGACTTGTCCAGGGTTGCACAGATAGTAAGTGTGTGAAGCACTATTTGTACTCAAGTCTTCCTGACTCCATATCCAACACTCTATCCACTGGGCCACCTGCACTAGCTTGGTTAGCAATAACCAATGAACTGGATCTGTGGTCTCTCAAAAACCAAAGACCTCCAGTGAAGGAGGGCAGGTTCTTTTATAGTGATTAACAATGACAGAGCAAAAAGGAGCAACATAAGTGTTCTGACTGGCCAGAAAGTAAAGACCCTCTGACATCAGCTTGACATTACAATTGTTTGGATCTCTCCTTAACCACAAACGACATGTGTTTCAGCTCACCAGATAAGGTAGAACAATTCCTAGTGGTAGACATTTCAAGGAGAAGATGGGCTAAGTGTCATCTCAGGTCCTTCCCATTACATCACGGGGAGGGGAGATCAGTTCTCAGGTGACAGGAGTAATAATAATTGTAATCAAGGAAAACAACAAAAACTTGATCATTTTCAAACATAACCTAAGGAAATGACATTTTTAATTCACAGAAAACTTTGAAGGGCACTTCCTGTAATGAAATCACATTCATTTTCCTTTATTATCCACAGTGTGAAATAGCAGATAAAGTGTTGAACCTAGAGTGTAGAAGAATCTAGTTCAGATCCATTCTCCGAGGCTTACTAGCCAATGGTCCAGTCTCCTATTTTTACAAATGAGGAAACTGAAACCCAGAGGAGTGAACAAAATTGCCCAAAATCATACAAGCAGTAGAATTATAGTATCATGATTGGAAACCAAGTCCTCTGACTTGAAATCCAAAACACTACTTCCACTGCATCATATCAACCTCCCGGAATCAATCATTATTCAAGTGCTGCAATCTTATTTTCCAGAGCAGATTACTTTTTCTTCTTTCCCTTGCTGCTCACCTTTCATGTCTCTCATTCCTCCATTGGTCAAAGGAATGGGAAGGGTAGAAGAGGAAGGGAGTGGAACTCAATCTCTCCATTTTCCTATTTCTTCCAAAAATGTGAGAGAGATTGAAAATAATGGTCAAGAGAAGCTGAATCTGTGAATTTGTCATTACCCCAGGTTTCATGAAATGCAGGAGTGCTGACGTTAATTACGGACAACTAACCAGAATGGGCTTTTTCCAGTCCTCAACCATAAAAATCTCCATTCAAGGGTAAATGGATTTGAAAATGCAGGTAGCTGTCCAGTAGTGTCCAGCATAGGACTCCTGGAAGGTGGCATCAATGTTGTCTTTCCCCAATACATTCATAAGCTCCTTACGGGAAAGAATTGCTTTTTTTAAAATTACTATTACTTTTCATCCCTGGCATCTGCAACAAATGGAAGTGCCTTTTGGGAGCCAAATCCAGCCTCTTTATTTTATAGATGAAGAAAATGAAGCCCCAAAAGGTTAATGACTTGCTAAAGGTTATACAGTCAATAAATACCTGAGGTAACATTTCCATTTCCTAACTTTTAAGTCCAATACTCTGTCTACTACGACACTAAATAAATTTTTTTTGACTGATTGATTAGGGCAGCTAGGTGATGCAATGGATAAAGCAGTGACTCTGCAGCCTGGAGCACCTGCATTCAAATCTGGTCTCAGACACCAGGTGTATGACCCTAGGCAAGTCACTTAGCTCTGTTTGCCTCAGTTCCTCACCTGTAAAATGAGCTGAAGAAGGAAATGGCAAATGATGTCAGTTTGTCCAGAAAATTCCAAATGGAATCACAGATTCAGAGACAACTGAACAACAGATTGATTGACTGGTTTCACTGAGGTGGGAGGGCTGGGGGTGTGGGGTCGGGAGAGTGACCTGTTTTCATAAAGTCTTCTAAGTGTTCACTTTTGCCTGGGTCTGGCATTATTATTCATCACTGCATGGAACTCCCTATATGAGGGCTACCCTCATATATAATATTATAGAACAAGGCTCCCTACGCAACTGAAAGGAAATCCTTTTGCGAATTGCTTAGGGCAATAAATGCAAATTTAGTGACTGGCCCACGGTCACCCCTCTCCCTATAGAGTGAGAAAGACGTAACTTGAACACAGGTCTTCTGGACTCCCAGGCTGGCTGGTCCTCCAACCAGTGTGCCACAGTGCCTATACGGTGCTCTGAGGGCTGAGGTGATTTTTGAGTTTCCAACTGCTCAATAAACATATCACAAAATTGAATTTTCTATCCTTGGGACACACGAGGTGCTGCGGGGCCTTGGAGTAATAGTGAGCCACAATTCCTCAGCAGTTATATTGGGAGACTGTGAAAACAGCTAGGTCAAAATGTATTTTTGCATTTTGCATGTTAAGGTAGCAGCCTAAGCATCCCCGCCCACTCCCGATCCCAGGCACTGGGGCCGTGCGGGCGCCCAATGGTACCTGTCCCTCAGGTGGCCGCTGCGCAGCCCCACCTTCGTGCATTCAGCCTCGTTCACAGGCACCCCCTTGCAGGACTTGATGGGGTAGATCCATAGCTGTGCCACGGTGCCCACCTGCCGCAGCCGCCTCCTCAGCTGGCCCCCAGTGCTCCAGGCCGTGGCCCCCAGCGCCGCGGCGGCGGCCGCCAGTCCCAGCGCGGCTGCCACGAAGCAGGCGGCCCTAGACTGCGCCCAGGCTGGGAGCGCAAGGCGAAGGCGGAGCTCGGGGAGCCTGTGTCCCGGGAGGGTAGACGAGCCTGCTGCGCCCATGACAGCGGAGGAAAAGGCCAAGACTGTGCGCTAGTGAACGGCCGCGGGGCAGAGGAGAGCGCGGACAGCTCGCGGGGTCCCGCACCTACGGGAAATGGGAGCTGGAGCCCCAGGCTCCACCACAGACGTGGTCCTCGGTGGGAGGCGTGGGTCCTGGCCCGATGCCCCGAGTGGGAGGGGAGAGCCCTGCACCCTTTGGACAGAAATATCTGGCATTCTCCAGGGAGGGGGAGGGTTTGGTGTGAAAGTCCCTCTCAGCCCTGATCTGTCGTGCATCCTCTTCCTCACGTGTCCCCAACAAATGATCCCTGTCTCATCTTGACGTTAAGTTTCTTTATAAAAATTAAATTTTATTCTATTCTGAACACCCAAGAGAGCGGGCTTTTGTATATACCTAGAAGAAGGAAAGTATTGTATATTAAATTATCTTGGTATCAAGTTCCAATAGAACCGGGGCCACTGGCCTGCACACAAGGACCTCTGCAGGCTACATGTTGACTTAGTTTTTTAAAAAAAACAAAACATCGTGTTATCCATGTTTTATTATACATTTTTTATTTTGTTAAGTTTTTCCCAATTATACTGTAATCCCTTTGGGGCAGTATTCAGAAGAGTTTCCAGCTGTTTGACACTTCTGACGTACATCATACCTTAGAGACCTGCAGTTCTTTGTAAAATCCTTGTGTACATTGTATAGTTAGCTTGTCTACTTAAGCCCATAAGGATAGTTTGAAGCTTTCAAAGATGTTTTGCCTGTCTGGCCTTCCTTGTGTTCCTTTACTTTGAACAGGACCATCACTTCTTTCCTTTTTCTTTTTGCTATCAAGTCCCTAACCCCTCTTGCCCTCTCACCCATTTCCACTAGAAAATAAAAATAAAAGCAAAAACCCTGTAACAAGTATACATTTGTCAAGCAAAACAAATTCCCACATTGGCTGTTTCTGAAAACACATCTCTTTTTTCACCTTGATCTATTTACTACTCTGTTGAGAGGCGGGTTCATATTCTGTATCGAGAAGTCAACGATGGATCTTTTCATTATGGATCTGGTTTACTGGCAAATTCTTGAAGATATTTTTTTTATTGCTTGAAAATTTGAGAGTTTAGAGAGGAATCAGCAAGAATTGGAATTTTAAAACCAGGCATTGGGCACCTCCGATGAGAAATGTACTCCGTTCTGGGTGGCTTTGCAGATCCTGAACTCTGCAGCATCTTCATCAGTTTCAGGTTAGACCCTACTGAGTTAAATGTAAAGAAAAACCCAGGACTAAATGAGGAAGAAGCTATCAGAAAGGAGGAAACCACAGAGATAAAGAAATGGCACCAATAGTCTACAAAAAAAAAAAAAAAAAGATGCTTCTCTACCCTGCTTCCATCGAGTATAGCACACAATATTGGAATATAAGTAGCAATTATTCCTATTCTGGCCAAACACTCTGAGGGTCTTCCCCTCCCAGACTGACTCTTTTGTGAAGGCAAACTAGGACATCTTTTGCCTCAATTCTTACCTAGCCTTTAATTACCGAATGGGTGTTGTCTCAAACAAATGGACACCTAGGAAGGACCTTAGCTTAAAAAGGCCAAGGTCTCCCATTGCATCCCAGGCCATCACCAGTCACCCTGACCTATGTCTTACCACTGGAGTGGGATGACCGGAGGGGAGAATGAGACTTATGACTTTGCACAATTCTACCTCACTTAAATTCATTTCACTTGCAAGTCAAGACATCACCCTCCTGATGTTAATCTTCAAGAACCAAGGACAAACAACTACAAAGCACAGCCATATTCTACCACATTTATATACCATAACATATTCAGGAAGTACCCCCCTCAAATTCTCAGATTTGCTATTTCAAAAAGAACTATAAATATACATCCTTAGGGTTTGCTTTACTTAATTCTAATCCTTCCCTCATCTATTGTTGTTATTCAATCGTGAACAGCTTCATGACCCCATCTGGGGTTTTCTTGGTAAAGATACTGAAGTGGTTTGCTATTTCCTTTTCCAGCTCATTTTACAGATGAGGAAACTGAAGCAAACAGGGTTAAGTGAGTGGACCAGGGTCACAAAGCTAGTAAGTTTCTGGGATCTGATTTGAACTCAGGTCCTCCTGCCACCAGGACCTGCACTCTATCCACTTAACTGCTTAACTATCTTTCTTCTACTCTCCCCTTTCCTCTCTTTTTTCTCTCCTATTTCCTTGCTGAATGAAACGTATTTTTTTGTACCCAATTGTGTGTCTTCTTGCCTTCCTTAACCAATTTAGAATGAAGTTCAGGTGTTATCAACTCCCCACCACCACCTCATCCTTGTTTGAAGGATATCTGTTTGTATATTCTGATTATTTGACATAATTTCTCCTAACTTTCCCCTTCTCCTCCCAATATATTCCTCTTCCTGTCCCTTTCCATTCCTCTTTTAAAATCATCAAGATAACAGAACTACTTCTAGATGTTTTGTCTAATTAAACTGTCTTAATTATGTCAGTCTAATTCTGTCTAATTATGACCCCTGATAATGTCTGGCACAAAGGGAATATATGTATCATTTCCCTATGCCAGAATGTAAGTGATTTATCCTTGTTTAATCCTTTACCATTTTTCATTTGTGATTAAATTTTTATTTTTCTCTTAACGGCTATGTTTGAATTTCAAAATTTCTATAAAGTTCTGATCTTCTCATCAAGAATGCTTGGAAATCTACTTCATTAAAGATTTTTCTTCTGTAACATCATATTCAATTTTGCTAGGTAATTCATGGCTATAAGCTTTTTACATATGTGCATGTATATATGTATATATGTGTGTGTATATACATACATACACACACTTTTTTTTTTGCTTTGGCATTCCAAGCTCTCCACTTCTTTTATGATGGTAGCTGCTGAATCATGCATAATCATCAGTACTTGAATATTTGAATTCTTTCTTGCTGGCTGCTTAAAGTATTTTTTTTTCAACTTGAAAGCTCTGAATTTTGGCTGTAATACCTAGGAGTTTTCATTTGATAATTTCTTTCAGGAAGTAAACAGTAGATTCCTTCTATTTCTACTTTGCCCTCTGTTTCTAAGAGATCTGGGAAGTTTTCTTTTAAGATTTTTTGAAATATGATGTCTAGGTTTTTATTTTAGTTATACCATTCTGATAATCTGATGGTTCTTAAATTTTTTCTCTTCAATATGTATTCTAGATCAGTTGTTTTTGCTATGAGACACCTTAAATGTTCTTTTTTTTCCCCAAAATATTTGACTTTATTTTAATATTTCTTGTGTCATAGAGTCATATGCTCTTTGATCCTTTCTATTTTTCAGAGTTTATTGCTTGGGCAAGGTTTTGTACTTCTTTTGGCATGCTGCTAATTCCTTTTCCATTTCTTTGCTCTATAGCTATCATTTCTAATTTTCTTCCTCTAGCATTCTCATTTCATTAATAACAAGAAAAAATAACTTTTTTAAAACTTTTTTTTAATATATGTTTTATTTCTTTGATCCAGCAATTTAACTCTTTTTAAAAAAAACTCGTGCTTCATCTCTTTGGGGAATTCTAGTTGAATGTGTGCCCAAACTCTGTTTTTCTTCGAGTCTTTTCTTGTAAATGTTTAAGAATCATTCTCTTCTTCTAGGTTTGTATTTTGTGTGTCCTTGTCACCTTAATAGCTTTTTATGGTGGGATTCTTTTTTCTATTTGCTTATTCTTCCAGCCTACTTCCCAGTTTTGAACTCTTAGGGTCAGGCCTTGTTGTTGTTGTGTTTGTCCTTCATTTTCAAAGACCTTGCCATCAGAGAAATGATGACATGACTTGTACTTGACTTTGCTTTGAGTGAGAGAGGACTGTGCAAGTTCACCAGCCTCTCTTTCTCCTCCTGAGCCATCTGGGTCCAGTCATGAGATATTCAGCAGGATGACTGGAGAGGGGTTAGGCCTTGTAGTTCAACAGGGAAGATCCTGTTACTGCTTCCTTGGTGCATTGAGTGTTGTATTGTTCCAGTATCTGGGGTCAGCTCAGGCCGTGAAATTGCATGCTTTTCAGTAGTCCCAAAGAGATCTGATCTGGGGCCAAATCTGGCAACTAGCTTCCTGGTCTAAGTTCTACAAGTTCCTAACATGAGTCTGAACCTAAGGAACAGTAGACTGCTGCTAGATGCTACTGTCATCCAGCTGGGAATCTCCACTATTTCAGAATTACAGAATTGCAGGCTCCCCTTTGGTTTGGCATTCCTATCCTGGTTACTCCTCTGGAGTGGTCAGATTGGGCTGGAAGCTGGCACAGATACATCACTCTGCTTCTGGTATCTGATCCAGATTTCAGCTGGTGTCTCCTCAGTTTGCTCTTCTCTAAGCATACCACCTAAGGCTTGAGACCTTTGGGGGAGTTGGAGGAGGTAGAGGTCCCTTTCCACCCCCATCCCCATCAGTCCACCCTGGTAGGTAGTAAGCACCAAAGGTACCCATTCACATCTGTGTCTGTCCAGGAATGGGACTGGGTATGTCTCCGTATGGGTCTGGAACCACTTCTTTCCTCAGTTTATAGCCTCTCCCTGGGTTCTGGTGTGTTCTGCTCCAAGTTCTCCACACTAAGCCTAGTCCCCAGTGTCCATAGACTTCTTTATCTCTTTATGTCAAACCTGCCTGTAAAATGACTCACTGTGACTTTTTCTTGAATTTCCCAACAGGATTCAGTCTGGTGCTTCTTCTCAATCTGTTTAGAGGAGTTTTGGGGTAGAGTTCCTCCCTACACTGCTCCTCATCACTCCACAATCCTGGCTACTCCCCCTCTTTTGTATTGTTATTAACCTGCTCTTGTCCTTTTTCCTCCTCACCACCTTCCATTTCTACTCCAACTTCTAGAACCCAAACTCTGTGGCAGTGCTTTCCCTGGACCTTGAAGGGTTGAGGGTTTTTTAATTATTCAGTAAATATTTCAGAGTACATGAAGTGTCCAGTCAAGTTAAGTAGCATTTATTTAGTACCTAGGATAAAAAAAATGGTTAAAACAGTCCCTGCCCTCAAGGAGTTCACAGTCTGAAGTTCAAGAAGGAAAGGGATCATTGTAGACTGGCATGGTCAGGTAAGCTATCATGGAGCAGGTGAGACTTAGGATCAGGATTAGATAGGTGCAGATGAGAGAACTGTATCACTTAGCACCTGTAGATAACCCCTAAGTTCCATTAGTTCAAGTGCCCACCCCTGCAATATTCCTTGAGCTGTAATACCAGTATTTCTTCTGGGTTTACTGTTTTCTGATCTTAGATGAATGAGTATCTAGATTTGGAATTCACTAGGTGATGACTATGTGAACTTTGAAAGATCAGCAGAGCTATAAGAGATCTCTCCATCAAATGGCATTTGCAGCAGACTCCATCAGGCTTTATGCCAGCTCTGGGTAAGACAGAGGCCTCTCCTGACCCCTATACCTTCAGTATCTCATCCTCCTTCTCTAGTCATCAATAAACATTTATTAAGCTCCTTCTATGTACCAGGCACTTGTGATAGCCAGCCTGGAAAGATCAAGAGGCAAGAGAATTGGCTCTGGTTAACTAGTACCATTTTTTGAGTGCACTCCAGTTCCAGTTGCACAACCAATCCACAGTCAATTTCTTAATCTTATGGTTGGCACACTGGAACCAGTTATAGAATATCAGTTACAGAATGTGTCTCCCAACACAGGGAGCAAAGGGCATCTATTGCACATTATCATGCCTTTCTAGAAAGACTCTCCAGCCTCTTTCACATGAGAATTTTATTTCTTCTCCTTATTCCATCCCTTACACTATGATCCCAAATGTTTCTCATCCAAACCATTCTAACGAGCATTTATACAATTCTTACTATGTTCAAGGTACTCTTCGCAAAACTGAGAACGCAAAGACAAAATTTAAAACAGTAAAAACAACTCCTTATAGAACATATATGTTATTAGAGGGATATAACATATTGGTTGATTGGTTGGTTTGTTCTTGAAGAGGACCAAAATAGCATCATTATGTTGGTGTAAAATAGTACAGGTGATGTCTTTTGACTTGCGCATAAATTGGATTTAAGTGAGGCAGAGTTGCACAAAGTCTTCAGCCTCACTCTCTCTTCCAGAATCATCACAGTCCAGTGGCAAGACAAAACTGCTGATGGCTCAGGACACAGTAGATGACCCCAGTGTCTTTGATGTATGATCAACCTGAAAGGGCTCCACAGCACCTGCTTCAACCTCCTTCAAGACCATTGTAATAAATTATTCTCATCTGCCCATTCTACCAGGGGAAATTCTCACATCCTTGAGGTAGACACCACTCTAATTCACCAACAAGTTTAAGACCCCCATAGTCATCCTCAACCCAGTTCAGCCCTGGTTCACCGGGGTCTGATCATTGCACATACTATGGCTTCTTGGAGGCACAGGTGAGAATTGGATGAATCAGGTGGACACCTGATTCCATAAAGGTAAAAAGTGGCCCTGAAGAGGGCTTTGCAGCCCTCACACCAGAAGTTCTAGTCTTTTCCGAACACTCCTATAGCCCAAGATGTAAATAGATAAGTATACACATGATCATTTGAGATGAGAGAGAATATCAACACCTAGGGTATTTAAGAATGGTTTCTATTGGAAGGTGGCACATCAACTGAGTCTTTGAGGAAGATAGGGTTTCTAAGAAGGGAGGAGAGGAAGGTATGCCTTCCATAGGAGGCAGCCTATTCAAGATCATGAAGTTAAGGGGTGAAATGCAGAATTTACGCAATACCATGTTCCATATTTTGGCTAGAATGGTGAGAATGTGAGGGCTAGTTCTTTTTTAACCATGTTATTTGGTGCCCAGTCCAGCACTGATTAAACTGGTTGTAATGTCTACATCTGATTAAGATCAAGAAAGAATCTGCTGCCTACTAGAGTGTATAAATGCAAGATTTGTCTGAAACAAGAGAACTATTTAGCTGTTTCTCATAGACTCCACACTTTAGTGTTTGTTCTGACTTACCAGCACCTAGAGAAAGGGCACTGGTGGAGCATCTAAATATTTAGTGAATCATAACTGAAACATTTCTATAACTTTCCTCATTCTCTAGTCTCATCCAAGAACTTTTAGGGTGAAAACTATCACCTCTTTTGTCTCTCAGTTCTATTCTCTCCACCCTCTCTGTCCACTTCTTACCACCTTCTTCTTTACCCTCTAAGAAAAATATATAGATGTATTCAAACAGGGGAGAACAGGAAAGATGAGAGGAAGATTATATTACATTACATTAATGATGTAATATTTTCCACTAGCAAATAAGAGGGAAAAGTAAACTGGGACAAGGCTAGCGCTAGTGGAAGAAACATTGATTAACAGTTATAGATACAAGTCTGGAAATGGGATCATAAATTTAGAACTAGAAAAGAATTTCTGTGGTCTAGTCTAATCCAGATGAAGAAAATGAGGAGGAATTGTGTCTTGCTAATAGCCACACAGGTAGGAAGTAGCAGAACTAAGACTGAACCCAGGTCCTTGGACTCCTAATCCAGCTGTGTTTCTGTTATATCATGGTGTCTCATGTTTTGGCACAGTAGTGCACATGATTCCAAATTTAAAAATTTCCTTACACACATACACCCACACATCAGTAATTGCTATGTTTCTACCCCTCCTCCTTCTCCCACCTCAACTTTTTAATTTGAAAATTCAAATGTCATTATTTGTTTTGTTCTAACTCAAATCCTTCAATTTCACATAGCATACTGAAAATCTGGTTTTCAGATTTAACCACTTCTAAAGGTTGCTCAGAACACAAATGGTCCTGCCCCACAAGACACTGAAATTTGAGAATAACTCAAGACCCAGAATTTCATTTGATCATAGATTTAAAGTTGGAAGGGACTTCAGGTCATCCAGCTCAACCCCTTCATTTGTGAATTAAGAAAATGAAGCCTAAAGCAATTAAGTGGCTTACCCAAGATCACACAAGTAGCAAATGACAGGACTGTGATTGAAACATAGATCCCCTGACTCCAAACTTTGCACTATACCATGAAGGTCCACTGACAGAGCAACTTCCCCAAGAAGACTTTAACAAGGAAAAAGACCAATCCTTCCTCCTTGACTGGAGTAAAGCAGTAGAGGTCAAGTAAAGTGTCAAAGGAAAAAAGAGAAAAGACTAGAAAATGAACTCTTCATATTGACGTTGGGCAAATTCACAAAACATTTAACATTAACTGCCTACTTTTTGAAAGGTACCATGTTAGATGCTGGGACGAGAATACTCAAAAGTATTTATAATCTCATGCATGTGAATGTTCCCTGTAGTCATGCAGATTAAAACTGATCCATAGTTATCTATTCTGTTTGATTCTTAACTGTGTCATCCCATAAATTTGGCTTTGTCAGAGGGTAGGGAAAAAATACAACATTTATTGCAAATAAGTGTACTAGGAAGGACAGAACATGAGTTGAATCGGGGAGACTTCATGGAGGAGGTGGTATTTAAGCTGAACCTCTAATGAAAGGTAGAGAGGAGTACATTTCAGATATAGGCTCAACTTGTGCAAATATATGGGGATGAGATATAGAATATCAAGTTTGAGATGCATCTGATAATCCACATTTTATAGAAAGTGGAATTCATAGAGTAATGTGAAATAAAGCTGTAAAGTATGGTAAAAGTTATGTTATAGAAGGTCTGAAATGTAAGGCTGTGGAATTTATATTAGATCCTTGAGGCAATAGGTGTTTACCCAAATCATTCCACTGAAGGTTTCTGAGTTGAGTTGGGAGTGACATCGTCTCATATGTTGATCTCACAAATTAAGTGGAGGATGGGGGGAAACTGGAGGCAGTGGGGGGAAACTTAGGAGGGCTCTATGGGAGTCTAAGAGAGATGTGATTAGGAAATAAAATAGGGCAGTGGTAGTATCAATAGACAGGGCAGCTACATGGCTCAGTAGTGAGAGTGCTGGACCTGAAGTCAGGAAGATCTGACCTTGGACACTTACTAGCTATGTGACCTGATGCAAGTCACTTAACTTGTTTACCTTAATCCACTGGAGAAGGAAAATGGCTACCCCTCTAGTATCTTTGCCAAGAAAATCCAACATGGCAAAGACCTCCTTCTCACAAAGAATCAGACATGACTGAACATAACAACTTGTCAATAGATTCAAGAGATGATGTTGATATGGAATTAATAAGACTTAGATATTAAGGAAAAAAGAAAGGCAGTGAGGGAAGAGTTGAGTCAAGGAAGATTCTAAGGTTATAAATCTAAGTGAGAAAGATAGTGGTGGTATCCTCAGAAATAAAGAAATTTGAAGGAAGGAAAGACATTGGGGAGGGTGGGGAGAAATTTCAATTCTACTTTAAGGTTTCCCATTCTACAGATGAAGAAACTAAAGATGAAAGTATTTAAGTGATTTGCCCAGGGTCACACAACTAGGCAGTATCTGAGCCAGGATTCAAATTCAGGTCTTCCTGACTCCAAATCAAGCATTTCACCAACCTTGCCACCTAGATTTGTGAGATGATACTTAGAATAAGGGGGGCAACTAGATGAATAGAGTACCAGGCTTGGAGTCAGGAAGACCTGAATTCAAATCCAGCTACAAAAACTTACTAGCCATGTGACCCTGGGCAAGTCATTTAACCCTATTTGCCTCAATTTCTTCATCTGTAAAATGAGCAAGAATAAAATGGGAAATCACTTCAATATCTTTGCCAAGTAAACCTCAAATGGGGTTACAAAGGGTTGAATATAATTCAAACAAACAACTTGAAGAAAGAGAGATCATAGAAGGAAATATAAGAAAATTAAGGGCAGAGCTCTAGAGGACAGCCATATTAAGAGAAGGGAGATGACTGATGAACCAACAAGGGGAACTGAAAAAGAACAGTCAGACATGGGGCAGGCGAATTAGAAGAGGGGAACAGCAGAGAGGTCAAGGAAGGAGAAGGCATCCAGGAAGAACCAAGTAACTAAGTGCCAAAAGCTGGAGAGTACAAAGAATGAAGATTGAGAGGCTGTTTTATTACCTAAAAGATCTTTGGTAACCTGAAGGAGAACAGTTTCAGTCAAGTGGTGGGGTCAGAGATTTGAGAATGAGTGAATAGTGAGGAAATAAAGGAAATTAATTTAGATTTCTTTTTCTTGGAGTATGGTAGTAAAAGGAGAAGAGATATAGGATGATAGCAGAGGATAGGATGATTGAGAGAACAGAAGGATCAAGTGAGGATTTTTTAAAAGATGAGGGATATCTGAATATGTTTATAGGCAGTGGGTAAGGCTCCAAGAGAAAAGATGAAATTGAACAAGATAGAGAAGGAATGTTGATAGAGGAACGTCCCAGTGGAGGCTTTGACAAGAAGAAAGATAAGTCTTTCCTCATTGACTGGAGTAAAGTAGTACAGGTTGGGTGAAGGTGTAGAAGATGGTGAGGTTTGGAGCACAGCATTGTGAGGGAACTTAAGACAGATGTCCTCAATTTTGTCAGTAAGTTAAGTTGGACATATCTGATGAGAAAAGGGTTTGGTGTGGCATTAGGAGATTAAGGACAGATAAGGTTTGCAAAAAATCTAGAGTCAATTAAGGAAGAATCAAAATTTTGTCATATAGTAATAAGGACGTAGTTGAGAAGAAAAAAAAAAGCTTTCATTTGTAATGACACAGTTGGTATGATGGTCTGAATTCCTCTAAAGGCATTCTACATCACAGGAGAAAGGAGATGGTGAAGGTGATCCACATTTGAAGATTGTCAAGGTATGAACGGTGGGAAGAGAAGGGATAAGAGGGTCAAGGTTGGAGAACAGTGTATAGTAGAATTGGCTTATTGTAGGGTTAAGATTGAAGAGAGAGAAGTGAGGTCAGAGCAGTGGTGAAAGATGGAGAATGATGGAAGAAGGGTGGAGGTTCTAGTGAGGACAATCTAGAGGTTTAGGGAAGGATAAGAGATTATGATAAGGGAATTTCACAGTTCAAACCAGTGAAGGTGGCACAGTTACAGGTGACAGAGAGACCCAAGAGGTCACCATCCCCGTATGTGGCTGAGGTAAAGATGTAGGTCATGGAAGTTGAAAAGGTTGATGAACTGGAAGGTTAAAATGCTCAAGGGCACATGAATACATATACTTTAAGTTATCAGGGCAAGGGATGAGGCTGAGAGGAAGATGTTTACCAGTACTAGCCTCCTTGAAAATGGAGAGTAAGTAACTTGGGGGCCTGTAGATCATTGAAATAAGAATCTAAACTCAGTGAAAGAGACCAACAGTTACCCTCAAAAAGAAAAGGGGGAGGTTTTATGATTGTGGCATGACAAATTCTGGAAATGACAGTAGAGAACAAGGAGTATGCTGCCTCCTTCTGGTCCAGCGTATTTCAGCATGCATTTTGGAATATATTTTGGAAGCTAAGAATGCAGTATCTTCTGCAAGGATCTAAGTTTTTTAAACACAAAAACATGGAATGTAAAAGAAAATCTAGGATGAAAGGAAGTTTGTCAATGTTAGGAATTCCACGGAGGGGAAATGGATAGAAAGTAAAAAAGAAAAGGATGGGGGAAAGGGTAGAGTTAAGTCTAAAGGATTAGAGAGAGGTACTGGGGAGGGAGGCAGGATTCATCTCAGGAAATGGGAATTCTAAATCACAGGGGAGAGAGACAGATTTGATAGCCACAGGACTGGGGAATTACCAGTTGGTTGGTGCCCCCAACCTACTCAGTACACGAGAGTGGAGGTAATGTTTTGTTGTTATGTGTTCAGTCTCCAAACCTTAGGCATTAGAGTATGGGGGGCGGGTGGGGGGCGAGGGGAAGAGGCAGGAAGTCATGAGAAGTCTGAGTCAATAAACGACATCTACTGCCAAAAAGGCACAACCAGGGCCTCAGACACTGCACTGGATACAGAGCTATGTGCACGTTCCACCTATGGGGATATCTTTTAGATGTGGCTGCTGATCCACCAATTTGGGATGAGCATATGCAGCTGAAGTCATGTCTGAATTCTGTCCAGTCCTTGCAATTCCAATTTCCAGGCATGGATTGCCCCAGGCTTCTTTTGCTATCTTCTGGCATATTTGAGAAGTAAGGCCTTTGTCCAAAATCCCAAGGAGCAATAGGAGGCTATACAAAACTTTGTGCAGAGGGTCAATTCCTTTAACTCTAGGAATGTGCAGCTAAGAGGGATCCCACAGATAATACTCTAAAGTGAGGAAGATGGAGAATCCAGTATTTTTCTGCTTCTGTCCAGTCACTGTCTCATGACCCTTGAGTTATATTTTCTGAACAGAAAAACTGATATGAGCCATCAGAGCCAAATGGGGAGATGTTTCTCCTGAACATAAGCTAATGCTGGAAGCCTCCGCCCTTGAGTTACTGCTTTCTTCACAGACCTTCATCCAGCATTCTGAACCTCTACTGGAAGGATCAACTGCAACACAAACGCTAGAGACATTGCTCACCTACCCCAAGACCTAGTGGAACATAGTTCCCATTGGAAGTGTTATGTTTGCCTGGAGACCTCACATCCCCAAATATCCTTCCAGTAATTTAGTTTCATATAAGTAAGTTTGGTACATGGATTGTTTTCATTTTTCTGATTTACCACAAAATCACCGATTTAAAAAACATTTGTTTTTATATGGTGAGCAAAACCAGTAGCATCCTCTTACCACCCCAACTCCTTAATTCAGTTATGTAATAGGAAAACCCAAAGTAAAAATAATAAAGTGAGGCAGCCATCTCTATGAAAGTTACTGTGTTCTTAAACCATAAAGACTGGAGAAAAATAAATGGTGAAAATTCTGATACAGCTAGTAAAAAAAAAAAACCCATAAGCCTCAAAATTTAAGAATGTTTCATTCGAATTTATATTTATTACAATCAAAATACCATAAAAGCAGAAGTAGATTATCTCATTGGCAGACTGATTCAGGGAGAATTGTTTCATAATCGTGTTGCTAAAACAGGAAATTTCCATTACTTTAAGTTAATTTTCAATATCTCTAAAAACATTCATACTCCCCTTAGACCAATCCCTGCCTTAACATTCCATTCCATTCTCCTGCACTCCATGCTTGTTAGAAATAATCCTGTCCCAGAAAAGTTTCAAAATAAGGTCTCTCCATATTAAGAACTCACATATAAAGTACAATCCTATTTCCTAATGGCAGGGAAATAAAGGTTAAAAAGTGATTTGTGAAATAGAGTCTACTAGTGGTACAAAGACAGTAAGGAGATGTGAAAGATGCGAGTGTCACAGTTCTCCAATAGGGAATGTCAGAAACATTACATTTTAAAAAGCTTGCTGATTTTTCCTCAGTTCTTTCTGTTACTTTTCCTCAGTGCTACCACAGTTAGGGATTTAAGAGATGCCATTCTTAATTAGTCTTATTTTTTAAAAATGAATTTTATTGGTGTCTTTTACTTTTCTACATCACCAGAATTTCTTCCAGTGTTCCTCCTCTTCTCTCATCCAAGAGAGCCATCCCATATTACAAATAATATTTTTAAGGAAAAAAAAGAAAAAAAGAAAAAAATTAGCAAAACTTATCGATACATCAAAAAAGTCTGAAAATATATGCAACATACCACACCTGTGGACATCCCACCTCTGCATTTCTGTCCTTTAGGCTATGCTTATTCTTTATAAATTTTCAGCTTTTAACTTTTGACTATTTTATGGTTATTCTTTGTTTAATTTGGTTACATTAATTCTGTTTAATTGTATGTACATCATGGCAGTCGTTGTGGGTGTTGTCTCCATCACATTCATAATTTCTTACAGCACATTAATATTACATCACATTCACATTCCAAAATAATGCCCAATAAATGGGCATCTATTTTATTTCCAATTCATTATTATTATCCCTTCCTCTCCCCAATCCTCTCCTCCAGATTTTTCCCTTTTGTCACATTACAGAATACAAGTATCAATAGTGAGTCAGAAATATTTTTTTCCATGACAAGTCTACTAAAAGGTTTTATATTATGGGGTCTGCAGAGAGGTCGCTGTGAGATCCTTTCCATTACTGTAACCTGAAAGAATTACAAAAAGACTGGTTATTTTACTTCCTAAGTTGCCCAAATATAATATCCCAGGGTCACAACCCCCGTTTCCATCTCATGTCATTTCAATAGGTGATAATTTTTTTATTTGGGGGCAAGGGTAAGGCAGTTTCCTACCTGTGATATCATACATGTATGTGTGTGTGTGTGCATGTGTTATCCTTTGTTCTCGAAGAGGACCATGACATCAAGATGATGACATGACTTGCAGTTGATTTTAATTTGAGTGAAGGAGGGCTGTGCACAATCACCAACCTTACTTTCTTCTCCTGAGCCATCTCATGGGATCATAGATTTAGAACTGAAAAGCATTTCAGAGATCACTTCATCTAACCCTATCATTTTTCAGAGGAGAAAACCAAGGCCCAGAGAGATGGTGATTTGCCCATGTTCACAAAGGTATTGCAATAATTGTAAGTGAGGAAGATGGGCATTCCAAACATGGGAAACAGCTAAAGTAAAGGCATAAAGGTGGGATATGGATTGCCAGCAAGACTAGTTTGGCTGTACCTTGGAATTTGGGAAAGGGATTAATGTGTAATAAGACTGGAAAAGTAAGATGAGGCCAAGCTGTAAAGACCTTTAAATGCCAAACAGAGGAGTTTATATTTGTTACTAGAGGTAATGGGAAGCCACTAGAATTTATTAAGTATGGGAGTGACATGGTCAGGCTTGTGGTCTAGGAAAATCACTTTGATGCCTTGTGAAGGAAGGGCTGGACCAACAGAGACTTAAGGTAGGAAGACCAATGAAGAGGCAGTTATTGCAACTGCCCAGTAAAGAAGTGATGTTGGCCTGAAGTAGGGTGATGTCTACATGAAAGGAGAAAAGAGGATTTAGAGACGACTTAGAGAAATAATAAGATTTTTCAAGGATTGGATTGTGGGGTAAGAGTGAGGAGCTGAAAATAAATTGCATGGGCTCAAACAGAAAGGAATACAAATGACCTCTGAATTCTAGATTTTGTCCATTTAATCACAAAAAGCAAGAAATCATTTACTGGGTGTCTGCTGTGTGTCAATCCCTTTGCTAAGTATGATGGGAACATTACAAAATAAATATGAGGTAAGATTCTTATTAGGAAAAACATTTTTTTCACTTTAAACTAAGTTCCACTGAGATATCCTTGCTGGCCAAGTATCTTTCTCCATGTTCTCCAAAGCATCCAACAGAGAGCCGGCATTTGGTCAACAATATTTCTCAATAATTGAGCAGCAAAGGAGATCCAAGGTATTTCTCTTCCATTAACAATCTGTAAGAGTTGGGGCAAATTTCCTAACTCTAGGCAACTACAATTTGTCTTTTTTCTTCCTTCTTGTGACCAAATAACTACTGAACAGGATAGCAGCTATGTTTTTCTGACCTAATTCAACTTTTTTAACAACAATTTATTATGCGTCTCTATCTAAAGGAGTGCATAATAAATTCATACTATCTAATTTCAGTAAAACAATAGTAATCCTGTATTAATAATCCTATACCCATATATCTTTGCTTTAATTTAGTATAGACGTGACAATAGTCAACACAGATTATGAAGGACAATTTGAGAGGCTGCTAGAACAAAAGTGCAGAACCTGCTGTCTCAAGGCCACACGTGGCCCTGTAGGTCCTCTAGCATAGCCCTTTGACTAAATCCAAATTTCACACAACAAATCCCCTTAATAAAAGTGTTTGTTCTGTAAAACTTAGACTCAGTCAAAAGGCTGCACCCAAGGAGCTGGAAAGCCACATGTAGCCTCAAGGTCACAGGTTCCCCAACCCTGCAAAGCTAGAACGAATGGAAAATAGGGTCTGTAAAGTTTATAAAGTTCTTTACATGCATTGCCTCATTTGATCTCCCCAACAAACTTGAGAGTAAGGGAAGTGCTTAATTGTACATTATATGAATTTTTACAGCTAAGAAAACTAAATTTCACAGTCACTTAGTTAAATGCTGGAATTGGGACTCAAAGCCAAGTCTGCCCCGACTTGAGTCCAGCATTCTTTCCATTATATATACCATAATACCTCTCAAAGGAAAAAACAACACACTAATACTATGTTACATTTTCAGGTTTGTTCTCATACTTACTGACTCTGGAATGCCATATCTAAACCTCCTTCACCCTCCTCAAGGGACCTAAGCCTCTAACTCCAAATCCATCTCACTGCCATTCAAAGGCACAATTTTCTGCCCAAGGAAAAATTCTCAAACTTTAAATTGCTTAGAATCAATTATGGTCAGACTGTTGTTCAGTCATGTCTTTGTGACCCCATTTGAGATTTTCTTGACAAAGATATGAGAGTGGTTTGCCATTTCCTTCTCCAGCTCATTTTACAGACAAGGAAACAGAGGCAAACAGGGTTAAGTGACTTACTTGTCACCCAGCTAGGAAGTGTCTGAGGCCAGATTTGAACTCAGGAAGATGAGTCTTCCCGACTTCAGACCCAGTACTCTAGCCACTGTACCACCTAGCCACCCTTAGATCAGACTAGACAATCCCTAAAGTCCCTTCTGATTCTGAGCTTCTGCTTCCCTCAACACCACAATCACTACCTGATCTCTACTTTCAATTTCTCCTACAAACTCCACCTCTTTCCCTCCTCCACTCCTTCTTCCACTCAAGTGGTCAGACCATATTACACCAACACCTTCCCCCAGATCAGTAAACTCCTATGGCTCCCTATCACTTCCAGAATCAAATGGAAAATCTGTTGGGCATCTAAAGCTCTTCACAGCCTGGTCCTTCTCCTATCTTTCCAGTCTTTTTATTATACTTCACTCCCTCCCACATGCTTTATGATCTGGTAACACAGCTGCCTTCTTGCTTTTCCTCATACACAATAAAAGATTATCTCTTCTCACTGGCTGTCCCCCATGCGCCGGGAAGACTCTCCCTCCTCATCTCCACCTTGTGACTCCCTTCAAATCCTACCCACTATCGCAGATGTGCCAAACACAAAAAGCAATAGGGCCACAAAACCATAGATAAGGCTCCCTGCAAGCTGCATAACGTCAGTTTTAAAATGTAATGTTACCTATGCTCTATTGCATTTTTAAATTTATTACGTGAAAAATATATCCCACTACATTTTAATCTGATTCAGGCTGGACCTAGAAATGTTGTGGGCTTCTTGTCTGACGCCTCTGTTCTATAGGAAGTCTTTCCCACTTTCCCTTAAAGCTAGTGCCTTCCCTCTATTGATAATCTCCAATGGATCCTGCTTGTAACTTGTTTGTATGCAGTTGTTTGCAATGTGTCTTAACCACTAAACTTTGAGCTCCCTGAAATAGACACTGCCTTTGGACTTACTTTGCATTTTCAATGCTTAGCACAGTGCCTGGCACAGGGCAGGAACTAAATAAACATTTGTTGACTGAATGGACTATTGCAATAGCCTCTCAATTGGTCTTCTTGCCTCATCTCTCTCCTCTCCAGCATATTAACCCCATGGCTGCCAAAATGATATTCCTAAGACATAGGAATGGCCACGTCATTCTCCTGCTCCCTAAACTGCAGTGGTTCCCTATTACCTCTAGGATCATGTAGAAACTTGTCCTTTTGGTATTTGAGGCCCTGACTCCAACCTACGTTTCCAGCCTTATTACACATTATTTCCCTTCACACACTTTTCTAAACAGCTAAATTGGACTTCTCGCTGTCTCAGACATATTCCCTTTCCTACGTCTGCTTTTGCGCAAGCTTTCAGTTCCTGATGCCTGGGATGCATTTCCTCCATACTTCCACCTTTTAAAATGTCTAATTTCTTTCAAAATTCAGCTCAAATGCCCCCTTTTCTACGTGAGGCTTTTGTTCATTCCACCAACTGTTAGTACCTATCTCCCTCCCCCTTCCACCCTCCACCCCCAACCCCCACCCAATTACCGTGTATTTACTTTTTATATGCTTATTTTCCTACATGCTGTCTCTTGGTCCCATATACAAACCTCCAGATAAGTTCCCCGAGGACAATGACCATTTTATTTCTCGGTCCCCAGCAACTAGCAGAATTCCTGGCACAGAGTAGTTTGGTAAAGGCTTATTCATTGGTTGATTGACTTTCATAAAACTTTATTATCCCAGTTCCCTTCATTCCACTTCTCTCTGACCACTTCTAAATGTAGCAGTCCCCAGCCTCTGCTCTCAGCCCTCTTCTTTCTCTATGTCTTTGCCCTCAGAGATCTTGCCAGACTTCAGCTGCCATCTTTATGCAAATGACTTCCCAGGATAGCTGGCAAATATTTAACAATAGATGCTAAAGGGGGGGAAAACCCAACAGTATGCACAGCACACTTTTAAGTTTAATCTGTATCGTTAACATTTTCTTCATCATTTTAAGTCTGGACAATCAACAAAGCAGTAAATTAAGCCCTGATTTGTAGCATTTGGCAATTTCCAACGTGTGGATGATGTATGATGAAAATTTAACAATCAGTTCTCAGCCAGTAGAAGCTGGCTCCAGCACACCCCTAGCATCACTGATTATTTAATATAGACTTCTAGCACTCTTTTGAGCACCAGTACCATATTTCCAACTATCCACAAGACATTTCCAAGTAGAAATGCCACTAGTATATCAAACTAAATATGTCTAAAATCAATCCAGGTTTTCCGTCAAAACCAGTTTCTTCTCAAGATTTTCTTACTTCCTTACTACCTTATTTCCTTACTACCATTTTGCTAGTACCTCAGGCTTGAAATCTTAGGCTTATTTTTGATCTCATTCGTCTTTGCCACCCACATTTAATCATCTGCCAAGTCCTGTTGATTCGTCCTTCACAACCACTCTTGGATCTCTTCCCTATTTTCTGTTCTTTTTGTCACCACCCAACCCTCATCCCTCATGCCTGAATTAGTAAATAGTGCCTCCAAACTCTTACCTGTCTAACTTATCCTGCAGATCACTGCAAGCCTGATTTTCCTAAAATCATTTCTTCAATCAAGGCACTCTCTCAAAAACAAATGGATCCTTGATGTGTATTGAATGATGTTCCTTAGTCAGAGAGTCAAAGATCTCTATAATCTGGCCCAATCTACCCTTTTCTGCCAATTTCTCACTAGTTCCCTACAGGAACTCTATGTTCTGGACACTCATTCCCTAAACACTCCCTATCATTTCTTGCTTCTACACCTCTGTTCATGCCAGCCTCTCATTCTATAAGACACGCACCCCACTTCCCAATCTTTCCTTACAGAAATTCTATCCATCCTTCAAGATACAGCAAATGCTATTAACTCTTCCACATCCTTCCTATTCTATGTATGTGTTATATTGTGGTAATTTTATACATTATCTTCTTTTCTAAATTGTAAGCTCCTTGGGAACAAAAATAAGGTTCATTGTTTTTTCTCTTATATACCTTATGATGGTGTCTTGCAAACAGTATCCTCGCGTACAATTATTTGGTGAATAATAAATCAATGAATTTTTAAAAGGGCAAAGGAATATACAGACATAGACAAAGTGATAGAAACAAAAACAAGGTATGACAATCAAGTCATCATGGAACCTGACATGCCGGAATTACTCATTCATCACAAGCTGTCCTGTGTCAGCTGTTTTAGTCACCTGGATGTGGGATGCTTTGTATCTAGAACACCAGGTATTCTTCATACAAGGCTCATAAATTAAGAGATGGATGTCTCAGACAGTGCTACATTAGCTCAGATAACAATAAGAGAATGGTTGAAGTAGCAGTAAAACACCACACTGGCAAGAAGTATAAGTGACTATTCAAAATCCTAAGGGAAGTAGTTGAGGAACATCTTTCCTGCTGAATTTGATGAAATGAAGAGGCAGTCCTCTTCCTAGAATGATTTTAATGAAGACTATCTGAAAGGAAATGTTGTTTAAGGACCCAGAGAGATCCTGTTCAACCTTGAGGGTAAAGTTCCTTGGTTGAGAGAAAAGGAAATGTCTCAGTTAAGAGTGTTCAGACAGATCCCTTATGCAACATACAATGTCATAATAGCCAAGGCCAGGAGTGGGGAATCTTCAGCCCTGAGGCCACATGTGGCCGTCTAGATCCTCAAGTGTGGCTCTTTGACTGAATAAGTCAAATCAGAATTTAAACAGAAGGCCTCTAACTTCCAATCCAGGGCTCTTTGCACTATACTATCACTCAAAGGCATAGTTCTCTGCCCTTGAGAGAAAAGGCTCAAACTTTAAATTGCATTTGTAAAAATTTTAATGAAATTTAAATTTGGTTTAACAACTTTACCCAGTTTCTTTTTAATTCTTTAGTCCCTTTCCTTGACTTTTCTATCAGATATAGAGAATATAAATAGATAGCTCTGGAGAAGAAATGACCTGCATTATGAAGGTCATCTGAAATGAAGTAGAAATGTTAACCAATGAACATCATTTCGCTGGGGAATCCTATATAAACTTTTTATAATCTAATGGAGAGTGGAAATGGGAAAAGCTGAGACTAAAATAGAGATTACAGTTGTCAGAATGAAGGGGAGAAAGAAATTTCTGCAAGTTCCAATATCACATCAAGGATAGTACACTCTCCAGAGATCTAAGGAAAGGAAAATGGAAATTCTTCCATCCTAAGCCAATTTGACTGCTATTTCATCATAATTTTGTGTGGGAGGGAAGCTTTGTATTTACCATTTCAACTGTGTGACACTTTTTACCCCACGACTTCTACTACTGAGTCATCAGATACACAGGGTCACCGACTTTTAGGCTTCCAATTTTTTCCACTGAAAAATACATCCCAAAGAGTGGGGATGACTTGTATATATGCTTCTCTGCTGGATCACAGAGGCGGTAGCTGAAGGGGACAAAGAAACATCATCAGGCACATGGAGAAAAACATACTATAAAGCTAATATGCTAGCTCAGGGAGTTGTGCAAACAACTTCTAAAACCTTTCTTGGAAAGTTAATAGGAGTGAAAATGCAGGAAAGATTTATTTCTGACACTTCTAAAAGTATCCTATTATCATAAACGGACTTAACAGTAATGCATTTGCATCTATGTTGAGAGGCCTCACTGGAGGCATTAGAAATGTTTTTAATTTTCTTGTTCAAATGTGTAGTCTGCCTACATAAATCAATCTCATAACACTTTGAATGGAAAAGAACTGAAAAGAGGAATTACTCTAGATTCCCTTAGTTGTTCAGTTGTTTCAGTCATATACAACTCTTTGTGACCCCACTTGGGATTTTTTTGGCAAAGATAATGGAACAGTTTGCCATTTCCCTCTCCAGTTCATTTTACAGAGGAGTAGTTCAGGCAAACAGGGTTAAAGACTTGCTCAGAATCACACGGCTAGTGTCTAAGACTGGATTTGAACTCAGGTCTTCCTGACCCTGGCTCTATCTACTGCACCACCACCACCTGCTGCCCCAGTTACCTGAGAATTCTGACAAATTCATAAGCTTAGCAGTCAATCAATCACTGGGATCTTAGAGCACAGTGGTCAAACATAAAAGCAAGAGATAGTATTAACAAGAACTTTAGGTATGATTTGAAGCAGAGCTTAAATCTGGGCCTTCAAGGTGGAGAAACTAACTTCATTGCATCTAAAACAATATAAGATTTGAAGGGTTCTAGGCCCACACAGTCCAGTCCCTAACTACCTACATATTTAAACCTACCCCTAGTTCTACCAATATAATACAATGACAATATGATAACATTGATGATAATACATGACAATATCAAAAATGCTGGATCTTTCCCTCCCCACCACCACTGCCCCACCATATGATCTACCTCTTCAGTGTCTCCAGGGGCTCTTTCCTGCTAATGATCCCAGTGTCTGGGTCCACGGTTGTGAAGATGCATCTGCAATACAGCCAAGAAAGAGTTAGGCAAATGTGCATGACAGCCCATCAAGCAAAACTTTAAGTAGTGAATTTGGTTAGAACTTTTACCTGGGGCAAGACAAAATCTTGTTCATTTCCACACTCCCAATTAGGATTTCATCCCAGGTATCCTAGGAGAAATAAGTTTTCTTTTGAATAAAGGCATCCTTAGGCTTTGCAACCAGTTCTTGTTGGCAGCAACTACACCTGGATATAGGGAATAATTCCCCTCCTCCCTTTAAAAAAAAAACCATTTATAGAAACTACATTCCAGAGAAGTTTTTGGAGGCAGTATAGTCTAACAGAGCTTTTATTTTTGCTCAGTTGTTTCAGTCGTGTCTAACACTTCATGATCCTTGGGGGGCTTTCTTGACAAAGACATTGGAGTGGTTTGCCATTTCCTTCTCCAGCTCATTTTACACATGAAGAAATTGAGGCAAACAGGGTTGAGTGTCTCTCTCTGGATTACAAAGTCAGTCAGTATCTGAGGCCAGATATGAATTTGAGTCTTCCTGACTCCAGGCCCAGGCACTCAACCTACTGTGCCATCTGGTTGCCCAAGGCTACTGTAGCCTTCTACTAACTGTGCCCAAGGAATAGACCAGTCACTGAAACCTCTGGCTAACCCTTACCACTGCATTCTATCTCCTCCCCTCTCCAGAGATTAGAATTTCAAAGCCTGGTGTCAAGTTCAGGGTTCTGAGATGCATACTTTTAAAAGGAAGCTTTAGGGGCATTCAAGTCTCAGGGTTACAGTTACAGAACCATAGACCCTATAAGGTCAACCAATCTAATCCTTACCTGAACAGGAATGCCTCATAAGACATTCCTGAAGATGCCCAGTGAAGGGAAACCTACCTCCAATTCCTTATGTCAAATATAAATCTGTATCTCTACAACTGTAGGAACATTTTGAATCAAATAGGCTTCTGTAATTAGGTCTGGAAACTTAGCCATCACATTTTGTGGGAAAGAAGTTGACTTATAAACTAAGTTTTGCAACCAAAATCCACTTTGAAGTTGGGGACTGGATGAAAAACAAACATTTCCAAATTATTTCTGATGTCCCACTTATTTCAATACCACGAAATATGATAACAAGACGACTTGGGCAAACACCCAGGAGCAGAAGTAATAGCATTTGCCTCATTATGATAACGGATATAGGCCACATGTTAAGATAGCTCAAACAATTTGTTGAAACAGGCAGTATACACTTCACCACAGGAGGGCAATGCAGTCACTTACAAATACACCTTATGGCTATTCCTGAAAGTTGGAACACTTGAGTCACACTCACTTCAACGTCTTTTTGACAAGTAATGAAGATCTCAACAATTTGAAGGCATACATCTATGTTAATTGAAGATTCTAATGGTGAATTCAAAGCCACAGAGTCTAGAATTTCAATAAAGTTTCTCACAGCCATGATTCGATGATAAGTAATCTTTTCTGAACATGCTGTTCGGCCCTTGCAACACATGACAGGCTAACAAACTGCCTGAATTTCAAAATAGCCTGCTTTGTAGCCTCAGATGCCAGGCTTGTACATTCCCACTAAATAGAAACATTATTTAACATTTGCAAATAAATTCACTTTGAAATAAGAGTGTATATTTAGGAAAGGGTGAACTGGCTCCAGGTTTTTCTAGGTGAAAGATAGAGGGGGAAAAGACCCTTTACAGCTTTTTTAAAATAATGCTTAACATTTACATAAGGCAGAGATTCCCAAAGTGGGTAGTACTACCCCCTGGGGAACTCTGAAAAGATACAGGAGGGCATAGTAGCCTCTTGGGTACATTGAATAAAAATAAGGGGATGGTGGATGGAAAGAAGACAAGAAAATTTTGAAAAGCCATTCATACATGTTTCATCTGTAGTGTAATAGAGTTAAAATCATAGTGATTACATTATTTTTCCAAATAAACAGAAAATACAATTATAACCCATCAGTGGTCAAGTCCACTGACAGGTCTTAACAAGCAAGTGTTGTCAAGGGAATGTGTCATGCATTTTTGAGAAGCCCAGCATACATCAGGAAGAATATGTGTGCTTAATGACTTCTTTACAATAAGATACTATATGGTTACATGGCTCAATATTGCATCACTAAAATTTCAATGTGGGAAAAAGTCCAGAAATTTACAATAAATTATTAAATTTAAGATGTGACTTTTTTAATTTTTTTTTTAAATGATAGATTTCAAAGGAATCATGGTTAAAGAAAGTAGATTTCCAGGGGGCCACTGAGTAAGGGGGCAGTAGGCCAAATAAGTTTGGGAACCTCTGATATAAGGTTTGTAGGGCATTTTAAATATAGTATCTCATTTGAGCCTTACAATAACCCTGTGAGGTAAATGACATTATTATTCCCATTTTGCAGTTGAGGAAACTGAGGCTGAGAGAATTTAAGTGGTTTGCCCAGGAGTTATACAGTCAGAGTGTTTGAGAAGAGATTCAAATTCAAGTTTTTCTTACTCTAAGCATCATCCACACGTTATGTTTGCCATATTATTCTGTCACTCTATGTGGCTGCAATGTATTTCCCTACCTTCAACCTGAATTGGTAGTGGAAATTTCCTCACCCAGGAATTCCTAATATCTATAAAGGCACAGGTCCAATACTTTTGACCAGTCATCTCTACACAAAATGAAAGTTGATATCTCTTCTAGAAGGGGAGGTCAAGAAGATAGAGGAATACCCCTCCACTCACCAGTTTACCAGGAAGAATGAAACATTCCTTAAGAACAAACAAAATGGCGGCAAAGTTGCATGGGAAGAAAGAGGAAGAGAAGGAAAAGGGGAAGGAGGAGGATGAATGAATGAAAGAACATTCATTAAGCATTTACAATGTGCCAAGCACTGTGCTGGGCTCTACTGAGTACATAAAATAAAAATTAAAGACAGTCTCAGCTCTCAAGGAGATCACCATCTAATGGTGAAAAACAAAATATAAAAAGAAGAGGAAAAAAAAGCTGGGGGAGGAGAGAGAGGCAGAGGAAAGTAATCCAGGGCCTAATGGATTCCTGCAGTCCAGGTAGGACATAATCTGAGCAGGTGAGAGTTTCAGAGCTGATTTCATCTTGAAGAATAATGAGTTTCTGGAGATGTTTAAGTCCAAGAAAGTAGCCAGGTGGGAAATAATGAGGTGAATTCTTTAGGTGCCCTCCTTAAATGGTGAAGAATCAGGAGGAAGGTCTCCGATGTCCACCGTCCATCCTCTCTAATCAGAGGGAGGGAGGGAGGGAAGGTCTCCAGGAGCAGGCAGAAGAAGAAGTGAGAGTTTCAGAATTGATTTCATCTTGAAGAATAATGAATTTAGTGCAGAAAAGTAACCTGAAGTCAAGTCTAGTCCAGCATTCTTTCTATTGCACCAGACTACCTCAACTCTGTTATCTCAGTAATCAGCTTACACCAATAAACCTCAGTTTTGTAGAGTGGACACATGCATTCATGGACAAAATTATACTTCATTTGAAACCTGTTTTTCCCAGGAATATTTTATCTATATTTGTCAATGATAATAATAGGTATATAATTTATCTACTGTTTATATATATATATATACATATTTCTTATATTTTTATACATTTATATAGTGTCATAGTTATATAGTTTACATAGAGAGAGAGTGTGTGTGTGTGTGTGTGTGTTTTAAAATTTGTACAGATGTCATCTCATTCTTTCCTCTCATAAGAACCATGGGAGGTAGACATTATTATTATTTCCATTTTGTGAATGAGGACACTGAGGTTAGGAGAAATTCAGTGACTTGGTCCGGGTCACACAGGTAGGAAGGGGTCTGAGGTAGGATTTAAACTGAAGCCTTTCTGACTCTGGGTCCAGCATTCTACCTAAAGTGCCACCAAGCTGCTTCAGAAATAGGAAGTGGATTCTCACCCTGTATTTGCAAATTTCCTTGCCTCTCTTTCTTTCCCTGTCTCCAGCCAAACCCACCACAATAAGTTTTAATGATATATTAAAGTACCCTGGGGTACCTACTTATTTAAAGTGAGCTTTTTATAAACAGGAATCCTTTTGTAATGTGAATAGTCATTCCCCTTTACACTTATCAAATCAATTTATCTTTTTTCATTGGTTTGAATTTCTTTTTTTCTCCCTAAGTATCCCAATATGCTGTGATCCACTGAACACAGCAATCTAGAAAGAATTGAAAGTGAACATCACCCATGGAAAACCATTAGTCTACACTGTCATTCCTATGCTAATTCACCTAAATCACAAAACTCTGCCATTTTTATTTAGTTGGCCTCTTAAATACTGATATGCATTAGCATTTTCCCATTAACATTTAACAAGATCACCAGGAATGGAAAGTGTTATGGCTGAGCAATGGTACCATGGAGCCAAGTTAATACTACCCTTAGAGCCTTAACTACTGTGCCTCCTAACTCGTGAGGATAGGATTTTTTTTTTACATTTCAAATGGCCACATATTTCTATATGAAAATG
The DNA here is from genome assembly GCF_028372415.1 of Notamacropus eugenii. Taxonomy (NCBI): domain Eukaryota; kingdom Metazoa; phylum Chordata; class Mammalia; order Diprotodontia; family Macropodidae; genus Notamacropus; species Notamacropus eugenii. The sequence continues at coordinate 416,211,427 of NC_092873.1, forward strand.
AAAGTCAGTGTATAAAAAGAACAAAATGTTTTATAATTTAAAAGGCATCAATGTTTTCTTTAAACTTACCATATATGAAAAGAAGCATAACTAAAGTTACAACTGAAACATTTATGGAAGTTAAAAGTCACCTATAATTAAAAAACAAACTATCATCCATCCAAAATACCTAAGAAGTGGTGCTTAAGTTTGGATGAAGTCTATAGCTTTTTCCCTTGTTTGTCAAGTCACTAGAATATGCAACTACTGCTAGCCAGAAATACAAAAATGATCCGGGTTCCTAAGCCATGAGATCTTTTTTTAATAGTATTTTGTGTGTGTATTGTTTTATATCAGAACACCCAACACAGATCATAACTACCAAATATTTAGCTGTGTAAAATAGTTATCTATAGTACATAAATACAAGTAAGAGACATGATTTTTTAAAATAAATTTGTTGTTGAGTTGATTCAATCATGTCCAACTCTTCAAGATCCCATTTGGAGTTAGGATATACTTAGACTACTGTCTTCAATTCATTGTACAGTACAAGTACACAATCTTCACTGGTGCCTCTGAGAACACTGAACTAGGCACTTCTAAAGAAAGTGTCCTCACCCTCATCTTTAGCAATCTTCCTCCGGCAATCAATTGTCCCAGTATACATGACATTAGCTCCCTTGTGCCCAGATTACATCACCACCTTACCTATCAAAGGGAGAGGAAACCATCACTGCTACAGTAGTCACTGATTGTGCAGTCATCCAATTTATCGCAATCTGAATGGTCTTAACATCTGAAAGCACATCTCCCACTGTATCATAGATTCTCAAGGAGGCTGTTCTATATGATAGTAACCCCTTGCTTTGAGACATTGAAAACTTGACACAAGCAACAAACTCTATCCGACAATGATTTTCAAAATTTCTACCAGGCCTTTGAATTTTCTTTCAGTGCCAAATTTCCCAATATCAGTGACCAGGCAGGTTCTTGCAAAATCCAAGAGGGAGACAAAGCAGAGAGAAGTGGCTCCATCTGCTTAGCACCAGAAGTCAGACTGATAGCAAAATACTTCCAAAATTGTGGGCACATCCTCTCCCAAATACCTGCTTATTGCTTCTCCTTAAAGGCAATGTTACGGGCCTGGGTGGGGAAAAATATCTGATGACACTTGATAAGTTACCCTGCCAGAAGAGATGCATTCTAGGAAGAAGGTGGAATAGGTCAGAAACTTCCAGGCTCACACTTCCTCCACAAACACTTTGTTCCTTTGGAATTCAAACTATACAATCTCTTATGCCTTTACACTGCTTATTAGTAGTAAGTTGTTTACTTGTGGGCTTTATCTGCTATAGTAGATTGACTATACATAGTCTCAGAGATAGCAGTGAAATGCCACCAGTCAGGAAGTCCTCTGTGAAGGAGCGGGGCTGTTTTGTCATGTATAGAGGAAGCGGTGGTGGGGTTGAAGGCAGAGAGTCAGCATAAGACCCCTGAAAGATGGGTAGAGCTTGGCTGCCTGCCCAGCCCCAGCTTCCCAGCTTAGACCAAAAGGACCATGAGTTCTTAACCTGGGATCTTTGATCAGATCCATGAATTTAGATGAGAAAAAAAATCACCTTTTTATCCTACGTATTTTCTTCTATGCATTTAAAAAATATTATTCTGAGAAGAGGTCCATAGGTTTCACCAGAGTACCAAAGGGAGGCTACTCAGAATCACTTCCCCTAAATGTACATTTAAGTAAGACTTTTAACCTAAAAGGAATGTCACAACAGTTTGCTTTTCTTACTGAGATGAACCCAGGAACACTTCATTCCCAAAAAGAGCTTTTCAGAACACAAGGAGATGATAAGTAAGGGGTTCCTATAGGAAGTGGTCTTTAGTCACCCCAACAGAAATGGAACAGGGAGGAAGTTTAGAGATCATGTGGTCCAACCTCCTCATATTCCTGAGAAAACTGGGATCTGAACAACAAATGATTAACCCAAGGTCATTTAAATGATTTAGTGACAAAAATTTGGACTAGATCTCAGGTCTACAGACTCTCTCAAGCAATTCAATTCAAAGAATTGATTTAAGGACCTACTAAGTGTAAGACTGGTGAGCTAGGTCACAAAGTGGACAGAGAGCTGGGCTATTCCTGAACTCTTCCTGAGTTCAAATATGGCCTTAGACTATGTGACCCTGGACAAATCACTTAATCCTGTTTGCCTCAGTTTCCTCATCTGTAAAATGAGCTGGAGAAGAAAATGGCAAATCATTCCAGTATCTTTGCCAAGAAAACCCCCAATGGGGTCAGAAAGGATAGGACATGACTTTGAAAAACAGCTGAGCAACAACAAATTTATAAGGCACTGGGTTATGCACTGAAGAAACCAAAACTAAAATGAAAAGAGTCCTAGCACTCAAGGAGCTCACATCTAATACGTCAACAGAGCAAATAAGTTCCTAGTCATTTGAGAAGGGAGAAAGAAATATCAATCTGTCATAGAAAAAGCTTTTAGGAGTAGGCGGCACTTGAGGTCAGCCCTGAAGGAGTCTATGAGGCAGAGGTAAGGAGGGAGTGCATTCCAGGCATGGAAGGAAGCCTGCATAGAAGCACAAAAATGGGAATAAAAGTACCATATATTGTAGTTACCCATCTCTGCAGCTTAGTCCGCCACCAAATGGAAAGTCATGTGGGGTCAGGGACTGTGCCTAACCCAGAGATTAATGACAATTGACTGGATTAATGCACACTGAGCATTTATTTCATTTAATGGTCAACCAACATTACTGAGTGTTTTTCAACTGTGTAAGATGGGAGCACATAAAAGAAAAAAAAAAAACACAGCCCCTGCTGTATAGGAGTTTGGTTAGGAATAGGGCCCAGATCAGTGACTACTGATACAGGGAACTCCCCAGGTGAGGAAACTCCCTCCATCAATGCAACAGAGTGCCTTCTCTGCAACTTGTAGGCTTAGACAGTTGCCAGAAGTTTAAAGTTAAATGACTTGCCCAGGGTCACCACAGCTAGAATGGGTCAGAAGAAAGACTTGAACAGAGGTCTTCCTGGCTTCAAAGTCAGTTCTCTATCTACTATGCCATATAGTCGCTCAGATTCTACCTCAGGAAACAAAATAAATGTTCATGAAACAACTGTAGAGCAGTGATTTTGTTCCTGGGAGGATGAAAGGAAGGGAACTGAACAAGGTTCACCAACCTTTTCTCTTTTCTCTTTCCAGCACAGCTAGAAATGATTTGCTAAGAGCAGGGAATGGTATTTTCTGACCTTAACTCAGAAAAGAATTACACTGAGAGTTTGAACTAAAGACAGCAGAGAAGCCAATTCAAATGAACAGACTTAAATTCCTATGGTCTTTTTATAGCTGGATGGAACATGAGCTCTAGGGAGCTAGGATCCTAGCACCTGTCACAGCAGCTCAGCCAAGGAGTCAAATGGAAACCCAGCAAATGGCAGGAGGGAGTTCATCAGAGACATCCAGTCAGCAGAGCAACTTAGTGGAGATACCTAGGAGGGAGCAGGGCGATGACATCACTAGAGGGCCTCTAGGTAGTCCTGTAGGGCCAGGGTAAGCATTGCCACGAGACGTGCATCTTCCTGGTCACATGAATTCTCTACATATATGACTCTCTGTACATGTTCCCTGAATGTGCCCCCTCTCCTACTGGTGATGGAGTAACCTGTGAGAGAGTGCACCGCCATGTGGTTGGAGGAGGATATAAAATCTTTCTTGTTATTTATTTTGCTAGATTGTTTAATTAAGTATATTTTGCTTTAATTTCTGTCTGTTTGTTCTAGTAAAAACAACAACAACGCAGCAGTGGGAGTTTGTTGGCTTTGATTCCAAGTGAATTATGAGGAACCAAGCTGGAGTGGAGGGGGAAGGTCTGCATATGAAAGAGACCCTGAGCACTAGACAACTAAAAAGCAAATTACAAGGCAATTTAAGTGTGAGTATGAGCAACAGCAGGAGACATTGCGATACACTGGAAAGAGCTGTTTCTGCACTCGTTATGCAATACATTATATTCTCCAATACTATACATTACATTTTCCAATGCATTATCCAACACATTACATTATCCAGTATAATACATCCAATACATATCCAATAGCTCTTTGAAAAGGCTAATCCATAAGGACAATATCTACAAAAACGTATGAGGAAGCATTTTGCTCCAGCAAAATAAAAGAAACGTGTGTGTCTTCTTGTGTGTGTGTATGTGTGGGGCGGGGTAGGGGGCCGATGGTACGTGTATAAGGATATTAAAAATATCTCTGTCCTCAGAGGTAACTCTTCCAGGCACACCTGAATCAAGATCATTAACTCAACTAAGAGAGCCTTTCTTTTTAGGTTCCTTGTACTGCTTAACGCAAAGCATGGCACTTAATAGTTTTACTGGTTTAGTTTAATATTTAACTTTACAAAACAGTCTACTGTGAGACAACTCCAGGAAAGATGTTCCAAATGAAGCTCACAGCTTACCTCCTCAAAAGCACCGCAACCAGTCACCACGATGTTTGGCCTAAATTGTTCCATTTTTAGTTTCTTCTCCAGTCTGGTATTAAGATCCGACAGGGAAGCTTCTGAGAGCATCATGATGGGAGAGCAGTCAGGATAAGCCACCTGCCATAAAAATATATATCACCATGACCATCAAGGGGAGTCCTAAAGTTGTCCTTTCCTTTAGTTTCACACACAAAGCTTGAGTGGGTCACTGAGAGAAATTTCTAGGGCAAGGATGGAGAACCTGTAACCTAGAGGGCCACATGTGGCCTCAAGACCGCAGGTTCCCCACCCCTGTTCTAGGGGCTTATTGGGCAAGGAAAACACATTGAGAAGCAGAAACAATTCACTGTCGAGACATGGGTGATCAAGAAAGAAAATGTTTGGCTGTTCTGTCAGAATAACTTTGCTGAAAGACTTTTTTAATCCTGATACCAGACTATTTCTATACGCCCTGTCTCCACAGTTTCTCGCTCGGAAAGCACAGTCATGTATTTATGGGCCGTGACTGTCTCCTCTGCTCAGACTTCAATAGAGGAAACGGTGTCTTGGAGTTCTGTCTGGGCTACAAGACAGAAGCAACAGGGCATAGGAGAGGGTGGGAAAGCATGAGAAAAAATGAACAAGAAAATGAAATATAGGATAGAAACAAGTATCAGCCCCTTTATCACTAAATAATTTTGTGTCTGAAGCCCTCTAGCTCTACTTTGCCTGGATTCAGTCATCATTGTTCACAGGCCTAATTAAGTCAAGTCATGGACAAAGGAGAAAAGAAAAGTTAAGCCCTTTCTCTACTATCTCCCCTCAAAAAAATTATTAGAAAAGGTGGGGGCAGGGAAAAACATGTTCTCATCTCACCTCATAATTCTGAACAGAGGGATGAAAAATTTCTTTTGACTTTCTTCCCGCCATGTGGGTCTCAAACTGAACCAGTCGAAATGTTTCTGTTTTTAAGAAGCTGCTGATCCACTGAGCTACTTCATCTCCACAGTCCCTACCCTGAACATCAACACCAAATACCCTGTGGGAGGGTTACAAGAAAAAATGAGGATTACAAGAGGGGTCGGTGCTGAGAGGAATTGTCAACAACAACAAAAAATTAAGCTCTCTAACTAAAAATACCATCCAGTTTCCCTTCCAACACGGACGGCTTGACCAAATCTTTTGTCAGGACTTCACTATCCCAGAGGCCTCCCCAGCCCTTACAGGATAGCTTGTGTAGCCTGTGCCCTTTGCAATTTGTGGTTGAGCTCAACACCTTTCAGAGTTGTTTTATATGGTGGCTTGGTATCATGAGATATTTACCCAGCCTTTCTGGTCAGTCACCTCCTCTGCTGCCCAGCATGCACTCCCCAGACCAAAAATCTTGGAATTACATTTGATAATCTTTTACTCTTCAACTCCTACATCTTGTTGTAAGAGTGGGATAGAGTTCCCTTGCTCTCACTCCTTTGCTTGGCTCAGAGCTGGGATGATCTCTGTCCTAACCAGAGCAGGAAGAAAAAACAGCTCACCTCTAGGCTCTGGAAGCTTCTTATGCCTACAGGATATTTCCCAAAGTCCTTTCCTCTATCTTGCTTCTGTTTCTGAGATTTCTTTGGACAGACTCCAGAATCAGCATTCTTTCCAAATACTATGCTACCTCACAGTGGAAGGCACTAAGGAGTCAGATAGTTCTCCCTGGATATGTCCTGAAGCCTAGAATTCCAACTCTTGCCCTATACCTCTCCATTCATTCTTCATTTACCCCCTTTTTTCCAGATGCAGATAAGCTTGTGCTCTTTTAAATTCTTTATTCATTTCAATGTATATGCCTTCTATTATGGTCTGGACAAATCCTAGCCCTGAAATAAAGCTTTGAGAAACTCTAAAAATAGAAAAACCAGTTTTATTCCAAAAAATGAAGAGTAGAATCTTGCTCCTCCCTCCCACCCACACCCGACTCCCCCCTTCTCACTGTGGCAGAGCACCTGCAGTCCCGAACAGCATTGGTGGAGGATAGTTTTCTTGGTACAACCAGATCATCCATATCCGGAGCACTGAGGGTCATCTGGTCATCGTTCCATGTAGTGGTGATCAGTACCAGGCGAGGCTCCTGCCTTGCAGTGACCATGTGACCATCTTCTTTAATCACCAGCCAAAACCTACAGAGACAAAGAAAAGTTTCTGTGCCATCCTTCTTGGTTCTCTGATCTCCTTCTCCTTCAATCCGAAAACACCGTGTCAACTGTGGTGAAATGCCACAAGGCCCATCAACAGCTTTTAGAGATTGGCTGTATTCCCTGAAACCTCTTGGATCTGGTCTTGAAGTCAAGAAAAACTGAGTTTGAATCCCACCTTTAACACTGTTATGTGACCCTGAGAAAGTCACTTAATCTCTCCTCTATAAAATGATGAGCTCTAAGGTCTTTTCCAGTCCTAAATCCATGATCCTATGACATAGGGAGGTGGACAGAGTACTGGAGTTTGAGCCAGTAACAGATCTGAGTTCAAATCCTGCCTCAGCCACTTACTAGCTTTGCGTCTTTGAACAAGTCATTTAACTACTCAAGGTCTCAGTTTCCTCAACTACAAGACAGGGATGATAATAATAGCACTTAGCTCATGAGGTTGTTGTGACGATCAAATGAGAAAACATGCATGAAGTGCTACACAAGCCTTAAGGTGCAAGCTGAATGCCTAGAAAATTGCTAGGTATTATTAGTTATGAGAGGTGTTTCCACCAGATAGAGTCCAGGAAAATCATCAATTTTTCAGATTCCAAGAGGGAATAAAAAGCAACCTAGATTGGAGATTGTGCCTTGTGAAACATGATACAGTCTACAGATGGACAAGATTGGCTATTTCAGAGGTATGAAAATCCCTCAGGTAAGAAAATTCCCTCTAACAAGGGGTCAGCAACTTTTCTATAACATAATGTTAAAGAGTTGCCTACAGCACTGAGAAGTGACTTCCCCAGGTCACACAGCCAGTGGGTATCATTTGGGTACTTGAACCCAAGTGCAACTGGCTCTCTGTCCAGGATAGCTCTCTGCCTCTCTCTATAAGGTAGTTTAGTTAGTGAACTTAGAGGACCTTACTCATCAGAAGCTCCATCCCCTCCACCTTCTTCTCCCTGACCCCATCCCCCAACTCCCAACTAGATACCTTAGACTCTAAATAGGAGTGAAGAAAAAGCAAGATTCTTCTAGAATCATTTGACCTGGAATGAGATGGGTTCATTGAGGATTACCCAGGATTACTGTCATGTAAAATTAATCTCCTAGGTAAAGATTCCAGGCTTCTGCAACCAAGGACCCACAAAACAGCCTCTGGGGTGGAACTATGATGGAGTGAGAAGCACACTGGATCTGGAGTCACAGTACCTGGATTCAAATGTTGATTATCCCTTGGTACTTGCATGACCTTGGACTAGACAGCCTTTAAGTTTTCTTAAATCTGTGATTCAAATTCTGTTCTGCCTAATATACATGATTCCTCATCATGAATCATTCATGTGCTTATTCAATATCCTGAAATCCCTCACTACCTTGACCTTGCTAAGAAGCAAAGATTTACCAGCACAAGTTTGATAGAGAGCTATACTGAGACTCCCAAACTCATATTCTGAACAGAACATAGAGGAAACAAGCAGGTAAATGGGGGTCTCGTGTGTGTGCGCGCATGCATGCATGTGACAAAGTAACCATCAAACAAAAGATCTTCCTCATCTTTTTTGATGGGCAAGCTTTTGCCTTTGACCTCCTTCTCTTTCTCTCTCACCACTCTTTCCTTTGGCAATCTCTTCCATGTTCAGAACTTCATCTACCATTTCTTTGCAGACGATTCCTCCACTTAAATCTACAGCCTTGATCTCTCTTCTGAGCTCCAGTCTCATTTTTCCTTCTCCTCTGGTAGCAATCACCATGGAAGTGTAGGCTCTCATCTCCTCATGTCTGGACTAATGCAATAGACTGCTGGTTGCTCTGCAAGTCACAAGTTTCTCCCCACTCCTCTGCATTCTCTGTTCCGCCTCCAAAGTGATTTCCCCAAAGCACAGGTCTAACCATGCCACACTGCCCCCTACTCAATAAACTCCATTGGCTCCCCTTCACCACACACATACACACTCCTTTCCAGTCTTCTTATACCTTACACCACCCCCACCTTCTTGCTGTTCCTCAACCAAGATATTCTGTGTCCTAATTCTGGGCATTTTCATTTGCTGTCCCCCATTCCTAGAATGCTCTCCCTTGTCATCTCCACCTCCTGCCTTCCCTGGCTTCCTTCAAGTCTCAGCTAAAATCTCATCTTCTGCAGAAAGGTTTTACCAATTAATACTAGTACCTTCCCTTTGTTGATTATTTTGTATTATCCTGTACAGGCTTTGTCTATACATGGTTGTTTACATATCATCTCCCCACCCCACCCACCCCACCCCACCCATCCCAACAGTGATCTCCTCAAGGGTAAGAACTGTTCACTGTTTTAAACCCCGATGCTTAGGACATACAGGAGGTAATTAACAAACTATTGACTGACTGATCACAGGACATTTTCTCCACTTGGATATCTCACAATCACCTCAAACTCAATATGTCTCTTTGCCCTAAACATGGGAAGATTTACTTAAGAGGTCCTGCTTTGTCCATTAGAATCTCTAGAATGTGCACTATGCTTGCAAAGGCCTCTAACTGTCCACATGCCCTCAAAGCAGCATCAATGATTTTAAGTTCTAGAACCAGGTCATAGCCAACCAGCTGGTTATCACCATCATCATTATTGCTTGGATTATGATTATTATTATAGTTATTGGTAGGGGCTCAAATGGCCACAGCACTTATTTGTGGGGAAGAGAGATTTCTGGCTTTACTCAAGAACAGTATGTCTTCCCAGAACTCTCATCTATTACTGCTCTCCACACACTACTCTTGAGTGAAACTAGAATGCTATCTTCCCCACAAACATGCACTATGGTCATAACAACAATACTAAAAAACAATTTATACCACTTTAAGGTTTACAAAGCATTTTGTAAATATCTCACTTTATTTTTACAAAAATCCTGGGATGCTGGTTCTCTTATAGTACCCATTCTACAATTGAGGAAACTGGGGCAGACAGAGGTGAAGTGATTTGCCCAAGGTTATACAGCAGTTTAATGCCAGATTTGAATTGAGGTCTTTTGGACTCCATGTCCCATATTTTATCCATTGTACCACCTAGCTCCTTCCATGCATTTCTTCAGGCTGTCAATAGGAAGAACTGACTTTTATATAGCATTTCACATATACCATCTCATTCACTCCTCAAAACAACTCTGTGAAGTAAAAACTACAAACCACATCTTGATGTCTGGGAATTACAAAAAGGAGGAGCACACTGGTTGGCTCTGACCTGATTCTAGAACTTAAAATCATTGATGCTGTTTTGAGGGCATAAAGACAGATGATCTTGTTAGCATAGTGTACATTCTAGAAAATCTAAAGGACAAATCTACTTGTATTTAATTCAGGAACTTAGGTCAACCTTAGATGAAGTGGTAATCTCTACTCCAAAGAAATTTAAGCCTAGATAAAACATAAACTCTTAGAGATGGGATCCCCAAGAACTGATTAGTTATTCTACTTAATTATACACATTCACTTCAAGATACTGATGATAAAAATAATATTTGAACATATTTTTCTTTATTGAGTCCCTGTCTGTATAACATTTATTTGGGCCTTAATAAAAGGGAAATAGTTTGAACTTAAAAAAAAAACAGATCCCACCTGACTATAAGTCCAGTGTTCTTTCAACCATGCCATGCTGCTTATAGAGTGTCTTCTTTTCCTCTTCTCATCTTTAATACCCAAATTCCTTTGTGAAGTCTTCTCTAATTCTGCCATAAGTAATGACTTTTCTCCTCAGATCTTATATAGTTCCTTGTTTTGTAAACCAATAAAATACTCATCTTATAATATCACATATTTTATTCATGTCAGGTTTATCTCTATACTATTCTACAAATCACATGAGATTAGGCTAAGTAGACAGTGGAGAGAACACTGGGTCCAGAGTTCAAAGACATGAGCTCAGATATGGCTTTAAATACATTTTAACTATGTGACCCTGGGCCAGCCTCAGTTTCATAAATGACAACAATACCTATCTCAAAGAGTTGTTGCAAGAACCAAATATGATAATATTTGTAAAAAGCTCTTAGCATAGTTCCTGGCACATAGTAGATACCATACAAATGCATATTCCTTTTCCCCAAGGAGATTATCTTTCCAAACATTCTATGTCCCTCCAGTGCCTAGCACAGAACTCTACATATAATAGTTTCATAATAAATGTGTCATACAATATTCTTTTTATCATCTGAAGACTTCTAAATATGATATGAAAGAAAAATGATTCCTTCTAAAATGGTTTTCTAAGAGTGCCTGTGAAGTTTCTTTCCTCAGTGAGATGTTTTGAGTATCTTGAAATGTCTTAAATGGTTTAGGTATGACATCAAAAAGGAATGGAGAAAATAATTTCTTGAGGATGATATCTAAAAAAGAAAATTAAGTGTTGAGAGGAATGAACTAGGAGAAAGAGAAAGGGAGAGGTAAAATGTAGTTAATCATCTTACATAAAAGAGAGAAGAAAGAGCTTTTACAATGGAAGGGAAGAAGGGGAAGGTGAGAGGCAATAAGTGAGCCTTACTCTCATTGGATTTGACTTCAGGAGGGAATAACATACACACTCAACTGGATATGGAAGTTTATCTTCCCTTATAGGAAAACACGGGGGGGGGGGGAAGAGGATAAGAGAGTGGGGATAATAGAAGGGATAGTAGATTGGGGGAAGGGATCATTGGAAGCAAATATCTTAGTAGAGGAACAGATGAAAGGAGAGAATAGAGTAAATGGAGGGCAGGACAGGATAAAGGGAAATATAGTTAATCTCTAACAACATGACTGTTATGGAAGTGTTCTGCATAACTACAAATGAATGGTCTATATCAAATTGCTTGCTTTCTCAATGAGGGTGGATGGGAAGGGAGAAAATGTTGAACTCAAGGTTTTAAAAATGAATGTTAAAAATTGTTTTTACATGCAACTAAGAAATAAGATATATAGGGAATGGGGTATAGAAATTTATCTTGCCCTGCAAGAAAATAGAAGGGAAGGGGATGGTGACAAGGGATAAAAGAAAGGGCAGATTGGAGGAAAGGGTCATCAGAATATAAGCTGTTCTGGTGTGGGAGGAGGGGAGAGATGGGAAGAAAATTTGAAATTCAAAATTTTATGGAAGTAAGTGTTGAAAACTGAAAATAAATAAATTTTTAAAAAGAAAAAAGGATTATATATAAAACAGTGAATCTTACATTAAACAATTTAATATAAAAAAACACAAAAAAATAATCTCTTGAGAGTTCTTTTCTCTATAGGCAGAATACCATTAACTCTCAGATAAGCTGAAAAGTTACATGATTGTAACTACAGTTGAAAAAGCAGCAAACAAAATCTGTAGGTAGTTATAGATACATCAATTGATTAATCGATGTGAGAGAAAAAGAAAGAAAAGAAAGAAAGGAAGAAAGAAAGAAAGGAAGGAAGGAAGGAAGGAAGGAAGGAAGGAAGGAAGGAAGGAAGGAAGGAAGGAAGGAAGGAAGGAAGAAAGGAAGGAAGGAAGGAAAGGAAGAAAGAAAGAAAGAAAGAAAGAAAGAAAGAAAGAAAGAAAGAAAGAAAGAAAGAAAGAAAGAAAGAAAGAAAGAAAGAAAGAAAGAAAGAAAGAAAGAAAGAAAGAAAGGAAGGAAGGAAGGAAGGAAGGAAGAAGAAAGAAAGAAAGAAAGAAAGAAAGAAAGAAAGAAAGAAAGAAAGAAAGAAAGGTGTTTTTATTGCCATACTACTCCTATTCAAAGATAAAGATGAAAGGTTAAAGATATGGTTTTATGGCATCCCAGTCACAACCTAAGGAAATAAACAGGTAATACTATTATCACCTTCTGCTCAAGTAATAACCTTTATCACCCACTACAAAGTACTATTGTCCAATAAATGAGTAGTTACTGTCCTTTGGAAATAGTGATATGGGGTTACTTAGGTCCATGTTATCAAAAACTAGAATGCAGTCATACTCTGTACCAGTTTACAACATATTTGTTTCAAACTGTTTTTTAAATTGTTTCATATTTGAAACATTATTCTAGCTTTATTTAAAATGATGGTGTCCTTGTACCTAGGACACTATGTGTGGCAGTTTTGTTTCCCACACTACAATAAGGATATAATACAGCTATAGAATAATCAGAAAAAGGCAAATGATTATGGGACAGAAGGAAGTTATGATGTAGGATAAATTATAAAGATATTAACTCCTCAGTCAAAAAAGGTAAACTCTGAAGACATTATTACAATTTACAATAATAACAACTCACATTTAGATAAGCTCTAAGGTTTATGAAGTATTTTCATCACAACCATCCTGTAAGGTAGGTAGCACAAGTATCATTATTCTCACTTACAGACAAGTAATCTGAGGCTCATATAGGTTAAGTGACTTGATGGTTACACATCAAGTAATTGGTGGAGCCAGATCCAAATCCAACTTTGTTTTCATTATGTGAAAAAATTTTGATAGATAACATAGACAGGATGAATACGGACATACTCACCAAATCATAAAATACTAGATGACATCTTCTGTGAAACTTGAAGTAATTTGAGGACAAATAAGGAGAATTATTTTTTATTTGGGAGTACTAAACTTAAAATAATCAATTCAAAATTATTTGGAATGGTTCAAGAAGAATTTTAAATTTCTTTTAAAATGGTAAGTAAGAGAGCATCTATATGAAACTGAAGGGACAACAACCATGGAGAAATGGAACAGATTTGACGGCATTTTTGTATGACAGCATTTCTCATCAACAAAAAGATGTTAAAAGTAGTTGAGGCTTATACTTTGTCCTTTAAGGCTTATAAAGCACTTTACTATGTATTTGATCCTCAAAATAGTCTTGTGAGCTAGGTATTAAAGACATCATTATCTTCATTTTGTAAATAAGGAAAAAGTCCCAGAGAGGAGTGACATAGTCACACCACTAGCAAGAGTCCAAGGTGGAATTCACATTCATATCTCTCCCGACTCCAGAGCCAGATTTTCTTCTATTATACCAACTGTCTCTCCTTTGAGTGCCTCACCACTCAGTATGTGGAAATGGAAAGGGAACTTAAGATGAAATCAGAAAAAGAATCTAAATCTGACTAAATATACATGGTACGAATCAATGTTGGAAACAATACAATTCTGAGATTATTGAGGGACCAAGTTTAAGAATTTCAAAGAGGAAAAGATAAATATTTGAAAAAGCAGGAAATATAGTTTATCTATAAAGCAATTAACAACTACCAACTCATATGCCACCATTCTCATCTCTGTGAGATTCTTATGAAAATGATATATAGGATGGGCATCCTTGATGAAAGTATGAGAGAGATATGGGCAGACTTTTTCAGACCATTTTCCATATGAGACTGGCATCACAGTTACACAACTGACTGAGAGATGTGGAGAATGCATGATTCTGCTAGGCTTGTCGTTGGGTGAAAACAGTGAGGTGCTTGACTGGTGGAGAGAAAAAGTAGTTTTGTACACACACATATATAGTCAAATAGAAAAAAATCTTTGCACCATATATGTGTATATATATAGTTGATTTAATTCAATGCAACAAACATTAAGTACCTAGTGTGATCAGTGAATCAACTAGCATTTATGAAGCACTTATTCTGTGCCAAGTGTTGTGCCAGGCTCTGAGGACACAGAGTATGGTGTATCCATTGCATCAAGACGATAACTCTACAAATCTTCCTCAATAACCACTCAAGAGAGACCAGTTTAATAATCTATATCCAATACATTTGGCTAATGTGCAGCTTAAGTTTTACTGAACTACCTGTTTTTCTTCTCTTTTATGTCCTCCTCCTATTGTTTATTATTATACTTTATCAGGAAACTTGTTAGCTGTGTGGTTTTAAGCCAAGTTACCTCAGTTACGTGATTTGTAATGTGTTTAAAGAAAATGCCTTACTTTAATTTGATAACTTACTATATCCGAAAGATTGTTAGAAATGTGACTTCTTTAACTCTTTTGGGTTATGGATTTAATTGTTAAAACACTGACATGGAAGAGTAGTAATCAATATCAGATTAGTAGTAACTGAGTTAGGGTGTCAGTATTTTAAGATTTCAGGATCTAGCCCCAAGATTAAGTGGTTAAAGTGCAGCGATTTGACTTCAGTTAAGAACAAGAAGTTGCAAAGGAAAAGGTTTTTAGAAATCAGTCTGTAACCAACTATAGTCTAAGAGCAAGGTTAGATGATCTGGTTAATCATGTTCACCCATCTTTCAGGAAAAATCTGTAGGAAGGCCTTATTAAATCTGATAATACATAAATGTTGGATATTGGTAAAGATGTTGGTTATTATGATTTGTGATTATCATATGAAATCTTAAATTTTTCCTTGTATTGTTCAGTTATTTAATTATTATTTAATTCAACTCCTTTAAGTAACTCGGAAAGCTCTTGAAGATTTCTGTCTGGGGAAACTGGCTATGCCCTGCCAACATTAAGTCAAATTCCTTAGGTCTCTTTGCCTAGGCAAAAAGCAGCAATGTAACTTAGAGTCTTGGGATTTTTTAGCCCAGCACATTTTAAGCTAACATGATAATAACAGGCTAAACTGTTAGTAAAACTTTGTATGTACTTCCTAGTATATGTAGTTTGGAATTCCCAGAAGGATGGGAATGGGGAGCTGGAATGCTCATTCTTTATCTGATAAGTTTCAAAGGGAGAAGCAGGGAATCCTCGCTCCTACAGGAAGTAAAGGAAAAGGTTATTTGGATCTGGGAACTGTCACCACATATCCTTCAAAAAAGGCAGAGGAAGCGGGGGGGAGGAGGGATATATGAATTTATGGATAATAATCTTTTTTCTTTTAAAGTGCTAGGAATATTAGGCCTTAGAAACTAAAATATTACCATTCGCAATTATAAATCCGGATTTGATTTGATTTAAGCCAAAATCCATCCCAAAGGAAATAAGAATAGGGTCTGAGAGTTCTCTCCTTTTCAGTATTATTATGGTAAACTGCAACCTAACATGAAAAAAAATTTGTTTGTTGGTATTAAGAAATTTATTAGCTGTATGGTTCCAAGAAAGTTTTATTTACCTCAGTTTACTGTTCTGTAAGGAGATAATAATAGACTCTACCTCCCAGGGTTATTGAGAGGATCACATGATTGTAAAGTGCCCAGCACAATGCTTGGTATAGAGGGCAAAAGAATGTTAATTGTTTTTATTACCTCTTTAATTAGACATATTTGCTTCATACTTGATAACTTTATATGGGTTTTTAGATGTTATCAGTATACAATGCCAAAGTTGATGAGATGAATGAGTTAGAAAGGAGTGCTTGAAGCAGTGCTTGAGCAAGCAGGATGCAGGATGTGAGATATGAGATAAGGTGCACTATGTGACTAGTCAGAAAAGTGATCAAAGAAGACTGCAATTTTTGTCCCCACCATGGACTTATCTGTGTGCTTTCACAAATGACCCCCAACTACATGACATCTAGGAACAGCCCTTCTCACTCTCTCGTTCTCCTTGTTTAACTATATGACAAAGACAACCCCAGAATACCTGATATTCCAGACATTCCAGACATATCCCTCCTCCCACTCTCTTGCTCCCCTTCCCCCTACCTTGTCAAACTGTATTTAAACCAGATACCTAACCTGGCTAATTGCCCTGCCTCCCATGGGTAAAGGCCCACTGTGTGTGTTACCCCAATAAATGCCTTTCTTTAACTTGGAGGTTGTCTAAGTGAATTATATAATGGCACTGGGACCCACCTGTCTATGCTTCATCAAGATGAACGATTTTCTGTGTAAGATAATTTAGAAGCACATTCATCTGACTTGATAGTGGGTTTGTTTTAAATTTGAAATACATATTGTTTAGGGCATTGCTGTGTTTCTAAGTTTTCTTCTATTGCGTAATTTGGTAAACAATTGTATCGGCTATTTTGTTAGAAAAAACAATTTCTCTTACAATCTTGATGTTGCTGGATTAAAAGAATTGTACTGTCAAAAGAAAAAAGATTGAATATGGGAAACTATTAGGTCATTCTATCAGCTCTGCTGACCATGTGTTGTCATATTCTGAAGTACTGTACACACAAAATTAAAAACTTGAGAGTTTTTCCTATATTAAAAAAAGTTTCACCAAAAATTATTTAGCTATTACTTATGAAAACTGTGAGACTGTTAACTAAGCTATTTGGAGTTATTATTTTAATCAAATGTTTATACAGGTGTTTTAAAAGGAAAATTGGTACTTGTACAAAGAAAATATCTTGCAAAATATACTTTGTAAACCCATAAGTTTTCTTAGAACCATCTACTCATAAATTCTTATCAACCCTGTGCAAGAGTTTTCTGTGTTGTGGAGTTCCTACTGAGTAAATGCAAATCCTTACACACAATGGGGGTATGATTTTCAAGCTTACTTCATCTAAGGATATATGTATGTGTGTATGTATACGTGTGTGTATATATACACATATATATGTATATATACATATATATATATATACATATATATAAATTTGGAGGTTTACAGCAACTGTCCAGTGTTGATTTTCTAGGGGTTTAAGTGAACTATCACATATTTACTATGTGGGATTCCAGACCATAATTATTTTCTTAATATCTAGTGATATATTTAAAGACAAAGGGAAGAAAAAGATATTGAGCAAATTTTTAAAAGCCTGATAAATTTTATTGTGATAAGGCTAATTTAACTGATATGTTCTTTTTGGCTTATAAAATTGAATCTCCTCCCCACTGCAAACACCTTTTGATGAGAGGTGGATGGAAATTAGGAATTTTGTGATGATTAGGAATTTATTTTGTCATAGTACTTTGGGATTTACGTTAATAAAAGACAATTTACATCAACTTAGTTTAAGTAAAAAATCTTTTGTAAAAAAATCTGTGATTTTTACACTAATTTTACTACCAATTTATTACTAAATGACACTAATTTACTACTAATTTTTATTTGTAAGCTAATTTATTGCAATATTTTCATGATATTGATAATAATTATGTCCAAACCTAGCATGGATTTCTTCTTTTTACTCTTAGGTGTGTTCTGTCCTTAGACCAGCTTCAAGTGGGCAATTTAGAAGAAAAGTCAGCAATGAGCAACATTTGACATCTAAGGCAAGTGAATATTTGTCCCTGGGAATAAAGTAGGAAGGTTACCTTGGGAAAGGGTGGACATTCCTATATAAGAAATCTGTCCGCCTGATTCCATATGCCAGGCTACTAGTGGTATAGCCTTGAGGATCAGTTCTGATGCTGTCATAACTATGTTCCTGCTTATAAAACTCTCACAGTCAACTTCTATTATCAGGGTAGAGAAAAAGTGGAAGTTTGCCATTGCAATACAGGATCTATTAGTTATTAGATTAATACTAAAGCATTTGGATTACTGTAATAAACTGTAAGTGGGAAAGATCTTACTGTTTTGATCTGAATTTATTGTTATTCCATGACCTAAGCAATAGTTAAGGTAGTGCTTGAACTTGTCACATGTATAAGATTCAGTTCCTGAAGTATTTCATTCTTTCAGAATTATATGAGTATAATTGGACAAAGATAAACAAGCTTGTGAAACAAAGACGTAATCTATTAAACTGTGAGGTTAAAGTCAGTAACCTCTTTTGCTTTTGTTTTAAGGAGAAGTATTTCAGCACATTCAATTATGTTAGCGAAGAGTAGTAATTTACGAGCTATCTTGGGTCACCCTAATACGAAATCTGATTTTACTTATGTTTGTTCTTTAATCTGGGATTAGAACATGTGTAGAAATGCATGCAAGCTACTTAAAAGTCATCTTAAAGATGTTCCTATTGCTTAAAGTGATTCTGAGACCAGTAGTCTATGCTTATGTCCGTTTGAACATCATTAATAACTAAGCCCATTTTACTGTAGACATTATTTCACATAATCTGTTTTCTGTATACAATCTGGGATTATTATATTTATATATCCCATCTCAAATCTTTTGGTGTTTGCCATTAAGCATCTCAAAGCAAAATCATTTGTGTAATACTGAATTTAGGAAAGAGACAACATCTACTTGGCATGAATACTAGTTATATCGAGAATGTGATTTTTGATGATAAATCTCTTACTGTTACCAATGTGAGATTATAGTCAATACTTGTTACCTAGGACATGTGATCCTTGAGAGCTGAATCCACCTGGCACTGATTAATGCAACTTGTCATTAAGACTTTATGGGACTGTTACTTGATGTTATTCTAAATTTGACTCCAGGTATGATCACCAAGGAATGCTATTGAGCCAATGATCCATGATGCCAGCAATCCTATGGGGTTTACATGCTTGAAGTGCCAGGGGAATTCTCATGGAGAAAAACTGGGAGAATTATTTTTGGCATGGGCTGAGGTAGGATTTTCCTGATTCAGTTTCCCCAGTATAACATTTGAATGGAAAATATCCCACTTGGTTAACTTTAAACTTAGCTTAATGCAATTGACTATTTATATAACTTTTACTTGAAATTGACATCAAAATAAAGAATACTTTTCTTTATGTCCTTGTTCTTTTATAGCAAGTTTCTATAATCATGTCAGATGATCAGTATGAATACAATATTAAATCTTTATCTTATAGGCTAATGCTGGACCACATCTACATTACTATAGAAAGATGCAGGTATAAGATTTGAGCTATTTGGCCTGGAATTTTAGTCCTTTCTATATTCCAGACAATTAACTAATTAAGTATTTAGTCTTGACATCTGTTACTACTTATATATTCCTTGGTAAGTTAAGGTCCTTTAATTTCTCATAATGGTTCAAGGATAATTAGGCAAATGATGCAAAGATTTGTGAAATCAGGATATGACGCTGCTATTTAGTTAGAATTATAATTGTCTCACTTCTGTATTAAGGAAAGGAATATGAACAGTTAGTTATCTTAGAAGAAGAATGGCTTATGGTCTACCTTGTAAATGCCTTAAAGAGACATCCAGTTTTGTTAGGATTTATTCATTTGAGTATGGTTAGAAGTTGGAAATGTTTTATTACAAGTAATTTACTTGATATGCACTGTTTTGAAACTGATTATTCAGTGTATTTATATATACCATTCAAAACCTTTTGTTATAACTGGAGTTAATCTGGCAACTTCTTAAATAAATTCATTTTTGTATGAGTCCATCTTATAAAAAATGTTCTGTTATTAATTCCTTATCAGAACCTCATACTCCTAATGGAGGAGTGAATAATGCCTTATATAAAAGTTGGGTCTAATTTTCTGTTTATATCTAAGTTTCATATATATATACACATACATACATATGTCAAAATGACAATTGGCCAACCTAAAATTATCAGATCCCTAGTCTAAAAGGTTCCAAATTTGACTCTATAATAGTAGAGATATAAGGGTTGAGTTACTTTCACTGTTAGAACTGGTTCTTGGCAAAGGAAATTCAAAATTGTGTTAAAACCAATTTTTTAAGAGATTTTTAATGGAGAAAGAGGATGTCTACAAGTGACCTGAGTCTGGAAACTGCTCTGACACCACACCCAAACCAGAAAGCTGCATCAGATGGTGTCCCAAGAATCAGATAGCTATATGAGATGAGACTTCTGAGCCATAAATAGACAATTATTTTTACTGTTTTCTTTTTCCCTTTTTATCTTTTATCTGCAAGATCTGCTTGCTCAAGGGGATTGCCCCCTTTGGTTCTGTCAATGCATCAATCAGTTTCTCCCTTTTTTCCCCTCACATTGTTACCCATCATAAGCCTCACAGTTAAGAAAACTTGACGGAATGTTTGTAATATCAGTGATTCCTTGGGAAGCCTTCATCTCTCAATTAGAATCAAATGGGGGAATTGAGGAATGAATATTTCTCTCTTTAATAATTATTATATTAGGACTAAGTTTTTCCCCTTTTCTACTTCCTCATCCAGAAATCAACCAATGTGGAAAATCTCTCTTGAAGATTTACCTAGGCCAAGATCTAATCAGATAGAAAAAGAAATTCTTTCTTAAAAAATTTAATTAGTATTTTATTTTTTCCCAGTTATATGTAAAAATTTTTACCATTTGCTTTTAAAACTCTGAGTTCCAAATTCTCTCTCTTCCTCCCCACTCTCCTTCCCTCACTGAGAAGGAAAGCAATCTAATATAGGTTATACATGTATAGTCATGCAAAACATTTCCATAATAGTCATGTTGTGAAATAAAACACAGACAAAAAACACTCAAGAAAGTAAAAAGAAGTATGCTTCAAACTGTATTCAGACTCCATCAATTCTTTCTCTGGGGATGAATAGCATTTTTCATCATAAGTCCTTCAGAGTTATCTTGGATCATTGTATTGCTGAGAACAGCTAAGTCATTCACAGTTGAAACTCTTATATTATGGCTGTTACTTTGTACACAGTACATTTCACTTTGCATCAGCTCATATAAGTCATCCCAGGTTTTTCTGAGAGCATCCTGCTCAACATACCTTAATTAATGGGCATCCCCTCAATTTCCAATTCTTTGCCACCAGAAAAGAGTTGCTACTGAAATTTGTGTACATATAGGTCCTTTTCCTTTTCTTTTTTAATATCTTTTGGGATATAGACCTAGTAGTAGTATAGCTAGGTCAAAAGGTATGCCTTTGGGCATAGTTCCAAATTGCTCTCTACAGAATAGTTGAATCAGTTCACAACTCCACCATCAGTGCATTAATATCTCATTTTTCCTACATTCCCTCCACCACTTGTCATTTTCATTTTCTGTCCTATTAAGCAATCTAACAGGTATGAGGTAGTACCTCAGAATTGTTTTAATTTGCATTTCTCTAATCAATATTGAGTTAGAACATTTTTACTATATCTGAAAACTGTCCTGTCTAGGAAAAGAAATTCAAAGTGCAGGCTAATGGGTGTATTCCTGCTCATTGGATTTGCTCAGACAGGTCCTAGGAAAATGTTCAGTCCCCTTATTATCAAGACAGGTGATAGGAAAATTTGATGTCTCTTTGACCAAGATTTGGGTAACCTAAGTCACATACCCCAACATAGCCCACCTCCCATTTTATTAACCAGTCAGAATTGAATAGGCCCCCCTCAGGAATATCTCCACTTCAAAGGGTATATAAATTGTGTCCCAATGCCATCAGGGGGTCTTTGGTCTAAGAGAGATGGCCAAATGACCATTCTTTTATTAATAGTCTTCTGGCCTTATTAATAAAATGATTAAATTACCCAGGACATATGTCTCTTGAATTTTTTAATCATCCTATATTATATATATCTTATATTACTTATATTACTACTATGACTATTAATGTCATCACCACCACCACCACCAATACTGGAGCTGCTGCTGCTGCTGCTGCTGCTGCTACAATTATTGTCATTATTAATATTATTATTAATTACAAGGAATGGTTTGCTGAATAGAGATCTAGGACAAGAAATGAAGTGGTGGAATAGGAAAAAAACTTTACATCAAATTTCTCCCAGAATGGTCTGGTATCCAAGATATATAAACAATTTCTAAATGTGCATAAGACTAGTAGCCATTTCCAACAGATAATTGGTCAAAGAATATGAACAAACAATTCTCAAAAGAAGAATTGCAAAGTATTCACAACCACATGAAAGAATGCACCAAATCACTAATAATTTTCTTTTAGAAATTAAGATCAAAACAACTCTAAGGTTTCATCTCACACTCTCCAAATAGGCAAAAAATAAAAATAACCAAAAACTGACAATAATCAATGTTGGACAGGTTGTGGAAGGAGATAGATACACTAGTACATTGTTGGTGGAGCTATAGAACAGTACAACCATTTTAGAAAGCAATTTGAAACTATGCAAATAAAGTGATGTCTACACCTCAAGGAAGATATTAATCAGAAGAAAGTCTCTTATAGACACTAAAATATTTACAGCAGCACTTTTTGTGATAACAAAGAATTGAAGACAAAATAGACACTCATCAACTGGGGAATGAAGAAAAGTGTAGCACATGAATGTAATGAAATATAACTGTGTTATAAAAATTGGTGCAATGAATACAGACAGAAAAATCTACATGAATTGATGCAAAGTGAAATAAGCTGAGCCAAGAAAACAATATACATAATAACTACAGCCATGTAAATGAAAAGACAGACATGGCAAAAAAATCAAAAGTGACTTTGGTCAAATTATAAAAACTAAGCATGATTTAAATGAAGAGATATGAAAGGACAGTCCTAACTCTCCCCTCCCTTCATGGAAGTGGGAGGTGTACAGGTGTTATACATTGCACACACGGTTTCAGACTTTTTCAATGTATCCATCAGTTGTGTTTATGGTTTTTCCTCTATAAAAAATACTATATGTTACATGAGATGACTCTGGGAGAGGAAGAGGAGGAGGGATATTTGAGATAACTATGATGATGTAAGAAATGGAAGATATCAATAAAAACTTATTTAAAAAAAGAAAAATTTCCTGCCATATTACCGGTTTCCTTGTTTTGTCTTATTTAGTGGTTTACTGAAAGTGACCCAGCTGGAACTAATAAGCTTTTCCTGAAGATTAAGCAAATACTTGAGAGGTCCACCTTTCATAGCTTAACCATTAGCTCTTCAGGCACTGACTGGGTACTCTTATGAGTGTGATATATCTACCTTGAAGCAGCCAGTAGAGAAGTGAATGAGCAGTTCAGATAATAATGAACAGTAGATAAATAAACACAGGGAGGGAAGCATCCTTGAGAGATCAATTTGTTCATACCCTGAAATCCCATACAGGTCCACAGCTAAATCATCCTCGATATATCAATGCTCCAAGGTGGAGTGGAAAGAGTCCAGAATTATGCCTCAGAGTATACCAGCTCTGCCACTAACTGGCTTTGTGCCCTTGGTCAAGTCATTTTACCTGTTAAGTGCCTCCTTTCCTCATCAACCAAAAAAACACCCATTGTATGCCAAAGACTGTACTAAATTTTACTACCGTACTGATTTTATTCCTCTGTATGGGAATATACACAGTAACCCCTAATACACACA
Organism: Notamacropus eugenii; assembly: GCF_028372415.1. Classification (NCBI taxonomy): domain Eukaryota; kingdom Metazoa; phylum Chordata; class Mammalia; order Diprotodontia; family Macropodidae; genus Notamacropus; species Notamacropus eugenii. The sequence goes on from NC_092873.1 coordinate 416,235,051, forward strand.
CATCCACTATTTCCTCTTTAGACTACAGGTTGCAAAATAACATTACGACAAAAAGAGGCATGGTCATATAGTCAATGGAGAAATGGTGTCAGAGTCAGCAAGACCTGAGATAAGTCCCACATTTGACACATACTAACTGCGAGACCTAGTGTTCTTAAACCATTCTCTACGACTGTAGGTTACAAAAGCAAGTATCTCATCTTTAATCCCAAAAGCAAGTATCTCATCTTTAATCCCATCATTAATAGATGGGAGTTCAGTATATCAAGAAAACCACAGGTTCAGTCTTTATCCCATATGAGGATAACAGTTTGGTCTGAAGTCCCTGAAAATCCTGATGAATGTCCTCCAATGCAATGATTCTACATCGTTTTTACCAAAGGCATAACCACTTTTTGAAAAGAAACTAGATGGAAAATTAAAAACTCTAAAGTTGTGTTACATGGTCATTTAACAGCCCTTGGAGGGCTGCCTGACAAAAGCTGCACCCCAGAGTGCCCCTAGATGGCCACTGATCGGTCTTCTGCTGATACATGTGTTTTAGGATCCCGCGACCTAGAAGAACCCGACAGAGCTCAAGCACACAGTCCGGAAAGTCCAGAGATACGGGTCCGCCTTTCCCAGTCTTCCTCTTCCGGCTAAGAGGAGCCCCTGGCTTCCCCTGGCACTCGCACCCCACTTTTCTCTACTCTTGCACTCTACAGCCCCTCACGCCTTCTGCCAGTCCTGGGCTGGGGCCGTGCTGGCGCCCGGACCGTACCTGTCTCTCAGGTTGCCACTGCGCAGCCCCATCTCGGTGCATTCGGCTTCGTCCACAAGCACCCCCTTGCAGGACTTGATGGGGTAGATCCATAGCTGTGCCACGGTGCCCACCTGCTGCAGCTGCCGCTGGCCCCGCCGCCGCCGCCCCCGCTTCCGCTGCCCGGCCCCGGTGCTCCAGGCGGCGGCCCCCAGAGCCGCGGCGGCGGCCAGTCCCAACACGGCCGCCCCCAGCCAGGCGGCCCTGGACTGCGCTGAGATTGGGAGCCCAAGGCGGAGGCGCGAAAAAGCCGAGGAGGCCGCGATGCCCATGGCAGATGCTAGATCTCCAAAGGCAGGGCGTAGTGGATCCCGCCGGCGGGTGGCCGGTCTCGATGGGTCAGAGAAGGGCACTGGACTCCAGCTCCCAACGATGTGGAGCAGGAGGGGTCAGGGCTTCACTCCGGGACTCCTGCGCACCCTTTCTCCGGAGGGGCGGGGAGCAGAAGTGAGGTGACCGGTTTCTGTTACACACACGGATTGGGGGTTGTGCACACACACACACACGCGCACACACACACAGTAGGGCGAGGGGTTTGTGCACACATACACCTCTTCCCAAACCTAAGACTGATTTTAGTGAAAAGAGAAATAAAAATGCTGGAGGGCATCCAAGTCTTTGGTGTCTCGTGATTAGGAAGGATATTTATTGAACTTAAAAAGGAGTGTTTTATAAACATTAACATCTTAGATACATGAATCATTACTGTTATTGAACTTTAACTGTTGCACCCTTTGGTTGCCAGTTTTGGATTTGGATGACTGCTTCTCTGATAAATGCGCACAGTAAGTTCCAGTTTTTTGCCTCAAATAAAGGACTTCTAAGTAGGGAAAAAGTACTAAGTTTCTAACGCAAACCCGCAGAAGTTCCACCAAACTCGCCCTAGCCCCCAGTCAAATGTTTGGGTTTTGTTTTTTTTTAATTTCCCTGGGAATAGAAATTACGCTGCGGCCCTTACCCCCATTTCTACACCCTTCCCCGTGTTCCCCTTTTCCCCTCGAGGTCTAAGACGCTTTTCATTCCCTTGTAAATCTTAATAATCCCCCGATGTTCTAGGCGTCCCCAACCTCCTCCCCATACACACTCCCCCCTCCATTCCCGTCCTCACTCCTTTCTTTGTCCCCATTCCCATCCCCAATCCCTTTCCCAATCCTTCTTTGCCCAGAAAAGTCAGTATCGCTCTCTTCCATTCAGATTCATTAAAGTGACTAAAAGATTGTTAGAAGATTTTAGAGATCATCTCCAATTTCCACAATTTTACAGCGAAGGAAATTGAAACTGAAACCCTGGGGAATGAAGTGATTTGTTCAAGGTCCCAGAACAATGAAGTAGCCCTGTGTGAATTCGAACCCAAGCCTTCTATCTGTAGTCCTCCTCCTTTTTCACTGTGGAAGAGTGGAAAGAAGACGGTCTGAGATTGAAGACAACTGGCTTCCACACTTGATTTGACCACACTAGAGGTGGGAGATTAAGCAAGTCATTTCCACTCCGAGGAAACTGCTTCCTCGATTATGAAGTGAAGGAACTGACTTCATGATCCCTAAAACGTCTTCCTGCTCTAAGATGAGCGTCACACACACACACACACACACACACACACACACACACACACACACACACACACACACACACGTGGGGGGGCGTTGTTTTTGAGAGATTATCCTGTTTTAAAATGGCGTGCCTGGGGGCTACCCCAAAACTTCCTGAGGCTTCAGTGGGAAGCAGCCAACTTTCCAGGCCTGGTATTGGCTGTTTCCGTTCCCTCCCTCCTAAGGAGAAATCGCCCGTGCTCAAATAAACAGGAATTCACCGAACAGACTTTGGCCCGAGTACTTCTTCACAATAGGAAAGAGAGAGAGAAACCCTGGACCGGATCTAGCAAAAGCTGTGTTATACACCTCTTAGGAATTAGTCCCTTCATTTTCTACAATTCATCCTTAGGGGACAGAGAGACAGACACAGACAGACAGAAAGAGACAGAAAGAAACACACAGAAACAGAGAGAGAGAGGAGGGAAGGAGGGAGAGATGAACTCTTCTAAAGGAAAACTTTTCTATAAAAGGTCAGATTAAACTGTCTTGTTATGTGTCTCTGAACTATTAGCCTGTCTCTTTTGTATTGCAAAGAACCTATGGGCAAGAACAGGAATTATATAAATTGTCCCAAAAGTTTAGTTCATTTTCAAGCTTAATATTTAAAATACACTAAGATTATGGGTACACCCCATATCTAGTGCTCTAATTAGTAAGGATATTTATTGAATTTACAAAAGAATGTGTTTTATCAATATTAAAGTCATAGATGAATTATTATTACGCTTATTGAATTTTGACTATTATACTCTATGCCAATTTAGGTGTGGGTTGGTCCTCGTGGCCGAAGAAGACCAGGCCATCAGAGAAATGATGACATGACTTGCATTTGACTTTGTTTTGAGTGAGGGAGGGCTGTGCAGGTCACCAGTCTCACTTCTCCTCCAGAGCCATCTGGATCCAGTAACCAGATATTCATCAGAATGACTGGGGATGACCCAGGATGAGGCAATTGAGGGATAAGTGACTTGCCCAAAGTCACACAGCTAGAGAGTGTCAAGTGTCTGAGGTGAGATTTGAACTCAGGTCCTGCTGACTCCTGCACTGGTGCTCTATCCACTGCATCACCTAGCTGCCCCACCAATTTAGGACTTGGATGACTAATATGCATTCCCAGATTAACATACACATTAAGTAAATTTCAGTTCTTTTGACTCTAAAGCAGACATTTGAACACGACAAACATAGTTGATAGCCTCACAATTATCACATTTTGCTTATAAATCTATGCAGAAGTAACTATCATTTATTTTGAAATCCCATTAGGGTAGGTGTTCATCTAGGTATTTAGGCTGCTAGTGGCGATGGATACAATGCTGAGCTTGAAGTCAGGAAGATCTAAATTCAAATGCAGCCTCAGTTAATTAATAGCCGGGTGACCTTGGGCAATTCATTTGACTTCTATTTGCATCAGTTTCCTCATTTGTAAAATGAAAATCATAAGAGTACCTCACAGGGTTGTTGTGAGGATTAAATAAGAAAATATTTATGAAAAGCACAGTACCTAGCACATAGAAGTGGCTTAATGTTTATGCCTTCCTCTCTGAGCCTCAGTTTCCTCAAATATAAAATGGAGTTAGACTCCAGTCTCCAAGCTCCCTTCTAGTTCTAAATCTACGATCCTATAAACTTAGTGCCTTTCTATATCATTTTCTCCAGTCTTTGAGAAAGAGGCTCCCTTCCCCTTTCCAAGGCCGACTTGTGACCTTGAACCTGTCCTTTCTCATCTTTTTCTGATGGTTTGCCTCTTCTATCATTCCTCTTCTCTTTTTCATCTTCAATACTTTCTTATCTACTAGTTCCTTCTCTGCTATCTACAAACCTGACCACATCTCCTTTATCCCTTAAAAAAAAGAAAAAGAAAACTTTTTTAATCTACCCACCATCTCAAGCTATTATCCTTTATCTCCTTCCTTCACAAACACACAGAAAAAATTGCTCTCCCATTTATTTTTTAAAATTTTGTTTATATTTAAATTATAAAACAAACATTTTTATAACAATCAAATAATAAAAAGGTGAATGCACATGAAACTGCAAATCTCTTATGTACAACTTGCTATTCCTTTTAAATGTATAACAAGTTTATCATTATAAATTTTTACCACTCATTTTTCAACCCCTTTGTGATCTAGTTTCTGACTCTACCACTCAACTGAAAGTGCTCTCTCCAAAGTTATCATAAAACTCTTGATTTCTCAATCCAGTGACCTTTTCCCAGCCCTCATCCTTCTTGATCTCTGCACTTCTTGACTCTCACTCCCTCCATTCTCCTGACCACTCTGTCCTCTCTTGGTTGTCCTCCTGCCTGCCTTACCATTTGTTCTCAATGTCCTTTGCTAGATCATCATCCATATCCCAGGCAAGTGCAAGTCATGTCATTATTTCTCTGATGGCATGGTCTTCTTCGGCAATGGACAAACACACACATCCATATCCCATTCTCTAACTGGGTACTCCCCAATACCACATTCAGAGTACTCTTCCCTCATCTCTCTCTTGATAAAATCATCAACTTTTTATGGGTTTAATTATAATTTCTATGCTGATGATTCCTGAACTTATTGATCTGCCTCCAGCTTGAATCACTCTAGTATCTCATTGTCAAAAGCAACAGGGCATTTCTAAATAGATGTTCAATTGGCCTCTCAAACTTATTATGTCCAAAACTGATTATTTTTTCCATTTATACTTCACCCTCCTCCAAACCTCCTCACCTCTATCCCTTACCAGGACTATAGCAGTAGGTTCTTAATTTGTCTCCTTGTGTCTAGTCTCCCTCTCTACAATCCATCCTACAAATATTCTGTCAAAATAACCTTAAAGAATGGGTGTAATTCTAATGTCACTTTCCTACTCAAAAACTCTAATTGGTTCCTCCTTACCTCCTCAATAAGATACAAAGTCCTCAAGATGAAATTTAACACTTTCCCCAATCAGACTCTAACTTGCCTTTTCATGTCATATCACTCAACTTCATGTAGTCTGTATTCCACCCCAATTTGTTTCTCTTCCTAATCAGTTACTGGTTCATCATCCATGTAATATTATGTAACTGAATGGGCCCCAAGGCTCTGCCCTGAGTCCTTTTCTCTTCTCTAGAGGTACTCTTACCTTATGGCCTCATCAGCTCCTATGAATTTTATTATTATTTCTATGCTGATGACTCCCAGATCTATACATCCAGTCTTAGTCTCCCTTCTGAGCTCTAGTCATGTATCTCCAACTGCCTATTGGACAGTTTCAACTGGTCACTTATACATCTCAAATTCAACATGTCTAAAATAGAAGTGATTATTTTCTTCCCTCCCAAACCTGATCCCCACTTTCAAAGTTCCCTATTTCTATTGATAGTACCACCATCTTAATCGCCCACAACCTTAGAAGCATATTTGATTCTGCAGTCTCCCCTCCTCACATTAGCAGTTGTCAAGTCTTGTCCATTCTCCACATTTCTCCCACTGTCCCCTTCTCTCTTACAATTACCACCCTAGTTCAGGCCCTTATCACCTTTCACCTAGATTATTGCAATGGATTAATTGGTTTACCAGTCACATCACTCTCCACTCTAATTCATTCTCCACACAACTGTCAAAATGATTTTCACAAAGTACAAATATGACCATGTCAATAAACTCCAATAACAACCTAACATCCTTGGGATAAAATGCAGCCTTCGTTTTGGCTTTTAAAGTCCCTCCCAAGCTGACCCCATTCGACTTTTCTAGCTCTATCATATTGTACAATAAATAGTCTCCTTCTTCTACTCTACAGGACAATCAAACTGGCTTTCTCACACACAGTTTGAGTCTACCTTGAGTCACGGTTTAGTTTTATGAATGATCTTATAGCTCTTAATGCTTTTGTACAGCCATCCCCCCTGGTTAGAATACGCTACGTCCTCCCTTCCGATTTAGAATTTTTACCTTCTTTTAATATTCAATTTAATCTCTCCCCTTCATCTTACAGATAATAAAACTGAGGGTCATAGAGGTGAGATGACTTACAGAACATGACACAAATAGGAGAGTTGGAATTTGAATCCTTCAAATCCAGGGTTCTTCCACCATACCAGACTAATGTTAATGATAATTAAATAAGCTGATAATGATAGAAGTTGGCCTTCAGCAGAACATGGAAGGACTAGGGCAGGGATGGGGAACATGTAGCCTCAAGGCCACAAGTGGCCCTCTGGTGCTCAAGTGTGACCCTTTGACTGAGTTTGGATTCCATCAAAAGACATCAAAAGTTCCCCATCCCAGGACTATGGTCTGGGTTTATCTTAAACTTTTGAAATCCTCCAGTAGGTCACTTGTATAAAATCAGGAAGACTCAATAGTATTATCAGATAACCCTATGTGTGAATAAAAGACAAATCATTGCAGGATCATAGATTTAAAGATAGAAAGAAGCTTAGAGCTCCCTAGTCTAACTCCTTCATTTTACAGATGAAGAAACCAAGACTCTGAGGAAAGTGACTTGGCTAAGTTCACACAGATGGGAATGGGAGAGCTAGGAATCACTTCAAATGGAATCCCTTGTTCCTTTGACAAATGTGTATGAAACTAGCTAAACAAAAATAGCAATCATACATGAATGAATTACATGAAATATTTCTCTTTTTATTGGCTTAGATCCCTCTATAAAATGGAATAATGGAAGAATAAAACTTCTGATGAAATATATAGGAATATATATATGTGTGTGTATAGACATATATACATATGTATATCAGAATGAAGACTTCTGATCATTTAGAACTTGACTTTGTTAATGACATCAAACAAACTCAGGCGAAAAAATAATTATACCACAGGGAATGACAAGTTAATCAGCAAACATTTATTAAATACCTACTATGTGTCAGGCACTTTATCATGCACTGGGAATATGAAAGTAAAAATGAAACAGTCCTGGGCCTCAAGGAGCTTACATTCTACTGGGAGAAGCAACATGTGAGCATGTAAGCATTGCATCTTATACCAGCTTCCATGGACCAATGAGATAGCTCCCCAGGGGAAGGGGCTATCTATAGAAGCTGCTTGGGGTTTGGTGGAGAGAGAATGAGCTATATTACCTTGGCACAAAGTCCAGGGCACTGGAAGAGAAGAGGAGCATCATGGGAAAGTAGTATAGCTGGCCAAGGCTGAAGAGATTGGAAAACAGAGAAGAAATAGTTTCATGGAATGGAAATCAACTTTTGTCCCCCTGGGGTGACCAATGTCATCCTGCACAGCAAAGAGATAAGACTACAGCAGCCTAATTGCAGGCAGAGCCTACTTGGTAGTGGACTACCCCACTCAGCTTCGATGGACAGGGATATATTCTTTCTCCTTCCCTCTCCTCTCTCTACATCTTGGCAGAAGTGAAAAAATCCCAGCTATGTCCTACTTGGCTACCCACCACTGTTGGTGGCATTTTGTAAGCTTGATTCTCTTTTTATAAATTAGTTCATTCTCATTGTCTCTCTGCACGTCTTTATTTGAGATCAGAATATGAATGGAGGGACTGTCCTGAAGAGTTTTGTATTGCACAAACTGTCTATACCAGAACCGTACAGTATTAGTGTGGAAGGTTAAGATCTCCTTCAGGCAACTGAGTCACGGTTTGGTTTGATGAATGATCCTATAACTCCTAAGCAGAACTGTAAAACCTGAACTTGGCAATGGGAAAATAAGCCATTGAAACATGGTGTTTAAGGGTGTGAGAGCATGTCTCAGAGACTAAACTTTGCCCAAAAGGAAGATTAAGTGAGAAGATTCATACCTGGAGTATGAATAAAATGCTTAGTGTCACATAAACATAGGCAAAATAAATTCAAGGTAATTTTAGCAGAGAGAGGGAGGAACTACCAGCAGGACAGATCATGAAAGACCTCATGTAGGAGATGACATCTGAGTTAATATTTGAAGGGAAAAGATTCTAAGAGCCAGAGGTGAGGAAGGTCATTTTAGGCTTCAGGGACAGCATAAGCAAGTCTGGAGAGGAAAAAAGACAGGAGATGGACAATAACAAGGCTATTTGGTCAGGATGGTAGAGTTTGCCTTTCACTAATGGAGAAGCAATTTCTCAATCCTTTTGGAGTCTAAATGTAACAAGCTGCTCAGGAGAAAGGTCAGATTTATTGGTGAAAACATCAGGAATTCACTCTGCATAACAACACTGCAATGGAAACTATCCACACCAAGTTCATTAGTTTAGCATTTGGTGACATCATTCATCCCTTTGAGCTCAGAATCTTAGGAAATAAAAATGGTTTAAATGTCTCAGGTTCCAAGCAGAACAGACAACAAGCACATACTATGTTTATATGGTTCCTTCTATCTGTGATTATTAAACAGTATAACTGTTCTTTTGTTACTACGCAATGCAAAGTTTTATATTTGCTAAAAGAAATCAGTAATATGTTCATTTACCAGGCATTTAAGAAGTAAATCGACTTAATGCAAGATATACGTGTTAGATTTTCGAGGCATTTTCATTGTTTCTTTTTTGTGCCATGGGTTGGGCTGGTATATAGCGGCCTACCCCTACTTAGCCAGGGAAAGGATGCTGAGTTCTGACTTTCCTTCTCATTTCCCTAGCAAACTTAGGAGAGTCATAGATAATGCCCTTGAGATGTATACTTCAGAGACTACTAAAGTATGTAATTGGTAACTCATATAGACAGCCTTAGATTATGAAGGCTTTATAGATTCTGGGGGTCCTTATCTCAGTCCTACTTGTACTAATGAGTTGAGTCCCAGAGCTAGGTTTCCTATATCTCCTCTTGAGGTTTCTAGGGGTACTGCTGTGTGGTTTCAGGTAGCTCTCCTATACTATCAGATCAGGCAGTGTGTTCTCCCCAGTGTGTTCTCCCCAATATCAATCCTCAGTTATCTTTTCAATATCATCTAACCAGTGCCAGTTAATATCTTCTCAATATCATTAATATGACTGATCAGCACCCCAGTATCAATTAATTAACTAAAATCAATTAGCTTTTACAAAAGGGATATTTATTGAGAAGACAGTAAGAGGAGCAAAAGTGAAAACACAACCCCATGAATTAAGGGCACACTCTCCCCTTTACCATCTTGGTCTTTGGAGAGAGCAGGCTCAAAATTAATGAAGTTGCCTCAGAACATTCATCTCACTAAGGTCATTTTCAAATGTAACCTAACCATTGGACACAGTAGATTGGAATCAATCCATTGTTGGTCTGGATCAAGCATTCATTCTTCAGAGTCTCATTGGCAGCATATTCTTCAATCAAGTCCAATTCCTGGAACTTGTTGGATGTTCTGATCTTTGAAAACTCACAAGGTTGCAGCCTCCTTCATTCTGTCTCCAATACTCCACCTAAATAGCAGGAAAAAAATGCAAAAAAGGCAAAGATACAAAAGCACTATGTTTATGGCCACACATTGGCTTACATGGAGAGACAGACAAATGAGAACAGGAGACTGCTGATATTGTGGCTGCTACTTCTCCCCTCAATGCTTTACAGAAGTTACTGCTTCATTCACTACCCAGTTAATGTTGCTTACATCCATCACACTCAGTTCTGGCTAAGCTGCTAAAAATTATTCATAGAGATACACATGCATGCTTTGCTGTGAACATCGGTACCCTTCCATTTCATGTCACACCAAACTCACAAAGCTTCCCAAAGTGATTTGATAGAAGACAAAGCACAATGCTTTGAAGACATAGGTTCCATCAGCCATTGCCCTGTTACAATCCTATGAATAAGGAGTGTAAATTAGGATAAGTTAGAATACTTTGTTAGTTCCTGGACCTGTAGAGAGTATTTCCTTGGGAAAAGGAAACCCAACCCGGTATCAAGAAGCAGAACTACTTAAATGACCCATGACTGAGAATATTTGTATCACTACATCAATGAAACTGTGACCTACCCCAGATGAACACTATCTTCACATCTCCTCATCCTAAGCAATTCCAATCCATGTCTTTCCATAAATCCTACAGATTTATGTATCCTATGTGCTGGGATGCTGTCCTCTGGTTATTTTTAAGTATAATATGACATAAAACATGTTCACTAAAGGCATGTATATAGGATGAATTTAACAAAGTTTAAATAGAAGATTTGCCTATATGATGAGGCCCTCCAGACACTCCTATTTTTCTCATGATTGTTAGCCAACTGCATTGAGTCCCTGGTACATTAAATCTTCTTAACCACTCAAAAAGGACAGAGTCAGCCATGAACAAAAGACAAACCAAGTGAATGAAAAATACATACTGCTCAGATTACAAAATGCACTTGGATGGGGGCCCCTTTGAATTAGTCCATTTGTATCTATATCTCAGACAGACCTTATAGATACTCAATAAACAGTCAGTTAATAAGCATTTTCCAAGTGCCCACTGTATGTCAGGCAGGGTGCTAAGTGCTGGAGTTACAAAGAAAGGGAAAACACAGTCCCTACTCACAAGGAGCTCGCAAGCTAATGGGGGAGACAACATATAAATAATTATATACCAGCAAGCTAGATACAAGATAAATGGAAAATAATGAACAGAGTGAAGCGAGTAGAATTAAGAGGGATTGGGAAAGAGGTCCTGGGAAAGGGGCTGTTTAGTGGGATTTGAAGGAAGCCAGGGAAGTCAAGAGTCAGAGATGAGGAGAGAAAGCATTCCAGGGATGAGGGACAACCAGTGAAAATGCTCAGTCAAAAACCACCCAAGGAGTCTGTTGTCACTGGATCAAAGATGACAGAATAGCTAAACAGGCTATGGTGTATCAACACAATGGGATGCCATAATGTAATCATACATTGATGAAGTCTTGGCAAGGAGCAGTAGTAAAAAGCTGAGGGACAGAGGAAGCATTATGCAAGTATACAAATCCCATGATTCCTTGTTTCCTTTTCTTTCCTTGCTTTCAAAAGAGGTAGCTCTTCATTCTTTCCATGAATATGGGAGTCGAGAAGAGGAGATGGGACAGAAGGCAGCTGCTGGCGCAGCTTCAGTTGGAAGTGTTGGAGGCAAAGACTGAGGACAAATCTGAGAGAGCTATGTCAGCTGTGCTGCGAGTGGTAGAGACCCAGGGTTGGATGTGAGGCCAATGCTTGGTTTAAAGTAACATTTCATCAAGCCGAGGCAGTAGTATTGGCATGGGCCTGGACAGCTAGTGAGATTGGGCCAACTCCTGACACTTCCCACCTTTCATTTCTCCATTGTTTAGAGTCCACTCTCTTAATAAAAACAAACATTTATAGAACACCTATCATGTGCCAGGTGCTACGCTAAGTACTTTACCAATATTATCTACTTTAATCCTCCCAACAGTCCTGGGAGGTAGGTGCTATTATTTTCTCTGTCTTGCAGTTGAAGAAACTGAGGCAGACAGAGGTTAAGTGATAGCTCAGGGTCATACAGCTAATAAGTGTCTGAGGTCAGACTTGAGCCCAGGTCTTCCTCACTGCAGGACTAGTGCTCTCTATCATACAAGCTAGCTGTTAGTTTCCAAACACAAAGTTCTTTATGCTAATCTTTCCTTTGGAGAAGTTTGGTGTGGGATAAAGTGCAGAAGAGACAGATAATTGGGTGAAGCCCTCTAGAAGAGGAAAGTACTTGCTGCTTGCTGATTGATACTATGTTTTATTTCAATAAACCAAGGATGTATCGCTGTTGCACTTTTTGTTCAGTCTTTCAGTCACGTCTGACTCTTCATGATCCTATGGACCACAGAACTGTCCAAGGGGTTTTCTTGGCAAAGATACTGAAAAGGTTTACCTCTTCAGTGTAATGTAAAGATATAGGGTATATGAGACTGGAGGAAATTTCCCAGAAATGGAGTGGGAGCAAGCCATAATTTTAACATTTCAGAACCATATTCCATTTTCCTTTCTTGCCCTTAGGTTAATAGTGGATTAATACCAGTGCCAAACTGTGTTGGCAATCAATTAACAAGCATTTAATAAACACCTGCTATTATCTACCAGGTATTGTGCTAGGTACTGATGTAAAAAGACAAAAAATGAAACACTTCCTTCTCTATTATAGTTATATAGATGAGAAAACACTAACAAGGAAAGTGAATGCCTCTAGTTTATTAAATAAGTATCATTTAATAAATTGGGATGGGAGCTCAGAGCAATTTGATTAAAGAGAAATTTTTTAGTTTTAATAACTAATGTGGTACTATCAGAATATTTCCCCTGATTTCCTTAGAACATAGTTGTGTATAATAAGGTGATTATAAAAAACAAAATTGCAAAGGAAAAAGTAAAAGGGGGCCATTTTGTAATAAAAATAGGGCTCTCTTTGTGGTGGCCAAGAACTGGAATTTCAGGAATCTCCATCAATTAGGGAGTAGCTCAAGGGGTTGTGATGTATGGTTGTGATGAAATACTACTGGGCTATAAAAAATGATGGGCTCGTTGATCTTAGAAAGACATGGAAAGACTTGCATGAAATGATGAGGAGCAAAGTAAGCAGAATCCAGAGAACACTGTATGCAGTAGCCACAAAATTGTTTTAAGAATGACGTTGAACAGCTAAGTCATTTTGACTATTAGAAATACACAAATTAAAAATAAGGGACACATAGAGATGCTAGGTACTTGCAGAGAAATAACTGGAAGAAGTATATGTAAAATAATCTTATATGTATGTGCATACACACACACACACACACACACACATATATACTTATTTGTGTCTAATGGTAGTGATTTCTAGGATGGGGAAAGGGAGAGGGGAGAAAAAAGGAAAAAGAAGAAATTTACAAGATAACTTTGTTGTATATGTGGAAGGAATAGCAAGTTGAACGTGGTAGATTTTCAGTTTCATGTGCAATCATCTTTTTTTTTACTGTACTGTGTTACAGAAATTCTCGTTTTGTTCCCTGAATTGAAAATACAGTAATTAAAAAAAAACATTAGGATGAGAACAAATAAGGAACATGGGCCAATAACAGGTAGAGAGAGGTGTGACTACTCTCCCTAATGTACATGTGAGTTGATCCCCAAACCCTGCTATCAAGAGATGCAGAATAAATAAAAATAGATATAAGGGAATTAGTAGGGGAGGGCACTTACAGTTGGCATGAATAGAAAAGACTTCATGTTAAAAGTGGTCCTTGAGCTGCATCTTAAAGGAAATAAGAGATTCCCTGAGGCAGAAGTAAGGAGAGAATACGTTCCAGGCATGAAGGATGACTGCTGAAAGAGTACGGCAATGTGAGATGGAAAACTGTATAAGGAACAGAGATATCTGTTTGACTAGACCATAGAGTACAGAGTAATGCATAATGAGGCTGGAATAATGAGGTTTGGGGCCAGGTTGTTAAGGGATTTAAAAACCTAACAGTTTATATTTGATCCCAGGAAAAATAGGTAGACAGTAGAGCAGGAATTCTTAACCTGGGAGTTTTCAGGGAGGTCATGAATTTGTGGAGTAAAAAACTACAACTGTATTTTCACTAGCCTTTAACTGAAATTTAGCATTTCCTTCGATTATCAATTTTTTTAAAATTCTGATAAAGAATCCATAGATTTTACCAGACTCTCATGACACAAAAAAAGAAGTCCTACACTAGAGTTTATTGACTAGAGAGGTGACATTGTTGGAACTGAATCTGAATTTATTGGTTGTGTAGAGGATGGATTTTCGTATGAGGAGACTTGAGGCAGGATACCAATTAGAAGGCCACTGCAGAATCTAAATAGGAGGTGGTGAGGCCCTGATCTAAGGTGGTTGCTTTATGAGTACAGAGAAGAGATTGGATGGGAGAGGTGTTGTGAAGGTAGAAAGGCAAGACTGGCAACTGACTGGCTATGCACAGGAGGGAGAGATGGATAGTCAGAAGTTTTTTGATCACTGCAGGGTGTTAAAGGAGAGGCCAACCAAGAATCTGTAAGCTGAGCCATACTGCACCTAATCTACATGTGAGGGTGGTCGACCTCAAATCCTGCTGCAAATATATGCAGAATAACATAAATATATATATATATACATATATAAGTACTATACAAATAGAAATAAATACCATATAGCATAGCATATATAGTAAAAAAAACCTCCATACTTACCCATGTAATATTTTATTATATATACTATATATGTATAGCATATAACATTTTTACTGTATGTAATATTTTTACTATATATACATACATAATATACATATAATATCTATAGTATACACCCACATACATGCACACATATGTCAGTGGGGGAAAGGGGAGAAAGGTACTTTCAGTAGGAGGAATCAAGAGAGGCTTCTTATAAAAGCTGGTGCTTGAGCTAATTTCCATAAGGGAAATTAGAAATTCTGTGAGGAAGAGATGTCTATGCAGAAGCCCTTTAATCCCGGTGAGGTGTTAGAGGAGAAGCCAACTAAGACTTTGTAGGCTGAGAACCCTCTGGTGACCAACACTGTGCCTAATCTCCCCTTGAATATAGTTGACCCCTAAACCTTGCTATAAATATATGCAGGTAGCATAAATATATATGCTAAAAATAGTATTAAATACTATGTAGTATAGTTTCTGATGGGGTTCAGACTCTGGGAGCCTCCTTGAGCTCCCCTTGAATCTTCCCACTTAATCTGGCCTTTCTTACTCAAATCTAATCTTCCCATCTGTTCCGGCAGTCTCAGGAAGCCCATGGGTTTTTCATTATCATTTCAGGTCTCCGTTGCACCCTCCACCCTTGAACTCATCAAAACCCCATTCCCCAGGCTGCTGACCACTCCCAGCAAGATCTGTATCCATCCACAGACTGCCCCTCTCTAGGTCTCTGGATTGCCCCACCTGCTTCCCACCCAAACCCTCCCTAGTCTGATATCTCCTGATAGCCTCCAGCTGTTTCCAGCCTTTGACTCTCCTTGGATTTCTCCTCAGGACCCTTCCTAAACCCCTCCTCCCATCACCCTGGACTACCAGACCCCCTCCCCCCCGCCAGATTCCTCCTATACTCTTTTCTGTATTTAAGTTCCATCTTGCCTCCATGAGGGCGCTCAGATCCAATCCAGCTCAGACTCTGTCTAGCTGGGATTCTATCCGGCCCGCTTGTGAATACAAGCGTTACAAATGCTTAGGCTCCTTAAGAGGCAACCCAATTAGGCAAATCCTTAATAAACTTTGTTTTCTTTGGCTTTAAGAAGGCTTGAGTCAAATTCATTCAAGCACAACCTGGACTGTCGGTATTTTGGGGTCCCCATCACCCCTCAACCTCATCAGTTTATATAGTAAAAAATACTCCATATTTACAAATACATATGTAATATTTTTTCTGCATGTACATATAATACACACATATATTACACACACATATATGTTTATATATACATATACATATACACACATATTAGTGGGAGAAAGGTACTTACAGTTGGGGAATCAGATGTTTCATGTAAAAGCTGGTACTTGAGCTATGTCATGAGGGAAATTAGGAATTCTATGAGGAAAAAGTTGTGGGGAGAGAGGGAGAATACATTCCGGGCACGGGAAGATCATGAATGCAGCCTTTATGGAAGCCCACACACATTTGATTCATACTAACAAAGCCAATTGGCTGGTGACCTGCATCTCGCCATCTAGTGTATAATAGAAAGATTACACCCATTTGCTAGTTAATTAATAAATGAGTTTTAAGGGATGCTTTTCTTTTCTATGGGAAATTGGATGCTTTTCATCTCTCTGTCAAGAAACCTCATATGGCCCCATAGAGGACAAGGGTTGGACATGACTGAAACAGCTGAACAACGGTAAACTAGTTAGGGAGGAAAAGGTGTTGTGTAGAGGTATAAGTTCCCTACTTAGGAGGCTTCTCTACCCAGATAATCTCCTTCACTTTGTAGTCTTGATGTTATAGCTGCTATACATTTCCACCAAGGTAAAATGAACCAGCAATGCTTGATCACTTGTCCCCAGTTGCCTGAATCATGTATTGTTTACTCAACTGAAGTTGAGGCCTGGTTTAATGCTGCCTTTGTTGTTGTCCACCATGGTCTCATAGCCACCCATTAGCATTCTTAATTTAGTTTCTTCAAACATAACAAGTGAGCCATTTAGTTCAAAAGAACATTATCTCTGAGATGGAGCAAGATTTCATGGGCCTTTTTCATGGAGAGCCTATTTGTTAAGTAATTTGCCAGCACATCCTTGTATTGTTCCATGAACACTGACTGACATGCCCAGGTCAGGTAACCAACAAAATGGAGGACTACATATTTTCTCTGATCCTTCCAACCTTTTCAAAACAGGAATTAGATGCCAAAGGTGAAGCAAATTCAACTCTCTCCATCATCTAGGATATCAGGAACCCAAAAGTAGTTAAAAAGAAACCTCAAGAACTAAAGCTTGCCTTGACTTGAGCTCACTCAGCACCCTTTCCTCCACCACCCACTATATTACCAGCATCAAGGCTATGCTAGCCAACTCAAGTACCCAACACACTGTCGGGCAACAAAACTCAATCCCATACCCTGATTCCTCCCTCCCTCTTTCCAGTGCCATGGAAAGGCTTCAGACTTCAAAAATTTGCTGGAACCTCAATGGCCAGAGCAGTGGTAGCATCCTGTGCAGCAAAAGGGAAAGGAACAGGATACATTTGCAAGGTTTTAAGTAGAACTCGGTCCTTCCTTCCTTTCACAAAACCTTAAACTCAGTCACTCTGAAGCTCATACATTGAACTACAATAGGTCCCTGCCCAAGCTACACTTAATGGCTGTATTTTGGGCCCTCCTGGATTACAGTAAATGTCAATGATAATTGTTTCTCTTTGGAATAGCAACCCTGAGGGTCTTCCCCTTTCACCTTAATTTTTCTTCTTTTTCTTTCTAATTAAAGGGACCATCCCTTGACTCATTTCTTTAAGATAATTATTCACTGAGTAGCTCTTACCTCATTCAAGTGAGAATCTGAAAAGGCCTTAGCCTAAAATGGCCAGGGTCTCCCATTACATCCTGGGCCATCTCTAGTTGTCCTGATGAACATCTGCCCACTGGACCCAGATGGCTCTGGAGGAGAAAATGAGGCTGGTGAACTTGCTCAACCCTCCCTCACTCAAATGAAAGTTAGCTACAAGTCATGTCATCATCTCCCTGATGTCATGGTCCTCTTCAAAAATGAAGGACAAACCCAACCAACAACAAATTTGTCCAGGGTACAGAAACAAGTGCCATCTAGAGGCTCTCTCCTCCCTTCCTCAGGTCCAGATAAAAGATCAAGGGTGGAGAGGAGCAGGCTTAGAGGACAGGACAGTAGTGAGGCCCTCAGAGCAAGAAAAACAGTAATTGTGTGGCTCTGATCCCAGGAAGACAGCAGGGACTCAGATCTAGCCTGCAGCCCATGATGGAAGCCTGCAGTGGAATAATCAGGGCAGAAGTCCCAGAGCAAGGAGAAACCTGAAGAACCTCCCAATGTCCTAATAGCCTAGAAGCAGTCTACGGAAACTGTCAACCAGGGACAAGTCAACGGACCCAAAACTGGTTCAGGAACTTGTAAAGCTCAGACTAGTGAGCAGACTTCATCCACGATCACATCTCTTTGGAAATGCTGAAAGCCTGCAAATTCCAGATTGATCTGTGAAAGTAACAGGGCAAAAGAACACAGAAGCTTAGGCCATACTTTCTCTCCATACATAGTACACTGAGTCTAGAACTAATATAAAGTCAAAAATCAAGAAGTAGGCTGGAATAGTGTGCAAACAAAAAAAAAAAGAATCCTACCATAAACAGCCATTATGGTAACAGGAAAACTCCAGATCCAAACCCAGAATATAATGATTCAAAAACATCTACCGTCAAAGCCTCAAAGAAATTTGCATCTTAGACACTGTAACCAGAATTCTTGGAAGTATTAAAGCAAAAGTTAAAAAAAAAAAAAGCCAAAAAGTGATTTAATAAAAAAAATTAGAAGAGGAGGAAGAAATGGGAAAAGAAATGAGAGCTATGGAAAAAAAATATAAAGAGATAATTAACATCTTGGAAAGAGAGGTATAAATAACTTCTTGAAAAAAAAATATATATATGTGTGTGTGTGCATAAATATATATATATATATAAACCAAAATCCAACAATGTTGTTTACAAGAAACATACTTGAAACAGAAAGATACACACAGTTAAAATAATAGAATGGAGCAAAATCTACTAAGCTTCAGCTAAGGTAATAAAGGAGTAGCAATCATCTCAAGCAAGTCAACAGCAAAAATAGATCTGAATAAAAGAGATAAATGGGAAAATTCTATTTTGCTAAAAAAAAAAAAAAGTACAATGAATTAATACCAGTACTAAAGACATATGCACCAAAAGCATAGGATCTAAATTCTTAAGGAAAAAGTTAAATGAGTTGTAGGAAGGAAAAGAGAGTAAAACTATAATAGTGCGGGACAGTAACTTACCTCTCATACTTAAGATAAAAATAAACAAAAAAGAAATGGACATGAGTAGAATTTTAGAAAAGTTAGAACGATGAATAGGCATAGAAAAGAATATACTAATTTCTTAGCTATGGCACTTTCACAAAATTGACCATATATTACAGCAAAGAGAAAAAGACTGACAAATTCAGAAAAGCAGAAATACTAAATGTATCTTTTACAGTCCATAACATTAATTAAAAGTATATCCAATAAAGGCATTTTGAAGCAAAAAACAAATTTAAAATTAATTGGAAACTAAATAATTTAATCTTAAAGAACTGGTAGGCCAAAAATAAATCATAGAAATAATCAATAACTTCATAAAGTCCCTGACAATAAGGAAACAAGATACCAAAATTTGGGGAATGTAGACAAAGCAGTATTTATGGGAAAATTCGTATTTCTAGTTGCTCTCATCAATAACAAAAAAAGAATGAGTAGATCAATAAATTGGTGGTGCATTGTTTTTAAAAAAGCAAGACCAAAAAAATTGAAAACCTTCAATTAAATACCAAAATAGAAATCTTGAAAATCAAAGGAGAGATTAATGGCATTGAAAAAAATCCATTAAGTTGATTTTTTAAAAAAGAGTGAATTCATTGAAGAAAAAGATAAAAATAAAAGTCATTGCTTAACTTGATTTTTTTTAAAAAAGGAAGAAGAAAAATAAATTACAAGTATTAAAAGTGAAAAAAAATAATTCACAACCAATGAAGAAATAAAAGAACTCATTAGGAGCTATTTTGCCCAACTGTACACCAATAAAATTGACCATCTACAATGGATAAATATTTCTGAAAATTTAAATTGTTCAGATTAACAGAACAGAAAATAAGAGTATTTGAATAACTTTAGACTGGAAAAAGCAATTGAACAAGCCATAAATAAACTCTCAAAGGGAAAAAAAAATAGGGACTAAATAAATTTACAAGTTAATTCTATCAAACATTTAAATTAATGAGAGATTCCTTTTTAAATAACTACAGACAATATAAAATATTGGGAGTCTACCTGTCAAAACATACACAGGATTCCATTAGTTCAAATAATACATAAACTGTTTGGAAAAAATAAAAATAAAAAATAAAGGTGCTACTGACTTCTTTCTATGATGCAAATGTGGTCCCGATAACAAACCTAGGGGAGTCAAAATAGAGGAAAAAAATATATAGCCCAATAGCACTAATGAAAATTGAGGCAAAAATCTGAATAAAATATTAGGAAGAAGACTACTACATATTACAATCTATCACAAGATTATATATACTATGACCAGGCTGAATTTTATACCAAGAACAATATTAGGAAAATTATAACTGTATTTGGTCATATTAATAACAAAAAAACCCAAAATCATATGATTATATCAATAGATGCAGAAAAAGCTTAATAATAGCTAGCATTTATATAGACTTTATTATGTGCCAAGCTATATAAGTGCTTCATAAATGTTATCTCATTTGATTCTCACAACCCTGGGGGATAGATACTATTATCTCCACTTTACAATGGAAGAAACTAAACATATGGAACATATGACTTGCCCAAGGCCACATGGCTATGAAGTGTCTGAAGTATGATTCAGCACTCTATCCACTGCTTTTGTGAAGATGTAACATTCATTTCAGTTGAGAACACTAGAAAAGAAAGGAATAAGAAGAGCTTTCCTTAAAATCTTAAGTTATATCTATCTAAAACTATGAGATAGAACTATCTTTAATGGGTCTAAGTCAGAAGCCTTTCTAATAAGATCAGTGGTAAAGCAAAGATGTCCACTATCAAATTACTGTTCAATAGAAATATTAGGCATACAAGGAGACAAAAAACAGCAGCTGGAGGAATAAACATAAACAAAGAGGAAATAAAGTTCTTATTTCTTGCAAATAATATTTCGGTTTACTTAGAGAATCCTAGAGAGATAATTTTAAAAGTAACTGAAACCATTAACAGCTTAATCAAAGTTGCAGGATATAAAATCAACCCTCACAAATCATCAGTATTTCTGTATATTTCCAAAAAATCCAGCACAAAGAGATATAAAGAGAGATTCCATTTTAAACAACTAAAGATAATATAAAATACTTGGGAGTCTACCTGTCGAGACATACATAGGACACAATTTATGGACACAATTGCAAAATACCATTTACACAAAACCAGATCTTAACAGCGATTTGTTTCTCTTTCTTTCTCAACTGAGAGATATAGAAGACTATTTCTTCATTGTGATCTTCAGTTAGTTGCTGCAGACACCAGGTAATCACTGCCATTGCTATTCCCACTTCTTTCCAGATCTACAGTTAAACTACTCATGGACTAGTTCTGGCCCCACAGATGACCTTTAGGAGCCATAGGTTCAGATGTGTTAAGGGGAACAATAAATTTGAGAAGTTCCACTGTACTGCAATTTCCTATGATGTAGTTCCTAATGTAGATTTTCTAAATACCTACAGAAACTAGATTCATGCTGCCAATGTGAACACGTGGCCTCTCATTTTGTTTCATATTGTCTCCCATGGTGTGCTTTGTTATCATTCAGTCATTTACCAGTCATGTCCAACCCTTCATGAGTTCATTTCACAGACTGAAGAACTAAGGTAAACAGGGTTAAGTTACTTGCCCAGGGTCTTCCTGGCTTCAGGATCAGCACTTTATCCACTGTGCCACCTACCTGATCCCATGGTAAACAAACTTCATCAGAGAATTCTCTGCCTTCTGCCTCCCCAAATTCAACTGTAATGAGCAAAGGGCCCGATTTTAGTAGCTACAAAAGCACAAGAAAGAAAAGATTAAATTTAAATTTATCATAATAAAATAAGGGCCTTCACAGAGCCTCCTTGCATAGCCATAGTTAGGTGGGACAGGGAGGGATAGGGACTATGCCTGTGATTTTACTGTGAGGAAAACTCCCCCTACCAATGCAGCTCTGCATCTTTTAGGCAATTTATAGTTTTAGAGAGTTGTCGAGAGAAGAGTTATCAAATAGTATTTGAACTTCTGGGAGCCAAGATGGTGGAGTGATCTGTAAGTGCTATATCCCCTCTCCTCTTGTTGACCTTGAAAAACCTAGAGAATATTTCCCCAGGAAAAATCCTGGAATAGTGGGATCAGCCAAAAGAGTAAACAGTCTCTTAGCTCGAGAGGCCAGGAAAATTGCAAATGGGGGTCCCTCTTGCTGTGGCTGAAGGGGACCAGTACAAGACTGGAGCTGTCCCAGACAGCCCCACCTCAGCCAACCAGGAGGAGATCTTGAGTCCCAGAGAGGTGGCACCTGTAAGCACCAACACCAAGACCCCAGCCATGTCTTAGCACAGCCAGGGGAATTGGGAAGACACTAGCACAGATGGGGTTCACTAACCACTGTACCTGCCTGTGCTGTAGCTCAGGAGAGGAGACCTCCTGTGGCCAGACCACCCCTCCCCCACACCTCATGCAATGAGTTCCAAGGTAACTCCAGGGAAATTCTGAAAAACTTCCCCTGGCCTCTGCTCTGGCACATCAGCCAGCTCAGCACCAGGTAAGCTGCAGTACTCTAACTTCTAGCTGAAAGACCCAAAGGCCACAATACACAAAGCCTCAAGTTCAAAGCACAAGAACCATGAGACAGAGACCCCTATACCCCAAAAACAGAGATCCACTTTAAAGTCAGAAAATGACAGTTATCATTAGCAGGAAGCAAACTAGAAAAGAGAAGACCATAGAATCTTACTGATGAGGGCTGGAAGGCAGGAGCTGAGACTCCCACAAAGACCAGAGTATCAGGGGCAGGTCCCCTGGAATGAATCTGAGGACTCAAGCATTTTTGAGGTCAAGGTAAAACTTTATTGTACTTTTCAGTGGGCAAGAGTTATTAAGGAAACTGCAATCTTAGGAAGGTACTGGTAAAGTTTATATAGGATATTCTATAGGATACATGTACAAAATATGCTAACTAGGTGTTTTGGGGTAAGATTAGGGAATGGTTAAGGGGTGGCTGATTCTTAAAGGAACATGCACTTTGGGTATATATTGTGCAGGTATTTTACCTAAAATTCATCAGGAAATAGCCCAAGGGAGGGTCACATGGAAGTGTGGATTTAGGCCTGAAATGTTACTAAGTCAACTAGCTGTCAGTGCTAGCTAAGAAATACCAGGCTGCTCTCCTCCATGTCTTGTTAGACAAGAGAAATGTAAGGGAGTATATGTATGTCTCAGTCTAGGATACATATGATGTCAGTGAGGAGTAAATGTCATTATGACCCAGTATATAGTACAGTTCACCCAGTACAGCTGGTTCAGAGTAATAAGCTCTGTAGGTGCGGCTGGCTGCTGTATCAGGAAGGAATAAAACAGTTGCTGGGACAGGTTATCCTTGGCCTGGGGAGAAACTGCCTGGGATTGTGTTTTGAGACTAGGGAGAAATGTGATTTTTAAAGAGAAATGTGATTTTAGAATTGGAGCCCAAGCACATGCACCCAAGCACCCCATCATTCCCCCCTTAAACAGATGGGACCCAAATATTTTTGGGGGTAAGGGATGAAGGTCTCACCTTCTGAAACTGCTTAATGCTGAGAGAGGACGTAGAGCTGTTCCTGCCTCACAGGAGTCTGCCATTCAAGGGGCTGGGCCTGTAGCCAGTGTGATGCTGGGTCCAGGGGTAATGAGTCATGTTTTTGGACGGCAGTTGGTACTCAGCCTGAGCTGTCATCTGCAAGTGAAGAGTACTGAGCCTAGAAGACTCAAATCTGGCCAAGAGATTAAACAAACTAGAACCAAAAAGGAGTAGGAAGAAAATGACTACAAGTGGAATGGGCATGAGAATATTATCAAACTTTCTCACACCTTTTCAATATACTTAATAACCATCCATAGATAGGAGGGACTTGAATGACCCCCAACCTTCTTTTCTGCTTTCCGTATTTTCAATGAAGCCTTTATTTATTTTTCCAAATCTTTGAACTTTACTTTTTGAACATCACTCAGACTGTTTCATTCTGCTTTATATTTCTATCATAGACAAAATAACTCGCAAGTTATTACTCTTCACTAACTTAACAGTACTGTCTTAAACAAAAGAGGTTTCTAACTTGAACCTCACAACTGAATAGATGTACATCCTTGTTTCATGAACTTGTTTATCCTTCTCTAATTATATTCACTCTGAAAGAGAAACTTTAGAAATTAAGTGGGGGTTTTTTTACATATGAGAAGTTCAAACACTAATTTTAACTCTTGCTTAAGCCATGGGATGACTACAACTTCAGATCAAAACAGCAAAATCTCTTCTGCTTTATAGATCATTACATATTAATTTACCAATACATTATCTTGCAAATGAAAATTTAGTAAGCCTTATAAGAGAGATTTTTTAAAAAAACATTTCCTCTAAAAATATTTCCTTTTTTTATTTTGTTTTCAACATTCATTTCCACAAAATTTTGAGTTCCAAATTTTCTCCCCATCTCTCCCTTCCCCCAGCCCCAAAACACTAAGCATTCTGATCACTTCTTCCCCCAATCTGCCCTCCCTTCTAACATCCCTTGCTTCCTTTATCCCTATCTTTTCTTTTGTCCTGTAGGGCAAGATAAATGTGTAGTTTTGCAAGTGACTTTCATAATAGTCTTGTCTATTTTTAATATAGAAATATAGACTAACTAAATTTCCCTCCATCATATCCTGCCCCCCATTTCTTCTATTCTCTCTTTTGAACTTGTCGCTCCCCATAAGTGTTTACTTCTAATTGCTCCCTTCTTCCACTTGCCTTCCCTTCCATCATCCCTCCCCACCCTGTTTATTCCCTTCTCCCCTACTTTTCTGTAGTGTAAGATAGGTTTTCATACCAAATTGAGTGTGCATGTTACTCCTTCCTTGAGCCAAATGTGATGAGAGTAAGTTTCACTTTTTCCCTCTTACCTCCCCCCTTTTCCCCTCCATTGAAAAAGCTTTTTTTTGCCTCTTTTATGAGAGATAATTTGCCTCATTCCATTTCTCTCTTTCTCCTCCCAGTATATTCCTCTCTCACCCCTTAATTTTATTTTTTTGGATATGATCCCTACCTATTCAACTCACCCTATGCTCTGTCTCTCCCTCCCTCTATGTGTGTGTGTGTGTGTGTGTGTGTGTGTGTGTGTGTGTGTGTATGTGTATATAATCCCACCAACTACCCAGATACTGAGAAAAGTTTCAAGAGTTACAAATGTTATCTTTCCCTGTAGGAATGTAAACAGTTCAACTTTAGTAAGTCCCTTGGGATTTCTATTTTCTGTTTACCTTTTCATGCTTCTCTTGATTCTTGTATTTGAAAGTCAAATTTTCTTTTTGGCTCTGGTCTTTTCATCAAGGATGCTTGAAAATCCTCTATTTCATTGAAAGACCATTTTTTCCTCTGAAGTACTATACTAAATTTTGCTGGGTAGATAATTCTTGGTTTTAATCCTAGTTCCTTTGACTTCTGGAATATCATATTCCATACCCTGCTATCCCTTAATGTAGAAGATGCTAGATCTTGTGTTATCCTGATTGTATTTCCACAATACTCAAATTGTTTCTTTCTAGCTGCTTGCAACATTTTCTCCTTGACCAGGGAACTCTGAAATTTGGCTACAGTGTTCCTAGGAGTTATTCTTTTTGGATCTCTTTCAGAGGGTGATCAGTGGATTCTTTCAATATTTATTTTGCCCTCTGGTTCTAGAATATCAAGGCAGTTTTCCTTGATAATTTCATGAAAGATGATGTCTAGGCTCTTTTTGATCATGGCTTTCAGGGAGTCCCATAATTTTTAAATTGTCTCTCCTGGATCTCTCCCACCTCTGCCGTGGCTGCCTGGGGCTGGGGCTGGGGCTAGGGAAGGACCCTGCTCCCTTCTCAGACAGCTGTAAAAGCCCTCTCACTGACCTTTGGCTCCTGTGGGTTGAGGCATCTGCAAACCTCTGCTGCTGCTGGAGATTTCCACTCCCAAGGCCTGCTCCAGGCCCGCTCTTCCCAGTGCTGCATGGCCAAGGCTGGGCTGTGCCCCACTCCCCATCTGGTGTGATAGACTTTTCCCATTGGCCTTCCAGGTCACCCTAGGCTGGAAATCTCCTTCACTCTATCATTCTGTGGCTTCTGCTGCTCTAGAATTTGTTGAGAGTCATTCTTTACAGGTATCTTATGGGTTGTGGGGGAAGAGCTAGCGTACGTGCGTCTTTCTACTCTGCCATCTTGGCTCCATCCTCCTTTTCTTTTAAAACAGTTTAAAATTTATCCTGATGTTAAGAGAGTGACTAAACTTTTATAAAGAAAATTAGTTGAAAACTTTTAAAATGATGGCTCTCTTTTTACCTTAAAGCAAAAATAAACTTTTAAAATTTAAATTCACAAAAACTTTGTTGGTATAAAATGTCCTTAAGTAATATGAATTCCCAAAGTATCATATCAAACTAAATTCTTAGTTATTGCAGAATTCCTAGATATCACAACATGCTTTAGTAAAAAGGTGTTGTAATGGAATCTCACATTGGTAACAGTAAGAGACTGATCACAGAAAAAATACTACTGCTTTTAAAATCCTTTTAAACAGTGGGAACAACTTCACTTGAGGCTTAAGCAGTTTACATAAATTTCTGCACATGTTCTAATTCTCAATAAAAATAGTATTTGATTTCCCAGTTAGATTACACAAAAGGGCTCACATGCTTACTGACTACTTGCTATTGATCATAGATATTTGCTATAGAAGGAAAAAAGCAGACATACCAAAAAAAAGACATACCAGAAAAAAGTGATATACCGAGTATGACAGGATAAAAACATCCTTGACTCTGAATTCAGATAAGGGTGAAATTCTTCAATAATGCAATATCTGCTTCATAGCCAGACTCAGTAATAGTAGGGTGGGAGGCAGGGAGGGGGAGGAACATTCCTTCTAAAAGAACACAATGAGGAAACTGAGCTAGGGGGATCCCATTCTAAATTGAGGCTACAATTGCCCCCTTGGCCTTTCCTTTCTAGATGCAAGCTTCAACCTGTTAACAGTACAGGATCACATTCCCTCTAAGCAGCTAGTGGCATTTCTCTCAGATACTGATTTAATGCAGACAACTGTACCCAAATTCAAACTGAAAAGAAAAATAGTTATGGTCCCAATTGCCTTTTACCTTAAACAGCAAGTCTCACTAATCGCAGCTTAGAGTCAGATACAGTTATTTCTATGCTCATAGAGTTGTAATAAGTAATAAAGATTTACCAGAGCTCACATACATAAGGGATTCCATTTAAGATCTTTCCTTCTCATTTTAAAACTTGTCCTGATGTAGAAGTCAATTGTTAAAAAAATTTTTTCTAGCTATTACAACTTCTCAGCAAGTGATATTCATTGTTTAGGAACTACATAACCCAAACAAGTTCCTTTCCTGGGGCTGATAATCTTGCCTACACAGATGGTTTCCAGGAGCCTTAGCAATTTTACAAAATAAGGGAAATCGGCATGGACCCCAGGGAGTGGGGTTGATGTGCTCCTGCCTGCCAACATACAAGAGGACTGTTCTGAATGGGCAGAAACAATCCATATAAAGTTATCACTCAATTCCCTCCTTTCCGTACACAATAATCAATCAAAAATTTTAAGGTTTTAGCACTAAAACAGTAATTCCAAATAACTTAGTTAACAATGTTACAACTTTCATAAGTGATAGGCAATTGTTTTACTTATAACCTCCTTAACAGGCAAAGAAGAAAATACCTGATTTTCTAAATGACAGTTATAAAACATTATAAGACAGGGTTACAAAAGCTAATAAAGTAACATCACTGATTTTGCACAATTTTTCCAACATCTTTTAGTTTCAACAAAATTCGGATTAAAAATCACTTTGTCTAATACCATTTCTGGATTTACAGTGGTCATTCAATTTTTACAATATAAGAGAATTTTACTACATTTTAGAAATACAATAGTAACACAAACAATAAATTTTAGATGACATACATTGCATTTTCAAACCAACACATGTAAAAATTATTAATAGAAGACTGGGCTTACCAAATGTAGAGGCTGGTTGGCCTGTGATCTTGTACTGCCCTGGCCCATCCCTTACTTTCCCCACAGTTGCAGAGTCTGGTTATGGGGGAGTCAGGGATTTGGGAAGGGGGAGAAAGAGGGAATAAAGACCAGGGAGGGCTGGGAGGAGTGGAGTTCAGCATCTGAATTCAATGTCTGAGAGCCATTGAGGAGGAGGATTTGGTGGAGGAGGAGGATCCTTGAAGAATCTATGAGCTTACTGATAAGGGTTGCTCAGCTTTGGGAAACTTGGAGCAGAAGCTCCAGGCTCTAGTTGTATAGGAGCAAAGACTGAGGGGGGTTGAGAGGAGAGGTGCCTCTGCTTGCATAGAGGGGTGGGCTGTTGTCAGTGGAGCCCTGATACAGCTGCTATGCCTCCCCCCTCCTTCCTTTTGCCAAGTGGGGGAGGCTAAATCAAATTCCCTACTGTTCTTTAGCACTCTTTTCCCTTGATCTGATCTGGGATGAGAGGAATTAACAGAATCTACTAAAATGTTTTTAGCTGTCCTAACTATTCACTGCAGCCCTAGCTTGGTGGTCAGAGTCAAGGAGAAAGATCTTAATGGTTCTAACTTTTACTCAAGTAAACTTCACTTCTGCGTCCACTCCTTAAAAACTTCTTTGAAAGAGAGGGCTATGAATCTTCCAGTCAAAGTGAGGAAGACTCTGGGAAGAGATCCAGTGGTGCCCAGTCCCCTCCTCTCTACTGGAGAGTTCAAAACTTTATCTGAGGTGTCTCTTTTTCAGATTTATGTATTTTCCAAATTTGCCTTAATGCCAGATAGTATAATAAATTCTGACCAATCTTAAACATCAAATTAGGAACAAAACATTTCACTTAAAATATGACCAGAATGCATTTGCCTTTTGATTGTTTCCCATTAGACAAAAACTTTTCTCTTTTAGGTGAGGCATAAAATGATTAAGTGCTAGTCAATCTGCCTCTCTGATAAGAGGGGTCAAAGTTTTCCTGATTTCTTTCTTGTCTTTCCACCTCCAAAACCTGAGTGGGGGGGGGGGGGGGTCCATCCTTTCACCTATGAACCTTAGAGACATGTATGGAGGGGAAAGGGGTACCAACAGGGTACCTGTAGTTCACACTTTTGCTTCATAACACCCCAAGAGGGAGTAAACCTTCACACATCCTTTGTCTTGAGGGAATTGTGCCAGAGCCTGTCAAAGGCTCCACCTGAACCCCAGTAACCCTTCCTACGTGCTTAAGGGGTAAGCCTCAACTATAGGGTTAGAAGAGGGAGAGGGTTTAGGAAGCTTAAGGGAAAGGGAAAGTGGGGGGAAGCTGTATCAGGAAAAGAGATAACAGTTGTTGTTGGGGCAGGCTGTGTCCTTGAGCTAGGGAGAAACTGCCTGGGACAGTGTTTTGAGGTTAGTAAGAAATGCAATTTTTAAAAAGAAATGTGATTTTAGAATTAGGGCCCAAGCACATGCACCCAAGCACCCCATCATTACTACAGGTACAAGGACCAAAACCCTAATACCAAAGAGGTTAGCATTGAGACTGTACTCCCATCTGAAATCTCAGAAAGGAATATGAACTGGTCTCAAGCCCAAAAGAGCATTTTGGAAGAGCTCAAGAAGGGTTTTAAAAGCCAAATTAGAAAGGCAGAAGAAAAATTGGCCAGTGACTTTAAAAGTATGAGAAAAAAGAATTCACAGAAGAATTTTTTTTTAAATATTGGACAAATGGATAAAGAGATACAAAACTTAACTGGAATAATTGGACAAATGGAAAAGGAGATGCAAAAGTTAACTGAAGTAAACAATCTATTAAAAATTAGAATCGGGCAAGTAGAAGCTAATGACTATGAGACATCAAGAATCAGTCAAACAGAATCTAAAGAATGAAAAAATAGAAGAAAATGTAAAATATGTCCTTGTAAAAACAACTGACCCAAAAAAGAGATCCAGGAGAAAAAAATCTAAGAATTATTGGTATACCAGAAAGCCAGGATGAAAAAAAGAGCCTGGACAATATCTGCCAAGAAATCATCAAGAAAAACTGTCCTGAGGTCCTAGATTCAGAGGGCAAAATAGTCATCAAGAAAATCCACCAATCACCTCCTGAAAGAGATCCCAAACTGAAAACACCAAGGAATATTTTTGCCAAATTCCAGAACTATCAAGTTAAGGAGAAAATACGCAGGTAGCCAAAAAGAAACAATTTAAATATCAAGGAACTACAGTCAGGATCACACAGGACCTTGAAGCTTCTACATTAAAAGATCAGAGATACTGGAATATGATATTTTGTAAGGCAAAGGATGTTGGACCACAACCAAGGATCAATTGCCCAGCAAAACTGACCATACTATTTCAGGCAAAGTGATATATATTCAATAAAATAAGGTATTTCCAGACCTTCCTGATGAAAAGGTCAGAGCTCAATAGAAAATTTGATCTTCAAATACAAGTCTCAAGAGAGGTATAAAAGGTAAACAGGGGGAAAAAACACTTGTTCAATATGGGCAAACTGTTTACATCCCTATAAGGGAAGATGATATTTGTTAATCTTGAGAATTATATATTTATTATGATATTTGAAAAGATATAGAGAGATAGAGAGAGTAGATATAAATTAAATGATGTGATGATAAAAATGTGATTTAAGGGTGCAAAGGGACTGAAATAGGAGATGTGAAAAGAAGGAGGTAGAAAAAGTTAAATTACATCACAGGAAGAGGCACAAAAACATATTACAGTAGAGGGAAAGAGGGAGGGAGATGAGCACTGTTTGAGATTTACTTTTATCTGATTTGATTCCAGGAGGGAACAGCAAACTCAGTTAAGTACAAAATTGTCAAATATAGAATCCCTGGTTTACAACACCTCTAGTGCATCCTGAGCTAGATTAAAATGTAACTGGGAAATATTTAACATAATAAATAAAAGTACAATAAAAATATAGATAATGTTAATTTGTGGTTTTCTAAGTCAATATGTGGCCCATAGGGATCTTCATATAGGGCATAGAGGCACATGTCTGGAGTTTGACTCCACTGGTCTTCAGTTCAGTCATGTCTGACTCTTCATGACCCATTTGGAGTTTTTTTGGCAAAGAACTTGAATAGTTTGCCATTTCCTTTTACAGATGAGGAAACTAAGCAAATGGGTTAAGAGATTTGTCTGAGACCATATGTCTTCCTGATTCCAAGCCCAGCACTTTATCTACTGTGCCGCATACCTGACCCTACCTCAGATCTAGAGCACTGAAAAGCTAAATAACTTGCCCAGAATCACACAACTAATGTGGGTCAGGGGTAGAACTTAAAACCATGTCCTGCTGGTTTCAATATATGTATGCACATACATACATATGTATGTATGTATAAAATGTATATGTGTGTATGTGTATATGTTTGTGTGTATAAATACATATATATACACATATGTGTGTATACATACATATATATGGGGAACACAAGAGAGAGGAGGGGGAGAGAGAAAAAGAGAGGAGAGAAAAGAAGAGGGGGGAGAGAGAGAAAAAGAGAAAGAGGAGAGACAGACAGGGAGAAGAAGAGAAAGATGGAGGGAGAGGAGAGAGAGAGAGAGAGAGAGAGAGCCAAAAATAAAATAAAAGCTAAAAAAATTCTATCTTTGGATTTTCATCATTAATTCTTGTCTTTTACCCCCTCTGACTTTGTTCATTTCAAGAACTGAGAGCATATCAACAAATATTTCAAATCAAAGTGAGAAAAGCACTAGATTTGGCGCCTTTTCCTTAAAGGGGTACTTTGGTTAATCCATCCATAAAAAGAGGTCCTCAGAGTCATGAAAATAAGTAAAATTTTAAAAGTGAAAGTTTCTTCTGGCCAACGGTGTACTTGCTTTAGGTGTCCACAGAGAGGAGCTCTGACCAGGCTCTCTGGTGAATGGGATAGGGGAAAAAGAGCTTGAGTGAACTTGCCGCTCTGCTTCAGCTGGTGGACGATAAAGGAAGCTGTTGTTGCCTTTCTGGATAGTCCTACAAGAGGAAATCCTTTCGACCAAGGTCCACCCTCTCAAAGAGTAGCTTCAGTGATTCGACCCAGCAAAGAGCTAGAATTAATACCCCCTGGAATTTGGAGGCAGAGAAACAACGCCACACTTTGCAAAAGGGAAAGGGCTCTGTTAGGTGGGAAGAGGAAAGGCAGGGACAGGAAGAGGAGAGAGCAGGAAAAGAAAAGTCCTTTCTGTTGTAGATCAGATGCTGTAAAAAAAATCAAAGAGATCCTCCTAATTTTTTGCTGTGTTCTAATATTAGGTCAGTGTGTTGCCCCCCCCCCCCCCAATAGAACTTAAACTTTTTTGAAGTGGTGATTAATTCATTTTCTTGTATTTTCTACCCTCTGTGACTGATAATTATCATCCTAACAGTAACAACAGTGATAATAATAGTTAGCATTTACATAAGTGCTTTAAGGTAACTAGGTGGAGCCATGGGTAGAGCCAAGGGTGGATTTAGGGTCAAGGAGTTCTGAGTCTGGGTCCCATTCAGACTCTTACTAGCTGTGTGACCCTGGGCAAATTACTTAACCTTTGGTTAATAATTTGATCAGTAGTTTGGTTAGCCTTGGTTTCTTTAGCTATAATATGGAGATAATAACACTGCACTTGCAGGGTGGTTGTGATGACTAAATCACTGTGAGATAATATGTAAGGTGCATAGTAAAGCTTAAAGCACCATATAAAGTGAGTGATTACTATTATTTAAGGTTTTATTAAGAATTTTTTATATTATTTATTTGATCATGGAAATAACCCTGTGAGGTAGGTACTGATATTATATCTATTTCATAGATGAGGAAACACCTGAAAGAGGTTAAAGTGATTTGCCCATGGTCACATAGCTAATAAACATCTGAGGCAGGATTCAAACCCAGGACTTTCTGACTCCAGGTCCAATGTCCCATCTACTGTGCCATCTAATTGCCATATAGTTGGCACATAGTAAATTCTTAGTAAGTGCTTGTTGATTGATTGGTTAGTTGGTTGGTTGTATCATTAGCAGAGATCAGGAAATTTACATAAGTAGACGTATTTGCAGACAAAGAAAGAGACAGCTTGCTAGGATTTTATCTGCATAAGAATAATAAACTGAATTTTCTTTGGTATCAACTTCTTCAATAGTTCAAAACGTATAACTCCTTATCATGTCCCCTAACTGTGAATGTAACTGAAGATTCTTTACTGGGTCATTTTCTCTTCTCTGTAGCTCTCTCACTTGCTGTCCATGGTAGTTCCCACAGATATAATAATCATCTCCACCAAGATCTATGGAAGAGGTTAGGTGGAGCAGTGAATAGAGCACTGAATTGGAAGTTAGGAAGATCCAAATTCAAATCCAGCCTCTAACAATTATTAATTTATGACACTGGGCAAGTCAATTAACCTCTGCCTGCCTCAGTTTCTTCATCTGTAAAATGGGAATAGTATCACCTACCTCTCAGAGTTGCTATGAGGATCAAATGTCATAATATTTGTAAAGTGCCTGGCTTTTTAAAATAGTACATAAATGCTAGCTACTGTTGTTATCATGATTGTCATTATTATCCATATAACTAGCTCCTGGTTCTCTCCTGAACTCCAGTCTAGGTCAATAGATGCCAAATTGAGTATTTTAAATGAAATTTCCCATCAACATCTTGAACTCATCATGTCCAAAATAACTCAGGATCTTTTTCCTCCAAACCCTCTCACCTACCATCTTCCAAATTTCCCTATTTTTCGTAAGCGCACCATAATCCTTCCAGTCTCCCAAGATTTCAATCTTGGGATCATCCTTGACTCCTCATAGTCCCTCACCTGATGTATGCAATGGGTTGCCAAATCTTGTCCCTTCTATCTCCAAACCATTGCTCTCATCAATCCCCCTTTTCATTTCACATAGTTTTAGTTCAGGTCCTCATCATAATCTATCCTAGATTCCTCCTTGCCTCCTAGTTTATCTCTCTGTCCCAAGTCTCTCCCTACTCCAGTTCATTCT
This sequence comes from Notamacropus eugenii, assembly GCF_028372415.1. NCBI lineage: Eukaryota > Metazoa > Chordata > Mammalia > Diprotodontia > Macropodidae > Notamacropus > Notamacropus eugenii. The sequence continues at coordinate 416,268,821 of NC_092873.1, forward strand.
CTGTGCAGCTGTTAAAGTGATTTTCCTTAAGCACAGATCTGTCCGTGTCACTTAGCTATTTAATAAACTTCATTTTCAAATATAAGACACTCCATTTGTCTTTTAAAATCATCCTGCCTTCCTGGCCTTATTGATAGGGTACAGGCTCTGGGAACCCCCTTGAACTCTCCTTGAATCTTCCCATTTGATTTGGTGTTTGCCTGAGGCCATAAGCCTTCCATTGTTGCTGTGCCCAAACCTCAGTTATCCTTAACCTAGCCTAGCCCTCTATTGTCTGTTACATCAACTACTTCCCACCCGTAATCCCATTCTCTTTGTTCCTGGAGTCCAACCTCTACTTATACCAGTCTACAGACCGCTCCCATCAAGATCCTCCCTGGATCCCTCCTCCCAACACCCCAGACTACTTAGCCACCCCTAGATCCCTTCTACAATCTTTCTGTAAATAAGATCCATCTTTCCTCCAAGAAGGTACTCAGATTCAGTCTAGCTTAGATTCATTCTGGCCCTCTTGTCAATACAAGCGTCACTAATACTCAGATTCCTTAGGAGTCTACCCAATATGGTGGATCTTAAATAAATTTTGTTTTCCTTTGGCCAAAAGAAGGCTTGAATTGAATTCATTCAGGCAGGACCTGGGATGTTGGTATTTTGGAGTCCAGAGCACCCCTAAACCTCAATATTATTACGCATTACTCCCTTTCACTACAGTCAGTCTGGCCAAACCTAGGTTCTTGCTCATTTCTCATCTCCATGCTTTGGCACTGGCTGGAATGCTCTTTATCCTCACCTCCATCTCTTTGAATCTTGTTTTTCTTCAGTACTCAGCTCAAGTACCACGTTCTACATGAAGCCCTTTTCTATCTTTCTTTCTTCCCAAACTACCTTGCATTTATTTTATATTTATTCTCTCTATATATACTTACTTATATCTTGTCCAACAGAATGTAAGATCCTTAAGGACAGGGACTATTGTCGGGAGCTCTGATTAATTCTCAGAATCTCTCAGATTGACCAGGGGGGTGGGGGTGGGGGGGTGGAACCAAGATGGTGGAGTAGAAAGACGCACATACACATAGCTCTGAACCCACAGCCCATAGAACATCTGTAAAAAAGAACTCCTGGTGAATTCTGGAGCAGCAGAGGCCACAGAACAGTGGAGTGGATGAGATTTCTGTTTCAAAGAGCCCTGCAAACCTCTCGCAAAAGGTCCATCGCGCTGCGGATGCAGAGTCCAGCCCAGCCCTGCCATGGATCCGAGCAGGCGTCGGGGACGGAATCTCCAGTGGCCACACAGGTCCCTCCACCCACAGGTGACAAGGGTCAGTGAGAGGGTCTCTTTGGCAGGTCGAGAGGGGAGTGGGATGCCCCCATAACTCAGGCCCCCTCGGGAGGCAGCAGCGGAGGCGGGAGCAGACCGAGGCTCCCCAAGCAGGCAGGAGCTCGGATCCACTGTTGAAGGTCTCTGCATAAACCCCCTGAGGGAATTGAGCCCGAGAGATGGCCCTGCCCCCACCTGAGCAGCTGAACTTAATCTCACATTGACTAGCAGCCCTGCCCCCGCCCAAAGCCCTGAGGCTGGGAAGCAGCATTTGAATCTCAGGGCCCAAGCACTGGCTGGAAGGATCTGGAGGCTAAGTGGGTGTGAAGAGAATATTCAGAAGTCAAGTCACTGGCTGGGAAAATGCCAAGAAAAGGGAAAAGAAATAAGACTATAGAAGGTTACTTTCTTGGTGAACAGGCATTTCCTCCCTTCCTTTCTGATGAGGAAGAACAATGCTTACCATCAGGGAAAGACACAGAAGTCAAGGCTTCTGTATCCCAGCCCACTCAATGGGCTCAGGCCATGGAAGAGCTCAAAAAGGGTTTTGAAAATCAAGTTAGAGAGGTGGAGGAAAAGCTGGGAAGAGAAATGAGAGACATGCAGTCAAAGCACGAACAGCAGGTCAGCACCCTGCTAAAGGAGACCCAAAAAAATGCTGAAGAAAATAACACCTTGAAAAATAGGCTAACTCAATTGGCAAAAGAGGTTCAAAAAGCCAATGAGGAGAAGAATGCTTTCAAAAGCAGAATTAGCCAAATGGAAAAGGAGGTTCAAAAGCTCACTGAAGAACATAGTTCTTTCAAAATCAGAATGGAACAGATGGAGGCCAATGACTTTATGAGAAACCAAGAAATCACAAAACAAAACCAAAAGAATGAAAAAATGGAAGATAATGTGAAATATCTCATTGGAAAAACAACTGACCTGGAAAATAGATCCAGGAGAGACAATTTAAAAGTTATGGGACTACCTGAAAGCTATGATCAAAAAAGAGCCTAGACATCATCTTTCATGAAATTATCAAGGAAAACTGCCCTGAGATTCTAGAACCAGGGGGCAAAATAAATATTGAAAGAATCCACTGATCACTTCCTGAAAGAGATCCAAAAAGCGACACTCCTAGGAACATTGTGGCCAAATTCCAGAGTTCCCTGGTCAAAGAGAAAATATTTCAAGCAGCTAGAAAGAAACAATTCAAGTACTGTGGAAATACAATCAGGATAACACAAGATCTAGCAGCTTCTACATTAAGGGATCGAAGGGCATGGAATAGGATATTCCATAAGTCAAAGGAACTAGGACTAAAACCAAAAATCACCTACCCAGCAAAACTGAGTATAATACTTCAGGGGAAAAATTGGTCTTTCAATGAAATAGAGGACTTTCAGGCATTCTTGATGAAAAGACCAGAGCTGAAAAGAAAATTTGACTTTCAAACACAAGAATGAAGAGAAGCATGAAAAGGTGAACAGCAAAGAGAAGTCATAAGGGACTTACTAAATAGTTGAACTGTTTACATTCCTACATGGAAAGACAATATTTGTAACTCTTGAAACTTTTCAGTATCTGGGTACTGGGTGGGATTACACACACACACATAGAGACAGATTGCACAGAGTGAATTGAAGAGAATGGGATCATATCTTAAAAAAATGAAATCAAGCAGTGAGAGAGAAATATATTGGGAGGAGAAAGGGAGAAATGGAACGGGGCAAATTATCTCTCACAAAAGAGGCAAGCAAAATACTTATTAGTGGAGGGATAAAGAGGGGAGGTGAGAGAAAAACATGAAGTTTATTCTCATCACATTCCACTAAAGGAAGGAATGAAATGCACACTCATTTTGGTATGAAAACCTATCTTATAATACAGGAAAGTGAGGGAGAAGGGGATAAGCAGGGTAGGGGGGATGATGGAAGGGAGGGCATGGGGAGGAGGGAGCAATTTGAGGTCAACACTCATGGGGAGGGACAGGATCAAAAGAGAATAGAAGTAATGGGGGACAGGATAGGATGAAGGGAAATATAGTTAGTCTTATACAATACGACTATTATGGAAGTCATTTGCAAAACTACACAGATCTGGCCTATATTGAATTGCCTGTCTTGCAAAGGGAAGGGGTGGGGAGGGAGGGAGTTTAAGAAGTTGGAACTCAAAATTTTAGGAACAACTGTCGAGTACTGTTCTTGCCACTAGGAGATAAGAAATACAGGTAAAGGGGTATAGAAAGTTATCTGGCCCTACAGGACAAAAGAGAAGACGGAGACAAGGGCAGAGAGGGATGATAGAAGAGAGAGCAGATTGGTGATAGGGGCAATTAGAATGCTCGGTGTTTTGGGGTGGGGGGAGGGGACAAAAAGGGAGAAAATTTGGAACCCAAAATTTTGTTAAAATGAATGTTAAAAGTTAAATTAAAAAAAAAAAAGAATCTCTCATCTGTAAAAAGGGAGAGTAATACCAATGTCATTGGCCTCAGAGGGATCTTGGGAGGGTCAGAAAAGATAATGTACAAAATATATTTCTCAAACTTGAAAATCCAATATGAGTATGAACAATTACTTTTCCTATTTAATTCACAGGCAAGTTATAATTTTAAAAGAACAGGGGTTTCTTTGTCCCTGATATGTACCATATATCTGGGGTGCCAACACAATTCCTTCAGTGGTCATGTCCTTTGTTCCTTTGAAAGTGCTCTTGGCTGAACTGCAGCTGCACGCTTCCTCCTTAGGACTGACTGTGGGGTGTTTTTGCCTTTCATTTGTTTTCTTTGGCTGTCACAGGAGGATTTGGCTTTTTATATCTGCAGCATATGTCCTGTTGAAGGAAAGGAAAGTACGCAATAACAGGATGATCTACAGGATGCTATTTGTCTGAGAGGTTAGGAATTCTTTCTTAAGAGTCCTTTTCAAGACTCAGTAATCATTACCATTAATGATATTCAATGCAATGCAATCAGTACAATCTCATCCTGGTAGATGTATCAGTAGAATCATATCATCTGCAAAGAATTGCTATTCTATTTGGAATTTACACTGAACATCCAGTTGTGACAGGGACAAACACTTTTGTCAGGCATACATCTTTTTTTTAAAGACTTGATATTAATAATTAGGTCAATGAATAAAATTGTTGTTATTTCTTTCAAATAATTTTTTGTGATTTTGTTATATGAATGGGAGATGATTCATTCTTATTAAAGGACACTTTCAGGCATCACTGAGCTTTACTGAATCAATGCTTTTTAAAGTAACTAATAAACATAGCAGAAGGTTTCTACAACTTTTGGTTAATTTTGTTTCTTTCTTATACTTTCATCAAGAATTCCCTTGATGTATATCTAAATTATTCTCATAATGATTTTGCAGAGATGGGAAAGTAGGCATACAGATGAGTCATGATTAATATTTATTGATATTCTATTTCTGGTAATAGTAGAGTATGCAATCTGTTACAAGTATTTGAGATTCCACTGTCATTCAATCATATTCCATCATTTTCAATCATTTCTACATGTCTTTCAATCACTGTCATTCAATCAATTAATTGTTGACTTATTGACTTAATACCATGCCACCTGGAATAGAGACTTCCTCTCAGATCCAATGTAGTGTTTCTTCCCATATATTTTTCAATAACATTATTTCTACTTCGACATGCAATACATCAAATCTTAAAAGACTGCCAAGACTTTTCTATGAGATTGATAATCCCTCAAAGAGGTTTGTCTTAATTATCCGCACAGTCACACACCTAGAGTCTGAGACTATATTTGAACTTAGGTCTTTCTTACTCCAGTTCCAGCATTCTGTCCACTGTACCAGCTAGTTCCAACAAAGGCCCTTGTTTTTGACAACAGTATTCTCTGAGTGATGCTGAATACCTGGCTATGAGTCATAGAATATTCCAGTCTCAGAAGAAATAAAGTTCTGAGTCACCTGAAGGGCAAAGGAGGCTGGATGCTGGATGACTGCTACATGTTACTAGTGAAAAATAGTTCGGGAAAAGCAGAATGAAAGATAGCATTGGAAAGATAATCTAGATGCAGATCCAAGACTACAAAGAACGCATCAAAGAAAAGGGACACCATACCTAAAGGGAATGTCGCAAGGACTCCAGCAAAAGGAGCCCTAGGAACTCCGACACAGATGCTCACTAAGCTTTATTCTACTTTCCCCCTGGATTCTGTATGGGTGTCAAAGACTTTTGAGAGTTATTTTTGTATCAGCTATCCTTATTATGCTCTTAGTAATTTAAAAGCTTTTTTAAAAAGTTTTTAAAAACCTAATTTAGTCTGGCTGACTGATAAATATCAATTAATAACTATGTTGGGAAGTGCACCAATGGGAACTCATGAATTATAACATTAGAATAAATAGTCCCCTATCCTTTACCTGGAGAATGGCTGAACAAATTATGGTACATGAATGTAATGGAATACCATTGTGCCATGCGAAATAATGATAAATGAAAAGGATACAATAACAAAAGCATTGCAAAGACAAGTAACTTTGAATGACCTACAAATTCTGGTGGAGAACTGATGATAAAGTGTACTATCTGCCTCTTGACAGAAAAATGATAGATTCGATGAAAAATGAGACTTTTTTTGTGTATCACCAATGTGGGAATTTACTTTGTTTGACTACACATATGTTAAAGGATTTGTTTGTTTGTTTTAATGTACAGAAGATAGGAGGTAAAAAAAATAGATATTTGTTAGTTAAAAAAATTAAATTGAAAAAATTTTTAAATAATGGAAAAACAACCTCCAATTGATCAGGGTTAATTCTAGAACTCTGAAGGGAAATAGGTAGTCATGCTGTAAGAGCCTTGTCAATGAATATGGAGGTTAGGAGGATAACTATAGGATCAATGTGAGTTACATGTCGATTACTCTTTATCCCCAAGAAGTTTAACAGCGAAGGAGATGAGAGTAGGCAGCAGCTGATAGAATGATGGGCCTTGAGTCAGAAAGACCTGAGTTCAAATTGGACTCAACTAGTTATTAGAAAGGGTTATTACTAAGATAGTGTAATAAGAACATTTGATAGAAAAAATAACCCTCAAAAGTCAGTGGCGCACTGAAGTTTAGGGAAAAAGTGAGATAAAGCTTACAGTGTATGTAGCAAAGAGTTCCTAGAGGTCCTTTTCCTAAAGTCCTTAATTGTTCTCCTGAGGTAAGGCGTAGCTTTTCTTTCATGGTCTCTTGACTGTCTTTGATTCTGAATGCAAATACTACTGTCAGCTGATCTAGGGATACTATTATGATATTGATGCAAAGATGGGAAATCCCAAATTCCCCAGACCCTTAAAAGCTCATAAGGTCTTTTTCCACTCAAAAGGGGGAAAGGGAAGATGGAAGCCAAAACTAAATTATTTCTTTGCTTCATAGTTCCCACTCAAAATCGAAATTGAATGTTTCTCAAGTGTTTAACCAGAACATTCCTCTCTGCTTGATCCAATTTCCTAGATTTTAGACTAGTTCTTTTACTTTATATAGGTTCCACAGGGCACTACCAAATTTCCTCAGTCAATCCCAGTCCTCTTCCTATGCAATGATATTCCTATTTATCAAGAACTTATCTCACTTTGTGCAAAATCTATGACTGATTGGTAGATAGAGATATATTCTCACCTGATTAAGGTATCAGGGAGTGGTATTTGATCAATTACTTTCAATGTGTTGGAATGGCCTGATTGATTTACTCAACCAACTGTTTCCTTTTCCAGGATATATAAGGGAATTCAGGGAGGACTAGCACCTCTGGTGTGAGGGTTTGCTGAACTGTTTTCAGGGCTGCTCATCCACCTTTGGTGTCCACTTGTCACCCAACTCTCACCTGTGGCTGTAAAAAGCTATCGTATGCACAATGATCATACCCCAGTAAAACCCTCTGGGGAGACAGGCTAAACCAAATGGAGGGTAACCAACAGGCCTCGAACCAGTGAGTTGGGGAATGTCTAACATAACCATATGAAGACTTTCTCCGGTGGAATGAGTGAATGAAAACAATTTGTTTCAATGGCCATGAAGAAGTTTGAAACAGGCATTGTGTAATGCTTAGAGTTTCATCAGACGTTAAAGATGTCATCTACTGCACGCTGGGCTATCTCCAGTCACCTTAACTTTTGTCTTGCCATTGGACTTTGATGGCTCTGGAAGATAGAGTGAGCCTGATGACTTTGTGCGACTCTGCCTCATTTAAATCCAGTTTATACAGGAATCAAAACTTCGCCTGTAATATCATGGGTCCTCTTAAAAACAAAGGATGGACAACTTAATTGATACTCAATCAACCCCACCCTTGTATAAGTCTAATGCAAGTTCTACTTCTCCATAATAAACTTTTTTTTTGATGATTTACAAGTCTAACTTCAGCTTTAAGATCCTAAATGACATCTAAAATCTCTAAATCCATTGATCTTTTTTCTTATTTCATCTGCTTTCATTTCTCTGTAGGCATTTTTGGTTGCTCAGTTGGATCTAACTCTTTGTGACCCAATTTGGGTTTTCAGTGTCAGTCTGCTAGATAAATTAATGAGGTATAATGGCAAAGTTGGTAGAGTGTAGGATATGAAGTCAGGAAGACGAATTTTCAAATCCTGTCTCAGATGCTTATTAGTTATGTGACCCTGCGCAAATCACAACCTATCTCGACCTCAGTTCCTTCTCTGTAAAATGTAGGGGTTGGATGTGTTGGCCCCTAAGGTTCCTTCAAGTATTATCCTAAGTATTACATGTCACTTTGGAAGAAAGTCTAAACCTAAAAAAGATGAGCTACACCAGGGTTTCTTAATCTGAGTTAGCTAATTGGTTCAGAGGATAGAGAGCTAAATCTAGAGTCAGGAAAACTTAAGTTGAAATTCAGCTTCAAACACTGATAATCTGTGTGACCCTGAGCAAGTCACATAACCACTGTCTGCCTCAGTTTCCTCATCTGCAAAATGGAGACACTAATAGCACCTGTCTTCAGGTTTGTGAAGATAATACAAGATATTGGTAAAATATTTTGTAAACCCTAAAATGCTAATAAATGTTAGCTGATACTGTCATGATCATTATTATCAACTTAGGGTCCATGAAGTTTTTTTTCACATTTTGATAACTCCATTTCAATATAATTGGCTTTTTTTGTAATCCTATGTATTTTATTTTATGCATGCCGAAAATGTTTACAGACTTTACCAGACTGTCACACAAAAAGATGAAGAACTCCTGAGACAGACACTTCCCTGAGATCTTTCAAAGAGTCTGGGAACAAATCTAGTGTCAAGGAGGTGAATTAGAGATTGAGGGAGGGGGTGGGAGATTAGTGGTATGTGACCGAGAAAAATGGAGCCACAACCTGGATGGAACTCATCATTGGGAAGTCTAGGCAACAGGGTGAGGAGAGAGGGTTGAAGGTTTCAGTACAGGGAGGATAGGCCTCCATAGTGCTGAAAAAAGTCAGGCCATTGCTCAAAATACAGTTTGAGTGACCCACAGATTTTAACCTTGCTCAGCATTTGGGTACTGTACTCAGTCAGCCCAAGGGGGAGGGGGAGGTCCCCTTCAGCCCGCTCCTCACTTTAGAACCTCTCCCATCTTGCAGACTATTCCCAACCAATCTCACCTCCCAATGATGCCATAAGGGAGAAGAGCTGAGATAACATTTATTCTACCTCTTCATTAAACTTTATACCAATCAGGATTGACTTACCCTTAAGTGTAAATTGTTCCACTACTGTCTATAAAAGCAGGCTGGAGTTTGGATTTGGCTGTCTGCCAATAAACTCCTTTTTGTCTTATTTCCTGAGTTTGCCTTTAATTGACCAGGGTGAAGCTTAAACCAGGATTTATCTTTCAACAGTGGAGTGCCTAAGACATTGGCCAGTGTAGGTAGGTTGGGGGATGGAGGCAAAATTTAATTAATGCCCAATTTTGTAATAGAAAACTCAGAAGCCAAGTTCCTTCTTTGACTTTTGTAAGGATTGATATTATAATCTATTTTTCTACTGTCTAAACATGGCCAGAGCAGCACTCACTAACAATTTAACAAAGGAGCTGATAGAGAGAAGCAAGAGACAGAAGTTTGGAGAGAAAAGTGCCTTTTTGTTTCATGCTCTGTCTCCTAGCATGATCTTTATGAATCATTTAGATGTTGTAGTACATAGAGGTTGGGCCTAGAGTCAGGAAGATCTGAGTTCGAATTCAGCCTCTGACACTCACTAGTTGTGTGACTTGATTTACTAGTTGTAAGTCACTTGATCTCTGTTTGCCTTAATCCACTGGAGAAGGAAATGGCAAACCACACCAGTATCTTTACCAAGAAAACCCATATGGAGTCACAATGGGACACAACTGATACATTACAAGGCCTTAGCAGGTCACATCCTGCCTTGGGGGAGCAGAAGCCTAGGTTAGGGATCCATGTGCATACATGTGGATCTTTCAGAGACTCAAAGGTAAAATAATATTACATAGGAAAACATCCTGCCCTTGAGAATCCTGGGCCCCACTGGATTCCTGGCACAGCCTAGGGACATTGTACTGCTTAAGCAAATAAACAGAAGTCTGAGCCCGGAGCTCAAAGAAACAAAACCTTTCCTCATTGTTAAGGATTCCTGCCTCCTTAAATTTAAAATGGCAGTTGGTCAGAGGTCATTTCCTGAAGCCCCTCAGCATGGGAAGGCAAGCCAGAAGACCAGAGCCACACCCCTTGCTGTTACCACCCTTCCCTGAGAAAAGGCCAGTCTCTCTGAGCACTTCTAGGTGGCGAATGGATAGGGAGAAAGGTGGTCAAAAGAGAGGGAGGGAGGGAGTATATATTACTTAGTTCTTAATTCAAGGATGTTTGCCCACATCATTAGGATGGGACCAGAAAACACACAACCCCATGACTGGAGTTCTTGAAAGACTCTTTGCCATGACAGTCAGTGAGTGCCAAAGACACAGCTCTTCATGAATTCTTCTATGCCCAATCAATCAGTCCAGGCTTTCTTGGTTCTCCTTTGAGCAACAAGCAGATACAGAGCAGACCTTGGCATATAGTGAACACTTAATAAATGGTTGTTGACTGGCTATTGGTGAGATCATAGATTAAAAACTGGAAAGGAACTTAGAGGTCCTCTCCTCTCATTTAAGAAAGGAGGAAGATGAGGTCAAGAGAAGTCCCGATGACTTATCCCGATGACTTACACAGATAATAGAGAGTGGATCCGGGATCTGAACCCAGATTGATACCCAATGTTCTTTCCCCATTGGACCACAGTAAATGCTAGGCTGGTAGACAGAGTACTAATAGGTAACAAGTAGATAAAAGATACACTGCATTTCATGATCCCATGGTGCAATGAAAAAAGCCAGTTCTTGATTTGGAGTCCAAAGACCTGAGTTCCAATCATAGTTCTGCTATTATCAATTAATTCCATGGGAAAGTCACTTAATTTCACCTGTCTTTAAATTCATCTGTAAAAAATAAAAGGGATGGGTTGGTGACATTCAAGGACCCTTTCAACTCTAATTTTATGACTTCATCACTCCTCATGTGAAGCTTCTCTGTCTTGCTTGAGGAATAACCAATAATATAACACCCTGTGCATTGGGTCTAGGTTTGACCCAATGCAAAGGCAGAATGGGTGGGCCAAACCTTACATTCTAATGAAATGTGAGGGATATTTTAAGCTTCTTCTGTTAGTACTTGAGGTTATTCAGATGTGAATGTACAATAAGGCTAGCTCTGTGGTGGCCTCTTAAAATATTCGATCTGCTTGGAGTTACCTTCTCTCTCCATCTGTCTGAGGCAAGAGTCTACTCATTCAAGTCTTTCTTCACTATGCTGTGTAAGGGAGGGTCAGCCCTGGGCAATGTGGTGCCCTCTTCCAACCAGAGGGTGGGGGTTCTTTCAGAGAGAGAAGCTGACCAGGGATAGAGGGATGTTGTCAGAAACAAACTCCATTTTTTTCACTATTTTGCTTAGGGCTGCTAGCTGCCCTGTTGGAGTGAGAATCTCTTCTTTTCCCCACTGAACACTCTGTGGCATGACTGAGTATGAGTGGACACACTTAGAAAAACATTTCCATTGGCTGTCAACAACAGCAATAGTGATGGACACAATCATTGATTAGGAATATTAGTCTAACCCAACTGTTCTTAAAGTATGAGTTGTGCACTCCTGGGTAGTCCCCTTGCACACTTAAAGGGGATCTGTGACATCAAAATTATTTCCAAAAATACCAAGATGTTATTTGCCTATGAAAAGGCTACTCTTTTTCCAACTACTCAACTATGAGGCCAGATTTTCTTCATACATTTCAATTAAAACAGCCTCACAATAGATCAAATGCAGAAGCAGATGAAAGAATCTAGCTGTCATCTATTAAGCCAAACATTAAAAAGATTTTTGGAAATATGTAAAATAATGCCACTCTTCTCACTAAAACTTTTTTGCTTTGAAAAATAGTTTTTTGCATAAAATATAGTGTTTATATTAAGACACAATTAGTTTATTATTATTTTTAAATTTCTTGTTGTTGTTCAGTGAATTCCAACTCTTTGTGACCCCATTTAGGGTTTTCTTGGCAAAGATACTAGAGTGGCTTGCCATTTTCTTCTCCAACTCATTTTACAGATAAGGAAACTGAGGCAAACAGGTTAAGTGATTTGCCCAGGTCACACAGCTAGTAAGTGTCTGAGGCTGGATTTGACCTCAGGTCTTCTTGACTCCAGGTCCTGCCCTCTATCCACTGTACCACCTAGTTGCCCTAATTAATTTTTAAATTAATTAACAAATTAACATTTTAAAAATTTATCAGTTTTATTTTCCTACAGAGTAAATATTGATACATACAATTCACAGAAACAAAAGATCTTTCAGATCTCCAGTAATTTTTAAGAGTGTAAGGAGTGCTGAGACAGAGAAGGTTGAGAACCTCTGCTCTAGACCTCCATCCTTCTCCCTGTGTAGCAGCTTCACTCTCCCTAATATCCACACCGTCTTGTAGCTGAGGATTTTAAAAATGGAGTATTGATTTACATTTAACAATGGCTGTCAAGCAATGTACTTATGGATCGATGGTAGTGGTAGAATGGACTTACCTCACTAACACTTAGTATGTGTGTGGCCTTGGGCAAGGATGTTCCTAATGTCTCTGAATCTTAGTTTCCTTTCTGAGTAATGGGGATGATCACTTTTACACTATGTATGTGGTAGGTTTGTTGGGACGCTAAGGCTAATGCTTTGTAAACTATAAGGTGCTATGGTAACGTGAGTGATCCACCATTTTTGTCTTTATATCCTCACACAGTGCCTGATCCGTTGAAAGCACTAAATGATGCTTATTACTTAAGTAATAAATACTTAAATAAATGTATTTATTTCATCGTGAAAGTCCTTAAGGGTGAAGATCATGCTTCAGGCTCATGTAGGGGAAATTTAGTTTTCCACAAAGACTCTCTTGCATGTACTAATCTTTTTTTTTTCAAGCTTCTTTATTTATTCGTTTTCAATTTTCAACAATCACTTCCATAAGTTTTAAATTTTCTCCCCCTCCCTCCCCAAAATGGCATGCAATCTTCTATGGGTTCTACACATACATTCTCATTAAACACATTTTCACATTAGTCCTGTTTGCATGTATGAAACTTGTCCAGTCATCTCACAAATATGTACTTTGGTTATAAAGGGAATCAGGAAGACCAGATAGGTAGATTAGGGAAAACTCTACCACTGGAAAATCAACTCAAAGTACATGCCCATTGGGATCATGGGATCAGTAGTCTAAGTCTAAATGACAGAGCACCATCAACATAAATGGAGAAGTTGCTCATGGAGATTTCTTCTCTCAGGTAGGTTGACCAGGTATCGTGGTATAGAGTTTTGGGGAAGAGTCTAGGCACACTGTAATAAGTAATTATGATATATTAGATTACATTTAAGGGCCCTTCAAGAGGTCAAATTGGAGATCTGGCAAAATAAAGAAATAAGTAATGGTGAAACAATGAGAGAAATAGATTTTTAAACAGAGACATCGTAAGAAGTTTTTTAGCTGAGATCAAGAGTAGGGAAAATAATTGATCTTCTTCAATCTGTACCACTCCTGACCTCTTTCTCTAGGCTTAGAGGACTTCCCAGCTAACTGGGAAATTCCTAGGACAGTTGTTGTTCCAGGCTTATAGAGTGCTGCTCTTGGCTTTACCAACAATGAACGTTCAGGTTAATTGCTGTTTGGGTATTACTCTATCAGTCTTCATTTTCTTAACCAGTCATCCAACTAGCATTTATTAAGAACATAGTATGTGCTGGTTGCTGGGTTAAGCCCTCAGGATACAGACGTAGGAAAAAACAAACAAACAAAAACCAATCCAGTCTCTGCTCTCAAGGAGCTCACAGTCTGATGGGGGATCCAATATACAAACAACAATGTACAGACCAAGAAGATAAAGTGGGTGTGGTCTCAGAAGGAAGGCACTAAGATGAAAAAGGACTGGAAAAAGTTTCTTGTAAAGCATACTCTCTCAGCCTTCCAATAGAGAATTCACTGGTGTTAGTCCAAAGGATTGGTCGACGGGTGTGATAACAGCTGAATGAAAATAAACACAATCTTGAGACCAGAGTTCATTCAATACAAGCACAAACAGGATCCTAATCAGAATCCAGCTAAGGGAAGTTGATGTTTAACTTGCAGTTTTTCATAGTAAGAAGTTACTGCTTTTATAAGAAATACTTACGACGATACTTTATCTTGGGTTTGTACATGACCTTTCTTCTAAGAGTCCAAAGTGCTTTTTTATTTATGGTCCAAAGAATCCCAGGGACAAGCATTTATAAGGTTACACAGTGGATTACGGAAAACCTAGAATTGAACTCTGTGACAGTCCCTTGATCAAAATCCTTTGTTCCTCCTGTCTTTTTCCCACCTTTCAGATATTTTTGTTTCATAAGTGAGCACCATGGTACAGGGGATGAGTGGTTGGAGAGGAAGGAGAAGAAGGCTGCCTTGCAACCAGGAATTCAAGTCCTGGATTCAAATCCTAACCCTGCTCAGCACAGTGCCCAGCACATAGTAGGCACTTAATAATTGAATGTGTGACCTTAGACAATAATATTTATATAGCACTTACTCTGTGTCAGGCATTTTGCTAAGCACTTTACAATTATTATCTCATCTGATCTTCACAATCCTGTTCCAGGGAGGTGCTATCATTATTCCTACTTTACAGATGAGGAAACTGAGGCAAAGAGATTAAGTGACTTGTCTAGAGTTACACAACTAGTAAGTGTTTGAGGCTGAATTTAAATGCAGGTGCACTCTATCCAGTGTACCATCTAGTTGTCCCAATTGTCATCTATAAAATGAGGGAGGTAGATTAAATGATTGCTGAGGACCCTTCTAAACTAAACTCAGCTAAAACTAAACATGTAAGTGCATCTGTTGCTCATGGGCCAATCTCACTGCTGAGCAATATGGGAGCTTTGACCTACTACATTTGACCTGGGCCTTCTTAGGCAACCCATGGTGGGTCACCATATTGATGCTGAACTTGGTGGAGATACTGGATTGGCGTAGCCCACTGAAACCTAGAATTGCCAATGCTAATGCTTTCCCTCTGTTGATTATCAGTCCAATTCATCCTGTCTATATCTTCTTTGTTTATAGTTGTTTGCATGTTAGACCATAAGCTCCTTGAGAGCAGGGATTGTCTTTTGCCTTTCTTTGTATCCTCAGGGCTCAGCGTAGTGCCTTGTCCATAGACAGTGTGCATTTAATAGACGTTTGGTGCCTGATTGACTCCCTGGTTATTGGGACTATAATCTGTAAACATAACTCCTTAATACAATAACCAGTGTTAAGATAAAGTGAAAGAAGATGTAACTTCAATTAGTTCAATTAATTTAGCTGCTTCTCTTCAGTTTTGAGAAGAGGTTAAGTGGAGGAGGAAGGAGAGGCTAGTGAAATTCCTTCACTTGACAGCTGCATGCACTTGTTTCTTCTCTAACTTATTCTCTTTTTCCTCTCTTCCTGCCTTATTCTGACTCAGGTTTTTATCCTCTCCTCTTCTTGTTCTGAGAACCAAACAACTAGCCGGGACCTTCAAGGCTTTGCCCCATGGAATATCTATCTGCTAGACTTGACTGAGTTTTAACACCATTACTTTCTCCATAAGACTGGCATACTTCTGAATGATTTTCAGGTTTGATAGTACAGAGTCCTTAGCCTCATCCCAACCTTCCAATGCCTCCATTATCAATCACTGTTACCATAAACCCTGTTGCTTTTCTGAACTAGGTGCTAGCACACTTTTTGGTGTTTATCAGTTTTGTTCCTTCTGGCTGAACTATTGTCAAAAGGACAGTAACATAAATGAGAGTAGAAGTGTGAATCTTGTGATTAGAGATTACTAAGTCTGGTCAATGTGCCTCCTCCAATCCTGGAAGAGTCACATTTAACCAAACCTCAGTAGTTTCTGGTACTCCAATGACTTCCACTAGTTTGTGTAGGAGGGAAATCAGGAAAATGCTCCTGGTCAAGTGAGGGTTGCAATGGCTATGGACATGAAGAAGTATTTCATTCAGTGCCCCAAACCAAGGACAGCACTTATCTCTAGAACCAAAGCTCCTGGGTCCACAGAACTGAACACAGTCATTACACAGTTTATCACTGCTACCTTCCTTTCTATAAGCTGTGGAGGAGGGACCCTCACTATGATGGACTAGAATAAGATGAGATCCCAAATCCAATGGCCTAGACTAGCTCTTCTAATCAATCAATATTATTAAGTGCCTCCTATGTGGCAAGTACTGAGCTAGATACTAGAGATACAAATATCGAGAATGGAACAGTCCACTTACAAAGAGCTTATATTCTAATGGGAAGGCAACAAGTACACATATGAATATGTATAAATAAATGCATGATTTATATTGTATATATATGAATATATACATACATTTACATTGCGTATATTATATAAATGTATAAATAAATGAACAGCACAAATATAAAGTAAGTTAATACAAATACAGACAAGGTAGTTTAGGAGAGACAACATAAGCATTGAGGGGATCAGGAGAGGCTTCATGCAGATGATTCTTGAATTGTATCTTAAGGGAAGAGAAGGAACCTATGAGATAGAGGCAGCAGCGTCCTGGTTAATGTTTAACAACAAGGTCATCAGAAAGAAAAAAGAACGTACACAGGACACACTTCTGAGTTTGCTATGCATTATTAACAATTTTAATCATCACCTCGAATTTAGACAATCAACAAAATATGAATCGATCTGTTTTGTAGCCTTTGCCTAATTCCTGAGGTGTCCGTGCTCTCCCTGAGAACTTAATAATTGGTTCTCACAAGCTGGCTCCAGCATGTGCTTGGCCTGAGGTAAGGGAAGGAGTAAGGGATAGTGGGTGTAAAGACATAGAGATAGGTAATAGAGAGCTGTGAGAGGAACTGGATCCAGTTGGTCTGCATTGCAGAGTGAAATGTCACTTGGGGCCCAATTGGGAAGGGCTTTAAAAGCTAATCAAAGAATTTTATGTTTGTCTAGTATACATACATATACACGTACATAGGTACATATACATATACACATACACACAAATATACACACATGTGTGTGCATATCCTGTGTACACATACACATATGCATATATATAATGGATATATACATACATACATGTATGTATGTGTATATTAGAGACAATAAGAAGCCACTAGAGTTGATTGAATAGGGAAATTAGATAGTCAAAACTACATTTAAAGACAATGACTGAAATGAACGCGTAGGATAGATTGCAGTGGGAAGAGACTTGATGAGGGAGAGAGGCTAAACTGAGAGACTGATGCAATAATTTAAATAAGAGGTGATAAGGGACTGAAGGAAGAAAGTAGATTGTGGATAAAGGGAATGGATATGGAGAAATGTTGTACAAGTAAGAATGGCAACTTATTGCATACTTTTGGCACAGTGCCTGGCACATAGTAGGTGCTGGTTTTCCATCTCACCCTGTCTGCTGGCTCATTCACTTTTGCCCACAAACATGACTGTCTCCCATATCCTGAAAAAACAAAACAAAACCTCACTTGAGCCTTTCATCCCTGCTAACTATACTCCTATATCTCTTCTGCTTTTTGTATCTAAACTCCTCAAAAAGGCTTACAACAGGTGACTCCACTTTCTCTCCTCTCTCTCTCTCTCTCTCTCTCTCTCTCTCTCTCTCTCTCTCTCTCTCTCTCTCTCTCTCTCTCTCTCCCTCCCTCTCTCTCCCTCCCTCTCCCTCCCGGTCCCTCCCTGTCCCTCCCGGTCCCTCCCTCTCCCTCCCTCTCGTTCTCTCCCTCTCTCCCTCTCTCTCTCTCTCTCTCTCTCTCTCTCCCCCCCCCCCCCAATCACTCACAATCCAGCTTCTGACCTTCTCATTCCAATGAACCTCCTCTGTTCAAAGTCACTGATGATTTCTCAGTGGATAAATCCAATGACCTTTTCTCAGTCCTCGTTCTCCTTGACCTTTCTCCAGCCTTTCATGCTGTTAATCACCATCTTCAACTTGATGATAAAAACCTACGAAGGAGGAGATTTTCAGGATATTCTCCTGGTTCTCATTCTGCCTGAGACTTCACCTCATTCCATTTAATCCTATTAGAGTCTGGAATAAAAAGAAGAAATGGGCAAATGAGAGCCCTTTTTCCTTTGTATTAATCATCTGATATCTGCCACTTGGGGAAGGCAATGCTTCTATGGCCCAGTCTGACTGGAAGGCAAATCCTCCTCCTGCATAATTACTCAGAAGAGGTAGGAACAAAATGGTCTGCTAAAAGAAACCATCTGAAAAGCTGATCCCACCCCCCAACAACCCCCAACCCCTCTTCCTGTCCTCTCTCTTAAATTGAACATAACCTCATCTTACTATCACCATAACCTTACCCTCATCAACCCACTTTTATTCCCTGTGAAATTCCTGAAAAGGTGAAGACTTAAATTATTATTCCCATTTTTCTGATAGAAAACAGGCCTGAAGTGGATTTTGGAATAAATCAGTTGCAGTGTCAGATAGGAGCAGTTCATTCAGAGAATCTAAACTTGTGATCACACATAACCTCCTATTTTCACCAACAACTGGAGCTTCTGATATAAAGCAATTTATCTTGCTTTGGAGTTATCAATAAGTTATTCAAAAGGGTTGCCCTGAGAAACTCCTTTAAGAAAGCAGGTGAGCTTTTGCTTACCAAAGCACGCATGTTAGGATTTTGATTGTAATTTTCATCTTTGAATACAGCTGAGTGATGGTTGTAGAAGACCCAAGGCACCTGAAAAATTCAAGACAAGTGCCAAGACTTCCCACCGCCAGAACTAGAATCACATCATCATAAACTTATAAAGAACACCATCTATTCTAACCCCTGTGGGACCAAGAATCCCTTCTATAATGTACCTAATAAGTCATCATCCAACCTTCATCTGAAGGCCTCAAGGGAATCCATCACCTTTGGATAGTTTTCTTAGGAAATTTGGATTTGTTTGGTTTTTTTTCTCCTTTTATGTTGAGTCAAATTTCCCTTTCTTCAAATTCTATCAATCATTTTTATTTCCATCTACTGGAGTCAAGCAGAACAGCTATCCTTACTGCATCCTTTGTCTTCCCTTCTCCAGGTTAAACACCCCCAATTCCTTAGCCTTAGCCTTGTATGGCGTGTTTTCAAGACCTCTTGACGTTCTGGCTGCCCACCTCTGGATACTCTCCAGTTTATCGATGTTCTTCCTAAAATGTGGTACCCAGAACTGACCACAATAGTCCAGATGTATTCTGAACAAAGCAGAGTACCTTGGGGTTTTCCCCTCCCTAGTGAGGGACACTTTACTTCTTTTAATATAAATGATGCAGCTTTAGAGGTTCAGGGATCCCTCAAAGACTGAAGTATAGAAGAGGGTCATCTGGAATGAATTCACAGACTCAAACATTCTTCAAGTCAAGGTGGGAAATATTTATTGCAAAGTCAATATGGCTGGCAGAACTTGCAACTTAACAGGAATGATGCTAAAGCTTATATAGGAAAAGTAATGGATTATTTGGCTAACCCATTACTAATTATTATGCTAATTAGATGATAATGTACCACCTTGGTCACTGGACTCATTCACTACTGGAAACCAGGGGAAGGAGTTTCTCAGGGGTATATTTTTGGTCTGCTACATCTGTAGCAAGATAGCTTTGAGAGTTGATGTCTATAACTTGACCTCTGGATTGAATAGGATAACTTTGGGAATCAACAGGTGATAATTCTGTGGTTACAAAACAGTCCTGTTTTTACAAGAGAATTTCTTCAGAGGTCAGCTTGTTCTTGTGATGGGGAAAGACAGTTTGTTTTACTGGGATCCACTCATGAGTTATTGCTAGGCATAGTGTCTTTGGGCAGAGGAAAACTGTCAGGGATAGTGTTTTAAAGCTAAGGAGAAATGTGATCTTGGAATTGGGGTCCAAGCACAAGCACCCAAACATTTCATCATAGCCAAAGATGATATTAGCTCTTTGGCTTTTCATGTCCCATTCTTGACTCATATTGAGGGTGCAGTCCTTTAAAACACCCAGATTTCTTTTTTCATAATGACAGCTTTTTAGTCACTCTATCTTAAACTGATGAAGCTTATTTTTAAAAGTCAAGCTTCTTACTTTTCCATATATAAATTTTTTTATCAATGCCACCCACAGAAAGTACTAGGAGCCCATTTAAACCCTGGCACCTAAGCTACTGTGAGATATTTGAAAAGATTTTCTTTTTTCTTTATGTACAATTTTCGGTTGTGTGGTTGAGATTTAAAATAAAAATAAATCAAGTAGGGAAAAAATTAAAAATACTCTTTTACTTCTGGGAAAAAAAATAAAGAGTCCTATTTATAACCCAATTGTTCTCAGGTCTCTCAAAGAATGCTTGGGGAATTTGAGATTTTTGTTCTCTGGAACAACCTGGGTTTCAATTAAGACCATTAGATCTCCCAAGGGGGGGGCGGTGTTACACAATGGGTGTGGTGTTGGTGGAGAAGTTGTCAACAATATAGTAAGAGAAAAAGCCCTGAATTTGGATGCTGAGGGGTCAGAGGATCACGGAGATGAAAGGCACATTAGGCATCATCTAATCCAACCCCTTCTCTCTCTCTCTTTTTTTTTCCAAAGGAGAAACTGAGGACCAGAATGGTAAAGTGACTTGGTAGTGATTAGCAGACCTGGAGTTTGAATTCCAGTTCCTTTATAACTTTGAACAATTCCTTTATAACTCTTGATTTCAGTTTCCTCATCTGTAGAATGAGGGCGTCAGATGAGGTAACCTCCAAAATTCTTTCCATTTTTAAATAGAAACATTATTTCCAAGGCCAGGGCCACTGTCCATTAGGGATTTGGAAGCTTCTCAGATAAGGAGTCACTTTCTAGGGAGAGACTTTGAAATTATTCTGGCCAGTGGGGTATGATTACTTAGGGCCTATTGCCTACTCACTGATGTCAAGGTTCACAACTTCTTGGTGCTCTAGAATTCTCCACCTTTTCTGGGACAGCTGAAAACACAAGCACTTAATAATTCCTCCACTCCCATCCCATGTTTTGCAAAGAGTCTGTGCTGCATTAGCATAAAGCTTTCTTACTTGGATCAATGCCAAAGCTCATCTCATGGGACTGCTCCAACACTTCAGCAGGTGTGAAGAGATTTTTTTTTTTAACAGAAGTGCCTTAAGTGTCCATCTTACAATGCCCAAGACTATTACCAAGTAGATCTAGAAAAGGCCAGGAGTGGACAATTTTTCTGAATCTACTAATGAGTCTAGGCCAGTACTCCTGAACCCGACCTGTTCAGATTTCCATTTGGATTGCCAAGGCTTCTAACTGGCTTCCCTGCATCAGTCTGCCCATTCTAGAATCCACCCTCCACATGGTTATCTGGTTGATATTCCTAAAGTACAGGTCTAATCAAAGTCAACTGCAAGTCATGTTGCAAGTCATAACTCCTAGCTCAAGAGACTTTATTGAGGTCCCTTTGCCTTGAGAACAAAGAAAAAATCCTGTTTGCTATTTAAAGCCCTTCACACTCTGGCTTTAAAATCTCTCTTTCCAGGTCTACTTTCCCTACTCTCCCATTACCCTGGCCCAATACATCCTATGATTCAGCCAGGAGAGCCAACTTATTTTTCTCTGTACACAATATCCACAGCCTGCCTTCATGTCCTGCCCAGACATGCCTCTTATAAGCCATAACTGACTTCAAAGTTCAGCTGAAGTATCACTTCTTTCAAGAGATCTTTCCTGATCTCAGCTAATGCTCCACTGGGTATTTATTTGGAGTTTACTTTTCTATGAAAATATTGTGTCCTCCTTGTTGTTGCTGTTTTGTCCTTCGTTCTAGAGGACCATGACATCAAGGAGAAGATGACAGGACTGGCAGTTGACTTTGATTTGAGGGAGGGAGGGGTGTACAAGGTCACCAACCTCACTTTCTCCTCCAGAGCCATCTGGGTCCAGTGGCCAGATATTCATCAGGATGACTGGAGATGGCCCAGGCTGCAATGGGAGACCCTGGCCATTTAAGGCTAATTCAGTGAGTGAATTAAGGCCCATTCAGTGAATATGTCTGTCCCCCTAGTGGAACATAGGAGGCATTTAGATGACTCAGTGGATAGAGAGCTGGGTCTAGAGTCAGGAAGACTTGCCTTGGAATCTGGTCCCAGATATTTACTAGCTGTGTGACCCTGGGCAAGTCATTTAACCTGTTTGACTTAATCCACTGGAGAAGGAAATGGTAATGATGGGGTATAGGCTCTGGGAACCCCCTTGAGCTCTCTTTCAATCTTCCCACTTACCTGAGGCTATGAGCCTCTCATTATCAAGAAGCCCAAATGTACCCTTAATCTAGTCATTGTTTCTTACCTCAGGATCATCTTTAGCCACTTCCCACCCTTAATCCTATCTTTGTTCCTGGCATCTGACTTCTAGTCATCCCAGACTACTTGGCCACCCCTAGATACCTCCCTCATTCTTTCTGTTTATAAGAGTCATCTTGTTTACATGAAGGTGCCCTTGAATTCAATCTGGCCCACTGGCATTTGTGACACAAATGCTCAGATTCCTTAAGAGTGTACCCAATATGGCAGATATTTAATAAACTTTGTTTTCCTTTGGTTGAAAGGCTTGGCTTGAATTCATTTGGGCAGGACCAGTGTGTTGCTATTTCGGGGTCCAAGCATCCCTAAACCCCAACAATAAATCATTCCAGTATCTTTGCCAAGAAATCCCCATGGCCAATATTGGTGTCCTATGGTCCACAGTCATGAAGAATAAGACACAACTGAACAATAAAAAGCTCCTTGAGGACAGGGACTTTCTCACTTTTTTTTTTTTTTTTTTTGGTATCCCCAGCATCTAGTACAATGCTTGAAACATGGTAGGCACTGAAAACATGCTCCTACATTGTTTGACTGAGTTGGCCAGAAGTCTGCCTGAACTGGGCATCTAAGGGCTAAAGGATCAAGCTTGGCAACTACGGGACTATAGAAAAGCTTAGGTCCTACCAAACCTTTTTAAGTGAAATTACTTTAATGCTTGATTTCCTGTCGTGCTCATATTTCCACCAGTGAGGCAACCCTTAAGATCCCCTTTTCATGCACTGCTATGACCAAAAAATTCATCACCCACTATTACCAAACTTCTCAAAATTTAATGAAGTTTGTCACAGAATTGGAGAATTTGAGCTAGAAGGGACCTTCAAGGGTGCCTAGTCCAATTTCATTTTGCAGGCAAGAAAACTCAGAGTGAAAAAGGTTAAATGATTCACCCAAGGTAATACAAATTGCAAGAAGAGACAGTATTTGAACCCAGGACCTCTATCTCCAAAGTGAGTGCTTATTCCATCATACCATGCTACCTCCTCATCTAATAACAACTCTTCTCTCAGTCACTGCTGTTGTTGTCCTTTGTTTCCAAGATGACCAATGACATCAGGAAGGTGAAGTCTTGACTTGCAAGTGAATTGGATTTAAGTGAGGCAGAGCTGTGTAGTCACAGGCCTCACTCTCTCCTGTGGAGTCATTTGGATCCAGTGGCAAGATATAGATCAGGACAACTAGAGATGGCCCTGGATGCAATGGGAGACCTTGACCTTTTTTTTCCCCAGGTCTGTTTGTCTGAGGCAATGCCCATTCAGTGATTCACTAGGGGCAGGCTGAATGCCCAAGATGTGGCTCTGCGGATGGATGATTGGACTTTGGAGTAAAGAAGACCAAGTTCAAATCCTGTTTCAAACAATTATTAGTTATGTGACCCCTGGCAAAACATTTAACCTCTCTCAGGGTTTTTTCTTCTGTAAAATGGGTGTTAATAACACATTCCCCACAGGGTCATTGGGACAATTAAATAAGACAATTTATGTAAGATGCTTTGTAAACCTTAAATTGCAATGAGAAAAGAATTTTTAAGGATTAAGTTTACATTCAAATAATGTGAGGGAGAGAAATAAGGCAGTCCTCAAAGAACAGTGTTGTCAGAAGACTGGAAGACTTGATAGCAATTTTTGTTATGCTTTGACAGCCTTAGAAGAAGGAAGGAAAGTTGTGTGGGGATGGGGGAAAGATATTGTAGGGAAGAGGAATTGGGCAGGGGGAGCATTTATTACCTCACATAATAGGGGGAGGCACAAATAAAAGTCAAAACAAATCCAGTCTGATAAACATTAAACCTAGAGATGTGCCAGTCATTGTGCTAAACCATGGGGATACAACTGATAAAAAGACAGTCCCTGACCCCGAGAGGTTTATAATCTGAGGGAGACAACACATAAAAACAAGCAAGAAAAGTGGGGTTGGGGAGCAGACCCCACGGGGGAAGGACGAAGGGGGCAGGCACCCCTTGACCTTTACTTTAAACTGATACAGAGTGAAGTGAAAAGATCCAGAACAATTTCTACTGTAGTAACAAGGTTGTGAAAAAGAACAGTTTTGAAAGAATAAGTCTGATCAGCCAAGATGCGAAAAGGACTGATGATATTGAAGGCTGCCTGACACCGGGCAAAGAAGTGATGCACCAGCTCTGCAGAAGAGGCACCTTTTTGGACATGACCAATATGGAAGTATGTTATACTTGATTACCCATATTTGTGGCCAGGGTCTTGTTCTTCTTTTCTTTTTTTTTTCAAGTAGGGGGAAGGGATGTGTGAAGGAAAGGGACTTGTTAATTGAAAAAAAAATCACTTAAAAAATAAACTTTAACGTTCTACATAAATATTTGCAACTATTCTTATTCGTAATACCAAAAAATTTGTCAGGGCTTACGCTTTTCCAGTGCAGACGTTAAGAAGTCAAGATGACTTTGAGGCTCCGATGAGGCCGTCAAAGTAGGACCTTGTTCAATCATATTTCAGTTGTGTCTGACTCTTGTGGCCCCATTTGGTTGGGTTTGGTTTTTTTGGCAAAGATACTAGAGGGATTTGCCATTTCCTTCTCCAGCTCGTTTTATAGATAAGGAAACTGGGACAAACCAAGTTAAGTGACTTGCCCAGGGTCACACAGCAACCAAGTGTCTGAGACCAGGTTTGAACTTAGGCGGATGAGTGTTCCTGACTCTAGGCCTAGCACTCTATCCACTGTACCACCCAGCTGTCCTAGGACCTCAATGAAGGTCAAGTAACACACAAAGAAAAAAAAATTCTCCGTATTCATTAAACAAATACAAACTTTTATTTACATTGTATGAAAAGAAACAAACATTATAGAAAAGAAACAAATTTCCTTGTCTTTCACGAACAAGCAAAGGAAAAACTTCCAGAAGTCTTATCAATTAGTGATTGGAGAAAAATATAAAAGGGAGATTTTACCCAGAGCATGTTGGTATCAATAACTCAATTTGCTCATTCCAATGAAAATGAAAAAAAAAATCATTGTGGTTAATGGGAGAGCAACAGCTTGACAGAATGAATCTTCTTTCAAAATGAACCTAGTTGTGAGGACAAAACTGAGTTAGTTTGATTTTCACAATATGAGTTAATTCTTAACCAAGCTTTACAGTTGTCAGGGTCAGATCATGCCCGACCTTTCATCATTCACTTCTTTTAGGAACAGTTTCACCCGAAAAGCATCAGGAAAAGGGAAGACACTCCAGGCAGCCTTGTGCCTCCAAGGAAGAGACCATTTTCTTTTAGTCTGGGGTCCTCTCCTATCAGAAGTCTTTGTCAGCTTGATGGTGGCCACCCATCAACAAAATACCATTACTTTTTACACCACACATAACCTTGCTCTCTCCTCCCCAGTTTTCATTCTTCTGGTCTTATGCTTTTGCATGTAAGTAGACACTCAAAGTTATTGCCTGACCTATGTCTCTAAACCTAGTTTCAGCGACAGATGGAAAAAAGGGAAAAAAGATGAGCTTGGAAAGAAGCAAAATTGACAGGGATTCTATCATTATCTTATTGGCATGAAAATTAATAACCTGCATTCGTTTTCTTCCATCATTTTGGCTAAAATTCGACCATGCAGCAACCCCTTCAATGCTGGTTTCATGGTGCACATAGGGATTCAGGCCAAGCTTGTTTTAAACATGAATACATATTAATATTAATGCTTCAGAATTTGAAAAATCAATTACACTGCCTTTCCTTTCTCATTGTCCTCAACTTCTTTTTTTTACCTTGCTCCTTATCTCATTAAGGTTGCCATTAAACTGGAATTCATCAAAACCCTGAAAGTTGAGGCCTCCATCTGGTGTTCGAGACCCACTTGAGTATAAAGTGACATTAAAAAAAATGATTGTGTTTGTATGTATGTATAATTCCGATTTGGGGGTCTGGGTTTTCTTTTTTAAGAACCAACTGGCAACATTCACTTTTCTGCTACCTTGCTTCAAGAATTCTAAATTCTGTCTACTCATAATAAAGCCAAACTCTTTACTTTTAACTTCCCTTTTCCCATCATTTACTTTCTTTTACTTCTCTATTATCTCTCTCATTTTTCTTCTCTCCTTTGCTCTCTTCTCTTCATTCTCTGTCTTTCTTCTACTTCCTTGTTACTTTCTTCAACTTACTCATTTCCAAAATGGAAAGTCAGACTCTCTTGGTTTTAACTGTCCTGCCCTGACCCAGCCCCAACTTGTTCCCAATCCAAACTTCCTCAGTCTTTAGCTTGTACTCTCTGGCCTTCCACAGAGAGTAAAAACAAGAGACTTCCAGTGGAAATGGTGGGAGAATACAAAAAGGAGATAACATCCCCTGTAGGGTATTTCATCTGCAACAATGGGATGATGAGTGGGAGCTGTTTCCATTTTGGCCAGGCCAGCCTTAAACTGGCTGGGGTAGACAGGTAAAAAGCCCTGAGCACACCAGATTAAACAGAGCTCCTCAAACAAGTGACCTTCCTGAAACCTCCAGGTTTTGTTCGGATCTCACCTTTACTCATTTATTCAGTGACAATAGCCCTTTCAAGCCAGAGAGACTTAGACTGTCATAGGCATTTCTTAAATTTAAATGATAATGTCAAATTCATCAATGCTCCTTTCAAAGTAATCTCATTCTTCGAAATTCATTGCCCCTCCCATCGTTTTTCACAATAGTAACTAAGCTTTGTGCCACAGAAAAACCAGAGGACAAAAGAAGTCTACCCACCAAATGAGGGCAGCTGGGGAAGATATATTGCATAGGAGCTTGTGAGACAATAGAATTCTAGGTATTCGGTAAAAGTTGTGTATCAAATCAAGATACCCTTTGGGAAAGGGTCACAGAGCATCCAACTCTCAGCCAAAATTTCTCCCCATCTAAATTCACTGGGAGTCTCCTTCCTATTAAGTCCAATGGCCTGAATTCTACCTTTCCTGTGGCTTTCCTTCAGGCTTCTGAGCCACAGACTCAGGATTTAGCAAACTAATTTTTCTATACCTGAGAATCTTGTTTGAGAGAAACCTCAATTCATCCTTTTGGGCCCTATACAGCATTGTACATGCTTCCCTCTGACCAGGATTCCATGGATGGCAGGACATTACAAAAATGAAAAGCACCAGAAAGCAGGGAAGAGACTGATTCGTTAACACCTCTCATCCACCTCCACAAGAAAAGACAGTGTTTTTTTTCCTATATAGTCCGAAGTAGTTTCAGAGTCAAAGTTCATGATGTTTCTTCATTGTGTTTCCAGGGTGGTAGGGTCAGCGTTCTCTCACAGGACACTGCCTGGGTGACTTCCATTAGCGAACCAAGGAAAGGATGGTGGCTGACACTGTAAAGGGTGATGAGTAAGCCGTGGCAAGTTCTTGCAAACCAATGACAAAGTATCGGCATCCTTTGGTGATCACTTTCCCAACATTCTGTTTTTAGAGAAAGAGAAAAATTATTGATCAGTATTTAAAATGACAATGCAGTGGATAGAGTGCCAACCCTGGAGTTAGGAGGACCCGAGTTCAAATCCAGCCTCAGATACTGTGTGACCCTGGGCAAGTCACTTTGTGAGGTTTAGGGATGCCAGGAGCCCGAAATAGCAACACATTGGTCCTGCCCAAATGAATTCGAGCCAAGCCTTCTTTCAGCAAAAGAAAAACAAAGTTTATTAAAGACCCGTCGTATTAGGTAGACTCTTAAGGAATCTGAGCATTAGTGATGCTTGTATTGACAAGTGGGCCAGAATGAATCTGAGCACCTTCATGGAGGCAAGATGGATCTTATACACAGAAAGACTGTGGCAGGGATCTAGGGGTGGCCAAGTAGTCCGGGATGACTGGAGGAGGGGTCCAGGGAGGATCTGAGGAGGAATCTAAGAAGAATCTAGATGGGACTGGGTTGACTAGAGGTCAGATGCCAGGAACCAAGAGAATGGGTTTTTGTTAGGATCAAGAGTAGGAAGTAGCTGGAGACAATCTGGAGGTAACAGAGATTTGGGCTTAGCCATAATGAAAAATTTATAGCCTCAGATGAATGCCAGATCAAATGGGAAGATTCAAGGAGAGTTCAAGGAGGCTCCCAGAGCATATACCCCACCAACTTGACCATTTATCTCAGTTTCCTCAGTTGTAAAATGAGCTGGAGAAGGAAATGGCAAACCACTCCATTATCTTTGAAGAAAAAAAAAACCCAAATGTTGGGGTCACAAAGAGTCAGACACAACTAAACAATAACTATTCAAACTTCTCATGAGTAAAGGAAGAATAAATTTAATCACTGTCCCTTATTCCTTTAAAAAAAAAAGTCAACCCCAGAATTAATAGTGTTATTCAAAAGAGTTACATTAAACCAGATACTAATGGGCCCAGGACAGGAATGAACTGGTCAATGTTCCCTGGCTGCCTGACACTAGGTTTGTCAGTTGACCTCTGAGTTTCTATAAAATGGGTGTGATGATACAATCGTTACAAAGACCTGTTGTAACCATAAAGCGCTGATATAAGCAATAACTTCCCTATTCCTAATCTCTCTCCCTCCCCTTCCCCCTCTTCCTCATTCAGATTGATCTATGATCTCATCAATTCCCAAGTTCTCTCCAACAATGCAGATCAACACCTACACCTACCCATCAGCTGTGACTTTCATCCCTGTCCTCCCAAAGTTCCCCACCTACGACCACCCAATGTGCCAGAGGGGTTTCCTCACTTTCCCACAACACTGAGAAGATAGCAGTGCAGCACTCTGACCATCTGTCTACCCATCCATCATCCTTCAGTCTCACTATGTTGCCAGCCCACCTCTTTCTGTCCTTTAATTCTATGATATCATTTACTCTTGGTTTTTCTTCATAGTTCCTCCCTGATTACATATTGTGGGCCCTTCACATTCACCATGCAATTTTCCCATTGCCTTTTGTCTTAGTTGCTTATTCTAAAAAATAACAAGCATCTATAAAGAATTTACTATGGGTCAGGCACAGATGTTCCAGGTCTCAATGGTGATAAACTGTTTCAACTGAAAAAAAAAAAAAAGAGCCTTTGCTATTATGGAAACTTGAGGTCAATAAAAGTACTTGGCATTTTCCACAAGTAATCCAATCCAGCCCACTCTTTCCTTCTTTAAATACTTTAGGCATACATAAGCTCATTACATATCTACATTGTCTGTCCCAGACCCAGAGTGCTGAAGCCAGCTGGAACTAGTAGTAGCCAGTTAATTGGTAAATTGTTTACACCTTGGAAATCAGCAGATACTACAAATCAGGGCTTGCTGTCTTGTTTTGTAGATTGACTAGACTTAGGAAAGTGATAGTAATGGAGATTAAAACTTAAGGCTGTTAAGCTTTTCCTACTCTATAAACATTACTTTAACTCAGCAGGAGGGCAGCAGAGGGTTCTGGGAAGGAAATCACACCAGAGTGCAGGCCTGGTCACAGTAGGCTAACGATGATGAGGAGAAAGATGATAATAATGAGTACTTCTCTAGAACTTTAAGGATCCATTCTCAATGGCGCCTCTTGACCCCCAGGCCTGATAAACGTCAGTCCTACTCTTTGTGACCCCATTTGAGGTTTTCTTGGCAGAAATACTGGAGTGGCTTTGCCATTTCCTTTTCCAGCTCATTTTACGTATGAGGAAACTGAGGTTAAACAGAGTCAAGTTACTTGCCCAAGGTCACACAGCTAGTAAGGGTCTGAGGCCAGATTTGAATTGAGGATGAGTCTTCCTCTTAGTTCAGTGCTCTATCCACTACACCTTTTTTTTTTTTTTTTTAATTAAAGCAGCCATCCCTTGACTACTGCTTAAAGAGGCCTATTCACTGAATGGGCATTATCTCACTGTCAGCTGGGCCATCTCCAGTCATCCAGGTGAATATCTGGTCACTGGATTCAGATGGCTCTGGAGGAGAAGTGAGGCTGGTGACCTGCACAGCCCCCCCTCACTCAAAACAAAGTCAAGCACAAGTCATGTCATCATTTCTCTGATGTCATGGTCCTCTTCAAAAACAAAAGACAAACACACAATCCACTATGTAACCCAACTGCCCAGACAGAATAAAACACTTGTTTACCTGACTTCGATAAATTTGACAAAAAATACTTGACAAGACCAATTAAATAGGGTCAATTTAGGGGTATTCAAGTATGAAAATGGAAAGAGTTTAATAACTGCTATTAAAAATTGGATCAAAAACCAGAACTAAGGAAGGGAAGGTAGGCCTAGGTTGTGACACGTATGACATGTAGAACACTATGTAAATAAGACTTTTTATAACACACATATTTGTAATGCCAGGAAACTTCAGGGTCCATGAAGCAATAAACAAATATTTTCCATATATCCACTCTACATTATCAACTCATTATTCTGTGATTGAACTCTAAAGCAAAAGTGACTTAAGAATTCAGGGTTTGGGATTGTTTTCTTCCCTTTCTCCACCCCCCACTTCCCCTCTCACTATTATTGAGTTACATCATAACTCATTTTTTAAAAAAAGGGACCCACATAAGTGAGCACTTCATTTGTATGAGGTGCTCTGCTAGAAGCAGAGAACACAGACCTAGTTCATCCTCCCTAGGGAATTCCTTCTGGCCCTTGGGGCAGACAACAGGACAATACTAACATAAACATAACACCCAGACAGGAAAACTGAACAATGCAGGTGCAGGGTAATCCTGTTTGTTGTGATCCCCTAATTCCCTCTTGCACTTCAAAGAACCTAGGAAATGTTAGGATACTCTGAGATTGGGAAAGGGGTCTCACAATTCTGATCCCTAGCAGGACCTCTATCCCTGTCTCTGTCTCCTGTCTGACTTTTTCTTGCTGGTTTTAGCTATGCAGTTCAGAATCCAAACCATTTCACCCAGTCATCACACCTTCAGGAGAGGAGTAGTGTTGAGAACTCACTGGACCCTTCCATTTTACAGATGAGAAAACTGATTCCAGGAGTTACTATCATAACACAAAGGCACTCTATCCTACAGGTTCTTGATTAAGCCTTTCACTGGCAAGAAATTTAGACTTTTCTGCATCCTTCGCCCTCCCTTTTTATCCTCCTCTTCTACCCACACCATTTTTATAGGTTAGAGAAATATCTCTTCGCTGGATATTGGGGTGGGAGGGTCTGTCTGCACATGTGTGCCTCCGCTCAAAGAAGCTCAAATAAATATAAAACTTGACTGATCTAAAATAAAAGTCATTTTTAGCTGATGACACAGAGTTCACCATGAATTTTGAGACTAAAATCCAGGTCTTCTGAATAAGAATCCACTGTTTGTCAATATCTAGTGAAAAACTAAAATCTAAAGATCAATGGATTTGGAAAAAAATACTTGGGTTAGAATCTTAACTTTGTTATTTATGTGCTGACTATGTGTCCTTGGGATAATCACTTCTCCTGGGAGTTTACTCCTCTGTAAAATTAGGGGCTAAAAATAGTTCATCTCAAAGCTCTTTCATGTCCTTCCAGGGCTAAATCCTGTGATCCACCTCCCCTTTCCTTTCTTTCTCCTCAGCAATTGTTCAGAAAATCTTTTCATGGTGAATCTCTTAAAGGGAGAATATGCCATATTTCTTTAATAAGAACCAATATATACATTCCAAGGGACTTTTAAGGATATATCTCTAATTCACAAAACTTGTCTGAAGCTATATACCTCAATGGCTACACATATATTCTCTAATTTTCTGATCTTGCCTTCTACAATTCCAAGAAACCATAAGATTGAGAACTGGAGAAGACCTCAGAGAGTCATTCTGCAGATGAGGAAACTGAGGCTTTGTGATTTATGGTTTTCCCAAGGTCACAAGGTGACACAAGCAGCTGAACTAGTATTCAAACTCAGGTCTACTGATCCCAAATTCAACACTCTTTTCTATTACTCCATAATGCCTTTTGAATATCCTACAGACACTTGGTGAGGTTTGCATTCACTACATGAAGTCTTCTCCTATTACTATGGATCCCACTGATACCTTCCCTCCTCACCCTCACCCAAATGGGGTCCCAAGGAGCCAGATGTGACTGAAATGACTGAACAACAAATAAGGGAAGGGTAGAGGAGGAGAATGGTATGGAGATATACATTTTTGGAATGTTCTTGCTGAGCTGACAGGAGACATTTTACATGTGAAGCAACAAAACAAGTTTTAAACGTATTTATGATTTCCTTTTTTTTTTTTTGACAAGGCAATCAGGGTTAAGTGACAGCTTGTAAACCTCAAGAGTCTGAGGCTGGATTTGAACTCAGATTCTACTAACTACAGGGCAGGTACTACTACCTGCACCACCTACCTGCTCCAACAATTTCTTAAAATAAAGAAAAGCAGAGAGAAATCCTTTTTAATGTTGAGCTACTAAAAATCAAAGATGACATAGTTATTTCCTTAAATTTTTTTGGCAACATTTATGTCATCTATATTCTTGACTTATTATTTCTTAAGAAGGATTTTTCATTTCTTCTTTGCCACTACCAAAAATACCATTAAAATAACTCATTTATTAGAGTGATGTCAAAACAAAGTTTTGAGATACATGGAATAAAGACATGTAAAATATCTGTCTGCCAAGGTTTATCTCAGTGCCATCCAGAGAGGACAGCTTTTCAGTTTTTGGATCAAAGTGAGAGAGATTCACTCTCACCATTACTGATTTCCTAGAAATAGAGTTTGTGTATGAGTTGAGAGCAGAGTGGGTAGGGGGTAGGTAAGGCTGTCAGCTAATTCTTTTTTGGGAGGGGGAAGTGAAACACAATATTATTTTTATTCACAATGACCTTGGAGGGAGAAATTAATCAAATGAATAGTAAGAAATTCTCCCTGAACTTGGCATGATTAGAATGCATTTTCCCAGTACAAATGGTCAAAAACTTGACTTAGGGGCCAGAATAGGCTTCACAAAAATGAGGAAGATGACATGTTCTATGGAAGTATAGTGGAATATTTGGGCAGAAAGGTATGGGGGGCTTTGCCCCCAATGCATACAGCCAGACTTGGAGCCCTCCTCCCCCTCAGGTAAAATCTGAAAACCAGCCCTGACATTATGGGAAAAGAAGAGGCAAGAAAAAGCTTATCTCCACAAAAATGGCTTTAAACAAACAGCCTTGGGAAGAAAAAAAATTCCAGGTATTTTTTTTCTTCTGAAAATATGTTATAATGTATAACCTCTAACAAATTGTTTACTGTCTCAGGGAAGAGGGAGGTGAAGGAGGGAGAAAGAAAATTTGGAACTCAAAATTTTTAAAAAATGAAGGTTAAAAAATTGTCTTTATGTGTAACTGGAGGAAAACATTAAAAAAAAGAAAATATATTATTTTCTATATTATTTCTATATTATAAGGATTTCTTTCAGTTATGATACGGATTCTATAGAGGTTCCTTCCAATTTTAAGTTCTGAGTCAGTATGCGATGGAGCAGCCATGAGGCAGGAGTCTATGAGAAGGATAAGTTTGCCCTCCTAGGCTACCAGAGAGGATCTGCAACTGATAATAAAAATTCCCAGGTTAAAAAAAAATCCACCAAGAAGTCAAATTTCTTCCATATACCAAAACAAATGCCATATTTTTAAAATCCATAAAAGACAATGATTATCAAGCTAACAAGCCCATTTGGAGGGGCTACTCATCTGCTGGTTTCCTCTAGACATGAGTTTTTTCCTGAAACTCAGTGTTCAGTTACTGAGGTCCTGTGAGGAGGCTTCAGCTGTTGGGGGTTAACTAGAATTTGCTTTTCTTTCTGAGGCTGCAGTTTTTGACTTCTCAGTAGGAATGGTAATTAAATTCAAACTGCCCTTTCCCCTGTCACACTGATTTCCATTTGAGTGGAATCACAGAAATGAAAGTCTAGGAAATCCACTGTCTCCTTAACCATAGCTGGGGAAATCTGGTGTTAATGGAGGAAAACTACCACCAGAGCCAATAGGATAGAGAGATTTAGGGACTTCCTCAGCCTGGTGCAAACTGGGTACAAACAGAAGAGTCAGAGAGGAGAAGAAGGTAATTTCTATTTCTTGTTAGTTGATAAATAACCAGTTAACCCCTTTATGGTGGGAATTTCCTCCTATTTCAAAAGGGGAAACAGCTCTAAATGAGATAAAGATATAATTTCTCTATCACCATTATCCTAAAACAGACAAAATGAGGAAGACTTTTGATTTTAATCCTGTGAGGCAGCTCATAGAACCACAGATTTATAGCTAAAGGGATTTCACTAATCTTCAAGGACCAACTCCCCTCTTCCATCACAGATGAGGAAACAGGGTCAGAGCCACATGAACAGTCTCTATTCATGGCCTGTAACTCTTTCTACCTCACCATGCTGCCTGCCTAGAGGGGCTACCAGGTATTATGTCATTTCCATTTTACCAATGAAAAATCTGAGTCAGAATTGTCCAATATCACACAGCTAGTGAGGGATGGAACCTGGACAAGATCCTCAATCTTCTGGCTGAAAAGTCCCATGGTCTTTATACTTCATCAAAGCTGCCACTCAGAAGGGCTCCAGCTTGCTCACATTCTCCTTACCTTTAACTGTTTTATTTAATTAAAAGCTGTATACCTCTACCTCTGCTTTAGCCCCTGGCTTGCCCAAGCCCACCAGTTGTAAACTTAGGGTTTTCACAAGAACAGCTGAGGAAAGACTTTGTTTTATGCCATGTTTCAAGTTTTCTTTTCCTTTTTAATGTTTATTGCGTAATCTTGTGTGATTCTGACTGTAGATCCTTGGTATGTGATCTCTTTAGATCTAACTGCCTGCAGTAATTTTTCTTTGACCTGGAAGCTCTGGAATTTAGCGATCATATAATCTGGTGCTTCTTTTCAGATGGTGATATTTAGATTTTTGTCTATTTTCAACTTGTCCTCTGGTTCCAGTAGTTCTAGACAATTTTCTCAAGATAGGATATCCAGGTTTTTTTGTTTTATTCTGGGTTTCAGAGACCAATGAGTCCTAAATTATCTCTCCTATTTTAGACAAGATCTATTTTCCAGTCATTTCTTTTCTCATTTGATTTTCACAACAGCTCTGGAAGGTAGGTGCTATTACTATCCCCATTTTACAGATGACGAGACTGAGGCAAACAGGTTACTGACTTGCCTAGTGTCATATAGCTACCAAGTGTCTGAGGCTTGAACTCAGGTCTTCCTGACTCTGTACCTACCTGCCATTTGAGATTATGTGAAAGAACAATGGCACTTTCATCAATGGGAAATAATTAGAAGGGGATGGAGTTAATTAAAGTTTCATTGGTTACATTATTTCAACTACGAATACATTCTGATGTTTCTTCTTGCAAAAAAAAAATAATCTTTCCCTTTCTCTTAGAGACTTCTTTCAGAATTCTGCTCATCTGCCACCTCCCATGGGAAAACTTTTCTGATCCCCATTTTGGTGAGCTGGGGGTGATTCTCAACTCATCAGGTAATCTTATGTCAATTTACTTACCTGTTTAGCCCCCTCTGTAGACACTGAGGGGCAGCTAGGTGGTACAGTGGATAGAGTGCTGGGCCTGGAGTCAGGAAAACTCATCTTCCTGAGTTCAAATCTGGCCTAAAACACTTAACTGGCTGTGTGACCCTGGGAAAGTCATTTACTCCATTTGCCTCAGTTTCCTCATCTGTCAAATGAGCTGGAGAATGAAATTGAGAACCATTCCAGTATCTCTGGCAAGAAAATCCTAAATGGGATCTATCACTGGGCTTAGGAGATGACTGAAAACAACTGAACAACAACCCCACCCCTCCTCCCAGTAGAATGTGAGTTCATTAGGGGAGTGGCTGCTTTTCATTTGTCTTTTTATATCCTGGCATTTTGCACATAGTAGGCACCTAATAAGTGTTTGTGGATTAAAGTTCACCTCTCTTTTCATTTCATTTTTTTTAAATCCCCACTGTCTTGCAATGTCTAGAACACAGCTGACACTTAATAAATGATTGTTAACTTTAATTGAAATCTGTCACTCTTGAAGGGAACAGAACCAGGAGAACACTATACACGGAAACAACCACAGTGTGTGCGGACTGATTTTGATAAGACTTAGTTCTTCTCAGCAGTGAAACATTTCAAGTACTCATGATGCAAAATGCCATCCAGTTCCAGAGAAAGAAGTAGGGAATCAGAGCACAGAATGAAGCAGATTATTTTCTCTTTTGTTATGTTTTGTTTTGGTTCTCCCATGGTTCTCCCATTCACTATAATTCTTCTATGCAACATGACTAATGTATTTAGTAGGAATGTATGTGTAGAGCCCACATAAGATTGCATGGCATCTTGGGGAGGGAAGAGGGAGAATATTTAAAACTTATACAAGTGAATGTTGAAAACTGAAAACAAATAAAAATAATAAATTTGGGGGGAAAAATCCATCACTCTTTTCATCATTGGAGCATAGGGTAGATTACAGAAGACATTGCAAGGACTTGTTTATTTTGACTCATTTGTCATACTCAAAGATTTTTCACACCAGAGCTCATGTACTATAGCAAACATTTATTTTCTTTAAATAGTAGCAGGAAGAGACTTGGACATAAACTGAAAATCTGATTGATGGAAGAAGTTGTTATTATCCTTCCTTGCTGTGAATCCAGTGAATTGTTTTTAAAAGCCAGGCTCTTTTCTAGCAAATCTCCTTTCAGTTGGACTCAAAATATAAAAATAAAATCTCAGAGCAATTAGAATAGCTCACATTTTTAGCCCTGATACTACTGTGCAAAAGCAATCTCTACATGGGAGACATCGTGACATATTGGAAATACCGCTAGATTTGGAAACTGAGGACCTGAGCTTTTCTGGGAGCTCTGCCACTCACTACTTCCATGATCCTGGGCAAATCATGTAACCCCACTGAACCTCAGTTTCCTCATCTATAAAATGAGCTGGTTGGATCTCTAAGATCCTTTCTAGCTTTCAATCTATGATCTCTGAGCCTGACCCACTCCTCTCCTCCCAAATTGGTTAGCTTGGCTTTTAAGACCATATTTCCTTCTAGATCAGATGGTACTCAATGGATAGAACCACATAACAAAAAGGAGATAAACATAGCTGTCCCAAAAAGGTGAAATGTTGATGTTGCTGAAGGCAAAGTGGTTGTTTGGATTAGATATTGATCGTGATGCCCACATAAAATACTCCCACTTCTTACCCACCTCTGCCCTGACTCACCAATAGCCTTTTCACACTGAAGATGCCCCCACGCTATGGGTTCCACCCTCTGTACCAACACTCCTCTCTCCAGCTCCCTTTTATGTGTTGGCTTTTCCCTTTTGGAATGTAATCCCCTGGGAGAAGATTGTCTTT
This sequence comes from Notamacropus eugenii, assembly GCF_028372415.1. Taxonomy (NCBI): domain Eukaryota; kingdom Metazoa; phylum Chordata; class Mammalia; order Diprotodontia; family Macropodidae; genus Notamacropus; species Notamacropus eugenii. Next base: position 416,306,304 of record NC_092873.1, read on the forward strand.
TCTTTTTGGCTTGTATTTGTATCCCCAATGCTTAGCAGCATGATGCTGGGCACATAGTAAATGCTTAGTAAGTGCTCAATCTATCTATCTACCCAAGTGCAAGCAGGCTTCTATATGTAGCGTGGGGAAGATAGAAACTTTGTCACTATAGTGCGAAAGGCATGACATTTCTCTCGTAGAAAAAGGGAGAAAAAAGGTGGACACTCTTACTTCCTCCAGTGAGAGGAGAAAGGCTTATCCACATTCACTGTTTTATTACCATACTTGTTGAAAGTCAATAAGAACTGAAGACATTAGAAATTTGACTTCTATTCTGAATCACTAAAAGGTGATTAAAAAAAAAAAGACCCCCTTCCTCATGATAGGCATTGAGTGTAGTATAACAGACAGATTGTTGCCTTGTAGTCAAAAGATCTGGGATCAACTTCTGGATTATTTATTATTTACTAGCTTTGCAATGGAGGCACCTAGGTGGTTCACTGGATAAACGGCTGGACCTGCAGTCACGAAAACCTTAGTTCAAAAATTACCTCAGACCCTTACTAGTTGTGTGACCCTGGGCAAATCACTTAACCTCTGTTTGCCTTAATCTACTGATGAAGGAAATGGCAGCCCACTCCAGTCAGTATCGTTGCCAAGATAACCTCACGGGCAGTAGGGTCCGCAGGGTCATGAGGAGTTGGACCATACTGAACAACAACAAGTTTCATGATACTGGACAAACCACTTAACTTCCTAGGTCTCAGTTTCCAGAAAGAGATGATACTGTCTAAACTATTTATCTAACGTGTACTTGGAGTCAATCAAATTCTGAATGAGGCTCTTTTTTGCTGTATGGCCACAGGCGAGTAAATCAACCTCAGCCTCCATAAAAAAAGTACTTTGTAAACTTGAAAGTACTATATCAGAAGATAAGGGAAAGGAAAAGTGCCAGGAATTGCGCTAAGCACTTTACAAATAAGATCTCATTTGATACTCACTACAATCCGAAGGATAGACACTATTATCTCCATTTTAGAGTTAAGGAAACTTAAGGCAAAACAAAAGTGACTTGTCCAGGGTGACAGCAAATAAATGTCTGAGGTTGGATCTGAGCTCAGGTTTTCCTAAGTTCTCATCTCCATCTCTATCCTGCCTCATCATTATCAATTGTTATTTTACGGACTAATTTTATAATCCTGGAGTTGTAAGCTTTAGGAATAATGACTGGACCTATGATTTCATAGAGCACTCCTAGATGGGGAAACTCCCTCTGCCATTGTGGGATGGTGTCTTCTTTAAAACTTAGAATCTTAAAAGAATTGCCCTAAAGAACTTGGACTTTGCCCAGGGTCAGATATTCGGTCTGTGTCAGAGGAAAAACTTCAACCTGGGTTTTCCAAGCTTTGAGGCAAACTACATCATATAAATGTGAATCCTTAGTAGTACTATCACAGCACTACCATTTTCAATCTTTATGACTTTAGCACAAGCTACCTCACCACTGTTTCCTCCCCTGTAAGAGAGGGTTGCATTAGATGTCCTTCAAGTCCTTTCCTGCTTTCCATCTATGGTCTTGGGGGCTTATGATCAAGTGAGATAACATTTGTAATGTGCTTAGTACAATGCCTGACATACAATGTTATTTGTCCTTTGTTTTCACAGAGGATCCGATGACATCAGGAGGGTGATGTCTTGACTTGCAAGTGAATTGGATTTAAATGAGGCAGGGCAGTGCAAAGTCATCAATCTCACTATCTCCTCCAGAACCATTGGGAGTCCAGTGGCAAGACCCCAAGTCTAGACAACTGGCAATGGTCCAGCCTTACATAGTAGGGGCTTACTAAATACTTGCTCTCTTTTTCTACCCTTTTCCTCACCTGCCATGAATGAATTTCCCAGTTCTAATTTTTTTTAACACCCTAGAATAGAGTTAAATTTCCCTTAATTAATGAAGAAGTATTGCTAAGGTAATAAAAAAAGAAATGGGTTACTTTCAGTTTAAAAAAATGAATGGCATGCAACAGGAAGGGTGGAGGAGACAAGAGTTTGTTGCTTTGGTTATCACACTTTCTTTTTTAATTTAGTGCCCTGATACTGAACAAGTTGGAAATCCCTGCCTTAATCTAATCCTAATATCAAGAGAAGTTCTCTTTTCTGTTGAGTGCAATGAACCATGAAAACCAATAAACTTATCTTTACCTGGGAAGAAACTCCTTGGAAGACTCCCTGCTGAAGCTCAGAAAGGATGGGCAGCATGCCCACAATAGCAAGGAATTAAAAGCTACAGTGATTGGTGTACATGAGACTGCAGCCCCAGATATGGAAAAATCTTGGTTCCTGTCTGTTAGGCACCAAACAGTGTGAAACTTCCATCTTAACCACCCTAGCCTTTTCTCTTATTCCCCTTCCCCCAAAGCCATCTGAAAACTTCCTCCTCAGATCTCCCTCCTCCATCCCCCAACCTAAAACAAACAAACCATGTTTGCTGGTCACAAAACAGTCAGCACTGAAATAACCAGTTGGGAGAGTTGACAAGTACAATATTGTAAGTATTTGTTGAATTTCCCACCCCTGGAAATATCTGCAAATAATGGAGGCAAGTTTAGGGAAAATGGTATCTTCAAAGGAGATTAAGTCCTAGTACTGAGGCTTCATAATGGTGGAGGTTGGCACAGGGTTCTCCAAGCTATTTTAATAGAATATAAACTTTGGAATAGTCTGGGTAGTCAACAAGCATTTGTTAAGCACCTACTAGGTATCAGGCACCAGGCTGCTCAGATAGAAAGGCAAAACCAACCAAATAAACAAAAAAGCACCATGCCCTCCAGGAGTTTACAAGTTAAGGGGGGAGACAAAATGCAAACAACCATACATAAACAAGATTAAATACTGGACGAAACGGTGATATTTCAGAAGGATGGCACTATGATTAAGGACAGAATTTTAAGAGTCTAGCAGATATAAGGTTAGATTTCTTGAACTACCTCTGGAGTTGGAGGACCTTCGTTCCACCTTCCCTTTGGAATGTTTGCTCTGTGTGTGATCTTGGGCAAGTCACTTAAACACTCTAGTATTCTAAAGGGGTTGAACTAAATGGTCTACAGGGTTCCTTCCATGTCAAGAGTTCTATGATCCTGGGTAGATTGGGAGGGTGTATCTGAGGACCAGTTTTTGTGGTCTGAGCAGCCCCTGAGGACAGTCTTGGAAGAATCTCCCAAATGACCGCAGCATTCACACCAATGACATTACACTTTCTGGAAAGCAGGCAAGCATTTTGACCAGTGGGAGTGGAGTGGGGTATAAAACCAAAGGGAAGGGAGGGAGGCACAGCAAGATTAGTTTTTAATTCAATTTCCAAATAATCCAACCAATCAACATTAAGCACCTATTATAGATCAAAAGGGACAGCTAGGTAGTGCACTGAATAGAGAGCAGGGTGTGGAGTGAGGAAGACTCATCTTCCTGAGATCAAATCCAGTCCCAAATGTGACTAGCTCTGGGACCCTGGGTAAACCACTTAATCCTGATTGCCTCAATTTCTTCATCTGTGAAATGATCTGGAGAAGGAAAATGCAAACCATACTAGTAGCTTTAGCAAGAAAACCCCAAATGGGATCACAAAGTTGGACATGACAAAAAAAAAAAACCCATCATCATCATGTATCAGAAACTGTTCTTCTTCCTCTTCTAAACATTTTGACAGAACTACTGATTTTGGATTAATAAAAAACAACACCACACGTTCTAGGTCAAACTTTGCTTCTGTGCAAATTCCATTTCAATTCAATTCAACAAGTGTTTCTTAAATACCTAGTTTGTGCCAGGCTAGGTATACAGAACCAAAACCAAAACCAAACAATTTCCGTCTTAAGATGCTTACTGTAATTCTATTGTGATGAAACAACATGAATGCCAAAAAATTAATTAAATTTCTGGCAGGAAGCCACAGGTCTAATATGAGGGGTAGTTTGTTAAAAATACAAAGGAATACCAAAGAGCTCAATAGAAAAGTATAGTGTGATAGAGGGTCAGCAAAGGGATGGGCTTGATCTGGATAAGGAACAGTGCCTGGGAAAGGAAGAGCCTTCAGCCTAGGCAATCTACTCTTATTCAGGATCACCGTGTGACGATCCTTCCACTCAAAATTACTGGAGTTCTGAGCAGAACCACAGGACAGTAGATTGTCATCCTCTCCACAGTGGCAATGATCAAAGGATGAAAACATAAACTAGATGGTTGAGCATACATAACCAAAAACGAGAAGAAAAACTACTGAAAAGGGCTTCTTAACAACCCACGATACATAGCATTTGAGAGTTTACAAAACATTTCCCCAAAGACAATCTTTTGAGGTAGTTAGTAAAGGCATTATTTCAATTCCCCAGATTTTTACTAGGGTCACAAGCCAGGAAGTATCTATCAAAGCTGGAATACAAACTCAAAATCCAGCAACACTTCCATTAGGGCTGCCCCGGAAGCCTAGAGAAATCAGAAACGGATCAAGGAGAAGTCTTTCCTATGGCAGAAATCTAGCAGACCCAGAGAAAACCAGGTAGCATTGTTGTAAAGGAAAAAGCAGATGATCTGAGTGCTAGTGACAGCTCAAACACTAATTCTGGTGAAGCCCTGGGCAAGTTACTCTTAGAGTATACCTCGGTTTACTCATTTTTGTGTAAACGGAAGGTACAGCAAATTGACTCATCCCAAAATCTGCAGAGCTCACTCCTCAAATGAGCCCGACAGTTGTCAACACGCATTTATCAGGCACTTATCATATTACACAAGACGATCTAATAGTTTTCGAAGTGTCCTTTGCCCAAACAGAGACTAGGTTGGAGGCTGGAGTCCTGACTCGTGAGTTTTTCGGACTGTCAGAGGCCAGAAGGCCATGTCTAGACCGCAGTAAGGGCACCTGTCACCTCTCCGCAGTCCTCGGTCCCGGCGCAAACTTTGCGCCAGGGAGACAGATGAGTGTGGATCGCGCCCCAAGCGCACGAGTTGGAGCGAAAGGATGCTGAGAACAGACCCTCCGTGCCGGAGCTCTGAGATCACGAAGCCCCCCTACCCCAGCATCTCAGCTGTCGGAGGCCAAGAACAGAGCTGTCCCATTCCTCCCCAGCTCCAGGACATGGGGACGTGGGCATCTCTGAGCCCCGTCTCCTCCGCCCGCGACCCCCTTTACACCATACCTTGCCATACTTCTTGAGCTTCTTCCGATATTTCTTTTTGGGCTTCTCTCCGGCTGTCTGCTCCTCCAGGGGTTCGTATCTCTCCGGGATAAAGGCGAAGTGAACTTTCTTGGAGTGGGCTGCCTTCTCCTCCGTCGCCTCAGCCCGGGACCCCGGGCGTTGCAGAGGTTCTTCTTGGCCCTCGGGCTCCGTTCCTTCCCCCTCCTCCTCTTCTAATTGCGGGTGCTGCAAGATATAGGCCTCCTCCTCCTCTCGCTCTCGCCTCGGGAACCTGCGAAGGTATCTGCCTTCAGCCTTCCCCCGGAGCCTGGCTCCCACCGTCATGCTGCCGGCGGAGCTGCTGCGGAACCTCGGAGGAATGCGGAGGAGAGGAGAGGTGAAGAGACAACCTTTGTTCCCCGCCTCCTCCCTGACCCTTGGTCCTCTGACTACATGGCACAAGGCCCAGGGGTAGAAGAGGCCGGGTTCCTGGCGCCCTCTGGTAACAAGGGCCAGTATTGCCTGTATAAATGCTAGTTAACCCCACTACTGCTACTGTTACTAAGTCATGGTTAGAGAGTGAAACCCTTCAAAACAACTCAGGGTAGCAGGGAGTGGCAGTCCAAGGTCACTTTTCTTACTCAAATTCTTTGATCCTAAGCACTCTCTCCACTTGCCAATGCCAAATATGAGCTTGCCAAAAAGACGACTATTTTATGAAGAACTCACACAGGGCAAAGGCTCATGTGGTGCTCAGAAAAGATGATAGGACACTCTCAGGATCTCGCTTTAGAACTTTAGGACTGATTGTGTGACATGGAGACACTGGCACAGGACCACCCAGCATGGCATGCCTTCATCAGAGAAGGTACCCTACTTTATGAGCAAAAGCAGAGTTGAAGTAGCTCAAAAGAAATTCAAGAGGGGCAAATTTAGAGAATCCACCCCAAATGTTCACATGGACTATTTGTGCCTGACCTGTGGTAAAGCATTCCAAGCTTATATTGGTCTGATCAGCTATAGTCAGACACACTATAACTTGATTCTAGCATGGGGATGTCATTTTGGCCCTCTTGGACAACGAAGGACATCAACCCACCATCCAACCAAACAAACAAACCATTGCCCTGTATCAAAGATATTGTATCAAAGACTAGGACTACCAAGTCTTCCCTAGTAGGCTAGCAAGCTACCTCCAAGTAAAAATAACCTTATTACTTAGCATTGCTACTATAGACTCCAAAACACAAATCGCAGGACAATAGTCCTATGAGATAAGTAGTGACTAATCACGTATTTTACAGTTGAGTAAACTGAGGTGCTGTAAAGACAAATCATCTATTAAATGTCTACTGTACATTAGGCGCTGTGCTAGGTGCTAGAGATACAAAGAAAGGCAAACAAAACAGTCCTTGGTATCAAGGAGCTCTCAATCTAATGGAGAAGATAATATGAAATGAATGAATTATGTACAAACAGGATTCATATTGTAGATCTTCTCAGAAAAGAAAGGCAGTAAGATTAAGGAGGATTAAGATAAGCTTCTTGCAGAAGACGAGACTATATCTGATCCTTGAAGGAAGTCTAGGAAGCCAAGAGGTGGAATTGAAAAAGGAGATATTTCAGGCAAGGAGAAACAATTAGTGAAAATGCTCACAGTCAGAGATAGAGTTTATTGTGAAAGGAACAGAAGTGTCATTGGATCATAGACTACGGTGGGAGCTGGGGAGGGCAAGCAATGTGTGTAAAAAGACTGAGAGCGGAGGAAGGGGCCAGGTTGTCGAGGGCATTAAAGCCAAATAATTTTATATTTGATCCTGGAAGTAATAGGAAACCACTGCAGTTTATTAAATGGGGTGGGGACAGGAGAACTGATCAGATTTGTACTTTTGGAAGACCAATTTGACAGCTGAAAGGAGGGTGGTTATTGCATTAGGTTTTTGCAGTGGTCCAGGTTTGAGGTAGCAACAGCCTGTACCAACTTTGTCAGTGGGAGGAAGGGGACTGAGAAGAGAAAGAAATGCTCCAAAGGTAAGACTTAGCAACTGATTGGATATTAGACTGGAGCAAAGCAGGTTGAGGGGGAGAAAAGTAGTAATAAAAGAGTAAGGTACTGAGGAAGATCCAGGTCCTTCTGACTCCACACATGACCCAGACTTTCAGGTCTCATTAATAGCTACTTAAAGTTGTGCATTGGACAAACCACTAGATAATTAAATAGAAATATTGTTATCAAGGTTGAAAACAGATATGTTCTAACCACTTTCTCCTCTTTGATTTATGAGAGATCAAGAAAATATAGACTGCTCTGAAGAGAGAGGGCCAAACCCCTAACAAAAGGTTCAGGGCAGTTTGTAAAACAAGGTGACCAAACTATATCAAATAAACTCTTCAAGGAAACATAATTGTCAAGTTTTATATCTCCTATTTGGAGGTACAATATGTTTGAGGAAACTTACTCTACTAGACTGTGAACTTCATGAAGGCAGGGCAAAAACTTTACTTTTACATAACATTTGTATCAGGGCCCACTTCAGTGGGTGATGAGTAATTGTCTGTTGAATTCAGTTAGCTTACTAGGGGTTTTTCCCCCTTATTGTAGATTCAAATATAGAGGAAGAGAGGAAAGGAGAGAGCAGGAAATGTGTCTGCTTTGAAACTCTTCCATGACAGAAATGCCAGGTTTTTAAAACCTCCCACAACAATTCAGAGAAAGGAAGCAGAAAACAGGAGAGGGCAAACAGAGGGAAAGCAATGTTCTCCCAGGAGAATACAGACTTTGATCTTCAAAGGAGCTGACATGTCAGTGCCAAAGGCTTTTTACTGACTGTCCTCCTCTGTCAGGCATTCTCTTCCAAAGTTACTTTTTTTTAAAAGGAAGGAGAGATGGAATTAGGGTGGAAAGTTACTGTATTTAGGTTTTTCTGTATCATCTTTTTCCTAGGGGGCAGTATAGTAGTACCATGAAAAGAGGTCTGGGTTGGGAATCAGGAGACTTAAGTCTGAATCCCAGCTCTGAAACCTGCCTCATAGGATTGTTACATGAGTTATGTGACCCTGGACAACTACATCTCCAAGTTTTAGTTTCTTCATCTGCAAAATAGGGATAATATATATTATATATTTATGTGTGCCTGCATATGTGTATACATGTACTTGTACTTGTATTATATATGTGACTTTTTTAACCAAAAGACCATGAAAATCCTTCTTCTGACCTTCGGCTAATACAACCTCCTTCAGCCTCAGTTTCTCATCTGTAAGCTGAAAGGGTTAGACTAGATGGCCTTTAATATCTATCCCTTCCTCCTGTACCCCTCCCCAGGTCCAGATCTGTGATCCTGAGTCTATCTACTGCACTAAGGCATAGAGAGAAATTTCATCTGCGTTCTTGGAGTACAGACTCCAATGAAATAATGGATTCTTAAAGTATTGAAGTGTGTATGTTTCCATGTGTATGTGCACATAATACACACAGGTGTGTATATACACAATGCATATACACATGTTACACAGTGCATGTATACACATGCATATACATATGTGTGTGGGTGTATATATAGGTGTGCATGTACACATGTATATATACACATGTACATAGACTATGCATGTACATATAAAGTATACTCTATGCACACTATGTAGTATATATATGTATGTATATTTACATAGGTATGTGTAGTGTATATAGAGAGAGTATGTGTGTGTATATAGAGAGTGTGTGTGTGTGTGTGTGTGTGTGTGTGTGTTGGTTGGTTGGTTGGTTGTTTTCCTTCATTTTCAAAGAGGACCAAAATGACGTCACTATGATAAAGTCGAGTTTCAATGTGTCTGACTGTGGCTGATCAGACCAATAGGAGCTCAGAATCGGGCAGAGATAGTCCGTTTGATCATTTGGAGTAGATACTCTAAATTGCAGATCCTACATTTCCTTTGAGTTGTTTCAATTCTGCTTTGCTCAAAGAGCATAGCACCCTTTTTGATGTGGGCATGCCATGCTGAGCGGTCCTGTGCCAGTGATATCTTTTGATTTGTGCATAAATTGGATTTAAGTGTGGCAGAGTTGCAGGAAGTCATCAGCCTCACTCGCTCCTCCAGTCATCATAGTGCAGTGGCAGGATAGAATAAAGATGACTGGAGATGGCTCAGGAGGCAGTGGATGGCCTTGGCGTCTTTGATGTCTAACCAAGCCCTAAGTGTTCCACATCACCTGCTTCAGCTGCCTTCATGGCCCCTGGAACAAATTGTTCTCATCTGCTCATTCCACCAAGGGAAGTCTTCACATGCTTGGGGTAGACACTCCCCTAACTTATCAATGCGTTTGAGATCCTTTGGTTACCTTCAGCCTGGTTTGGCCTGTCTGCTGAAACAGTTTACCAGGGTGTGGCTGCTGCACATACTACAGCTTCTTGGAGCCATAGGTGAGAGTTGGGTGGAACAGATGGACACACAAAGGTGGAAAGCAGCCCTGAAAAAGGCTTGGCAGCCATCACACCAGAGGAACTGGTCCTCCCTGAACACATCCCACACCCCATAGTGTGTGTATATATACATTATACACACAGACACACACACACACACACATGCATGCACGCACGCAAGCACATACATTGTTGTGTGTATCCCTGGAGATTAAGAAACCCCTTCTGGACTCCAGGGGTCGAGAGCACTGCACGCACTCCCTCTGTCTAAAGGACTCCTGGACCTCTGCACCCATGTATGTGAGCCTAGCATCGCTTGCACTCACCATAGGACCAGAGCATCTTCTCTTTTGGTTTTTGAATTTTTTAATGACACCCTTTATTCTTGTTCTTCAGAATTTTTCACTGGTTTTGTATTTCAGAAATACAGTTCCTGACCTCAAGTAGCTTACATCTTAATGGGGAAAGACACTAAGAAGCTGAAAAGGGGGTGAGAAGGTAAGAGGGCCTGGAAGAGAAAGTCCAGAGTCAGGAGTGGAACCTGGAGAGGAATGAAGACGTGGCCCCCACCATAATCCCAAAGCACCCAAATCCCTTAGGGTTTGTGTGCACTGCGTGCCCTTCCAGTGCTCTCTGAGTGATGGAGTTATTTGTTTATTCTTAGTTCTTCAGAGGTAATATGGTGTTGGTGGTTTCACAGCCATAAGGGAACACTGGGAAATGATTCATATTGAAAGATGAGCCTTTGTTGTTTTGGGAAGCCTGGGGTCAGTGAAAGTACAATTTCTCAAAAACATTCCCACCTATTCTCCTCTTTTTCTACTCTATATCCATGGTGTGTGTGTGCATGTGCGCATGTATTTGTGTGTGTGTGTGTGTAAACCAGGGTCATCTCTGGCCATGAGCTCCAACTAGTCACGTCTATGATAACCCTAAGGTAGTTTGGTGCTTTGAGATCATGACGAGGTAATCTCTTTATTGTGGGCCATGTCTTTATTCTTCTCTGGGCTCCACTCTAACTCAATGGATTTTCTCCTCCATGCCTTCTCTCCTTCTCATTTCTTCTTTCCTCCTTCTACTTTCTTTTTCTTTCCTCATTAGAATATAAGCTCCTTGAGGTCAGACACTGTATTTCTTCCTGCTCATGGTGTTTTTATTCCTAACAGCACAATGCCTGGCACATAGTAAGAGCTAAATAAAAGCTTGTTGACTTGACTTATTGGCCATTAAACATGAAAAGCTAATGACTCTGTATGTGCATGTGTGTGTGTGTGTATGTATATATGTGTGTACATATGTAGATATTTGATTATATGTGTATGTTTGAGACAGCACAAAGTAAACGTAGATGCATAAATTTGGAGTATCTGCCCCAAATGTTCACAGAGACTATCTCTGCCCAATCTATGACAGAGCATTCCAAGCTCGTATTGGTCTGATCAGTCAGTTAGATACATTGAAACTTGACTTTATCATGGTGATGTCATTTTGGTCCTCTTTGAGAACAAAGGACAACAACCTATGTGTGTGTGTGTTGTATATCTGCATGTATATGTGTATGTGTGCATGTATGTATGTGTATATGTATACACACATGTAAATTTTGTTGGGGAGGCAATTGGGATTAAGTGACTTGTCCAGAGTCACACTTACTAGCTAAGTAAGTATCAAATGTGTGAGGCTGGATTTAAACTCAGATCCTCCTGACTCCAGGGGCTAGCTCTATCCCCTGTGGCATCTACCTGCCCTGATTCAGTTGATATTTAAAATAAAGAGACCCTGTCCTCCATGCTGTCTTCCTTCCCAGTGGTTCATCATGTCAGGACAATTTTGATCCATAGTTGACAAAGGCTGGGGGAAAGGTGGCTTTTATTTCCTTCACCCTGACAGTCATGCAGCCATGAGGCCATGGAAGATAAAGCACATTACTTGCCTAGCCAAGCTTGAAGTCTTGTTTGGGCTTTCCCTTTTCTTATTTCCTCATTCTAGATGAGTGAGTATCTACACAGAAATGGACACATCCAGGCTTACAAAAAACCTTGTGAACTTGATAAATCTGAAGGTTCTAGATCTTTTTGGGTGGAACCCACTGATGACTCTGGGAAATTTTTGGCAACTACTCCAATGTTCTTGGAAAAGATAAGCACCAAATGAGAGGATGGCCTCTTTCACGCAACAACATGGACTTGGAGCTGTCTGGACAGTGCTGAGCCAAGGTAAAAATATGTCTTTTCAGTAACCCCACAAATTGCTTTGTGTTCTAGTAAAGTATCTGAATATATATTCTCTATTTTTATACTGAAACAGTATAAAAGGAGTTATAAATAACTACTGAAACTTATTTTAAGTTGCTAAGTCAATGAGGACTGATTTTTAAATATTCATTAAAACCATTTCTTTTGTGTATAGGAAATAAAAACTTCTAACCCCTCATTTACGTATTTATTAGGTATAATTTTACTCCCTCATTTTGGAGAGATCTAGAAATGAGTCAAAACTTAATCTTTTAAGAAAATTTTTCCTGAGGTGCCAGGTTTAGGGTTTGATGAGTTAAGCGATATGTGAAAAGGTATCTTAGCCCATCCTCTCATTAGAGTCCAGTCTCTCCTAGTACCGAACCTGGTTAGGAATGAATGCAAGGGCCCAGAGTTGAGAGGGACCCCTTCAACAGGGGAAGTAAGAACCCTTTCCCAACTCCTTCAGTCCAGCAATAGTTCCATAATGTCAGATATGTATATAATAATGGTTACAACAGCATTTACAGAGCACTTTGTTTGCAAAGTAGTTTCCACATATAATCTTAGTTGATCCTCACAATAGTCCTGTGAGGTAGGTGCTATAGTTATCCTTATTTTACAGATGGAGAAACTGAGGTTAAGACTCATACAGACCAAGGGTCACATATCTAGAAAGTATTTGAGGTAGGATTTAAAATTCATTCTTCCTGACTCCAAGTTCAACGCTTTCTATATTATGTCACTTAGTTTCCTCTTAATATATATTAATTATGTAATATTATGTTAGCATCATGTTACATATCTATAAGATATATGTTCCTGTACATATGCATATCTTTACATATAATATAAATCTGTCCATCTCTATGGGCAGTTATTTTAAAAACGAAATAATAACAGAGAAAATGTCTTGCCATTCACTCCTTCAGTAAGCATGGAGATTAATATCCCCAGACTTCAATCCACTTCCATTTAAAATAAAGGTATGCCTCTCTGTGTGGCACTCTTTTCAAACTACAGAATTTTCAAGGTTGATGCCAAACTATGAGTCACCTGAATATGATTCCTGGATTAGTTGAACAGTGGCATCAACACTGGTGCAATAGTTCTTTGAACATTGCAAAAAAAGAATTTAATTTATCCAAATTTAAAATAACAGGACAATCATCATGGTTTGGTTGCATTCCTCAGATAGCAAAGTTAAATTGTGTAATCTGAGGCTGAAGCTCAATTGAAAGATGCCCCATTGCCACAAGACCTCAAGGGGATACAACACCTTTCTTTGAGGTGTATTATTTGACACAATAAAACCACTTGGGAATCGTGTTGTTGAAAAGAGCACAGGACATGGAGACAGAAAGGCCTGGATTGAAGTCATGGCTCTATAACTCTGGTTGCATGATCTTTGGTGGTTTTCTGAGACTCAGAATAACCTTATCACTCTCTTTTCAAATTATTTCAGTCACTTTCCATTGACTAGTGAATTAAACCAAACTGTAGCCTTCCTTGGATTGGCATTCAAGGTTCTCTATAATCTAATCTAAATATACCTTTCCATTCTTATATCCTATACAAAATCTCCAGCATACACACCTTATCTCTTTCCTAACCTGGCGCTTTTTTAATGCCTTTCCCCTCTTTGTATAAAGTTCTATTTCATATAAGACTATTTGAAACCCGAACCATCCATCAGTTTCAGCTTTTGTAATGTTGCCTTTTGAGAAGGCAGTATTGTGTTGTGGAAAGAATAAAGTTATTATGGCGAGAAGAAAAAATTCACCAGAAGTGCCTGGGGTGAAATAAATTTGAAACAAAAAAAATTAGGTAGATGATAAGACTTTGAGAAAAACAGACAAATGGTCATTGAAAAGATGCTTTTGTTATTATTGCCTTTGCCCCACACAAGAACTTCTAGTGATTCAACAATTATTTCTTACATGACTGAATCTGACATCATTGCTTCTTTATCTAGAGAGAAGAAAGCAGCTTCCTTCTTTGATTCTGTCAGCTCTACATTTTTTGTTTTCAAAGTAAATATCCCTGACTCCTTTAAAGTATTTTCTTACAGTGGAGGAAAAAACTGAGATGTCATTTTATCAAAACGCTATTTCACACTTGAAAAACGATCACCATCAAAAGACAATGAGTGAAAACTTTACTTTGTGTTTTGCAAGCTAATGTTGTGTGCAAACACACACTTCTTACTGGATTTGTGATTTCTTGGTTGAAAGAAAAACTTTCAACTAAGTGAAGAACTTCCTTTATCCATGCAAGTCAGAACCTGCCCGGTAAGTTAAGAGTCCTAGAGAGTACCTGGAGATGTCAAATGACTTGCCTAGGTTCTTGCAGCCATTAGGAGTCAGAGCCGAGGCTTGACCCTACATCATCCAAAGTCCAAAGCCAGCTCTCTGTCCACACCACACTGCTTTTCTTCCTTCCTTCCTTTCCTTCTTTTCTCTCATTCTCTCTCTTCTTTCTCTTTCTCCCTTTCTCTTGTCTCCTCTTTTTCTTCCTTCCTCCTCACTATATGCTTGTATCTGTGACAAGTGGTGTATATATGTGTGCATATGTATATATATGTATACACACACACACATTTATTTATACACTATAAATTAAATGGACCTATTACTTCATCTGTGTAAGAGGCTCCCAATGAGGACCTTAACTTTCCCTCTTCCATACCCAGGAAACCTATAGTGCTACTACAATCAAGATATCATTCAGTCTTTCCTAATTTACTCATTTCATTATCTTCCTTATATTTGACACTCTGAATCTCAGTGCTGTAATGATCTACCTAAACGCTGTTAATCCCCCAGTTCTAGTCTCTTATCTCAGTTCCATGCTATTAACTGCCCATTAAATATTTTGAACCAGCTATCTTACAGACCTCAAACTCAACAGGTACAGAATATAACTTATTTTTCCTACTAAACCCACCCTTCTTCTGAATTCCCCTATATTTGTTGAGGGCACCATTATCCTCCAGGTCCCCCAGGTACATAACCTCAGTGTCATCCTCAACTCCTCCCTCAACCCACATATTCCATTAGTTGCCAAATCTAGTTTTTTTTACCTCCACATCTCTTCTGCTTGTTCCCTTCCACTCTACACACACAGACCGAAGCTCGGATCACATTCCTATCACTTCTTACCCAACTCCTGTAACTAACTATGGATAGTTTTTATGCCTCAAGCCTATCTTCCACATGAATGGGAACAGATCTAGTGAAGACTTCTCAGGAATATGGAGCCTTCTTGCTGGAGTGGAAGAGACCTTGGGCCCAGGTTTCCATTCCTCCAGTAGGGTGATTTCCATATAAGACTATGTATTGCTTTAGGATCAATGATTGGATATGACTCACTAACTCCTCAATACCTAATTGGCATATGCGCACCCAGTCTGCAGTCCTCACACAGGTCCACCTGATTTGCATAAGTTCTCAATGCCCAATTTGCATTAGTCGGCAATGCATTATTTGCATATATTTTCAATGCATAATTTGCATATAATGACGGCTTTGTAACGTCCAGGAATGAGAAATTTGAACCGGGTTTCAAAAGGGATTGGTTAGATCTCGTGCCTAGAACGTAAGACCTTGCTTCTCAGCCAATGAGAATAATGGTCAGTGGTGGGAGGGGGATTTTCGTGTCAGGGTCTATATAAATTGCCATTCTGCCTTTGTAAGGTGCCTCCCTACTCCAGGTTAGTGGCAAAGGCACCACCCGAATAAAGGAGATTTTCTGTTTTTACCTTGAGAAGCCTCCGAGCAGTCAATTTGACTAAGGGGGTTTCGTGCTTCCCCTCCCCCGCCACGATTGTCAAACTGAGTTTCCTGTGGCATGTCTGGCCATGCCACTTTCCTACTCAATAAGCTCTAGTGTTTCTCTATTGCCTCTAGAAACAAATATAAACTCCTCTGTTGAGTATCCAAAGCCCTTTACAGACTGGATTTAACCTGTCTTTCCAGCATTATTATAAATAACATCCTTTAAATCACTCTAGGCTCTAGACAAACTGGCCCTGTTGCTATCTCTCAGAACGATACTCCATTTCCTTCTATGCCTTCACATTGGCTATTTTTTGTTGTTTTTCAGTCGGGTCCAACTCTTCATGACCTCATTTGGGGTTTTCTTCGCAAAGATACTGTAGTGGTTTGGCATTTCCTTCTCCAACTCATTTTACAGATGAGGAATCTCAGGCAAAAGAGGTTAAGTGACTTGTCAAGGGGCACACAGCTAAGTGTCTGAAGCCACATTTGAACTTATGAAGATGAGTCTTCCTGATTTCAGATCTGGAACCCTAGCCACTGTTCCACCTAGCTACCCAGGCTATCTTTAGTAATGCTAATGATGGAAATTTTGGACATAAGAAAAATTATTTTTGCCCAGGACCTTTTTCATTGCTCTTCAGCAAATACAGGTAGGTAGGTGGGGCAGTGGACAAAGCACGGAGTCTGGAATCAGCAAGACCTGAGCTCCATTTGGCTTCAGACCCTAGGCAAATTACTTAACTACCGTGTGCCTCCATTTCCTCAACTGTAAAGTGGAGATAATAATAGCACTTACCTCACTGGGTAGTTGTAAGGATACGATTGGGACACGAAAGTCCTTAGCACGTTGCCTGGCACAGTGTGTTTAGTTCTGTTCAACTCTGTGACCCCATTTGGGGTTTTCCTGGCAGAGATATTGGAATGGTTTGCCATTTCCTTCTCCAGCTCATTTGACAGATGAGTAAACTGAGGCAAACAAGGTTTAATGACTTGTCCAGGGTCCAGGGTCACACACCTAGTAAGTGTATGAGGATGGATTTGAACTCAGATCCTCCTGACTCCAGGGCCAGAATTCTATCCACCTAGCTACCCTGGCAAATTGTAGGTGATACATATATGCTTATTTCTTTCTTTAGTCCTCCTCCCCCAAATTAATCATATCAAACTCAAACAGACATGGGGCCACTGAATCCTACATTAGGATTCCTCTGGCCTTAGTTTTTAAAATGTTCTATTATCTATGTATTTTTATTTTGTTAATTATTTCCCAATTGCGTTCTAATCTAGTGTGGGCTGTTTTGACAATCCTGCTCTAGGCAATTCTCTGAAGCTCTAAGTTTCAGAGGTGCCAACTTGTATTGGCAGAGTTATTTGTTTCCTTCTACTAATGAAGTCAGAGATCTAGTCCTCCTTCCTTTACATTTTAGTGGGCATATACCATGAGAAACAACTCTCCGCCTCTGGCTCTTTGATGTGTGAATTTCCCTTCTCCTGTCCTCACAGTTCCACTGACAATTGTTTTGGCACTAATTAATCTATAGTTCCCTGTTGCACAAATAGCATAGAAGTTGACACTTCACAAACGACAGTGTTCTTACCCTAGGGATAATTTGGGGAGTTAACTCTCAGCTTTGGGGGTAAGGGTAGGGATTAGGTAAAAGTTTCACAGAAGGTAGCACTTGAACTGAGTGCTGAAGGACATCAGGGATTTGAGGAGGGTATCTCCATTCTAGTCACAGGCAACAGCCAGTGCAAAGGCAGTAGGAACTGGGAGAGTTCTGGATACCGAATAGCCTGTAGATCAGTATGGCTGGATCACAAGAGGACCATGACCTCAGGGAGCTGATATCATGAAATGCCAAGTGAATTGGATTTAAGTGAGGGAGGGTTGTGTAGTCACCAGCCTCACTTTCTCCTCCAGAGTAGAGTCATCTGGGTCCAATGGCAAGAAATAGATCAGGAACTAGAGATGGCCCAGGATGCAGGGGGAAGCTTTGGTCTTTTTAAGCTAAGGTCCTGAACAGGTTTCAATTTAACTGAGGCAGTACCCATTCAGTGATTAAGTCTAGGTAAGATATGAGGCCAAGAATGACCTCTTTACCCAATCAAAAAAAAAAAAAAATCAATCTGGGAGGGAAAGACCCTAAGGGTATCTGGCCAAAACAGAAACAATTACTATTTACATTCACTCTGAGCCAATCAGAGCCCAAACAATGACTTAAATGGGGCTTTGCTTGGAACCTACTGTTGGCCAATCAATGAGAGCCAGAGTGATTTGGATTTAAGGAGCGGTCTTTAAGAAAAAAGATTTTTAGGGATCAAAATCATAGAATGCTTGGAGGGGAGTCCCATGTTACAAGACTGGAAAGCTAGGTTGTAAAGAGATTTAGTCTTAATGAGAGCAAGTGGAAAGCCAGCCTTACTCAGATCTGGAGACAGCAATAATTGTACAGTGGAAGGATCTAAGTTTGAATTTCAGTTTCACTACTTCTTATCTGTGTGACCCTGGACAAGTTTACATTTCTGAGTTTTGTTTCTTCATCTTTAAAATGAGGGAGTTGGATGGGTTCTAAATTTATCATCCTATTAGAGAGCTGAGGACTGCAATAATAAATACCCACCTTGTGAGACACCAAAAGGTAAAAAGAGTAGCAAGGAACACACATTCCAAGGAGCAACTTAGACCTTGTCCTTCAGTGGTATTGTGATATGGACAGTATAGTTGCTGAAGGAAGGTGGAACCCAGCAGAGGATTGCTAGACATCCTTAATAAAAGGGAGGAATGTTTTCCTGATTGCTTAATGGCCCATTATGCATTTTTCTGGGTTAACTAAAACTAGTTAGATATTTGGGATCAGAAGGCTTTAGGGAAAGCAAAACAAGTCAGATTCTGATCGTTCCCTGGGGAAAATATGCCAAAGAGATTTCTGACACCCTCCTTTCCCCCCCATCGTTGTACTGCCTCCTCCTAGGGTTAAGGGACCAGGGCCCAAATGACATGGTTCTCTCATAAGTAACAGAAAAGAAAGAGAGACAAACTAAACCAAAATCACAATTTCATTTTTAGCATATGTGTCTTATAGAGAGGTGAACAGCTATACAATTTGAATATTAACAGAATCTCAACTACACATTGATGTTGTAAGATTGGGATGATTTTACAGAGATTTCTTCCGGACTTATTTGGCCTTGATATCTCTGGAGTCTACCACGGTACCGGACCAAATATTATATTATTAATTATTAACTAATATTATAATGTTAGTTGAATCAACCTTTCCCCTTCCCCTCAACACACATGCTAACTCTGGAAGAAATGAAATAGATTATTATATATTACACATTTCTACAGCAAACAGTTAATTCACATTCTGGTAAAGAGCAAAAGACAAGTGCTTTATTATGAGAACTGTTCAAGTAAATTTTCAGAGTGCACCAGTGAAAGTGAATAAAGATGACTTGCATCGATTTTGTTGAATGAACACTGGGTTAAAAGGGGCTACAGTTCTTTTCCCAAACACCACCCTTTGCTAAGGCAAAAATACATGTCCATTTTAGAACAGAACTTTTACAGAAAAAAGCAACATCACAGTACAGGACAGCATAGAGAATCCACCTTAGAACGCCATCATGGAATCACCTACACTCACAGCTTTCTAATGCAGGATAGGGTTACAGAATTATTGATCACAGCTTTATTATTCTTTAAATTTATAATTTTGAATGAACTTTCTATTTCACTAGCATGTGCAGATGGGGCTCATATTTTGATACTGTAGTCATTAATTACAACATTAAGTAACATTGCACAGTCAACCTTCCAAGGCTAACTCAGTACAAAATAACAAATATTAAAATGTACCAATACTAGTGGTTTTACATCATTTATATCACTATTTATGAAGGAAAAAAAATACGTGAATGCCCAATTACAAAGCTGCACATTACAGGCATAGTGATGTGGAATAAATACAAGGAAGTGGGTAAAATGTTAAACACAAACATGGGAACAAATTGTACAACCACGTAAGCATAAATCAGTGATCTACTGTTATAAACAATGCTCCAAAGTCTCTTAGGTCATTTCACGTATCATGGTGGCTGGGAATGGTGGACGAAGGATAGAGAAGGAGAAGAGGTGTCAAACGTTCCAAACGCCAGTTAATTCCTGAGGTGGCATTATTTCTTAACTGATGCATTGGTCAACACTTCAAAAATGAGTTTGTGCTATGAAACAGTACCAGTATTCATGACATTTCCACAAACTGGTATTTGCAATATTCTGAAGGCAGAGAACCTAACTCATATTGTACATCATGATAGTCAAAGGGGAGATTTATTATTCTTAGTTTTCCTGCTACATTTATTTATCTACGGGTCAGGAGAAAACACTTCCAAGTTCAGAAGAAATCTGACCTAGGTTTAATTTTTTTCTCCAGCACCTCTTAGCCCAAGGCAAAGCTACAACTTGTTTTATTTATTTCTTTAAACTCTAAGTGCCAACACTGTAAACATTTAAAAAAATTTTTTAAACTAATCCTTGCTCAATAACAAGGACAAGAGCAAAGAAAAGCAAGTACAACTCTGCGTACAACAAAAGCTGACTCATCAAGTGCTGATTTAAATGTATGTTTGATTTCTAAGTTATTAAAAAAAAGTTCATGCTACAATTGTAAAGACTATTTTTGTGCACTTTAATTCTGGACACAATTTTCAAAAATGCATGATGGAGGTAAGAATTTAAAAAACTCACCAAAATGTAAATAACAATTTCAACTCAAAGCATCAAACATATATTTCTGTGCAGAAATCTAGACAACTATACAAGATCTTTTTTAAGCAATTATCTTTGTTTATTATACAATTCTATGAACATAAAATGAACAGAATACTCAATTTACTTACCTGTACATGTGAACGTAACGTTTTTAGCTACAGTTATTTAATATAATTCATACTGACTTTAATTTTACAGTTCATAACTATGTATAACCTTATTGCAATAAGGGCAATTTCTACAGGGGGGGTTTCACAGGCCAATCACATGAGGCGTTATCAGTACATTCACAAATTGGAAATCATGTGTGCATCTTCCCTGATCCTGGAAATTTAGTTTTCTTTATAGTTTAAGCTCATTTGCAATCTTGGATGCGATGTTCTTAAATGCAATAGAAGTCCCAGATATTCTTTTGAAGCGGACCCCATTAAGTGATAAGCGAGGAAGTTTGCAGACCTCCATCTCCCACTGAACAAGGCTATCTTGCCGAGCATCTCCGTGTACACAGAAGAGCAAAAACTTCTCTTTCTGTTCATAATCACAGTTATTTGCATCCAACACTTTTCGGATCTCTCTCATCATATCATTGGGGTCCATGGAACTAGTGGTCTTCATACTCCATGTGAACCGCAAAGAACGTGGCTTGGAATCTTTACTATCCTCTTTTTCTCTTTCTTTGGGCTCACCAGAAGTACTTCTGTGAGGGAAAAAGATGAAAAAAAAAGCCCATCCAACAGTGAAATTAATACACACAAAAACATGTTTAAGTTTCCACATTTAATAAAACTGCACAATGCAGACAATATACAGGTAACTATAGATAAGCATGAAGGCACAGCTACTTGAGCCCAATATTCTGTACTGACTTACATTAACATTGGAAAGGTTTTTAAAAGCGCACATATTACCAAAACAATGAATTCACAGGGTATTATTCTGAAATATTAAGGATATTCAAAAAACAGGAGTGAAGGGGACACTTGTTTCATTTCCTTCTCCATTTTCTTTGTGTGTACATACATACACACATATATACACACATAATACATATATATGTGTGCATCTATGGAAATGACATACATTTTACATACACACAAAATGGGGAGGATGAATATTCTATACATACATATATATATATGAAAATGATTTTAGAAGGTACATTATATTTTTCTTCTCTCCAATTAATGTTGTGTTTTGTTTGTTGGTAGAGGAAGGTGGAAAATGAACGGAACTTCATGGGTGATCATAAGCAATGTGAAGGGGGCATAACAGATCAAGGCAAAGTAAAAGAGTCCTGAACTACAGCCATCCTGCTGAATTCTGAAATATGATATTTGTCTCCTCTAAACAGTATAAAACCAGAGGATGTATTTCAGATGACAGAAAGTTCCAAAATAATTTTTATATTTTTTGTGATGTAGAAAACAATGCAAATGGATTGATAAATAATAAAATATCAAAACAGAGCTGTTGGGATAGTAATTTTTCAACTATTCTCATACTTTGAGAATACGGCTTGAGGAAAAATAATATCACCTGAAAAATATTTTATATTTTAATAATATATACTAGTATAATATTTCAAGACCTCAGAGCTACTAATGCTCTGCCACTTAGGTAAATTTGAGGAAAATAAGGAAAACATAAAAATAAAAAAAAGGAGAAAAAATAGATAAATAATTATCCAAAGAATGGTAAATAATCATGGATTATTTTCAGTCCTCTCTTTACAACTCATCTTGAACTTATACAATTTACACTAACTCAAATATATCTAAAACTTGAATATTTGCAAGAAGAAATCTTAATCTCACAATTAGGAGGCAGTTTGTAGAGCAAGCTACCACCATTAGTATTACTGTTATTACTACCAGTTTTTGAGTAGAGACTGAGGCTACAAGGTTAAAAGACTTGTTCATAGTCACATAGTTCATCAGCTCACTGGGACACTAAGCCAGCCTTTTCTCTGTGCTGTACCACTTCAAAGGAAGTGAAACACAAGTTGCACAGAAATACAAACATTTCTATAACTTAAACTATAATCTTTCCCTAAAATAGCATATAAAACAATATTCTTGTTTTTCTAACAGAAGCATTATTCATAGAGTAAAAAAGAAAACTAAATGTTGCAAACCATGTGAAAAAAGATACAATCCATATGCATTTTTGTACATTCTGTGTGACCGCATCATTATAAAAAGGCAGTAGAATTAACAGCAGTGATGCTTTAGTACTGGGGTGGTGCACATTGCAGAGAACATGACAGGCTGAAAACTAAATTGCTCCATATTTATTTAATAGGCTAAACAAAGGCAAACAGATTATTCTCCTCCCTTCACTCCCCTGCCCTCTACCCACAGGGTGTAGGTACCTAAGAGCATATAGAAGAAGGAAAACACAGTAGAAGGACAGCATTTTAACTTCAGTAACTAAAATATAAAACTAGTATACTTTTTAAAGAAGGTCTGATTTGGGGGCAATGCTTAAAAAAGCACATTCAAAACTCATTAGGTTTTGCTTCTAGTAATCACTTTAAATGCAGTAAAAATCCAAGATGTGTGTTCAGCCGGTCAAACGTAGCTTGATGCCAAGCTACTTATCAAGGATTTAAGATTTAATTTCCAATCCTGAACACTTCCGTCTTGCAACATTAAAAATATAATGTAATATGCTTATTCCTTAGTTCTCCCATGAGCAAAACAGTTGCATAAATACTGACATAATTCACATACTTCCATGATTAATAAACATGGTATAAGGGTCCCAAATGCCCCATCAAAATTTTATGTGCTGAGGGTCTTTGAGCCAAAGACCTGGCAAGCTCAACACCCATTTGGAATTGATGACTAACATTACAGCTCCTTACGTATTTGCTTATTTCAAATGTTTGGATGTTCTAAGTTCTATGCTCTGTTTTATATGACTTTCATTAATTTTAATGATCACTTTTAATATAAGAAAAACAATTAATGAGTTTAATAAGAATCTTATGAGTTTATTTTTACTGTGAACATGTTAGAATATAGAAATGTTGCTTCTTTATAAAGTATACACTTCAAGATACTGTCTAGAAAATATAAGGAATTTAGCATAACTTTTTCTCAAAGCAACAGATTTCTGGGGGACAAAGAAAACCCCACCCAAACATAAACTTTTAAATATACAAAATAATATCTAGCTCACTGGTTTTTAAAGTTTCATTTCATGAGCTTCCATTAAATATTTCAGAAATCACATTTTCATACACAGGTCCCTGGCAGCGAAGTATTAATTAATAGTGGCTCCTCACCTTGAGGTGTCAGTTCTGCCACTGGCTTCGCCTTCACTTGGATCCCTCAAAACAAAGTTAAGGTGAAGATTCAATGATAAAGATGAAAAATAAATCCAGAAAACCTACATCTAAAATGATGTTAAAATAACTTTTTGTTGAGAAAACTTTTAGCATTACACTCATTCATCATTATCAATCTGATATTAGGTTTCAGTTTTATTTCATCATACCCGCCAATTAACATTTATTGAGCGTCTACTGGCTATTTATCACTGATTAAAGTTGTTACAGCGAAACCAGTTCATTTCTATTTTGTTCCAAATGCTCAACCAAGATACATGGGAAAAAAAATTTTTTTGGTTTAATTCAAGCTAAAGTTAGAGTGATTTTAAAATTAATAGCCACACTCAACAAAATTTATTATTAAATGTAATTCTAGTAGTCGCTCAATTTAGAAATTAAGTCTCACAATATGAATGAATTATCTTTGTAGTCAGAGAAAAGCTTTTTATGTGTATGTGTGTGTGTGTATATATATACTCATATATATACACACACACACACACACACATATAGCTTAACATACCACATTAATATCATTCTTTTAAAAGTAATAAAAAGTTTAGTAGAATTTCACTCAAAATATAGTACACACATTAAATAATTTGATCTGGTAGAAATACATAGCAAGTGGGCAATGAATAAACACATAAAAAGTTAGATTCATTCTGCTATAACAGAACCTTTAAACCTATAAGAGGTGTGTGTGCATGCACACATGTATATGAACATGTGCGCCTATGTATTTAAGAGATCATACTTATTTGCTCAATATCTAATTAGGTTTTACCTAATCGAGGATAAGTTGATTTACCAAACATAAAAGAGTACAATCATGGGAAGGAAGAACTGAATTTTTGTGAATAATTCCAGTTTTGTACAATAATCATTGTTGTGGAAGCTTAGAGGCAGTAGAGCATCTTTCAAACCTTACTCTCTCATCCACAGCAGCATACGTAAAGCAGAGTTTCCCATGTCTGTTGCTGCTAGGTATAAGAGCTGGAAGGTATACTATCAAGTAGCTGCTTTGAGTAATCATGCTATGTAGAAAAGGGGCTAAGGAGACACTTGGCTCACTAGTGACACTGGGAATTGGGGGAAAAGAGCTCAGCTGTCAGGACATTGAGCTGAGTCCATTTTAAGGGCTTTTATGTTGTTTGCTAATGCTGACACAGATGACTTATCAGTTTATCTAATCATAGTGCACTGTTACTCAATCAAAATACTAGAAAAATTTACCAGCTATCATGATGTCAACTACCATATGATAATTAGAGAAATCAATTTGTTGAACCTTTTTGAAAGATTTCTAGAGAAAACCATTCCATAACTGCCTTACACACAAGCACACCTTTAACCTGTAGTTTAAAACCATTTTTCTTTGTACTGTTATGATGCTCCACAAGCTGGTACATACTTTAAAAAATCATGTATTTGAAGAAAGCTGTTAAGTTGTCTTTTTACTTTGTCTTCCCAGTCTTAATTATTCGAACTTCTTTAACTTTTCCTCAGAAATCTGTTTTTTCACTTAGTGGTACTTTGTACTTTAATTTTATTGGTTCTCCAAGATTGTAAGAAGTTCCTAAGTTTTCTAATGGTACTAAATATTGGCCCTGGCAACTGAATATGCCTATTTCTGTTGCTAGTCACACATAAGTTATTGTGTGTATTAATTTCTTCAGATCTGAGAGATAACAAAGAAAGGAAGTCTACAGGAACAAGAAAGATAGGGAGAGTCAAACAAGGATGTAAGAAGGACTGAAAATCTAAGAATAAAACTGAACACATAGAATTATCGGGCTGGAATACATGCATATTGCACACTGCGAGTTTGATCCATATGAAGGCCGCTAATTAGTATGCCACGTGAACATTCTTAAATACTACAAATGAGAAAGATCAAATAACTGTGCCCTATTCTTTTACTTACTCAGGATTATCAGAGGCCCTATTCCTACACTAAACCCAATGCTTCAGCATCACCTCCACCACCGTAGAACTTAGTTGTAACTCTAAAGTCCCAAAATGCTACACAAGGGAATATGTCTCCATAAGGACACACAGAAGATAAGATGCCCAGAATGTAGCAGAGGCTCCTAAATGAGATCCATAATAATGTAAATAATTCAACCTAACCTTACAGGAAAAAAATGAGTGAATGACGAATCCCTCTTTAGACTATAATACGCAGTCGGGTGGAAAAGCTGTAGAACGAATTCACCAGGACATATATGTTAGAAAGCTGCAGTAGGCGGGCAACAAACTGAGCCAAAAACAGAACAAGAGGAAGTCAGATGCATTCGGGAAATTGTAGAGTACTTTCAATGATAGTAAGTTTCTCCAGTAAGCAACACTCACCCAATCTTTTAAATACAAATATTCTTTTGGTGATTTTGTATTGATGTGAATCATGGAATATCACAATTTTCAAGGAATAAAAACTGCAAGTCAGCCAAAGGTAGGCAACGGAGAGACACTTGGTAGACATAAATAGACTAAATTAAAATGCGAATGATAAAATGCATGAGAAAAGTAGTTAACAAGACACAAAATGGATATATACGACCAGAAAGAGAGATGAGTCAGTCATTTAATGACAGTGAGCAATGAATAATAGGTAACCTGAATCCTCTCTGGGTAACCCAAGTAATGCTAAGATCAGGAATAAGGCCCTCTACATGTTGGATGGATTTCCTATTGGGAGAGGAAGGGAGGGAGCCAGGAATGAATAAGTGTTGTATGAGATGAAAAGGTAGGAATGGGTTTCAATCTGCATCTGTTGAAGAAGTACCAGATCAATCAATCACTGATGCACTAAAGTAGTGAAGGACACAGAAGATATTGTGGTAGTTCTAGGTACAAAGAAAAATAAATACAATATAATATAAGGAAGGAGAAAACACTAGCTTGGGGGACCAAGAAAGACTTCTTACGGAAGGTGGAATTTAAGTTGAACCTAAGCTAAGGAGCAAAAGGAAAAGAGTAAGGGCACATAAGATGGGCTTTGTAGAGGTGAGAGAGGGAATGACAAGCTGGGAAAGGAGTAGGTGGGCCAGCCTGACTGGAACAAAAAATGAATAAAGGGAAGTGATATAAAATAAGTCTGGAGAAGTAAATTGGAATCATATTAGAAAGGGCTTTATATACCAAGCTGATGAGTTTGCATTTTATCCTATGATATAATAAAGAACTATTGAAGATGCTGATTAGACTTGAGCCTTAGGAATATTATTTTGGCAAGTGGGAAGAGTAAAAATTAGAAGGCAAGAGATCAAAAGTAAGGAATCCAATTAGAAGACTACTGAAATAGTCTAGGAGAGAGCTGAGGAAGGCCTGAGGCTAGGGGAGTGGCTGTACACCTGTAGACAAATTCATGGACACAAGAAATGCCATGGAGGCAGGTTGACAAGATGTGACAGCTATCATATAGAGGTTCATGTCCTTATATTGTTTTCTTTGCAGGCTTCATCGTGACTTCAGTGAATTACACCAATTCCATGCCAGCTGGGTAGTTAAAAATCTATCTTCTAATGTGAAGTATGTATGAAAGTTTGGGAACCACATAAGTGCTTCTAATTTACCATGTTAAAGAAATGAAAATGACTCTTTACAGAAGACTGAATGAATAGTAGCCTTCCTCCTACCCTTCACAAAACCCGGAAGAATAATACCTACTAAAGTTCTTTTAAAAGGAAAATATTTAGTTTTAACACTTAAATACATTTTAGTAAGCAATAACTTGAGAAAACAGAATTTTAAGTCTATAAGGAGTCCAATAGTCCAAGAAGATCATGCGATATGCTCAAAGTCGTAAAAGTAAATAGTGGCAGAGACGCTCAAGTCTTCAGACTCGTAGCCCAACGCTCCTCTGATTACCTTATGCTGCCTGTGACAAAGTCCTTGTTATATAACAAAAATATAAGAAGAAAAATGTGTTGTACAGTGCTTAATGTACAATCAGGAATCAAGTTTTTTGTTTATTTTTATTATCTGTTCCATAGTTTAAAAATCGGCCTTCTTATTCAGACTTGCGTTTTCTCCCTTGAAAACTTCTTTGCATGTAATTTGTATTTAACATTCCATGCAAGCGTTGCTTCCTCACAACAGAATGTAAGCTCCTTAAGAGGGGCTGTCTTTTTGTGTTTGTATACTTTAACACAATGCCTGGCACATATTAGATACTTAATGAATGCTCAGAATAAGGAAATCTGGGCAGGAGAGGGAGAGAAAAAAGGGGGGAGAGAGGAAAGAGAGAGACAGAGACAGAAAAGAGAGAGAGAGAGAGAGAGAGAGAGAGAGAGAGAGAGAGAGAGAGAGAGAGAGAGAGAGAGAGAGAGAGAGAGAGAGAGGAAAAAAAGAGGGTGGGAAAAGAGGAAGGGGGAGGGAGAGAGATAATTCTTTCCCTTCAAAGAGACCTTATTTTGGGGGTGAAACCAAAATTTATGTATATGGATGCTTACAGTCATACCTATATGGTTCTATAAGCATTTTCATTCTCACTCCACATATTGAATGTGGTCTACTGAATACTTGGACATCACATTTTGATTTCTTTACCCATTCATTAGACCCAGCCCTGGGGAATAATGGGAAAGGATGAAGAATGTCTCCCTGGCATATTTGGTTCTCAATCCTTTTACATAGCACTGGATATGACCACAGAATTTTAAAAGTTCAGAGCTAGAAGGGATACTGGAGATCACCCAGGTAGATTTTCTCATTTTATAGATCAGCAACCTGGTATAAAAAAGGCCACAGATTAATACTGATAAAGAATATAAAAATCTCTAAAATCAGATCAAGGCTAAGGAATGTACTAATTCTTTCCCACCCTGCCTTCCTTCATACATTCCTTCAACTGATCTTTCCTGACTTCTTATGCCATTCATTCAAAGATGCTCTGGATGTGTATGCATGTCTAACTATGTGTCAGGGTGTGTCAAAGGAGGCAAGGAAGTGGTAGAGAAGGGCCAAAGAGAGCCCGATTTAAGCGACCACTTAGCCCTCTTTAACCTCTTATGACTATGCCCATGATTATTTTTGAAAAGCATGATTCCAAATTTAAGTAGGACCCTAAGGTAAATGGAATGATTCTGAATATGCCTATCATTAAGGATATAAGGAAATTAATTATGTGAGGTGGAGAGTGTGAGGGGAAAGGCATCAGTTTCAACTTTCCTAAATGAATTTAAAAGGATAAAGGAATATTATAATCATCCCCGCAAAGCCCTTCTAAAACATACAGTGGCAAGCTAAATTAAATTAATTAAAATTTAATGTTGATATTATAGGTAGCACATTAATTCTGGATAGAAAAACCTTATGAGTCAGTGGTTGTATTCTGTGGTGCTATGGGTATATTTATAGTTATGTTGGGGTCCCTTTTATAATTAAAATGTTAAGTATAGTTTTTTTCATTTTATAGGAAACAACATAATTTTTACTATTTTAAATGGATTGCAGAGGTTTTTAGTCAATATACCTACTTTTATGATGCATTTTTATTGTACCTATAATTCATCTGATTCCTATTACAGAATTTTCATACACAGAAAAAAATGATAGAAGAGAAAGCACACAATTATTTGTGAAGAACATAAGAATAGCATAATTTTAACAACATAATAAAAACAGATCTAAAAATTATCTTGAATAATAATCATCAAAGTGGACCATGGAAGTTTAAAGGAAACTAAAGATAGAAATGAAATACTTTGTTTTTTCTAATTTATGCTGAATGTACACATTTTCAATATTATTTGGTGACAGTACTAGCTATTAAAACACAGGTAAGAAGTACACATTTATCCTATATTTCTATTAAGACATTTTCTTTATTCTACCTTTTTTGTAGTTTAAGTTTTTTTGCCTTCAACTAGCTTGATTTCATTTCTAATTAATGGCTTTCTTTTACGCTGAGAATTTTATTTTAAAACTTCTACAAAACACTGTGGCATCACAAAAATACTCTGAAAACTTGCTATGCTATACATGTTGTGCTGACAAAAGCTAACTTGTGTTTTATTCCCCATACGAAATCTACAAAACATAACAATAACAGCATATTGGTACTGACCTGCGAACAAACTTGGAAGTTATTTTGCTTATTATACCAGTTGATGTCCCCCTTCTGGCATGTGAAAATGTACCAGTTTCATGTGATGGTGAAGCAGGTGGTCCATTATATGTAGCATTACGTCGTTCTCGGAGCTGTTCACCATGAAAAGTGCTTCGACTTGAACTCCCACGAGGAAAACGAGTTCGGTCTGGTGTAGTAGCACTAATACTATGAGCAGATGGGGAAGCAGCAGGAACTCTCTGAGTTGTACTGCTGGGAAATATGAAGATGTTATTCAGGTTGACACAGAAAAATCAATCACTCAGGAGTCATACTTGAAGCTAGAAGGGAAATTTGCAGAACTTCCCTTTGGCATTACTTTACTTTTCTCACTATAAATGTGAACTATGGATTGTCTTTATATAGTCAGAGGTGATCTCATTTTTAGGAATAATCCTAAAAATGATATATCTTTTGAATGCTTGTCATTAGATTATTAAAAATCCTAAATCATTTAAATATTAAGAAAATGTGAAAGCTCAGAATGTTTAACTACAGTACTCTTTAATTTGTGAAATAAATAAAAGGCACAGACCTTTCAGCACCAAGAGTGCTAAATTCATGATAGCACCCATATATCAGATTATTCTAATTAAAGCTTTGCAGAGCTAAAAATCAAACAACCCTCCCCCCAAACTCCTAAATATATAGTTGTATTCTCTAAATACAACTACTCATGATAAATTTAGGCTGTGATGAATAAATATCAAATGGCTATGTGTTAACTAATCTAATAGCAAATGATTAAAATGCTCACAGGAAGAGAGACAACATTCTTTAAACAAACTGGGTATAGAACAATCCTAGCATCACAGAGCCATAGTTTTAGAACTAGAAGGCACCTGAGAGAGTGTGGAGCACAATTTTCCCTTCCTCTTCTTTTTGTAGAATAAAGACCTGAGGAGTAGGAAGATTAACAGCCTTGTCTAAACATTAAGTGGCATAACACAAGTGACGACCCAGACTCCTTCTCCCTGAGATACGGCATGGTACACTTCATAGAAAAAGCAAACGGGAGACACACAGTACGTTACCCTGGTCGATAGTCAGTGCCATCTTTGATGGTTGGCAATGTGACTTTTATAGGGTGGCCAGAGGCAGACATAGACTTCTGGTGGCGAGGCCGTGTAGATGGTGCAGCAGAAGTGATGGCTGAGCCCGCAGAAGATGTGCTACTCACAGACATTTCTGTCAGACTTTGAGCATAAGTCATCAGGAAAGCCATGGGAATAGAAAAAGAAAAAAAAACTGAAATTTGCCTTGACTAAAGAATAAGATTTCTACAGATAAACCAAACTGAATAAAAATACTTTAGAGACATTAACAATTACTTATGATTAATACAACATAATTAATGCTGTTCCAGATGAAAGTATGTTGCATAATTTTTATCACCAGTTTCCATGGAAAAGTGCTTGAGTAGATTATATGAAATTATTTTTGCTGCTTTTCAATGGATTAAAAAATAAAGGATGAAGTAATGGATCAAAGGCTGTTTTTTTCTTCCTAAGACTCAAAGTTTAAGATATCTTGTCATTGTGGTCACTAATAATAGAATGAGGAGCACCACGCTGGCAAAAAATATAGTCTCTAGCAATAAACATCAATACACCTTCACTAATTATCAATTAAATGACAGACTATTATAGTGGAAGGGATTTTCAGAGATCAAGTCCTTGCTTTCCCAATTCTCATGTTATACAGACGTGAAAACTGCGGCCTAGACAGGTAGAAGAAATGGCCTGGCTGACATCCTATAACTGGGAACTATAACTGGTATGACTCCTAATTATTATATGAACTTACAAATAAGAGTTTGACAACTAAGGACTAGCTAAAGTACAGGGAATTTACTGACACTAAAGACCAGCCTCCAGAGTTTCCAGAGAGAGTACAGGCAAAACAATCTGGTGAATCCACTGCTGGATTTGGAGTCAGGAAGTTTTGGTTGTGACTCTCACCTCAGACAATCACAGTTACTAATCATGTAACTGGGGCAAATCAACAAACCTCAGGCTTGGGCTTCTCATATGTAAAATGGGGATAACAATATCATCTACTTTGCAGGGCAGTTTTGAGGACCAAATGAGATAATGTAAGTAAAGAGTTTTTGAACCTTACAGCTCATGGCATGTCAGCTATTACTATTAAAACTAAGGGAGGTAAAACTCCTCCACCGCCTTATTCTTTATACTTAGTTTGTAAAGTGGTCAAGTTAATTCTATCAGATCACTTCAATAACCATTCACTATGTACAGAAAGTACATTTTCCTGGCCTCAGTGTCTTTAATGTTAAGAACTTTGACTTGGTATTGATATCTCCTTGACAAAGTGTGAAATTCTTTCCCCAAGGTAAATTCTTTGATAAGTTAGAACTTCCTTCCCTTGTGCTGGACAATCAACACTTTAAAGTAAGAATGACTGATTTACTGTCAGATCATGCACTTGGGACATACCCTTGGATTTGGCCTTTAAAAGTGAGAACAGAGACATAAGAAACAGAGAAACGCTAATAGGTCAGATGAAAAAGCCAGTTGGACCTATGTGGATTAGGATATCTGGAGGGAAGCCTGCAAAACCACCTAGATAATGTCTGGCACACAGTAAGGCTTAATAAATGTTTTATTTAATCCAATCTAACGTACTTTATGGCACTACCCCAAGTCTGTAATACAGATCAATGAATCCATGAGTTAATGAGTCCTCTAGCAACCTTTCCTTTAGTTTGCCCCACTTTTCGGACTCCTACCCTGTAGAACTTGTCCTTCAAACTTATAGCTGTACCCTTAAGTATCTCCATGAGGGCAAATGAAAAGTTTCAAGTTCATGCCATATGAAGAAGAGATGTAGGAACTGAGGGATATTTATCTTGGAGAAGACCTGCAGGGTCATAATAGCAGTCTTTAAATATCTGAAGGGCTATCACATGGAGGAAGAACATTTGCCACAGTACCTGGAATACAGGAGGTGCTTAATAAAGATTTAATGACTGACTGTTCTGCTTGGCCTCAGATAGAACTAGTAGTAATGGTTGGAAGATACAAAGAGGAAAATTAGGCTTGATATAAGATAAATATTCCTAACAACTAGGGCTATTCAAAACTGGAATGGGTTATATCACAAGGTGGAGTATTCTCTCTCATTGATGGCCTTCAAGCAGAGGCCAGATGACACTTGCCAGGTACACTGTTGAAATGGTTTTTTGCCAGTAGACGTCAGACCAGATAACTGTTGAAGTCCTTCCAAATTCGAATCAATCAGTCATTTTTAATGTGGTATCAATGAAGCAATCTAGGACAGTATCAAGACTTCACAATTTATCACAGGAGTTAAGCTCATTAAGAGAATTTTAAAGAGACATCATCAACACTAATGTCAAGCCATTATCAATAGGGAAGAAGGGAGAATGGGTTTTTTTTAATCCTTACTGTATAGAAAAATCTCATAGAGGACCAAAGTCCTTCCCCATGGGGGCAAGGCAGAATGAGGATTATGCTGAAATATATCCAGTACTTATGTGTGGCCTTCACTATAAAGTCCTCTGATGTTTCATTACAGATTCCCTGGGTCATCTCTGAATACAAGTGGGAAAGCCTGAATACTTTCCAGTGGCCCAGTGATAGACTGATCACCATGTTAACTTCTGGGTGATGAACTTCTTGATCATAGTAGCTCCAGGAAGCCATCTATGAAACTGCAGAAGGGTGCAAAGCACTGTGCTTCAGTATTGTGTCAGGCTGGTGTGGATGGAGGGGGAGGTCAGACAAAGGGGAATAAACAGATACGCAGGACGCTCTTCTAGTTTTCAAGGAGTTCATAATGTATTTTATCTCTAGTTAATAGGAAAAGAAGTAGAAATATGGAAAATGAAATGTCATTGAGTCCATGGTAGAAGAGTAAATAGAATTTCATTAGATTTGGCCTAATAAGTGTTCATAGAATTTTGTAATTTCACAGCTGGGGAGGGACCTTAGGGATCCCTTAGTCTGATCCCATTTTACAGACTGGGAAACTGAAACACTAAAACTCAGAAAGCTGAAATAAAGTTGCCAAGTGGTGACAGGCGTTGATACGGGTCTTCTGATTCTGACTGCAATGCTCTTCTAGTATAAAAAACTGTTTTTTATAACTTATGTGACCCCTCCCAAAAAGCACAAAACAAGCAAAACCCACTCCAGTAGTTGGATTTTAAAATTACCTTTAACTATACCTAATTATTTAAAACAACCAAAGAGCAGTTGGATTTTAAAATTACTGCTAATTATACCTAATTACTAAAAAATAATTACTATTTTACTAATGCTGGGGACAAGAATTAGCAGTTGAAATACTGATTTTATGCCAACTTCCATGTAAATTAAAAGTAAAACCCTTAGCATTGGTTCTCATTAAAAACTTAAAAGTTCTTTCATTCTCATTCAACAAGGAAAATAAAGAAAGACAACATTATTCAAATTATGGTCTTTCTATAAAGTCGTGATTTGAGACATAACAGAGAAATAGTTATTTAACATTTTATTCACAAAGTTGGCATTTGAAATAAGCAATAAAAAGCAGCACAGATTTAGGGCCTAACAGCTATTTACTATGTTTTGTCTTGATTTTCTATTATTTATAAAAAATTTTTTTCTTTTTTTTTTTTTTTAAGAAAAGGAAATATGGTCTCTAAGCTTCCCATAAAGATTTTGTTCTTTCTAACATGGAAACAGCGTTGTATTGGGAAAAATGGATAAGAAATTGATTTAATATTTTACTTTTTCTCTCTTCTAACAATCATATAATTCAAGCTTAGAAAGGAATGACTGTAAACAAATTCTGGGAAGGGAAAGGAGAAAGGGAGAGAAAAGTGGGATTGAAGAGGGAATGAGAAAGGAGAACAAGTACAAGCAAGAACAAAAAGAAGAGTTGGACTAGAAAATAATGGAACAAGAGAAAAAAAGAGTACAGGAGGGAAGTGATCACTGTAGAAGTAAGGAAAATCTAAAGAAATAGTCAGAGGTGCTGCATAGTTGGGAGAGGGGGAGATATCCTAAATGTGACCGTGTGACTTTGGACAAGAACTGTCATTTCTCTAGGACTCAGGTTCCTAAATTTTAAAAGAGAGGGTTGGATTAGATTCTCTCAAAGAACTGACTCTTATACCACAAATCTATCACATCAAGCTTCCTTCCCTATCAAAGACTCCGGGCAACTAATTTAAGCTAATCCTCAGTCTCCATTTGTCCTACAGTCCACCCACTATTTATTTCTTCTAATTCTTGCGCCATGTTACAGAATGCTACTCACAGACTTCTAGGAACAGAACTGATCTGGTTCCATATCAAATTTGCTATGTTACACTACAACTCAAATTACTTCTCACCTGCTGTCTTTCCCATTCTGTATTGCAGAATAGCGATCTGTAGTCCTTTCACAAACATATGTGTTCCTTCTTGTCATACCACTTCCAGGAAAAACATTGTTCTATAAGAAAGAAAGATTTAAATTTTCAATTTCAAATACATTTTGGGAAACTCAGATAATATATTAACTGTAAATTATATTGAAAAAGGTAAAGTACACCTTTAATGAACCAGAACTCTCAATTAATCTGGCTTGCTTGATTTATCTTTCCTTTAGTTTTTAGGAGTAAAAAAGCAATCGATAAAAGAATACATTCATATTAGGGCTCAGGTCAAAAAAGCAAATTCTAGAGTTTACCTTGGTGTCACTTAAATTTATTCCAGTCTCCTTCAGGGGTTAGCAATCTTTCAGAGTAGGGGTAAATGGGTGTGCTGTGCCAATAATTCTCCCTGACCACATGGCTATTACCTATCAGTCACTACTTTCTCTAAAAGTCTTTGTGGGTGAATAGAGTTGTTAGGTAAGTCAGTTTCCTAGGGAGGTGGCTCCTATGAGGACATGCTTCACAAAGCTCATCAACTTCTGATGAGAGATATCTTGATCCTAAGCCTCATCTTCATGGCAGAGACATAAATCAATCCCAGACAGGTGGACGTTCTGGGGTGAAAACAGAAAGAGGGGGGTGACTAGTGGAGCAGGCATCTTTCTACCATGTGTACACCCACACAGGTTTCTTTGTACAATTCCCAGTCCTAGATGTCACACTACCCCAAATCTTCTCATAAGCCATCTTTAGTACATGGATCTTGGTCTGCTAATCCCCATCCTATTCCTAACTACTGAGTATAATATAATGAAAAGGAGTTTTCATAATCATGACCTCATGGCACTTGAAAATCCTCAGTAACTAAAGGAGGATTTTAAATATGCTTACTATAGCATACTTATAAAGACCAGAAAGAGTGCTAATGTATTTTAAAAATACGTTTTTTTAAACAAGAGATTTTCTACTTAATCTACAGTTAATTAAAAAATTAATCTAATGAAAACATTTAATTCTTTTCAGATTAAGTATGGTTTTACTGCACTTTAGAATAATATAGTCAACTTAAACCAATAAGAACTACAAAAATTTATGTTTCTGTCGCATTGTTCATTCAAACTATTTAGTGACTACGATCAATCAAGACATAAAAAAATACACAAGGGCAATAGAAACAAAATTCAGTGCGTCTTAATAACAACAGGACGCTCACCTGAAAGGAATAGCTTCTGGGACTAACTACATCACAAGTGTAAAAAGTAAACTGAATGGAAAATAGTTGAAAATAAGCTAAATTTGCAAAGAGCATTTTTCACACTGAATTTAGATGTATGCGACCCATAGTAAACAAGGGCTAAAAATGACATCATGGAGAGATCCATTATTTTCATCTAAGTGAGGGAACTAAAGAAATCTGCCTGAACTTGTCTGGTATAAGTGGAAGAAGGAAATGATGAAATGGGCTGGGAGCTGGAAGCCTCTTGTGACCTCCTATATCTGCCCTAACAAGGAGATAAATCCAAGCAACAGTTTTCCATGTAACAACTCGGAAAAAGCTTAAGATTTTGTTGCTCATAAGGTGATAAGCCCTGAGCACAGCTGCTCCCTTGGAGTCTGGAGCTGTGTAATAAAAACTCAGGATTTGCCAGTAAATCTTTTCTTTTTAAAACCTTGTTTTCCTAATATTTAATTAGAAAAAAATCTGTCACAACTTCAGAACCTTCTACTGGTATGATGAAACACTTTCCCAGTGAGTGAAACTGTTTCTGTTTTAAATATTATTTAAATTTAATTTTTTTTTAAAAGACTCAATTTATGAAGAAGTTCTCAAGGTGATTTTTTTGAGAAAGAAACAGTTTCAATTTTGGAGTGTAGAAATACTGTATACAATGTAGGTGAAAGGAATATTAAAGTACAAGATCAATCAGAAGGCTGAGAAAGTGACATTACAGGGCTGCTGTGAGCAACTTTAAAGTGCTATATACATTTTAAAGAAACACTAAACAATTTAAATTTCTAAATGCCATCACCCGCCAAAAATATATCAAACTAGTTAACCTAACTTCTCTCTATTACTTATGAAAGGGGCAATTTTAAACTCATAAAATCTTTCAATACAATGTTCACATCCTTTTTAGACGCAGCTAGGTGGTGCAGTGGATAGAGCACCAGTGCAGGAGTCAGGAGGACCCGAGTTCAACTTTCACCTCAGACACTTGACACTCACTAGCTGTGTGACCTTGGGCAAGTCACTTAACTCCAATTGCCTCATCCTGGGTCATGTCT
Organism: Notamacropus eugenii; assembly: GCF_028372415.1. Taxonomy (NCBI): domain Eukaryota; kingdom Metazoa; phylum Chordata; class Mammalia; order Diprotodontia; family Macropodidae; genus Notamacropus; species Notamacropus eugenii. The sequence goes on from NC_092873.1 coordinate 416,343,786, forward strand.
AGTCATCCTGATGAACATCTGGTCACTGGATTCAGATGGCTCTGGAGGAGAAGTGAGGCTGGTGACCTGCACAGCCCTCCCTCACTCAAAACAAAGTCAAGTGCAAGTCATGTCCTTATTTCTCTGATGGCATGGTCTTCTTCGGCAATGAAGGATGAACACATAGACATAGTGTAATGCCAATAAGCATAGAGATCTGTATATTTATTTGAATTTTTTTCAATTAAACCTGTCATAGGGAATAGGAGCTAAGAGTGGGTTGTCTGATTTTCTATTATCCTATCAATTTTTTTCATAGATAAAACAGTTGAGAGCAATTGAACACATTTGTTCCAATGCTCAAATCTGGATAACATTACAGACCTTTTGATATGAGTTTTATTAATGTTCTGTATAGAAAATTCCTTGCAAAACAAAAAAGGCATTAAATGTATTAGGAGCTAAGACTATCCTGGAAAGGTTAAAAATTTACTTTATGTGCTCCACACTTTTTATTTTTACATTTATCATTTTATTTAAGCCTGATTAACAGGAAATGGTCTTATTAGTAGTATCAGCAGTAGTTCTTAACATGGGGTCCATGAACTTCCTCTGAAAAATACTTGGATAACAAGCATATTTCAATATTAGCTGGTTTCCTTTGTAATTTTATATATTTTACTTTATGAACTTGAAAACATAATTCTGAGAAAGGGTCTATAATAGGGGTGGGGAATTTGCAGCCTCAAGACCACATGCGGCCCTGTAGATCCTCAAGTGTAGCCCTTTGACTGAAACCAAACTTAACAGAAAAAATCCCCTTAATAAAAGAAGTTATTCTGTAAAACTTGGACTCAGTCAAAAAGTCACACCCAAGGACCTAGAAGGTTACATGTGGCCTTGAGGCTGCCGGTTCCCTACCCCTGACCTATAGACTTCACCAGGTGGCCAAAGGGGTCTACAACATAAAAAAAAAAATTTAGAAACCCTTAGTAAATAGTCTTCATATTCTGGAGTTTTGAAAACATACCACAGAAATATAAAAAATTATTATTAGAAAAGATCTCTCCTCTCAGGCATGATGCTAGACATCTTCCTGTTCATCTTTTAAATACTGTTAAACAAATGTGATTTAATTAAAAATTGGCATTTTAGTACCACTGCTTTAAGATTTGTGAAGGGCTTTACAATCATGATCACATTTAAACCTCACAACTATGTGTAATCAATACTATAGGTCTATCACTCCCATTTTGTAGATGAGGAAACTTAGGCTCAGATAAATTAACTGACCTCCCTATGGTTACACAGCTAGCAAATACGAGAGCTGGGATTTGGATCCAAGTCTTCATGAGCCCAAAGTCAGCACCTACGTTCCCACTGCTTCAGCTTAACACTTTACTTCATCTCCAAAACACTGACTAGGTACCAGTTACATGTTTCGCTCAGAGGAAAAGACAAAAACGTGATACAGATGAACCTGGTACATCTTTTCCAAAGTTACCAACAATGTATTAACTGCTGAGTCCTGTGTTCTCTTCTTAGTCCTCCTTCTTCCCCTTGTATTTTCATGACACTTCCTTCTCCTAGTTCTCCTATATTGCTAGATTTATGTCCTGTCACCTGATCATAGGTGTACCACAAGGTTCTCTTCTCTCTCCACAATCTTATCACTACTCTTGGGCCTCAATGCTCATCTTTATGCAGGACGATTCCTGCATCTCTATCCAGTCCTGGCTGCTTCCTTAAACTCCGATCCTTTATCACCAACTGCCTATTAGAAAACACCAGCTGAACGTCCCATAGGAATCTAACTCAAACATGTCCAAAATGAAATTTATTATCTTCCGTACCTAAATCCATCTTTCCTTTAAACTTAACACTATTTCTGTTGAATACACCATCATCTTTCCATTTATTCAGATTTCTACCCTTGGAGTTATCCCTGACTCTTCCTTCTATACCCCAAAAAGCCAGCTGATAACACCAATCATGTTTCATATTTGTCCTCTTTCTCTCTCCTCACACAGCTATCACTCTAGCTCAGATATTCATCCTCTCTTACATGGACTATTACAATAAGACTCCGAAATGGACTGCCAGCTTCCAATCTTTGCCTCCAATGCAATCTCCACAGACTGCCAAAATAATCTAAAACATGAATTGGACCATGTACAATGCCATGTTCAAGAACTTTCTACAGCTTCCTATTGCTTCTAGCATAAAACTTTCACATTAAAGTATCTCATCTATATTCTCTACACCTCTGATTGAACCTTGTAACTGGAGGACAAAGCCATGGGCTCCAGGGCTTCTATGTAAGGTCTTCTCTTCATTTCCTGCCAACTACACTATCCTTGGATTTCATCATGCCTTTGTTCCTCAAAGCAACTCAATGAGCAGAAAGTCTTACTAGCCTGCCTGATTAAATTAGCCTTCTGACTCACATTTCCTCAGTACTCTCTGCCCTTCTGACTGGACCCTCTGACCAGAGGACAGAACCATAGGTTCCAGGGTCTCCATTTAAGGTGGGGATCCAGCACAACCTTCTCCTTATTTCCCATAAGCTACACTGCTTTTGGACTTCTCTGGATTCTCTATTCTGCCCCCATACCAGGTGCATTCTCCCTCTCTACCATCCTTCCCTTACCCCACTTTTCACCTTCCTTTTGTGTGTCTTCCCCCATTAGTCTGTAAACATCTTGAAGGCAGGGACCATCTTGCTTTTCATTTGTATCCAGGACTTAGCACAGTGCCAGGCCCTTAATAAATATCTACTCATTCATTAACTCCTCAGCAGGGTGTTTAAAGCCCTTCACATTCTGGCTTCTACCTACTAGCCTTCCTTAGTTTACAGCACATCCTTCCCTTGCAAAGACCATATTCCAGCCAAAATGGTTTACTCCCAGCTGCCTAAACTCGGCATGTCTTTTCTAGCTTCTGCGCCTTGGTACTGGCTATTTCCAATGCCCTCTTCAACTCTTCTTAGAATCACTAACTTCCTTCACAGTGTAGTTCATAGGAAGGGTTGTCAGTGCTTTTTCTCCTTACTCCTCAAATCCTCATGCAGATACTTCCTTGCTTAGAGGATGTATCCAACTCTGCTCCCTCCCTCTTCCTTATTACAATGTAGGCTCCTTTAGGGGGAGGGACAGCTTTTCTTTTTGTCACTGCTAACATCCTTGTTGCCCACACAGCTGCTTTCCTGGACATGACTAGTTCCAGAAAATCTTCTCCTGCAAGATCACATCTACTCTGATGATACCTTCTGACTGGAGAGGGCTCCTCCCAGGGCCTCCATTTAAGGAGGGAGCCCAGGGCAGCTATTTCATCATTTCCCATTTCTGTTCCTCCTCACTCCACCCTCCCTCCCATGTCTTTTCATGTGTTATCTTTCTCCATTAGATTGTAAATTCTTCGAGAACAGTACTGCTTTTTGCTTTGTGTTGTTGTTTGGCATCCCCAGCACTTAGCAGAATGCCTGGCATACAGTTGGTGCCTAATACTGACTGAATGACTAAAGTCAACATCCAGACTAGCATCTGCATCTTGTAGGTCCTTAATAAATGATAGTTGGAATAAAATGGATTATCCTCATTTTATAGTTGAGGAAACTGAGGCAGACAGCATTTAAGTGACTTGTCCAGGGTCACACAGTATCCGAGGCTGGATTTGAACTCAGGTCTTCCTGATTCCAGGTCCAGGTCTACTGAATCACCAGCCACCTTCTCTTCCCTTCTGCATCTCCACACTGATAAAACACAGGCCTAGATTAAAAATAGTTTACAGATAGTAATAGCTGATAATTACATGGTATTTTAAGATTTATAAGATACTATAGTTTGTTTGTTTGTTTTTGTTTCATCCTCCAACATGGTTTAAGAACAGAGAGGAAAAAGAGATCAAGGATAGTCTGAATACTTCAGCATGGTACAGTGGATGAAGGATGGGATGGGATCTGTAATGGCTGAAGGGAGAGAGAAGGGTATTTCAGGAGATGGGGACAATGTAAAACACAGAAGTAGTGCTACACAAGGTCTGTTTATGGGACACTAATCAGGGTGAAAAGTGTAGGTCTGATATTAGTGAGCAGTTGGAAGTAAGTTGGATACACAGAGTCAGGCCCAATTCACTTCTAAGGTGCCATAAGTACAAGCAGGCAACGGCACTCTGGCTGATATTCAGGTGATGAATATGATACTTAATCTATTATCCCTCAAATATCTTTTAATTTGTTAAGCCCCACATCTAAAAAAAAAAGTAAGCTGCACAAAACAGATTCAGTTTCATATTCAACCCTTTTTTTGGTTCCGTTTTGTATAAGGAAATATTCATGTTTGTTGATATGTCTCAAGAAAAAAGTACTAAGCACCAGTAGTTATATAATAGGAACAATTTACAAGTCAGCTGGAAGACAAAATCAATTACATTCAACTATTCTTACGGTAGTTCTTCCATACCTGATGAGTTAAAAGCTGCTTTTTTCCCGTTACATAAAAAGTGGCATCCTGATACCCATTTTAATAGCTTCACAGTTTTCATATATATATATATATATATATATATATATATATATATATTGAAAATAATCTAGTTGTTATTTTGATATAAGTTAATCACAACTATGCTAAGGTAACTAATGCTAAGGTAATGCTATTTTCGTCAAATTCCTCAGTACCAAAGCTCAGTCAAATAAATATTACTATTCGTGGAAAAACCAGGACAATGAATTTTAACTGACTACTTATGTTCAAGCATTGCTATCAAAATTCCAACTTTTAATTCTTCCTCCAACTTTTACACTGCTACTTTTCATGATAGGCTGATGGCTGATGACTAATTCCATTACATATTAATGCTGTTAGCTGGTGGCACCTTACTGATGCTTAGCAACACTATTATTAATCTCTTGCTAATGACTTATCACTTCCCGTCTCTTTCACTCTTTTCGAACCTCTAACTTTTACTTTTATGCCAATGATTTATACAAAGTAAGCAATTAAACATTTACTAAATTGAATAACCTGAACACTGACTTTACTGAGAAGACTGTCATCATCCATTGTCAGTTCTTACAACATTTCTCTTCTCTCAATATACCATCATCCACTCTCTCTTTTTATGCTACTGTCTCCAAGGGAAAAGTATCTCTGACTTGACATGGTAAAGAGCCCAAATGGTCTCTTCATCCCATCTCATCCCACCTTCTCTGAAATCTTGCTCCATCAACCTTCCTCAATAAAGCCCTTTCCAAATGCATTTTAAAAATTCTTCCTACAAAAATGTAGTAACTGTTATCCTTTTTTAAAAAAATCTACTTTCCTTTCCAGATGGCTTTCAAGTCTCTCTCTCTAACAGTCTCAACCTCTTACCTGAGATCTACATCCTCAGTTCCAATTCTTTACTGGACAAGTCCTATTTTTCCCACCAACACCTCAAATTCAACATAGAAAAAAATTGTATAAGATATGCAAGTTGGATTAGGAGGCTTCTGAGCTCTCCTTCTAACTCAGAGATTCTGTGAACTTATCTGAAAAATTTCCTCTCCTTCTGGCTTCCCTATTCCTATTAACAGGATCTACCATTATCCTAGTGCTGTAAAGCTTGAAGTTAACTTTTTTACTCCAAAAAAAATTTTTTTTTAATATTCTTTTTGCTACTTCTATTTCTAACCATTCATTCATTCTTCAAGCCCTAAAAACCTTGTCTTTATTGCTCTACTGAAACTCCTCTCCAGAAGAGATTAATTCCCATCTAATTATCAAATCTAATAGCCTCACTCTCTTGGACCTTTCCAGAGCACAGCACTTGCTGACTGCTCCTTTCTTCTTGAAACCTCTTTCCTTGGGGTTCCATAACTGTAGTCTTGCTTCTCTTCAAAGCTCTCTCCTAAGGTACTAAGGATGCTCTTAATTGTCAAATCCAAATCCTCATCCTTCTTAACCTCTCTGTAGCCTCTGCCACTATTGACCACCCTCTTCTTGATACTGTCTTCTCTCTAGCTTTTCATGATACTACTCTCTCATGGTGCTCTTCCTACCAATAAAACCACACTTAAGTCTACTTCATTGGATCTTCATCCAGGTCATACCCATATGCCATGAGTGATCCTCAGGGCTCTTTCCTGGGTCCTCTCTCCTTCCTCTATACTACTTCACTTGGTAATTTCAACACAAATTCAATTATCTTCTCTATGCTCATGATTTTTACATCTAATCACCTAACCCTAACCTCTCCACTGACCTACAGATTCTAATCTCCAACTGTCTTTTAGGTACCTGAACTGGAAGGTCTAGCAGATATATTTAATTCAATATGTCCCAAATTAAACTCATAATTCTCCCCAAACCATCTTCCTCTCAAAATTTCCCTACTGCTATAGAGGACATCATCATCCATATCACCTACATTCACAACCTACGTTTTAACCTTAATGCCTCACTATTTTTTTAACCACCCCTTTCTCCTATCCAAACTGTTGCTAGGATCCATTGATTTCACCTTTCCAGTAACTCTTTCATATACTTCCCTTTCTCACTTCTGACACAGCCACCACACTGGTGCAGGTCCTCCCCGATTACTGCAATACCCTGCAGGTGGCTCTGCCTGCTTCAAGTCTCTCCTCATTCCAATCCATACTCCATTAAGCCACCAAAGTGATTTTCCTAAAGCACAGATCTGACCATGTCACTCTGCTCCCTGTCCCCACTTAAAAAACTCCTGTGGCTCCTTATCCCCTCCAGCATCAATTAGAATGCTGTTTGGCATTCAAGGCTCTTCTTAACCTCCCTTCTTCTCCCCCTTCTACATCTTCTTATACCAGACCCCCACAAACTCTTTCAGCCAGTGACACTGGCATTCTTGCTGTTCCCATCCCTGGAATGCTCTCCCTCCTCTTTGTCACGACTTCAGATGCTGATGAAAATTCCATCTTCTACACAAAATATTTCTCAATCCCTCTTAAATTTAAGACCTTCTTTTTGTTGTTCACTTCCTATTTATCCTGTATATAGCATGTTTGTACATATTTGTTTGCATGTTGTCTCTCCCATTAGATTGTAAGCTCCTCAAGGACGACTGGATTTTTGCCTTTCCTTGTATCCTCAGCACTTAGCACAGTGCCTGGCATAGAGCAGGTACTTAATAAATGCCTACTGACTGACTGGCTTCTCCTCTTTATTCTCTGGCTACTTGTTCTCTAATTCTTTTTCATCCAACTCTCTCAATGTATATATTCAAGAATCCATCCTTGGTCCTCTTCTCTCCTTCCTCACAGACCCAACTATCATCTTAACACAGATGCCTTCCAAATTGTTCTCAAATAATCTTGACCTCTTCCCTGACTCTCAGACCTGCACCTTTAACTCTTGACTAGATATCTTCTCCTGGGTATTCCACCAACACCTCAAATTCAGCACGGATAAATCTGCCTAACGATATATACAATCTGTAATGGGCAGCCTCCCCTTCCAACTCTGAGATCTGTGAAGCTACCCTGAAATCTGCTTCTCCATTTCTGCTAACAGTACCCACCATTCTTTCAGTATTCCATGCTAAGAATTTTGGGACAACTTCCTTTTTTTTTTAACTAGTCCCTTACATCTATTTCCTTCATTCCATCCCTAGTGTCATCTCCTTAGCTCAGGTCCTCTTTATTGGACTTCAGCCTAATAGCCTCCTAATTGGTTTTCAACTCCACTCACTTTCTGTTCCAGTTCACACTCTATGCCAGTACCAGAGTTATTATCTTATGACACAGCTCTAATCATGTTATTTATCTGTTTAAAAAGTTTTGAAAGATTCCTGTTTCCTAAAAGCATCTAAACTTTTTTTTAGCAAGAGATTCAAAGTATCTTCATGCTATCACTCCAATTCACGTTCCTGGTATTCTATTCCATCACTCTCCTTTCCTGTATCCTCTATACCCAAGTTTTCACTATTTACTGTGTCCTGTACATCTTCTATACCTTTGCTCATGCTCTATCCTCTGTCTACTATATATGTATATATATGTATATATATATATATGTGTGTATGTATATATATGTGTGTGTGTATATATATATATGTATGTATATATATATATGTATGTGTATATATATATATATATATGTGGCACCAAAAAAGCCTCTGCCTGGGGAAATCCTATCAATTAATGCTCATCTCAAAGGTTACCTTCTTCATGAAAATTTTTCTGCCCTCCCTGACCAAATGTGTTCTTTCTTCTCCAAGTCCCTATAGCACTTTGTTTGTAATAGCAGTAGTAATAATAATAATAGTTCTTATTTATATAACACTTTAAGGCTTATAAAAGTACTTTCTAACACCAGCCCTGTGAAATAGGTAGTACAAGTACTTCCCTGTGAGGAAGCTATTTAATGACTTCCTCACCCATGCTCCTACCATTAGTAAACACCAAAGCCAGCACATGGTAGAGCTAAGACATGAGCCCAGATCTCCCGAGAAAGTCTAGTTCTCTTTCCATTTTCCTTCCCTGTACATCAATTATGATGCTTTTACTGCCCAATGTGTTAATATTTGTGCATAAATGGCACTGTGGATTCAGAAATGGCCTTGAGTCTGAAAGGCCTGGGCTCAGGTCCTGCCTCTGATATATACTTGCTGTATGACTCTGGGCAAGTCATTTGACCATTCAGTTTCCCAGGCAATTTGCTCTTAAGACTTTAAGTTGTAAAGCAGGTTTTGATCTTTACTGGGTGAAGAAGCTTCCTCATTGGGTATGCCCTATGCTAATGAAGTCACAAGCTTGTTCAAAACAAAAAAAATTTTGTCCCCCACTAGATGATTAACTCCCAAAGTGCAAAAAACCATGTTGTTCATATAGATACCCTCTGCAATATCCTATAAGGAGTAGGATTTAACATGAGCTGGCTGAACTGAATTAAAAACTCTTCAGGATATATAACTTTGTTCCTTCCATAACTTCTAAAGTTTATAAATGAGATCTCACAAACACATATACGCTCTGTTATTTAAAAACAGGAGGTGTTCTGAATTTTAAACCAAGATCACAATATACTTCTACATGCAATAATATATACGAACACTTGGCATAGTAGAAGATTTTTTTCTTTCGGGTCCTACAAGAGGACTTGCTGTCATCTCTGCTTTGGATCCAACTATAGTGCTGCCAAGCTTATGAGATACATCTTTGTCCCACTCCTCTTTTTGCTCACTTTCCGCACTGTTTGCCTGAGCCCTTTTGGTGTATGACACAGCAGCAGGAATTGATGGACCAACTGTAAAAATAAAACATATCATTATCAGCTGAAAATTACTCATTTTTTCTGTTCATAAATTAAACCTGATTCTCTTTGACCTTAAAAATGTGTACTTTTGCAAATTTTATGCTGAAATCTGAATCAAATATGTCTGCTCTTCTGAAACAAAAACACTTGGCAAAAAGAGAGATAAGTTATCTACCATTTTTGACACAGTAATTCAACAGGATGAGGAACTTTTATGTGGATCTGCAATCTTTAAAAAGAATGTCACAAACCCTGCTCCTTTGACTATGTTTTCTACAAAGGCTAATCCATAATTAACAAGTCTGCTTTCATCTCAAACCCTTTTTATTTTCATCTTCTATCAATAAAACCTGGTTCCCTCATGATGACACTGCATTCCTAATTACCCTTTCCAATACTGGTTGTATTTTCATTTATTTGCAACTCATAGGTTGTGGTGGGGGAGTTGGAATACTCCCTGTTCTCTTTTCCTACTTCTTAACTTGCCATCACTGAGTAACTTCTTCCCCTTTGAAGTTCCAATCAATATCAATTTATCAACCAATCAAGATTCTGTTAGATGTTATCTGCGAACTCCAAGGATACTTCCTTCCTTCGGTCCTCAATGAGTTTAGTGTTTGACTCACAGTCTTTCTCTCTACCCTGCAACTCCTCCTGTCCTCTAACTAGGAAACTATAACATACATGTTGCTACTCTGTCAAATACCCTAGCTTCCCAGTTCCTCTATCACTCAATTCCCATGACCTACTCTCCTACTCCACCTCCGCTACACACAGATCTTGCTGTTACCCACAAGTGTTATAGTTCCAAGCACATGAACTCTAAAATCCCAATAGCTGACCATGTTTTGTTTTTCAATCATTCAGTCACCAAAATTTTGCTTTGCCTTGTGATGACTAACCCTATTTCTCATCCTCATCTCTCAGCTCATTCCAAAGCTCCCCTCCCCTCCTCATCTTCCTTCTGTGTATATATACCTCTTGGTGAATTAGCCCAATTCTATCCTACCTTCTGTTCCTGAGTGCCTTGCCCCCTCATCTTGTCACAATCACTCCCTGTCAATTCCAAGCCTTTGATTACTACCCCCATCTACTCCTTTGTTCCTTTTTAAATGCTGATGAACAAAATTAGAGAAAAATCACAAAATTGTGCTTAACAGGTTCACTGCAAATTTATGTTACGTAATTTCAACTGAACCCTTACCACAACCCTCTCAGCGGAGGATTTTGCCTCATATTTCACTAGAAAAATTGATGTCATTTGATGAGAACTTCCTCATCTCACATTACTCAGATGTCTTTCTTCACTATCTCCTTCATTTCTGTCCTACACAAAGAGGGGGCCCTTCTCTTTGCCAAGGTGAACGCTTCTACCCTCACAAGGGATCCCATTCTATTCTATGCCATTTTCTTAGAGACTGTTTCATTTCCTTTCCTTTCCTTCTTTCTTGTCTCCCCTAAAACCTTAGACCCAGTGCGCTCTGAAGCCCATGGATTAAGCAACAATGGGTCCCTGCCCAACCTCCACTCAATGGCTGTTTTTGGACCCTCCTGGCTTAGAGTGAATGTCAGTAGTAACAGTTTCTCTTCCAAACAACAACCCTGAAGCTCCTGCCCCTCCCATTATCTATTTATTTTTTTTCTTTTCTATTAAAGGGGCCATCCCCCTGACTACTTTTTTAGAGACCTATTCACTGAATGAGCATTACCTCACTTAAAGGTACTTAGCCTAAAAGGCCAAGGTCTCCCATTGCATCTTGGGCCTTCTCCAGTCATCCTGATGAATATCTGATCACTGGACCCAGATGGCTCAGGAGGAGAAAGTGAGGCTGGTGACCTGCACAGCCCTCCCTCACTCAAATAAAAGTCAAGTGCAAGTCATGTCATCATTTCTCTGATGTCATGGTCCTCTTCGAAAACAAAGGACGAACACAACAAGAACACCTCCACTCTTTCACTAATCTTTGATTTTTTCCCTGTTAGCTGCTTCCCTCCTACCTAAAACCACATTCATGTTTCCCCATCTTTAAAAAAACCCTCATTTCATCCTATTATCCCTGCTAGTGATCACCCTACATCTCTCCCCTCTTTTGTAGTCAAACTCCTTAAGAAAATAGTCTGTGACAGATCCTTCCATTTCTTCTCTCATCTCTGCTCTCCATCCTCTACAATCCAGCTTTTGACCTCATAATTATTCAACTAACATTGCTCTCTCAGAGTAATCAAGAGTATCTTAATTGTCACATCTAATGGTCTTTACTGCATCTTCATCCTTCTTGACCTCTCTGCAGGCTCTGATACTATTGATCACCCTCTTCTGGATATTCTCTCATCTTGAACTTTTTATGACACTGCTGTAGCCTGGTTGTACTCCAAACTGACTGACTACTCCTTGGTCTCCTTGGATATTCATCATGTTCACTTCGACTAATTGTGTGTCCCTCAAAACACTGTCTTGGCTCCTTTTCTCCTCTCCTTCAATACTATTTCACTTGGTGATCTCATCAGCTCCCATAGATTCAATTATCACCTCTATCCTGATAACTTCCAGATCTACTTATCTAGCTGAAACTTTCCATATTACTTAATCCTGTGTATAAATACACAGGCAGAGATATTGATACATACTACTAGTAAGTTTAATGTGAGAAATTTGGAGTTTATACCACTAGAATACAATTTCCTAGTAGAAATGTTCATGTTATTCTCTTTATCAAACTGGATGGTGTGCAAAACTGAACTTATTATGTTTTTTTCCCAAATCCTTCTCTTCCCAACTTCTCTAATTATGTGGGAGATACCATCATCTTCCTACTCACTCAGGTTTGTAATCTAGATGTTATCCTCAATTTCTCACTCTCTCTCACTCACCATATCCAAGCAGTTACCAAGTCCTGTCATCCCCTGTTTGGCTGTCCGTAACCTGACCGTTCCTACCTTTCCAGTCTTTTTATACCTTACATTCTATCCCCCATCCCAAGTATGCTGCCCTCCAGTGTTACTGGCTTCCTTGCTGATCCTAGAAGAAGATATTCCATCTCCTATTTTCACTGGCTCTGGATCCCTCTCCCTCTTCTTCTCCATGCATCTGAGCTTTCTTGGTTTCTTTCAAATTACAGCTAAGTAGAAACCCTGCCCAACCCCCGTTAATGCTAAAGTCTTCCCTCTTGGTTTTCCTGTTTACCTCCTGTTTACCTTGGTTTACCTGTTTACTTCCTTGGTTTTACCTGTTTATTCTGCATATAACACTTGTAAATAGTTATTTCTCCCAGGCACTTACACTGTATATGATCTGTATGTACTTAGTTACTTGCATGGTGTCTCCCCCATTAGAGAGAAATCCCTGAGGGTAAGGACTGTGCTTTGTTTTCCTTTGTATCCACAGACCCTGGCATATAGCAAGTACTTAGTGAATGCTTCCTGAATGATTAATGCTTCCTTGCTGACTTTGTACATTATACTACTTGTTTAAAAATGCTTCCCACCATGATCACTGAAACGCCTCTGTTTCTGATTTGCTGATATACTCCTCTGGACCTTCAGATGAGCAGGAGATTGCATAGAACTGTTGTTTAGGTCACTGCTGGGTCGAGATCGCTGACACAAGTTACCACTGGACAAAGATTCACTTCCTTCAAACTAGAAGCATAAAAGAAAGGATATTAAGATTTTTGAAAAGACAGAAAAGAAGTAATGCGTTCGCTTGCCTTATTAATCTGAAATCTTAAAACCTGGTAAAGAACACCCCAGGCCCAAAAAGAGGAACCCTAAATAAAACAGATTCCCAATGACAAAACCATTTGTTGTCTCAGAAGAGGTTGCAAAAGAAAACAAGGGAGGAGAGGGGCCAGGAAGAAAGGGAGAGAGAGGGGCAGGGAAGAAATGGAGAGGAGAAGGGAGGGGAGGGGAGGGGAGAGGAGGCTAAGGGAGGGAGGGGAAGAAGAGAACTTGCCCTTGAATTGGTCAAAGCTAGTTCTGTGATTTCTGGCTGATACAGATATCTCCAAATTTGGCTAGAGTTCACTTGCAAAGGATCACTGGTATGTCATGCAGTTTGGGGCTTTAGAAGAGTTTCTGATTGGCTAGTCGTTGTATAACTCTGACAAGTTAACATAGTCATTACAGAGCCTATGTTAACAAACTATTCCATATACTTTACCAAAAAGCAGGCATAATTAAAAACTTTTCTGTTGGCCAAGTGGCTGCTGGTTCCCAGAATTTTCAGGGTGTCAAGCTTTATCCTTAATCCCTCCCTTTAAAGAGAAGGAAGTATGGTATTCCTTGAAACTTAATTAACAGAATCTCAATTACTCTTACTTTTTCCTAAGTTTGTATTGGAACACTTAAGGCATCGTTATTGTTCAGTCATTTCAGTTATGTCTGACTCACCCTTTTGAGGTTTTCTTGGCAAAGACAATGAATTGGTTTGCCATTTCCTTCTCCAGCTCATTTTACAGATTTAGGAACTGAAGCAAACGGTTAAATGACTTGTCCAGGGTCAAACTGCTAGTGTCAGAGGTCAGATTTAAACTCAGGAAGATGAGTTTTCCTCACGTTAGGCCTCGTACTCTCATCCCTAGGGTCACTTAGTTGCCCACTCATGTAAACATTCTATTATCAAAATTTTAGTTACTATCCTTTCTCCACAAAAATTGTTACATTGGTCTGCTGTTATGAAAAATGAGCACTACAAATTTAATCCAAACTTCATTAGAACTATCAACCTGAGGAATGCAGTTGTGTTACAAATTTACCATTCTTGTATCAATTAATTTCTTTTCTAAAATATCATACACTAGAATATTAGGCACTTGGTATTTCTGATATTACAAAAACTATAGTGGTGACGTAGAATTGTACAGTGGATATATGGTTGGTCTTGGAGGCAGGAAGACATGAGTTCAAGTCCAGCCTTTGATACATTTCTGGTATGTAACTGTGGGTAAAACACAACTCTAGTAGCCCAGGAACTCTTGAAGACTAAGTTACATTTTTTGGACATGGCATATTGTGGATGTATTTTGCTTGACTCTGCCTATATGTTACAAGGACTGTGGTTTTTTCTTTTACTCTTTCCCCCTCTTGCTAGGCTAATTTAGGAAGGAGAGGAAAATTAGCAATAGAGTTGCCAAAAAAAAAGAGAAAAACTTATTGAAGACAACAGAAGGAAGGTCAGAAGAAAATACAACTGAGTCAGTTTTGTAAAGTAACAAGTTGAATTTATTACATGAATTAAAAAAGAAACAAACCCCTATTCAGATATGAGAAAGATGAACAGTTTCTCATATAATCATTTTTGATTCTACTTTGTATATACAGATTTTGGGGGTATTTATCCACAATTCTACTCTTCCACTCAAAAAAAGAGGCTGTTGATAATACCTTATATTTAGTAGTTATCCTCCATAAGCTGCAATTATTTACATTACTCAGAAAATCAGGAAGAAATACTTACTTCAGGTGGTTTTCTTCCCAGAAGTAGATAAGTAGCCATGACTTCATCATATTTCTGATTTATTAAGGATACATTTATTTCATCCCTTGAAAAACCCATTGTTACCATGACATCTACAGAGAAGAAAATTCAGAAAACCACAAATTACCAGTAGTTGGTAAATAAGTTATAGTTTATAAACAAAATGGGCACATCAACAAAGTCTAGATTTGACAATTAAATCCTGATCTTGCAATGTGGACTTAGAACACATTTTAAACTTTTAAGTTAACATATGTATGTATTACACTAGATACTCTTAATTACCCAAACCCAGATGATCCTCATGGTTCCAGGTCACTGCCTACCACATTCCTGAGCTGGCTGCCCTTATCTAACCAGGCCAGGCCTTCCTCCCATAAGCCACTTGACTTCTGCAGTGGGGAAGAAGTGTTTCCATTCTCTGAAGAGCTAGAATTCCATCACATCTCTCCCATGCAGTGGAAAAACATTCCAGAATGCTCTCCTTGTTTCCACCCTATTTTTAAGTCAGATGTTCCAAAGGTAAGACAGGAAGTAGTCACTGTGCCCAGAAGAAAGGAGTAACAGAGTTACTCCTCAAACACAGGGAGGTGGATTTCTGAGGGTCTTGGGGTAAAGAGGAGAGCTGACAAAAAGGCAAGGGAAAGGGAACAGCTGGCAGCAGCCCATGTTGATGGTATAAGAACTAGAGGCATTCTTCAACTCAGAATGTTTTCTTCAAATTTGTCTCTTTTAAGTTTTTGTTGACATATATACCACATTTCCCTAGTATTCCTCACTAAATTCTTAACTTTGTTGGAGAGTCAGAAGAAATAGGAAATGTCTGTACATGTATGTAAACTGTTTTAAAGTTTTTCTGTGTCCTGAGTGGCCTTTATGAAGATTAACGTACCTAGAAGAGACTGCAGACAGACTTAAAATATTTAAGGAAAACGTAATTTTTTAATCTCTTAACTAAAAAATAAAATTTGACTTCTAAATTAAACTAATTTTTTTCACTGAAAATTCAAATATCTGTATAATTAATGTTCCAATTTATAATGTATTTATAATCAGTGTGATATAATGTATCAGTGTAAATAGCAGTGGAGACCAGCAGTCAGACATCACCTTTGACCCACAGTGCCTTGAGCCTTGTGAAATAAAGATCCTAATACCTGTAGGACCCACTTGACAGGTTAGTTGGGAGTGCGAAATGATATGGTTTATGTAAAGTGCTTCACAAACTTGAGAGCACTAGATAAATATTAGTTGCTCAGAGTTTAAGGTTTTCTCCATTTTGAAAGATATTGTATTAAGGGAGTCATACTTCTAGCCAGAAATATGAACACCAGTAATACTTACCTATTCTCTTTGTGTCATTAAAATCTGGTTCAGGCTCAGTATATGGCTTCAATTCTTCTTCTTCATGACCAACATTCATCCACCGATCTTTCATTATTTGCTAGGAAATAAACTCAACATTATATCTGGTCGATCAGTTCATTCTACCATTTATTTCAACTATTTTTTGAACTGTGAATGTATCAGTTACTAAATCAGAAGCTATGTGAAGTTTATGTGAAGTCTCAAGCAAGGAAGAAAATTATTCTCATGGAGATGAGTAATAGAGCTTCACATAAGAGCTGCCATTACTGTCTAGATCCACTTGTAAGTCCAAAAGGTTCTGTCTCTTATTTTCCTCCAAAGTCAAGCAAAAGGGAGTATATGTTGTGTTATCTTTGAATATCAACTACAGTAACAAATTATTATTGTTTGGAGGTTCTAAGAACATATATTTAAATAAAAACCATCTTAAACACCTGGGATAATGTCCCTGAAGAGATGATTCTCTTTTGTTATATCTCCTACTTGATGCAAATGTAAAAAAAAAAAATCTTAATTTACTGGACACAGAAAAGAAAAAATCATGGAAAGGAATTAGGGTTATTCATTAAACATAGCACAGACAATGGAATAGAATCAAAGCAGAGGGCTAGGAACTGGGAGAGATACAGAAGGAAAGTAGAAAATTAGGGGTAGGAAAAGATCAGTGGTATCAGATTCAAGCCAAAGAACAGGACTGGGCTTTGGGTTGACAGAGCAACAAGGAAGTTAACTTTGGAAACCAAAGTCAGGATGGAAACCGAAGAAAAAAAGAGGAAAGTATATGACAGAAACTCTGAATTGTAAAAATGTTTAAAGAAAAAATGTTCTACATTATCTGATGCATATTATAAATCAATACATTTGAATAGTTTTTTCTTTTTTACTGATTATTCTTAATCAGGTAGCGATGAAAGCATAATTTTTCCCTCCTTCCTAAACAATGTTTCTCATGCATAAACCATATAATCCAACCTTCTACTAGTTAGTTTTTTTAAACTGCTATGCTTCATAAAGCTCTTCTTATGGTTACTTAGAGGATGTATCCTGCCCATTTCCTAAAAAAGTTGACAACTAGATTACAAAAGTAGAGTCCCAAACGTGAATTCTATCACCACATAAAATATATAAATCGGATTACGCTATAGTGTTCTCCACCAATCTGTCCCAAAAGGTTGTATCCATATACCAAGTAATCACGAGGATCACGAAAATATTTTCTTGTTTTTGCAAGTAATTTATATATGCTATACAGTATACATTTCAAGGTTTTTTTATTGTTATTATTTTTTAGACAATAATGAAAGTACAGTCTATTTGTTATCATTCTGGGCAAATAATTTAATTTCACTGTCTAGCTGATTCATTAAAAAAAAAAAACTCAATTGGTGGGCCTTCCAAATTCCAATTGTAAAAAATCATAATGCTATCAGGTAACAACCAGTGATCAAGCATCACACAATACATCACACCACGGGAGAGACCAGGAATGGTCCTCAGAAGAAAAGGATTAAAAATGTTCCCAGAAAGAGAAACAAAAGGAAGACTAACCAGAAGCCTAGTTTAAAGGACAGTGCTGCTAACTTCTGCTCTTCAAAGGCAGAATACCTCTAGGGATATGAACTTTTCAGACTAATGCATTTCTTATTCTTAACTTGTCCCTTCCAATCTCCAGCCATTTTTAAAAATCATAAGCAAGAAATAAATACCAGTATTTTTCTGAAAAAGAACTGACCAAGAGACCTGAATTGGAGGTGTGATTACTTTATCATTTTAGGGATCTCTTGAAGGTGTAGGTATCCCTCTACTGATGGGTTCTGTCACCCTAGTCAATTGCTGTGGCTAAAAAATGCATCTATGATAATGTATATATCACACACACGCCTCTTTAAACTTTATTATATTGAAGGAGGGTTTAGATTAAAAAAAATAAGGTAATATATGTGTGTATATATGTATATGTACATATATACACACATATATTACCTTATTTTTTTTATACACATATACACACATAAATATATATGTATCTTACAGCCACTTAAGTAAACAGTACCTAATGTGGCAAGTGGGAAAAGGAGATGACTCAGTCAACTGGTGATTAAAAGAAAATATCTCTGAAGTTGAAAAAAGTTATTACATACTTTCCACCTTCACCAAAAACAAAGGACTTTTGGTGATGACTGCCTATCCCTCCACCATCAAACACACATATCCTTTATTAGGAGGGACGTAAAAAACCATGAATGGTGAACGAGATGACACCATTCAGGTGACTTTAGCTCTCCAGACTGTTAAAACTAAAATCTTTAGGCCTTCGGATATTGAAATTCAGCAATGTCTATTTTTTGACAAATTTATTGAAAGAAAAAGAAAGGAACGGTTTCACTGTCTTTTTATAATGATGTGGTCATTATAAAACATTATAAAACAGTCTGAACTCTTTTTAAAAGTCATATGGAACTTACCTCAAGGCCTTTTACAATTGTAAGCAGTTATTTGACTTGGTGTTCTCAAAGATTATAACAGAATAGGACAAGCTGTTTTAGGTTCTATCATATTGGAAATGATCTGATTATGTGGAGTGAATGGCTGCTGTCTCAGTACCAATCTAGTCAGATTTTGGAGAAAAGTATGGAGAGGTGGATGTCAAGGTGATGATTATTTTGGCCACAACAACTCTCAAAGACCAAACTCTATTCGCCTCTTGGACCTGCTTCTGACTTTACAGACTGACACCACGATCCCATAAAAAGTAGCTCCTACTATCTGACAGGCACCATGCTAAGCACTTTGCAAACATTAACATGAACAAGATGCTCAGCACCGTGCCTGGCACATAGCAGGAGTCTGTGACTAGTGCTTGCCCCCTTTGCTTCTCATGTGCTACTTTCCTACATTACAATGCAAGTCCTAGCAGAACAAGGACTGTTGCTTTTTGCTTGTCTCTGTATCCCTAATGCTTGCCACAGTATGTAGTGAGCACTTAATACAGGCCATAAGCCTAGCCTTTCTGCCTCAAAGGCCATCTATCATGTTATATAAAGGTATTATATGTACTGGTAAAAGGAATATCCACACCAATAAATTAAAGAACTTTGGAGTATTATCCTATGTCTATTTTAGATCATTACGGCATACTGTGCACTCAATTGATCTGTGATTTCATCATCAATTTGGCATTTCTTTCATCAGCACCTGTAACCTATCCACACCTTTTTATTCTGTGTGATTCTTTTGGCCCATATTTTTTCTGCAGAGTCTCCATAGAGAATCTGACACATGGAGGTGACCTTCCTGTAGGTATTTTATTTTTCATGAGTACTAGTGTAACACTTGGGCTATCCATCTAATGTTACATGTAGGCTTTAATACATAAAATATAATACTATACATAAACTCATGGTATTTAAAATTTAAAGGCATGTTAAAGGTTACTTAATATCACTCTCATTTTACAGATGAGGAAACCTGAGGTCTAGAATGCTCTTTGGACAAGGATCACACTTCTAGCAAGTAGAAAGGCAGAGCTAAGATGCTACCCCAATATCAGATATAATATACGTAAATGATAAAACAAAGTACAGAAAGAAGAGGTAAAAATATAGAAGGAGAAGAGATTCAGCAGGAAAGACATCAGTGTGGTGAATTTTCAGGAAAGACTGTGAAGGAGAAGGAACATGAGATAAGCTTTAAAAAAAATAAGGAGAATTTTAGGGTATAGGAAGGAACTGTGAGGAAATGAGTTTCAGGGGCAAAAAAAATGGGATAAGGATGCAAAAAGCTTTGAAGTCCCACAGTATGAGCCTGGGCTTGATCTAATCATTTTAGATCCTTAAATAGAGGGAAAAAATGGCATTTTATGTAGTGATATGTACAAATTACTAATACAAGGAGAACAGGAGTAATGAGACCACTGGGGAGACAAATGCAGTATTTCAGAAATGAAAGGGACAGGACTAAACCAGGGCAGTAGAATTAGGAATGGAGAGAGAGGAAAATCCTGGAATCAAAGTTGACTCTAAAATGTCAAGCCTGGGTACTTGATAATAAAATCATTGGAAGAAACAAGGAATCGAAAAGAAAAAGGATTTATCTGAGGTAGAGGGCTGGATGACAGAGAGTTCAGGACATGTTGAGTTTCTTCATTGAGCAATACTTGGATACATATTTAAGTAGGGCTGATTTTTTTTTTAGAGCCAAAGGAAAAAAGAGATGGTTGCAGGTGAATGAAAGGTGAGAATTACTTTCAGGATTTCAAGGTTCCAAGAGTAGATGGAGTTGTTGAAGTTAGAGTTGATCATCTGTCTCCTTATAGGATTGGTGCATCATTCGAAAGAAAAGAAGAAAGGAGAGGACAAGGAGAGAGGTTGCTGGGCAGAGGTAGAAGAGTGAGTGAAGTCAGGTTCTTTCTTTTCTTCTCATCCTGATCAATGGCCAGCATTTCTTTCAGTTAAGTGTTGGTATGCTTTATCCTATACCATGAACAACGTATGCTCCACTTTACAGAAACATACTCTAGCAATTGCAGCTGTCACTTCTAAACAGAGTAAAAAGTGTATCTGTGCATGTAGTTATGGGGAAAAAATATTTTCCTTGATTTTCTTTTTAGTTTGAGATAGGGAGAATATGAGGGAGAATATATATGTATGCAGGTAATTAAGAGTTTTCTTCCTAATCCTGAATCCAGGAACAACACTAAAGAATAAGTTAAAGAAAGCAAGAAATAACAAAAGGGGCTGAACTAAATTGTTGACAAAAAATAGGAAAATACATATCTTTGTTTGTTTGGAAAACTGCTGTTTTGGCCACCTGGGTTAGCCTTGGAAGCCAGTGGGAAGTTCAGAAAGGTAATGCATGTGCAGAGGGCAAAGGAGGGTTGCTGCTAGAATAAAAGGATGCTCATTAATCCCCAGGCTGGATGGTGTAAGGTATAGGAAGAGAGAAGCAAATTATGTTATGCATGGCTAGGTGACTCGAATAGGAAAACTGGCAAAAATATGATTCAAATTTTATAAAAGAAATTAACATACTATCATTGTCAATAAAATTGAAGTCAAATTATTGACAATATGAAAACATTAACAAAATGTGAGATCTTTATAATGAATCATTAATTATCACAAGACAATATAAACATTACATTTAAGTTCTATGTTCATAAAAGAGGTAAAAATTTGAGGGCTGTCAGACAGAAATATTACTTTTAAAACATTTTTAGCTTATACAAAAAGTCATATAGGAATCTGAAAATTTTTAATGAGTTCTCACTTTGTGCTGTTCTTGGAGTCAGAAAGATCTGAGTTAAAATCCTCCCTTAGGCAATAAGCTAGTTCATATTAGCTATATGAATTGGGCAAATCACTTAACCTCTCAGCCTCAGTTTTCTCCTGTGTAAAACGGATATAATAGCATTACCTCACAAGGTTGTTTTGAAGATCAAATGAGATAACACATTAAAAAATCCTTTGTACCAAGGTGTATAAGCAAAAAATACATGTAAGACTAATAGCCATTCTCCAATAGATAAGTGGCCAAAGGATATGAACATTTCTCAAAAGTACACTAGCAAAGTATTTACAATGATATGAAAGAATGCTCCAAATCACTAATAATAAGAGAAATGCAAATCAAAACAATCCTTAAGTTTCACCACCCACCCTGCAAATTGGCAAAGACAAAAAGTGGCAATAGTTAATACTGGAAGGATTGTGGAATGACAGGCACACTAATATAGTGTTGGTGGAACTGTGAAATGCTACAAATATTTTGGTAAGCAATTTGGAATTACATAAATAAAGTGACTAAAATGCCTACCCTCTGAGCCAGAGACTCCATTATAGGGCTTATACCCCAAAGAAGCCAACAAAAAGAAAAGTCCCCATATGCTTCAAAACATTTATAGTATACATTTTTGTGAAGGCAAAGAAATGGAAACAAAGTAGATACCCATCAATTGAAGAATGGCTAAATAAATTATGACAAAAGAATGTAATGGAATACTACCATGCTGTAAGAAATCATGTGTGTGATGAAAACAGAGAAGTATGAAAAGATCTATAGGAACTGATGCAGGATGAAATAATCAGAGCCAAGAAAATAAGATACAGTGACTGTAACAACGTAGTAAATAGAAAGAATAATGTCACACCAAAAAAAAATAAAGGTCAAAAATGACTTAAATGAAGGAAGATGAGAGGATACCCCCAACCCAACCTTTCATAGAGGTGGGAGGTCCACAAGTGTTATCCAGTGCATATATTTCAGACTTTTCCCATCATATCAATCAGTTACACCGATTTTTTTTCCCTCAAAAAAAATATTTGTTATATGGAATGGCAGTCTGGAAAGGATAGGGATCTTGGGGATAATTATGACAAGGTACAAAAACAGAAGACATCAATAAAATCTTATTTGAAAAGAAGACAACAACAACAAAAACCCTTTACAAACCTTAAAGCCTATATAAACTCAACTTATTATTATAATTTGCTGTGATGACCTAAGTATGTTACAAATACACTGCCCTATGCTCCAGCCTAGAAGCTGCCAAAAACAAACCAAGCAACCAACTCAGACTTTGGAAAGCCACTTAATCTCACTGACCTCAGTTTCCTTATCTATAAAGAGAGTCAGGTTAAATTAGCTGATCCCTAAGTTTCCTTCCAACATTATTAGATTTTGACAACAAATTATGTTCCTAATTTACTTTTACTTCACAATAAATTACCTCACAATTATTTTCCTAAATTAAGGAAGGGAGAGAAGAAAGAGAGTAGGAGAATGAGTAGGGGGACAAAATGAAAAAGGCTTTAGGCTAGTGACTTAAGAAGTGATCTAGACCATTCCTGTGATGGACTTTTTTTCCCCAAGTCAGATATCTGTAGTGTAGAGTAGTGTCACACTTGATCTGAAGCACTGTCACTTCTTAGATCACTGTGTGTATTCATATTCAAATTTAAATGCCAAAATAGCTTTTAAGGCCAAGGATATTATTTTTGTATTATTTATGACACATTTCCTGCCTATCAGTGCAATTACCAAAAGATGACTGCATATATACACCTACATCAATATGGAACCCATCATTTGACCATACTTGTCTAGATATGGAAACAATCTATGTGGAAGTCAGTAGAACTCAACATTGATTTCATTCATTTTTCTTTCATTATGCCTCTAAAGGGGAGGAAGGAAGGATAAGGATGATAGTTAATACAATTATACATGTATCCCAAAGAATGCATATATTAGGATGACAGTTAATAAATTTAAATAAATTATAAATACATGATTGGATGGCTATTAGAGTTTTTACGTATGGGATAAAAATGTTAACTTACTGAAGTCATCAAAACAGTTTTTTTTTTAATTCAAGCAAATTTCATAGAGAAAGAAGAAATTAAGAAAGCTGAGTAACAAGGTCACTATGGTTTACAAAATACAATGGAATAAAAGGAAGGTGAGAAATAAAAAACTTAAAAACTAAAAATACAAATCCTTGCCACATCAAAGGCAATTTCCTGAGGCCTTATTTAAAATAATTCTAAATGTTCTTTTTCTCTCTGAAAAGCCATTTCTTGGGAATTGTAAAACAGGTTTCTACAAAATGGCAGATGCAATATCAATAATACTTCCACTGTGGCCTATTCAGTATACAGCTGTCAAAGATTCAAACTGTGTACGCTAGAATGCTTTCCTACAGGTGCCACTCCTATGGAAGCTGATAATGCAAAAACATCTAGTCACCAGGAACATAACACAACAATTTGGGTTTTCAAACTAACTCAGCATACAATGTTTATTTTAATGCCAAGAGCAGAAATTATCTTAATTTAACTACTATGAATTTAAATCACTGAAATAAATTTTGTGAACCACCCAAAGCAGTTTAAATGACATCTATACCTAAATCATTTTTCTGTACATTCTTTACAATGTGCTCATTAGATTATCCCATTGTTATCACTCCGTGACATAATCACTTGCTATGTAAAAAAAAAAAGGGGGGGGGGGAAAGGGGGTTCCTATGAAAAAAATGAGGGGGGATGGTTACAGAGAACAAGAGAATCATGAGGACCAGAAGCTTTTGTGTTGATACAGAATTTTGCAATTTAGTTAGCTATGAACAGTCTAAACCTCAAGAGGCGATGCTGGTAACTGGCCTAAGAATCTGAAAGACTTGGGTTCAAGTCTGATCTCTGAAAGATAATCTTTGATTTAGGGCAATTCACTTGACTTGTCCTTGTCCCCGGTAACACTCTAAATTTATAAAAGTTGCAGAGCAGTTGTTGATTTGCATCAAGAGTTTTCATACTGGAAATCCCCAATAAAATCACAGGTACAAACCAAAATAAACAGGCTAAATATAATAAATTACCTATAATAATCAAGTTCATTAAAAAATTTTTTTTAAACAAAGTTGAGCTCTTCCATTATATAGATTTTCAATTTTAAAACCCATCTGCATTGTCTATTTTAGGGGGAAAACACACACAAAACCATAAAATGGAAGGAATAAATCACATTCAAGTAAGTAGCTCAGAAAAACATCTTATGTTGGCCCAAAGACATAGTTTAGTATCATTCCCAACAGAGGTTTACCATTCCTTCATTTCCACCATCTCCTCACTTCCACCAAACATGTTATCCTTTAGTAAAAAATACTTGTGGAAAAAAATTACAAAGCCCAAACTAACCTGAGAGCTCTGTACACAGGGATGGCTCACTATTAGGATGCTTCCTAACCAGCATGGAATCCGTGTCAGAAAGCCCAATTGCTACACTAAAAAAGTACAGTTTAAATGAAGTTAATTATCTGAATTTTCTACCCCTTCTATTAAGGCAGACAAAAGAAACAAAAATGTCACTAGAGTACAATACATGCTGGATTGTTGAAATCATTTTAGTACATGCTATATAACATTTCTAAAAATAGAGGGGCATAGCACTCAAGAAATAATCTTTTCCTAAATGCACAGCAACAGAAGAAAATGATGATGAGGGCATCAGATATTTTCAAGACCAGTATTTTTGTCACAAATGGCTTCTAACATGGTTATACAATAGGTTTTATAAAATAAGCCACATTTTCTAAATGTTTATGGGGTACAAGACACTGTATTAAGTACTCAGATAACACTTCCTATATGTCCCAGTTAAAAACTCCTAAATTTTTCTATACTGGCCCAGAGAATATTTTAACTAAAATTCTCCATTAGCTGTGTCACTTGTACTATCTCAAAGTTTTTCGGTGACAAAAGCATTTTGTAAACCTTAAAGTGCTATATAATTCTGAGTTATTATTCATTTTACAAGTACTATCCATACATTGGATTTTAATTTCTGACGTTTTAATTCATTAAATAGTTATTGAGTACCTACCATATTCAAGGTACTCTGTTACCTTTTCTAGCTAGTTTTTAAATAGAATGTCTTCTATTTAATGCATTATAAAACTATCAATTTTCCTAAAAAGCACAGACTTTTGCAAAAATTCTAGGAAAGCTTTTCTATCACTGGAATGCTTAGTTACACTCTGAAGTTTGTTTCCATAAATGACTTACTTCCAAGCTGCCTCTTTTTATTGGATTCAATACTAATAATTTTTTCAGAAGATTTTCACAGTCTGTAGACATATAGAATGGAATACGGTACTTTCCTCGTAAGACTCGTTCCCGCAGTTCCTTTATAGAAAAAAAAAGGTTTTTAATATGTATATATATGTATGTAGATGTGTTATATATATGCAGCTATTGCTGACTATTGAGGCTACAAAGCTTTAGAGTAAGAACTTAACCTGAATTTAAATCATTACCTTTAGATTCTGACCATCAAAGGGCAACGATCCACTGACTAATGTATACAAAATGACACCAAGACTCCAGACATCTACTTCAGGGCCATCATATTTCTTCCCTTGGAAAAGCTCAGGAGCTGCGTAGGGAGGACTTCCACAAAATGTGTCTAATTTGTTTCCAACTGTAAATTCATTACTAAAACCAAAGTCAGCAATTTTAATATTCATATCAGAATCAAGTAGAAGGTTTTCTGCCTAGGAGAAAAAACGATAAAAAAGAAAAGATCTGAAAATTAAAGTTTACATAAAAACACATTTTGCTTAATTAAAGTCATGCTTCAGAAAATAAAAATTCTTTTTATTGTTTTCACTTACTGAATACCACCTCAATATCTTGAAAGTAGCCTCATCTTCCTATAATTATTCAATTTAATTCTAACAAATGCCATTTCAAAGGCTTGGAAACACAGCCTTTGAAAACAGCCTTATTTTTCAGTACATACTTATTCAGTTTCGTTCTAACACACCTGATTCTTAAAATATATAATTAAATTTATAATATAAGTATTCCTGTAAATGCAGTTTTCACTTAAACCTGCCCCTAATCTTTCATATTTGTAATGATGACAACAGGAACATGGTATTCGTGTAATGATTTATGATTTGCAAAATGCTTTATGTCTATTATCTCACTTGATCTTCACGACTCTGACAGTTATAAGTAATGTAAGTTTTATTCACATTTTATAGCTGAAGAAATTAAGGATAAAAAAGGTTAAGAGAACTATCCATGATCACACAATGACTATCAGAGCTGGGACTGATGCTGGATCCATCCAAAGAACCTGTCAAGTATACATGTGTATATATAGGGTTGGACAATTCCCTTTGTCAGCAGATGAGAAAACAGTGGTAATAATTATTAATAATAATAGCCAATACTTACATAGTGCTTACTACGTGCTAGACGTTGTGCTAAAAAATTCTTTACAATTATCTCATTTTACCTTCACAACAACTCTGGGAAGTGAGTGCTACTACTATCCCTATTTTACAAATGAGGGAACAGAGGCAAATAGAAGTTGTGACTTGCTCAGGGTCACACAGCTAGTTAAGTCTGAGGGTGGATTTCCACTAAAGTCTTCCTGACTCCAGGCCTTGCTGGGCTGTTTCCCTAAAAATGACTAAGCAGACAAACTAACTGAAGGAATGAAGTGCACATCTCCAGTAAAAAAGCAGAAAAATATAAATATAAGTCTCCCAGTTTGGGTAGCATTCATTCATCAAAAATAGACAGTATTCAACAAAAATAAAGTTACAAGAATTATACACTAGTCTCTCGTATATAAACATTTCCTTCCCATATTAAAAAAAAAGATGATGTTAACTAACTTACTAAACATGATTGGGAAGCTCTCAAATGGCAGATCAAGAATTGGCTAAATTACAGTTAATTTAGTTAAATTATATAAATATAACATATAAATTACATATATAAATATGTTTATATATGTATTTATAAATATATATAGTTAAATTATAAAAAGCACCTTATATCCAAAGTTCTGCCAAAGTAAAATAAATGTGATTCAGATTCCAAAAATGTTAAAAGGATTTTTTAAAGAGGAGAGATATTACATTTGTGTGTGATAGTGAACAAAAACCAATTTTAATATTTGTAGGAAAATGTGCATTTTTGAAAAAATAAATTCAATTTAAATACTCAAATGGATTTATGATCTCATCAATATGGACATTCCTTCTAACAGTGTCTACTACAGTATATTCATATCCACTCTATGTGATTCTTTTCATATCTTCTCCTACATTCATACAGGGGAGTCCATGCAATATGTTAAAGTCCTTCACTTTCTCTTATCCCTGTGAAGTTACTACTGTGGCAGACAGGTTGTTCATTAGCTAACCTTCATTCTTGCCATATGAACAATCCACCTTTAAAAAAACAAACTCCTTGACGGTCTTCTTTATTCCAGTAATTATTTATAGTTCCTTATTTGTTATGGATTTCAGTTTGTGCCATCATGTGACCTAACAATCTGTACAGAAAAAATCCAAGTTCTACTATGATTTACAGTGAGATGGATAGCTTATAGAACTTGTCTACCATTATGTCTATTTATGTCTCGAATAGTGAAAATGGGCACATCGAGCCTTTAATCAAAATAGGAGAAAAGTCTGGATTTTTCCTCATGAAATTAAAGATAATCAAACATTTCCTGGAAATCTTTTTAATGTAGGGCATCCCTGAGGAAGACAGTGACCAATTTTTCCTCTCCTTCTCTTACTTAATTTTCAAAATCCTTTTTGAGCTCTTCCATGGCCTGCAGCCAATTCATGTTTTCCTTAGAGGCTTTTGGTATAGGAACTTTGACTTTGTTTTCTTCTGGTTGTACATTTTGATCTTTATCACCAAAGTAAGATGTCTGACTTTTTTTCCTCTGTTTGTTCATATTCCTAGCCAAATACTTGACTTTCTAACTCTTTGTCAAGGTAGGACTCTTACTACCCTGGGGGTGGGGGTGGATGTACTGTCCCAGGCTTCAGGGGTTTTATATCAGCTGCTCAGTCCCTTGTCCGTGGGCCCAGAGCTACAGAAGCTGCTGCCGCCATAGCTGCTGTAAGTGCTGCCTCCTCCTCTTCCACCCTGGGGCTGGGGTCAGACTGCAGCCCTCCCCCACTCAGGTCTGACCAGAGTTTTCCTACTGACCTTCTATGTTATCTTTTGTGTTTGTGGGTTGAGAAGTCTGGAAATTGCTAGAGCTGCCAGTGATTCTGTCCCCTGAGGCCTGCTCTGGCCCTACCTCTGCTGGTGCAGCTCACACCAGACTGCACTCTGCTCCCAGCCGAGTGGGACAGATGCCTTCCGTTGACCTTCCAAGCTGTCCTGGGCTGGAGATTTGCTTCACTCCATCATTCTGTGGGTTCTGCAGCTCCAGAATTTGTTTAGAGTCATTTTTACAAGTATTTGCAGGGGTCTGGGGGGAGAGCTTAAGCAGGTCTCTGCTTTTACTCTGCCATCTTTGCTGCACCTCTGTCCAACTCTTTTGTGAATCCATTTGGGATTTCTTGGCAAAGATACTGAAGTGGTTTGCTATTTCCTTCTACAGTTCATTTGACAATTGAGGAATCAAGGCAAGCAGGGTGAAGTGACTCACCCACAGTCACACAGTTAGTGCATGTCTGAGGCTAGATTTGAATTCAGGAAGAGTCGTCTTCCTGACTTCAGATTCACTTGTACCACTGAGGTGGCCCATTTTGCATATGGGTTAGACTAAATGGCTTCTGAGGTCTCTTCCAATTTTGAACTTCTGATTTGTCATTTGTAAATCCAAGGATGAAAGAACATCATATCTCTAAAATCTTTTCCATCTTGAAATCTTATGATCTCTAAGGTCACTTGCAGCACATAATATCTATCACTAAAAACAAGTAAATGCATGGTGCCTAGGAATAGTATGTTACATTTTTAATAGAAGACCCAGAATATCAGACTTGGAGTCAGAAGACCTAGGTTTGAGTTCTGGTTCTGACAGTTACTAGTTGTGTGACAATTTCTCTGAGTCTCAGTTTACTTGTCTAAGAAAATGCAACTAAGATTACCTGTACTAACTACCTACTAGACAATTAGTGTGAGTAAAGTGCTTTAAAAACTATAAGCTCAGATCAGGGATTCTTAACCTTTTTTATGTTAAGGATGGACCCTTTTGACATTCTGATCAAGCTTGTGGTCCCATTCTCAGAAAAATGCTTTTTGTTGTATAAATGTGTATAAAAAGTTACTTTAAAAATATTTTTTTAAAACGTAAAAAAAAAAAAAATTAACCCTCATTTAAAAAAAAATTCTGAGTTCCAAATTCTCTCTTTCTCCTTTCCTTTCCCTACCTTCAACCCCACTTTGAGAAGGCAAGCAATTTGATATAGATTATTCATGTTAAAATACTTCTTTAAGATTAGTTGCAAGACTGAACAGGAAGAGAAAGTTGAGCAGTAATGGACAAAGTTGATGTGTAGTTATGGCAGAAACTAGCCTCATGATCAGCTACTGTATTGACCATGTAATGCTCAGGGCTACTGGCCTTGGGGTGGTGTCTTGGCTCACTGGGAATATGGAAACCTCACTTTGGAAGACCACTAATAGAGCTTACATTTGAAAACCCACTACTACGTGAAGCAGCTCATTCCTATATTTGAATTAAAATGACAGCATAATTATCTGTCCAAGAGTTCACAAAATTTTTGTGAAATAATAATTGTGAAATATTGAGCTTTTGGATCCTTAACCATAATGAATAATATTAAATTTTTTTCTGATATCAGTTGTAGTTTATAAAGTCAGAAAACCAACTACTTACCTTGAGATCACGGTGTACAATACACTTTTGATGACAATACTGTACTGCAGACACAATCTGGAAAAAATTTTAATAAAAAATTCAAGAACATTACACAGAAACATTTTTTCCCTCAATTCCTCCCCTTCCCATATTTTAGATGTATCTCAACTACCACTATTCAAATTCCAAAGTTGCATTTAATTTTTCCATTATGGCTTTCCTTTTACAAACGAGAAATGATTAAAGTTTTGGTGAGTAGAAATTTCTGCTTTAAAGATGTCAAGCAGACCTTCAAAATTCTTTCTAAAATATTAATAAATACTTCTCACTTCCTTTATGGAATTTAAGTACTTTTATGTGGACTAGCCTATTCCTCTTTTCATATTTTCAGAATTATTTTATTTATGCTCTTGTTCAGAGGATGATCTACTTTCACAGATTCTATCACTGCAATAATCTTTAGCATATTTTCACTCATTTTAAGACAGTCAGCTCAGATGAGAAAAGCAAGGCTTTATGGCAAAATTATATACGTGTTTAAGAAGAGATAGTTTATTTAAAGATTAAACTAGCCTTATTATTTATTAGTGAGGTGTTTAGGGACACTTAAAGTTCATTTGTTAATACACGTAAAAAAAAAAACTGTAAAGGCCTGTTTTTAAACTGTCAACATAGTGGCTAGCCTAAATAAAAAAAAAAAAACAAAGGAGAAATGAAATTTAATCTTACATCTGACATTAATTTACTTGGGCAAAGTATTTAACTACTACACTTGCTCCATACTTGTAAAACACAGTAATAAAAAACCAGTAATACAGGTTTTTAAATTTTATTTTAAACAACAGCTGCAAGACAGTTTGCATCTATTAAGAGCAAATGCTAAGTAGGAACTCACTACAATTACAAAATAAGAATATAGTAAAACACATTCTACCATTTTTATTATGTAAAATATAAACACAGAAAGGACTGAGTAATTAATTGAGTAATTAAGCAGTAGGTGGAAAGAGAACAGGATTTGCAGAAGACCTGGGTTCAAATTATGACTCAGATGTTTACTCAGCTGAGTAACTTATTTAACTTAATCATTCAAGTTATTTAATCATTCAAGGTCTCAGTTTCCTCATCTGTCAAATGAAGGAACTGGTCTTTGGTGGTTCCTTTCAAAGCTAACATCATAGGTATTCTTTGTGTAATGTAATGGAGCTAACACATATGGACAGAATTTCATATTAATGACTAGCACCATGACAAATTAAACATCATAAATTTGGCTTTATTGTTTAAATGTATAATATAACTTAAACAAGTTACATTACGCAACTGGAAATGTTTATTTACAGAATACTATAAGAAGAGCATGTGTTGGTATTGATAAGGTTTCATACAATTACTCTAACTGAAGTGTGGGGTACAAAAGTAACCAAAAAAGCATAACTGCATCTGATTTAGTATTATAAGTGTATTTTTAAAGTGCTACTTGTAAACAAAGACTATTTCTGACATGTGGATCCTGGAGGCATGAGTCTAAAACTAATTACTAGTTCATGCAAACATGTCAAACTTATGTTGCAAATTTAAGGAAACAGCCCTAGTTACTGAATTGCAGGATGGATAGGATAAAGAAATGTAGAAATAAATGTGGCATTCTCAATAACGACTAGAAGCTGGTTTTAAATATGAGTTTCCTTTAGCTATGTGCTGTTAACACTGTCACATAATTTTCATTGTATATATGTATACCAGTTACTAAAGTAACTATTCACTTTATTGAAACATTGCCAATCAACCAATCCACAAGCATTTATTAAGTCTTTACTCTGCGCAAGGCAAACTAAGTAATAAGAATGCAAAATAAAAACAGTACCTGCCCTTAAGAAGCTTACATTCCAAGGGGGAAGACAACATGGATATAAAAAAAATCTGGTTTTTGTGGAAACTTAATTTTTTTTCAGAATTTTAAAAACTATATTATTTTTACATAATGTCAGACAATAATATACATTATTAAAAAAGGGAATAAAGATCAAAGAAAATTGCAACCTTCTCCCCTCCATTTTGGATTTAAATTGATTAACATTCACAATTGGGTAATTTGATGTATCTGTGATCTCAATGCTTTGGGTACTCACTCTAACTATACAGATGACAATCCATTCATGCCCTCTCATCCCATAAGATTCATAAGTGCTGGGTCATTTGGACTCTAAGATCTCTACCAGTTGTCATTTGTTGATCCTATGATCCTCCACAAAAGCTCACTTCAATAACAAATCCATTAACTTAACAAATATTTCAATGCCTACTTCATAAGGTGCTCCACAGCTGTCTTCAGGGAGAGTAACTGATTTCAAGTCAGAAGACCTGGGCTTGAATCCTGGCTCCTTCACTTATTACCTACTGCTTGTGTGAGCTTGGGGAAAACTGGTAAGCCTCTCTGGGTCTCAATTTATTCATCTGTAAAATGACTGGGTTGAATTATCTGAACTCAAAAGTCTCTTACAGCTCCAGGTCCTGTGAAACAAGTATCTGTCTACTTTGGAAACAATTCAATTTTAATCATCATTTGTGATATTTTTCTGTTCAGACTCTCCTTTTACTAAGTACCATAAGCTCCACAAATGCAGATATTATACCTTAAACAACTGCTCTATAGAATGTGGTTGTTTACAAAGGCAGTTTACTTATAATATTAGAAAAGTGAAACTAATAAGGTACGTCAGGTTTTCAAAACACATCTATCTGTTTAACTATAAACAGGTTTTTCTTGAAGATTTTCTGATAACCCAAAAACAATAAGAGTAATACCCAAAATTTATGATATTTCAACTGATGATTAAGAGGGAAACTAGATTTCATTCAAGCATAGATAGCCTCAGTTGTCAATGTTATTTCTTTATCAAAAACAAAAGGAATCAACAAAGGTCAGATGTTTAGACATAAAATACTTTCAGAAACTGCTCTGGGCACAAGGCTAGGTACTTTTAGGATTTTTTCTTTTCTGGGAGGAGGAAGTCTGGATTTATGATTTTTCCAATGTGGAAAAATTCCAGTGTAAAAACTTCCTCCATTGAAATACATGGACAACACCTCTGAAACTTATTATCTCAGAGAGTCACCCGAAATACTCTGTGGCTAAAACAGCTTCCCTATGGTGACGTAAGATAACGGCCTCCAGTACAATGAAAGATAAACCTTTAATAAGGCAGCAGAGAAAATCTAATATATTAGGTATCAAAAAATTCTTAGGGCAAACATTTTCTGAAAAATCCTAAATATTCTATAATAAATTTTAGATAAGGTGAACTTGCTATTTACCAGTTTTATGTGAGATTGATAATAAAATAATTGAGTAATCAGGATAACTTACTTTTTCGAAGAACCTTACAAAGTGAGGCATTGTTGATAACTAAAGAAAAAGCTCACTTTTTTAAAAAAAGACTTCACAGAGCCACAGATTCTCAGATTTAGGATAACTCTCAGAAGCCATCTAATTTGAGTTTACTGGAAATTCAATACACACTGGACTTACTTCACAAACTCCACATCTGATTTCTGTGAGAATCTGTGCTCCACATTAAAGTTGTGAAAGTGAATTTCTTCCTTGCTTAGCAGATCCATGCTCACCTAACAACACTAAACAAAACAAATACATCTCTCCTTTTTAAAACCCTAAACATAGATACTAACCACAATAGCAACGTCACCTTGAATGTGAAGGATGGCAGTTATTTAAAACGCTCCATAATGTATATGCATGCCAGAATTCTGTACAGTTAGGTTCTTCGATGTGCTTTTTACAGACCCACAAGCATATTTCATTATGTTTAACTATGTTGTCTCCCTCAATTAAAATATAAACTCCCAAAGAATCGCAACTCTTAATTCTCTATTTGTATCCTCAACACATCACAGTGCTTACTTAGCACATACTCAAATTAATCTGTAATCTCACTGATCTGGGAATTCTCTCCAATAATATGTTTTGCAACTCATTCATGTCTGCTCTAGCCATGACTATTCTGGTCCACATTATACGGGATCCATCTAATGTGCTGAAGGCCTCCCTCATTTTCTTTTGATATTCTGAGGGTACAAATGGAATACTGTCTACTTGTTACACTTCACATGACACCTGTTATTCCATAATTCCAAATTATTGTTTATATTTCTTTATTTCCCTTATGACATCCTTTATATCTGTTTTTCAGTGGTTATAAGGTGCAGTTTGTCTGCTCACGTACACCAGGTATCTCTCCATTACTCTCAGGGTGATACTCATTTTTAGGATTTCAGAGGCAGTGGTGTTACAAGAGTCACTGCCAGACAGCAACACCAAAAAACAGCAGTATTGAAAAGGTAGGCCTTTGGTTTCATGAGCTATTTGGGGTCAGTAAAAGAGTTCCAGAATTTCCTGAAGGCAATGATGCCTTTTCTTCTATTCAACTTTGGACCCAGCTTTTCTGGGCCAGTGTTGTACAAGTTTCATGGGATGTCCTTCCAAATGTATGCTGAAATCTAGACAATGGATCTTCAAGCATTTCGTCTTGCCTGTGTGGATGGATAAGACAGGTTAAACTGCTGAGTGGTTACAGATTCCATCTGGGAAGCTCTTCAGTGTTCTGGGGTTTGGGTGCAGGCAGCACAATTTCATCTGTGAATAAGAGAATTCCACAGGGAATTCTTCAATCTGGACTCTGTGTTGGATCTCCCACATCATAGGGAAGAATACTTTCAGGGAATAATTATCTCTATTTTATGCCTCACCTGATGTTTATTACCAGAGTATCATTGAAAAGTTTATTTGTGTTGTGACATCTTCCAAGCAATCTTGAATGATAATGGCACACAGATAGGAAATATCTTGTTTGAACAATGTCTTTGAGGGTAGATTCTGTTCTAAGTCAGTCAAATGAATTTTCATAATAAACAAATAACAAGCAAAACAGATCTTCTAGTCTCTAAATCTTTCAAGTTAATTGTAAAATGATAACGATGTAGTCCATTTAAAAATATCACCTACAAAAACCTGCTTGTTTCCCACCAACATAGGGTTCCCCTGATTTGTGCATGTAGGATTCTCGTAAAGATTTTATATGGACAGGAGAGTAGGAAGGAAGGTTAGGAGTTATTGATGTTTTTTCAAACACCTTTTTGAATTATTAACAAGGTTTGGTATTTTTTTTTCTATTCTGGCATGTTCCCTTCCTTTAGCTATTTTGTAAATTGATCCCTCAAACATAATTACAAGTGTATTACCTCCAGCATGTATCTCATCTATATAGCCTTGTTCTAAACCTGCTACTTTTCTGGGTTTTATTACCCTTAGTGTCATTTCTAGCTCCTCTACAAGTACATTTGGACTCTGATGTTAAGGTCCAAGTATGGTGGTTTCACCATCTTTGATGGAGAAAACAGTTAATCTTTTCCTTTTTTTTTCTTCTGCTTATAATCTTCCTTCTATTTTTATTCTTGAATATCCTAGGGATAACTTTGCTTAGCTGGCTATCTTTACCAACTTTGTTTAAACTAGTTTTACCTCTACTACTTCTCTCTGCTTAATGAGATGATTCTGATCATAATTTTCTATAATACTTCTTCAGAAGATTTTACAAATGAATTTATATCCTAATCCAATGCTGACTTTGGCAGCCACATTTTTCTTCCAAATATTAAGTCAAATGTTTGTTAAGCAACTTTCTGGGCTTTTTTGGCCTTCTCTAATTTATATCAGTTAAATTTCTGGGTAAAATTATAGTGGATATTGATATCATTTCTGTTGGCACACAGTATGCCCTTAATAAATGCTTTTCATTCATTCAGGAGTTTTAAAAGATTATATTTACGTTCCAAAGTTATTACAGAGACTCATTATGATATACATGGCATGATGCTACATCAGAATTTGATAGGAATATCTTTGTAAGAAATGCAACATCTCTTCCAAGATGCACAAAGTATTCATGTGGTGAGTCATAGTTATAAAAATTTGAGTGCTTGACTACTCATTTATAAGGGCCTAAAAATAACCAACTGTAACTATTTAAATTAGGATTTTTTTTCTTTAAGGGAGTATTTTCTTTAAAAAAACAACAACAACAGAGCATAACTACAGTATAAAAAACCCCTGAATTTTACTTTTTACTTTAAAAATACCACTTTCAAACTGTTTTCCAACCTTGTGACATTGTCCATTATCTGAGTCACTGAAAATAATAGGAAAATACTTTCCATACCTGTCTAAATTTTGCACGGGCCTCTTTCTCCTTCATTCTTCCATGGGCAACTAAGTAATCAAACACTTCACCTGAGTCATAAAGGTAAAGCAGACAGTGAAATAATCATTATTTTTCAATTTAAGGATATATGCAATTTCAGGCTGTTTTTAAAGAGGCCATATGGCCAACAATTTTTGTGCATTATTAATTAATAACTCATTATTAATAAACTGTTAGACTCGGGTGAAAAAGCTTGCTTGCATGTTTAAATATGATCATTACCAGATGTCATACTTTAATAAAACTTACAATAATGTATATATACATAATGCACAACCAGAAAACCCTGCTTTCTGGTGTCATTTTCTTAGAAATACAATCAAGTCATTCTCTATTATTAGATCATCAAAATAAAAATCACAAATATAATTCAGATTTGGCTTTGGAATGGATTTTTGGCCAACTTGAAGATCCAAGATATACAACACTTCAACAACATGAACAAGTCACCCTGTCATGACCTTCTACATAATTTAATCTTCAGTCTAACTAAACCCCATCTTCTGCATCAAGTCCCCCTCACTACTCCAGGCCACCCCCGTGTCTCACCCTCTGTGAACATCTATAGGACCTGCTATCCGTACCACTATTTCCTCCACTGTTCATCAAACTCCTCAAAGTTTCAGATAGCATCATGCTTCTGTACCTGGTACATGAAGGCAGCCGGTGGTGCAGTGGAGAGAATGCTGTAGTTGGAGTGAATAAGACCTGAGTTCAAATCCAGCTTCAGAGAGAGATTTACTATCTGTGGTACCTGGGCAAGTCACTTAACCCACTCTGTGCCTCAGTTTCCTCATCTGTAAAGATGGGGATAATAATAGCACCTATCTCTCAGGGTTGTAAGGGTAAAATGAGTTCATACTTGTAAAGTGTTTTGCAAATCCTAAAAGGCTAGATAAACACTAGCTATTATTTTTTCCCATTTGTTGAGGGCCAAATATAGTGATAAACATAA
Source organism: Notamacropus eugenii (assembly GCF_028372415.1). NCBI lineage: Eukaryota > Metazoa > Chordata > Mammalia > Diprotodontia > Macropodidae > Notamacropus > Notamacropus eugenii. The sequence goes on from NC_092873.1 coordinate 416,381,262, forward strand.
AGTATCAATAAATAGTTGTTGATCTGAATCTGAAAGCAATAAAAGTCATCTAATTCTTCTAGCCTGTTCTATCACTTAACTCTTCTATAAAATGTTTTCCCACCTTGGTTTCAGTATTTTCGCCAGTCAACAACACAGTAAGAAAGTTAATTACCAAGTGAGGAAATATTAATAGTCAATTAGCATTAATACACTAATATTTACTATGATGAAGTATTATTTTATATATGCTAGAAAGGAATATATATTATATAGCCCCACGAAATATTACTATATACTACATGACGATAATTTAAAAAACAAAGACCAAATAGTTCCCTATTCCTAGTCTAATTTAAACAACTGTAACAGAAGCTGTTTCTGAGAAAATCTAAAGAATCAAGTTTTTTTAAAATATTAAAAATAAAACAATTGTCAAAAGCCAAGGTTTTATGTGAGATAAAGCCTAGTATATATGGAAACATCTTAAGAACATGATGGGAGGGGTGAAGGGAAATATGCTATATATTTAATCAATCATTCAATAAGCATTTATTAAGTGCCTATCATATACCAGGGCACTGAACTGACATTGAGAATAAAAAGGCAAACATAAAATGGTCCCTGCCTTTAAGGAGCCTACATTCTATTAGATGGAAAACATGTATACATATAAGTATGTATAAAATAATTTTGGGTGTGAGGACCCAGCAGATTGGGAATTAGGAGTGGCCATATGTAGTAGGCTAAGCATTGAACTGTGTGCTTGGAACATATTAGAATGATAAGAATAAGAAAGAATAAGAAATTGCCATTTGACTCTCTTTACCGCAAATACAAAGGACAATTTAGGTCTGTCCTTGGTTGTATGTCCAGGCCAGGAAAATCCCTGAAGATCTGGTTTAGTATATATATGATCAAGAGTAATTCTCAGTCTGAAGGACCTCAAAGAAACAGTAATAGAGCCAATTCAGGGAACTTCAATGAGCCTACAAGGCCAGTTTGGCATAAAACTCTACCAAAGTAGTTCTTTGCCTTAGTCTTCCTAAGATCAATTGGACTTACTGACAATGATGCAAAGACCATCCCACTGGCTGCCCTGCTTTCCCAAAGCCACTGAAGTGCCATAGTCCCACTGCTGAGCCAGAATCATACTGACGCCAACTCAGCAAAGATAAATTTGCCTCATTCTTTGATCCAAGTTGTAGGTTTTGGTTTTTTGTTTGTTTTGTTTTTTTGTCAAATGAAAGCCTCAGATGTCTACAAAACTTTTAAAGGAGAGGAATGTTCTACCACATTTTTCAGAACTATTTCATTATCATTTGAATATGAGAATGCTTTCCAAACCACTGTCATAGTCTTAAATAGAACTGGCGAAGCATTTCAGCTAAAAGAAACCAAACAGCAAGAGTGGGACTATGCATAGAAGCAAAATGGATCAGAGTTGCAGAGCGTCTGGATTCTTAAAATTGTCTCCCACCCTACCCTACCTCAGACTCAAAACGTGACTCAAGTAAACCCTATGCTTTATACTGCCTATGCCTATGTCCTCTTCATTAAGATACAAAATTGGCCTACTTTGTAGAAAGTCAAAATGCTGTACATTTTCATAATCAACACATCCTTGCAAATGGTTATGAAATGTAAAATTTTAATTTTGTCAAGGCCATTCTGACCTGCTAGTCATGCTCACCTTACCTCCCTTTACCCCCATTTAGTAAAGGAAAAGTGTCTAACTATACAGGTTATACTTAGGCTTCTCTCAGAGATTGTCATAGAAGTTATTCAGAAAGAACCAGATGAATAAATTATGTAGCCTGTAAACCTTTTGTTAATGTTAAGTCTATTAGCATGTTTTAGAACCAGGTTCTGTGATAACTTGCAAAACTGTATTAATAAGTATCAATCTACCAATATTATCATGTAAGTTTGAGGTAAAACAGTGGCAATAAGTTACATTAACTATTTTCAGAATAAACTTTTAAAAGAACAAATCTACTAAAACATTCAATTCTACATACCTAAAAAAGGTTCACTTAAGACACAATAAACCACTTTAACATTCTACAAAATTATTTTCTTTAGAAGACTTGATAATGGATGATGTAAAAAGAGGTTTGGGATTTGATTTACTATTGACCCAAGTGTAATTTTCCGCATCTATGAAGTGTAGTATTTAGACTAAATGAACTGCGAAGTCTCATGCAGCACTGATGTTTTAGAGATCCCATGTAAAATTACACTTGAATCAGAAACACAGAATCTTAGATTTTGAAAGAATTTCAAGTCACTTAGTCCAATTAGTACCTGAATAGAAAACAACTAGTGATGAGTGATGAGCTAAGAGATTATCACAAATCACTTAGTTTTATTTGTGATTAGTTAAAAATTTTAAGCAGAATTCCAGATAGTTCCAAATTTCTGAGTAGACTGTGCTCTAAAATTTTGTCTTTTACAATTGTTGTCTTTTACAATTATTTTTTGGTCTTTTACAATTCAGACCAGAAACATTGTTGTAAGTGGTTATTATAAGCCTATCTAATGTGTAATATGCTGGAAATTTAGTGCTATATAAACAGCATTACAAATGGTTATCCATGACCATGATGGATACGTTTTTATAGAATATATTCAATGTGAATTTATAAGTGAAAAATTTCCTCAGTCCTTAACATAAGAGCAGTAGCCTAGCTCTATAGCCACTAATGCTGGCTCTGAAGTCAGGGCCTAAAGTGAGGAAAAGTGGGCAGGTAATAGGGAAGGAGACACAAGGACAGTGTTCACTGCTTGATTTGTTGTTTCTAGTTCACCTAATTTTAGTGCTTCTTTTCTAATTTTATATCCCTAAAGCAAGAAACCTTCAAAAGACTGAGTTTTGTCAAAGGGTTTTACTGTTAGTGACAGTGAGAACAGAAGGCTACAAAAATCTTATTTCTGCAAAACCAATTAACACATTAAAAAAATCTGATGTCATATGCAATGTTCCTTACCTATGGCCACCAGGGGGAGGAACAAAGGGAGAAATGTAGGTAATGTAAAAACAAAAGTCAGCAATAAATATTTTTTAAAAATCTTACATCTGACTCATTTCCTTCTCCTCTTTTCACTAATACCCTAAAGAAAAGTAAACAGTATTACTAGGTCCATCACAGAAGTTAAAGCAAGGGTAGGGCATCTGGGAGGGAGGAAAACAAGGTAGGGAGCTTAGACAAAATTCATTTCAATTCAATAAGTTTTTAGCAGGTACCTACTACATGTAAGGTATTGTGCTAGGTGCTGCAGCTACTATCGAAACAAGAAACTAAGCCGCCTCTGTATAATCACCAGGTGGCAGTGGTGAGTCTGGCTATTTAAGGACTAAAAGTGGAGCTGTAAGCATAGAAAGATGGGATGCTGGCAAAACATTCTACGGGACAATAAACCTCTTTTCTGAGGCATTCCTAAAAAGCTGGCTATACTTGCCTTCAAGAACTTTATATCATACCGAGAATGGGAGACAACAGGCAGAGATAACTAAATAAAAGACAATTCTCGGGGTGAGAACTCTAACTTGGAAAGGAGGAAAAAAATAGGGAAAGGCTTCCAAGAGGATAAACATTTTTATCCCATAGGCAATAGGGACCCACTATGCTTCAGGATGACTGCTTTAGATATGTTGGAGAAAGAAGATCAGGGAGGCAGGGAGAACAATTAAGAGACTTTTGTAATAGTCCAGATGAAAAGTCAGGAGGGTCTGAGCTAAGGCTGAAAGGCCTAGAAAAAGAGACAGGGAACGAAGACATGTTAGAATTACCAAGACTGATTTTATTTTAGTTTACTGGATAAGGGAGGTGAGGAAAAAGGAAAAGTGTTGAGGATGATGCCTTGATGGTGAATCTGGTTGACCAGAAGGATCATAGTGACCTTGACAGAAACAGTAAGTTAAGAGGAAGGTTGGGTTTAGGAAAACATATGAGTTCCATCTGGGACATATTGAAAAATTTGGAACATCTAGGTGGATATGACTAGAAGGAAGTGATAGGACCAGAGTACAAGAGAGACAGTAAGGTTGGATATGCAGATCTGGGAATCATCTACATAAAGATGATCATTCAAACTAATGGGAATTGATGAGATCACCAAGAGAAAGTCAACAAAGAGAGAGAAAGAAGAGGGCTGAGGCTGAGCTCAAAGTTATGACTATACTTACAGGGAAGGACATGGATAATGACCAATAAAAGAAATTAAGGAGCAATAGTCAGACAGGTAGGAAAACCACGGAAGAACAACAAAAACAGAAGAATATCTAGGAGTGAGTCGATAAACATTTATTAAGCATCTACTAAGCAGCAGGTCACTGGAGAAGGGAATGGCAAATCAGTGCAGCAACTTTGCCAAGAAGATGCCATGAACAGCATTGGCATGACATCGTCCACAGAGTCTCTGAATGACTGAATGACAATAACAACAATGGCACAAGCACTGTGCTGAGCTGTGGAGATGGATACAAAGGAGGGCAAAATCCAGTCCCTGTTCTCAAGGAGCTCACAGTCTAGTGGGGGAAACATGTAAACAACTGTGCACAGGATAAAGTGAAGATAATAAATAGCAAGAAAGCTTCCCTCTGTTGAATTTAGGCTGGGAGGGGAAAGGTTTCCTGTAGAAGGTAGATTTTAGCAGGAATCTAATGGAAAGCCAGCAAAACCAGGAGACAGAGATGAGGAGAGCATTCTAGACATTGCCAGGAATCAGAAGACAAAGTGCCTTGTTGTGAGGAGCAAGAAGGAGATCAGTGTCAGTGAATCACAGAGTACATGATGGGGCAGGAAAGCAAGGGTGAGGAGAGTGTAAGAGTAGAAAATTTGAAAAGTGGTGATGGTGAGGGTGGGGGACAGGTTATAAAGGGCTTTGAACACTAAGCAGAGGGTTTTATATCTGATCCTGGAGGCAATAATGAGGGGCTGTAGTTTATTAGGTAGGGAAGTGACATGGTCAGCCCTGTGTTCTAACAGATCACTTTGATTGGAGGACAGATTACAGTGGAGACAGATTTGTGGAAGGTAGATCAACCAACAGGCTATTATAATAATCCAGGTAAAAGGGCCTGCACAAGGGTGGTGGCAATGTCAGAGAAGATAAGGGGGCATTTACAAGAAATGTTACGAAGGTAAAACTAACAAGTCTTGGCAACAGATCTGATATGGGGGATGAGAGAATGTAAGAAGTTGAGGATGACACCTAATTTGCAAGCTTGGATGACTAGGAGGGGATGGTGGTATCTTCAATAGTAATAGGGAAGGGGGTAGCTAGGTGGTGCAGTGAATACAGCACTGGCCTTGGAGTCAGGAGGATCTGAGTTCAAATCTGGCCTCAGACACGACACTTATTAGCTGTGTGACCTCAGGCAAGTCACTTAATTCCAATTACCTTGCCTTTCTCCTTCCCCTTTCCCCCAAAAAACAGTAATAGGGAAGTCAGAAAGAGAAGGTGGTTTCAGGGAAGAAGGGGGAAATAATGAATTTGGTTTTAGATATGTTGAGTTTAAGATGTCTATGGGAAATCCAGTTCAAAGTATCCAAAAAAGTAGTTGGAGATGTGAGATTAGAAGTCAGTACAGAGGTTAGGATTGGATAAACAGTAAAGAATGACAACTAAATGATAAGCAAAGAATAACAAGCACAGAGATGACAACTGAATCCATCGAGGCTGTTGAGACCACAAAGTGAAACTGTATAGAGGGAGAAAACAAAGGGCCCAGGACAAGCCCTGGGAGGCCCACATGACTTGGATGAAGATCTATAAAAGGTGACTGAGAAGGAGCAGTCATATAGGCAGGAGGAGAACCAGGAGAGGGTAATGATCACAAAATTTAGAGGGAAGAGAGTATCAAGAAAAGAGAATGATCAATAGGGTCAATATCTGCAGAGAAGTCAAGGCTGAGGACTGAGATCTGGCAAGGAAGAGAACTGTAGGAACTTTGTAGAGAGCAGTTTTAGTCAAAAGATGAGGTCAGAAGTCCAACTTCAGAGAAGTGAGATAGAAAAGGTAGTAGAGGTACCTATTCTAGATGAACTTTTCAGAGAGTCTGGCCACAAAAGGGAAGAGATATGTAAGGTAGCTAGTGGGGAGGGAAGGATCATAGAAGGGCTTTCTGAGGACGGAGAGAGACATAGGTATGTTGGAGGCAGGAAAGAAGTAGTCTATAAATAGGAACAGACTGAATGGAACTGAGAAAAAAAGGACAACACAGGGAGCAGAGGCTCCATATTAGTTCCCTGCAAAAGATCTGTTAGAACCTGAGTTAGGGAAAAGGTATAATACTATTACTATTGCTACCTCTGACCTTGCCCTGGACCAACCATAGGCTAAAGATGCTAGGATGATATAGGGGACTGGTAGGTTATAGAGAGGGTAGGATTCTAGAAAAAAAGAGAAGTAAATTCTCAACTGCTATAGTTGGAAGAGGTAAGGAACAGTTATTTGGAGGTGGTGTGAATATACATAAATCAGATACATATTGGACACTCCTAAGTTAGGGACCCCTATAATTTAGATGACTCTGCCTATACTTTTGATCCATTTTCTTTCCTCTCTCTTATTATTTACACCTATAACTACTCTAAATCCACTGATTTCAATTTTTCAAGGCAAGAGCCTACAGTTACACTCCAAACCTGCATCAGCAAACCAACACCCTGCTATTACTGTATTCTGAAATTCAGTTTCCCATAAAGCAAATATGAATGATGACACTGAATAAGCAATATATAAAATGTGTCTCTAAATTCTTTTCCAAAACTCTCAATAAACAGCAATTTTTTAAAATAACTTCAAGTCCTGCTGGGAAGTTTCCTATTTCTGAAAAAAGGTAATTTACATGTCAATGATTTTATGCTACCAAATCTATGATTTTTAACACACAAGGGCATCTGACCTAAAAAGAAAAGAAGATGAAAAAAGGGAAAAGGAATGCTACTTATAAGATGATAAATAACTGCATGTCTTTGGAAGGGTCAGGTCACTGTCACCTATTGAAACTTTTTTCAAAATCAGCACTGTATTCAGTAGCAAACTATCCTAATCTTTTTATTCTTAAAATTACACATATATATGTGTGTGTGTGTGAATATACGTGTAAATATGTGTTTTCATTGATACTTAAATTACCAGTGTTTTCAGATTCATTGCTATCTTTTTATTGAGAAATATATTTGGCTCAAACTTAGATTTTATGGATTATTCTAAAAATGTACATAAATTGAGATTCTAATGTAGTTTAATCTGCAAATCAAGTACTGGTCTGGCACATGCTTTTCTTTATTTTTAAAAATTTTATTTTGTTTTTAATTTATGGAATAAAACAAGCATTTCTATAACGTAGTATAATAAAAAGATGACTGCACATGAAATTGCAAATCCACTATATACCATTTGCAATTTCTTTCAAATACACAACAAAATTATCATGTAAATTTCTTTTTTCTTTCCTTCCTAAACTAGCATATGCTTTTCTATAGTTAACTTTATTAAACACAGTATAGGTATACAGTTTTTGTACTTTTATGGCTTAGAGTTTCAAATTGTGAAAAACAGTTTTAGAAATTCAGAGTAAATGGGTTATGAGTTTCAAAAACAAAGCAGCTTTAAATATTGCTACAGAATATGTATTTGAATGGCTCTACAAAAAACCAAAGTTTGAAAGCTAAATGTAAGGAGCATATAATACCTCAGAAGCAAGTAAATATTACATTTATATGGCATTATTTTTAGATTTTTGAAAGGCAAAAATAAAAGACTCAGTAGCAATATTTAAAATATACATATAATTCTTAGATGTTATTCCATACCTTGAATTTTTTTTCAAATTTCAGTTTTTTTTATCCCCTTAGGTAGCCATACTTACCCCCACTAGCATATTCCATGACTAAATACAGTGTCTTCTCTGTTTCAATAACTTCAAATAATTTTACTAAAAAAAAGAAAAGTTAGACTTTTAACTTTTAATAACTTCATAATTATTAGGATGAAATACATATTTATTTATAGTAGGTTATCACTTAAAATCAAGACAAAATAAAAAATTCACACAACTCTGAAAATTAGCTATACACACACACACACATATATACACACACACACATACATATATACTGTCATCTACATAAAATGTTATATGTTCTTTTCTGTTTGAGAAAAAAAGGAACTAAAATTCCTGCCACCCTGGGTTATCTTTTCAAAACCCATTTGTACGAAATATATAAGTGGTTCAAAATTATACAGACTTTGTCGGATCAAAACTAGCTACACTAACATTCCTTTTATATGAATATAAATAACCTACCAAATAAAATGAGCAAAATTAACAGTTTTTCATGTGTGACAGGCACATGATAAAGAACTAAATACTATATTTGTAAATGGAACTATTCTTTTTAACCTCATTAATTCAATAGTTATAAGATTTTTTGTTAAAATTTGTTTCCGAATTTTTTGTTTTTGACCCTGAGACTGCATTTGTATTCTACAGTCTTTAAAATGCTAGAAAAAAAGACTCAAGTGATATTAGCTATAGGTCACTGTCATAATTGCATGACTTTTCTTAGTCTTAAAAACTTACCATTCTACCTTTAGTTAAGGTCAAATATAATTAGTATAGTAGTAAATTCAGATAAACTGATAATTATGAGTTCAGAATTAAATACATAGAAAGGAGAAACAAAATTGCAGATCTCCAAAGGTTAAAACCAGAAAGTTAATGAAATACAGAAAAAAAACTAAAAGAAAAACTATGTAAACTCGAGCATCACAAATTTGTTAAAACAGATTATAAAATCACATCTGATGCCATTATCTAACCATTAACTAAATGGAAACACTTAGAGGTGGCACTGATGGGAGCCACAAAAAAAGGGAAGGAATGATGAGAAGACAAGAACACAAGTCATAGGAAGAACAGAGAGGGAAAGAGAAGACAATGCAAAGCGATGGAAAAACACTGAAGTTGTACTCAGATAACTTGGGTTCGAGTCTTGGCTCTGTTCCGTGTAAACAATAAGAGATCTGAGAGAAGGGGAGAAAGAAGGGGAAGAAAAGCAAGAAGACTGGCCCACTACGACCAGATCTCTGTTGTAGCTGTGATAATAAACTGGCTTTTCTCCCTTCACCACAGTCCTCAGTCTGTCTGGGAAAGAAGGGCACAAGGGACTCCCAGCTTAGAGTAGCCTTAACTTCTGCACATTTTAGCACTCTGCTTGGCACATAGTAGGCATTTAATAAATACTGACTGATTATGAAGCAGGGTTAGGGGTGGCTTCTCTAGAGTGTATTTTTCACTCCAAGGAAAGGTGTCCTTTGGCAATAAATATTATTAACTCTCAGAGAGCTACTTAACTGCTTCATGCAGAAGGACCCTTCCTTCTACTATCCCCTGAGTGGAGAAGTACAGTGACCTGATCCCGTTCTGGGCTAAGCCTGGGGGCAGGGGAGAAGGAAGACAAGCTCCTACAAGATTAGAAAGCAAAATAAAAATAAAATAAATACTCAAGTGGTTAAAGAAGAGACAGAACAGAGTGTAAAAGAGGTTGCTCTTTACTGAGTTTCTCTGATATTAACACTGAGGCTTACTCAACATTTTGTAGGACATCTTTAAGGGCAGCGTCTGGCCACTTCATTGTTACTGATAGCGTTGTGTAATGAAAAGAGCAAAAACCCTAGGTTTTACCACTTGTTTCTCCTAGCTGTGTAAACATCAGCAAAATTGCCTCTCTGAAATCTGTTCATTCACTCGTAAGATGGGAATAATAATTACTTACAGCTACCTTCTTCACAGATTTGTTGCGAGAAACAAATGGGATGACATATGTAAAGTACTCTGTAACCTTTATAAACATAAACTTCCAATTTTTAGTCATAATCTTTAAAATGTAATTTTAAAAGAAACTATTTTTTAAGTATCTTACTTACTTATTAGCTATATCATTAATTTAGAGGCAAGTGATAGAGCAACGGATAGAATGCTAATTTGGGAAGCGGCACTTGGCAAAATCTGAGCTCCAATCCAGTCTTGAGATAGATATTATCCAGGTGATGCTAGGCAAATCGCTTACTTTTGTTGAGTTTCCTCTAATAACAGTATCTCCGTCTTGGAGTGGTTGTGAGGATCCAATGAGATGACAGTTTTTTAAAAGTGCCAAGCACCACGCGTGGAACATAATATGTAGGTGCCATATAAATGATTATTCAGTATTCAGTACTTAACCAATAAATGAGATATCACAGGGCAATACATGGCACATGCAACTCTATTTATAAATGCTTTTGGATTTAAATATTCATATCTATCTTTTGATTCATCCATCTACCTATATATACATCTATCCATTCATACATCCATTAACCTCAGTAATCATACTGAGAGTTCTTTGAGGACAGAGGTGGAATATAGATATTTATTTCTAAACCTCAGAGACCAAGTACAAAGAAGGTACAAAATAAATGGACATTTGAAAGTTATTTATGAATTTAGTGATTTTACAAGATGTTTCATTTTGTAGGCTCCCCTTAAGTTTATATCAATCTTAACATGAGTATTAACAGATTAAAATTTCTTACAGTAAAGATTCAAATGGATTTGAGGCCTACCAAAAAGGAATTTCACATGTTAATAATTTTCTATTAAACTCAAGCTGTTGAGAGGAATTACTAACGATTGAGCCCAAAATACATGGAATTATAAATTTAAAAGCTATTTTGAGAATTCCTTTTATTAGGAATAGTTAAAAGTCATATAATCTCAATTTAAAGAGATACAAAAGATATATTCATAGTAAGTAGATCTCTAATCACACCCACTATTTTTTGTTATTGAATATCCCATTTACCTACTTGTCAGCAGTTTTTTTCTTTTTTTATACAAACATTTCATTTTCTAGATTGTCTACAATCATCTATTCTCTTTGATTACCTATACATATCTCTAAATGCGATCTCCTTTTTCCAATAAAAAAATCTTTTTATATATCTATACAATAATAAAATACATACCTATATTGGGATGATTCAATATCTTCATTATTCGTACTTCTCGAAATAGCTGTCAAAGAAAGCAATTAAACATTTTTTATAAAAATTATAAATATGATCTCATTTGAATAAAAGGGGCTACAGAGACACAATCACATGCAATCAGAAGAGATTAGTTTACAACCTATTCCAATATTACAGTACTGAAGTGGGCATCAAGAGACCTAAGTTTTGGTTCCATCATTGTTACTAATTACTCAAACAACTTTGAGCAAATAATTTAAATTTTCTAAAACTGAGTTTTCTCACCTCCAAAATGTAGATGGATGAGATGATTTTTAAAATCTCTTCCAAAGCTGACATTTTATGATTCAATATGTACATATATTCTACATTTTTAAAATTCAGTACTTTACAGCTACATAATCTATATTGATATATCTATTACCAATACAAACTTCTCACCTTAGTGGAAGATTAATAAATTGCAACTGACAAACAAAAAGCCATAACTTGATACCCAACTTTCTGGAAATAAACCACCCTGTACTTGAAATTCTGGTTGTTAGAATTTGCTTCATCTTACATATTTTTCATTTCAAGATGTACAACATGGGTAATAATGGAATATGCTTCTGGGTTTTCTAGAACATTCTTATCAACCATAAAATAAAAACTGTTCATAATTATCTTTTAAATTCAATTTCATTTTTTAAGTACTCTCATCATATTCCCCTTTCCTATCCATTAAAAAAGCAAGAAAAAATAAAACCCATTACAAATACTTATAGTCAAGCAAAAAAAATTCTGACATTAGACATGTTTATAAAAAAGTTAAAATCTGTATTCTAATTCCATCATCTCTCTTAAATGAAAGTGGATAGCATGTTTCATCATAAGTCCTTTGAAAGTGACAGTTGGTTTTATTATGTTGATCAGAGTTCCTAAGTGTTTCAAAATTATTTGTTTACACAGTGTTATTGCATAAATTATTCTCTTGGTTCTATACACTTCAGTTTCCATCAATTCATACAATTCTTTCCAGGCTTTTCTAAAACCATCCCTTTCATTATTTCTTTTTTTAATGTGAAAAAAAATTTTTTTTTTGCAAATGACATGTAAGAACAACTTTTAAGTTTTTTTAAAAAATGAGTTCCAAATTCTCTCCTTCCCTTGTCCTTTCCCCACTCACTGAGATGTAAAGGAATTTACACACATACATACACACACATACACACACACACAGTCATGCAAAACATTTCCATATTAGCCATGTTGCAAAAGAAAACATAAGCCAAAACAAAAGAAAAATATATTTTTAAAAAAGCATACTTTGAGTAGCCTTTAGACTGCCACCAGCTCTTTCTCTGGAGGTTGGATAGCATTTTCTATCCTAAGTCCTTCAGAACTGTCTTAGATCACTGTACTGCTGAGAATCCCCAAGTCACTCATAGTTGATCATCATACAATACTGCTACTGTCCTGGTTCTGCTCACTTTATTCTGCATCATTTCATGTTAACTCTTTCCAGGTCTTTCTACAAGTATTCTGCCCATCATTTCTCACAGCACAACAGTATTCCATCCCAATCCTATACTACAACTTGTTCATCCATTCCCCAACTGATGAGCATCCCCTTAATTTCCAATTCTTTGCCATCACAAAAAGACCTATATTTTTGTACAAGTTGGTGCTTTTCCTTTTCTTTGATCTCTTTCGGATAGTGATAGTAGTGATATTGATATTTACAATGATATTTATAGCCTTTTGGACACACTTCCATATTGCTCTACAGAATAGTTGGATTAGTTCACAACTGCATCAAGAGTACACTAGTGTCCCAGTTTTTCCATATCCCTTCCAATATTTGTCATTTCCCTTTTCCATCATATTAATTAATCTGATAGTTATGGGGAAGTACCACAAAGTTGTTTTAATTTGCGTTTCTCTAATCAACAGTGATTCAAAACAGTTTTATATGACTATAAATAGCTTTGATTCTTCTTCTGAAAACTGCTTGTTCATATCCTTTGGCCATTTATCGATTGGGAAATTACTTGTATTCTTAGAAATTTAACTCAGTTCTCTATATATTGGAGAAATGAGGCCATTATCAGAGAAACTTGCTGCAAATTTTCTCCCCCAGTTTTCTGCTTTCCTTCTAATCTTGGCTCCACTGGCTTGGTTTGTGCAAAACCTTTTTAACTGAATGTAATAAAAACTATCCACTTTCTATCACATAATGCTCTCTATCTCACTATTTGCCCTTATCCATACTCTGACAAAGTAAAATATTACATGTTCCCCTAATTTGCTTAAATCACTCTATGTCTAAATCATGTACCCATGATTTTTGTACCCATTGTTTTTTGACTTTATCTTGGTATATAGAGTGTGAGATGTTGGACTATATCTAGTTTCTGCCAAACTACTTCCCAGTTTTCACAGCAATTTTTGATAAACAGTGAGTTCTTGTCCCTAAACTTGGATCTTTGGGTCTATCACACACTAGATTACTATGGTAATTTACTACTGTCTATTATGTACCTAATCTATTCCACTGATTCACTACTTCATTTCTTAGCCAGTACCAGATTATTTTGATAATTATTGCTTTGGTACTGTTAGGCTACCTTCCTTCATATTTTTTTTCATTGAGTCTCTTGATATTCTTGACCCTTTGTTCTTTTAGATGAATATTACTGTTTTTTTCTAGTTCCATAAAATAACTTTTGGTAGTTTGGTATGGCAATAGATAAATTAATTTAGGTAGAACTGTCATTTTTATTATGCTGGTGCTCTCTGTGAGCAATTAATATTTCTCGAGGGGTTTAGATTTGTATTTGTGTGACAGGTGCTTTGTATATAGTCCCTAGGTTTGTCTGGGAAGACAGACTCTTAAGAATTTTATAATGTCTATCTAAAAGTATCTTAAATGGGATGTCTCTTTTGCTGCTGAACTTTATTAGTAATATATAGAAATGCTAGTGATTTATATGGGTATATTTTATATCCTACAATTTTGCTTAAGTTAAGTATTTCAAATAGTTTTTTGGTTGATCCTCTAACTATACCATCATATCATTTGCAAACAGTTATAGTTTCGTTTCCTCACTGTCTATTCTAATTCCTTAAGTTTCTTTTTCTTCTCTTATAGTGATAGTACTATATGGAATAATAGTGGTGATAATAGGTATCCTTGTATTCAGAAGGCTTCTAGCTTATCCCCATTATAGGTAGTATTTGCTGATGGTTTTAGATAGATAAAACTTTTCATTATAGGGAAAGCTCAATTTATTTCTATACTTTCTTGTGTTTTTAATAGGAATGAATAATGTATTTTGTTGAAAGCCTTTTCTGCATCTATAAAGATAATCATATGATTTTTGTTGATTTATTAATGATATGATCAATTATGCTTATAGTTTTCCTAATAAAGAACCAAATTCTTTGTATAAAAGTCCACGTGGTCAAAGTACATGATCCTTGTGATATATTGCTGAAATAGCCTTGCCAGTATTTTATTTGGAATTTTTCCATCAATATTCATTAGAGAAATTGGTCTGCAGTTTTCTTACTCTGTTTTTACTCTTCCTGGTTTAAGTACCAGCACCATATTTGTTTGACCAAAGGAATTAGTAGTTTTCCTTCTTTGCCTATTTTTTCAAAGAGTTTATATAGTATTAGAATCAGTTGTTCTTAAAATGTTAGGCAATTCACTTGCGAATCTACCTAATCCCGGTGGCTGTTTCTTAGGGAGTTCACTGAAGATTTGTTCAATTTCTTTTTCTAAAATACAGTTAATCTGAATAATTTACATTTTTGCAAATATTAATCCACTTCACTTAGTCTGTTAGATTTGAATATAACTGGGCAAAACAGTTTTGAATAACTGCTATAACTCCATCTTCATAGGTGGTGCATTCACCCTATTCACTTTGATACACGATTTCCAATTTGGTAAATAATTTAGGATTTTTAATTTATTCCTTTTTAGTTTTTTTTCAGTTACATGACCAATTCATTGATCTGTTCTTCTTTTG
Organism: Notamacropus eugenii; assembly: GCF_028372415.1. NCBI lineage: Eukaryota > Metazoa > Chordata > Mammalia > Diprotodontia > Macropodidae > Notamacropus > Notamacropus eugenii. The sequence continues at coordinate 416,396,285 of NC_092873.1, forward strand.
TTGATATAAGCATTTAGAGATAAAAATTTTCCCCTCAGTACTCTGACTACATTCCATAAATTTTAGTATGCTGTCACACTGTTGTAATTCTCTTTAATGAAATAGTTTCTATGATTTATTCTTTGACCAACACGTTCTTTAGGATTAAATTTAGTTTCCAATTAATTTTTAAACTGTGTTTCCTTGATCCTTTATTAAATATAATTTTTATTTCATTGTGATGCATTTAATATTTCTGTTTTTCTACATTTGGTTGTGAGGTTTCTATGCCCTAATCCATGGTCAATTTTTTTTGTAGGTGCCATATTAGGAAAAGGTATACTCCTTTCTATTCCCATTCAGTTTTCTCCAGAGGTCTATCAAATCTAACTTTTCTAAAATTCTATTCATCTTTTTAACTTCTTTCTTGTTTATTTTTTACTTAGATTTATCTAGTTCTGATAGGGGAAAGTTGCGGTCCCTCACTGGTATGGTTTTACTATCTATTTCCTCCTCTCATTTACCTTTTTAAGAATTTGGATGCTATGCCATTTGGTGAATATATGTTTAGTATTGATATTATTCCATTGTCTATGATATCTTTTTTTCCTTGCTTATCTCTTTTAATTAAATCTATTTTTGTTTTGTCTGAGATCATGATTGCTACTCCTGCTTTTTTTGTTGCTTTAGCTACAGCACAATAGGTTCTGCTCCAATCTCTTACCTTTACTCTGTGTGTGTTTCTCTGCTTAAGTGTATGTCTGGTAAACAACATATCATCAGATTTTGGCTTTTAATCCATTCTGGTATCTGCTTCCATTTTGTGGGTGAGTTCATTCCATTAATGTGTATTTCCTTCCATCCAGTTTCCCCCCATTTACCCTTCTCTCCTTCGCCTTTCAACCTGTCTTACTTCCAAAGTGTTTTATTTCTGTCCACTACCTCCCTTAATCTGCTGTCTCTTTTATCAGCCATGAGATCCCCAAAGTTGTGGGATTTCACCTCATATTATCTCTTGGGGAGGCACTTGCTAACACCTGGCAGCCTACAGGAATGTACTGAAGCTGTGAGCTGTCTGTAATACTGCAAACCTGATCGTGACCATTACCCTCTGTTCCTTGATCTTCTTTAGCCCTGTCATTCCCCTGCAATACCCTACAATACACACTTTCATGTCCAGTGTCAGCCAGGTTGATCCCTTCACAACTGGAAATAGAGTTCTCAAAAATTCTGTCAAGGCAGCATTTCTGGGAGGAATCCCTTGGTTTTAATTTTTTTTAGGGGGAGGAGTCAACTACACTGAGGATGAAATGATTGTGACACAAATAATAAAAATGTTGGAAGTAAAAAATAAAACAAAATAAAATCACCCTCCCCTCATTTTCCTGTAGGGCAAGATGGATTTCTATACTCAACTGAGCAGGAATGTTATCCTTTAATGTAGAAGCTGCTAGGTCTTTTGTTATCCAGACTGTGGCTCCGCGGTATTTGAACTGTTTCTTCCTAGTTGCTTATGATATTTTCTCTTTGACCTGGGAGCTCTGGAATTTGGCTATTTGGGAGTCTTCATTTTGAGATTTTTTTTTCAAGAGGTAATCAGGTCATTTCTATTTCTATTTTACCATCTAGTTATACAATATCAAGACAGTTTTCCTTGATAATTTCTTGAAATATGATGTCTAGGATCTTTTATTGATCGTGGCTTTCAGGTAGTCCAACAATTCTTAAACTTCTTTCTCTTCTATTTTCCAGGTCTATTATTTTTCAAATAACATATTTCAGATTTTCTTTTAGTTGCATTCTTTTGACTTTGTTTCCTTGATGTCTTAGAGTAATTAGCTTCCACTTGCCCAATTCTAATTTTTAAGGAATTATTTTCTTCAATGAGTTTTTGCATCTTCTTTTCCATTTGGCCAATTCTGCTTTTAAAAAGTTTTTCTCTTCAGTAGATTTCTGGGCCTCTTTTACCAAGCTGCTGACTTTTTTCCCCAAGATTTTCTTGCATCACTCTCACTTCTTTTCTCAATTTTTCTCTACCTCTTTTATCCGACTCTTAAAATTCTTTTTGAGCTCTTCTAGGAATTCTTTTTGGGTCTGACACCAATCACACTTTTCTTTGAGGCTTCACATGTAGCTGTTTTGACATGGTTGTCCTCTTCTGAGTTTGTGTTTTGATCTTCACTATCACCATAATAACTTTTTATGATCAAGTTCTTTGTTATTTGCTCATTTTCCCAGTCTACTTCTTGACTTTTAACTTTATGTTAAAGTTGAGATCTGTCCAGGATAGAAGGGGCACTGTCCCAAGCTTCCCATTTTTCTTGTTGATGTTTTCAGAGCTAGTTCTAGGGGTTGGGGTGGGGAAAGTTTATAACTTTTCAGTTCTTCTGAGGTGGTATGATTTAAAGAATCTTAAATCTGCTCTCCTGGCCTGTGCTCTGGTCTGTCAAGCACTCTTTTCCACTCAAGAATTGTGACCAGTCCCCACTTCCCTGGGGCCATAAATGGTAACGTGCTAGGGCTTCACCTTGCCCTGGGACTGTGACCTAAAACCATGTAGAGGCAATGCAAGAATCCTGCACCCAATGCCTGCAGAGGGTCCCTTATAATCTTGTGACCTGTTGTCCAACTCCTTTATTGCCTGTGGGTGGAAAGCTCCAGAAACTGTAGACACCAATGCACACGTCCCAAAGGTCTGCTGCTCGCTTTCTGGGACACAGCACTGCACTTCATTCTCACCCCAGTGAGACAGACTTTTCCTGCTGACTTTCTAAGTCATCTTGGGATGGAAAATTGTTTCATCCCAACCTTTAGTTGGTTCTGTCACTCTAGAATTCATTTTGAAGTATTATTTTAACGTTGTTTGGAAGGGAATTTGGGAGAGCTCAGGTGAATCCCTGCCTTTACTCTGCCTAAGGGCTTTGCCTCTCCCCCTTAATCATTTCCTATAGTATAATAGACCCAGTTAACTGGGTAACTCAGCTCATTCACTCCCTTCTGTAAATTTGAATGGCCAGAAGACCCCCAGTTAACTTGGGGTTTATAGGCCAGATTTCTTTCTTTCTTTCCTTTCCTTTCTCTCTTTCTTTCTCAAAACCTTAAACCCAGTGACCTCTGAAGCCCATACCTTGTACAACAGTAGCTCCCTGCCCAAACTCCACTTAATGTCTCTTTTCGAGACCCTCCTGGCTTCAGAGAAATTATCAATAGTAACTGTGGCTCTTTCCCTCCCAGTTTGATTTACTTGTTTTTTTTTCCTTTTGCTCATTAAATCATTCCCTGATTACTTCTTAAAAAAGCCTATTCACTGAATGGGCATTACCTCACTCTAAGTGAGCACTTGAATAGGCCAAGGTCTCCCAGTGCATCCTGGGCCTTCTCCAGTCATCCTGATGAATATCTGGTCACTGGAACCAGATATCTCAGGAGGGGAAAGTGAGGCTGGAGACCTTGCACAGCCCTCCCTCACTCAAAACAAAGTCAAATGCAAAGTCATGACATCATTTCTCTGATGTTATGGTCTTCTTTGAAAACAAAGGATTAACACAGACAGGCAGAATAGTATTACACTGTATACCATAACTTGGCCAGCCATTCCCCAGTTGATAAGCACCCTCTCAGTTTCTAATTCTTTAACGTTATGAAAAGAGGTGTCATAAATATTTTTGTAAATATGAGTCCAATTCCTTTCTTTGAAATTGTTGGGGTATGGGCCTGTAAGCAGTATCAGAATAGTAGGGTATGTACAATTTAATAATAGGTTTTGGGGCATAGTTTCAAATTGCTTTACACAATGGTTGGACCAGTTCACAGCTCTACCAATCATGCATTAATGTACATGTTTTCCCATAGCCCTTGCAGTTCTCATTTTCCCTTTTTCAATTTTGTCACTCTGATAAGTGTAAGGTAGCAAATTTGTTTTAATTTGCATTTTTGGTTGCACTGGCTGCTGTCCTTCGTTCTCAAAGATGACCAAAATGACATCACCATGATAAAGTGAAATTTCAGTGTGTCCAATTGTAGCTGATCAGACTAATAAGAGTTCAGAATGCTCTACCACAGGCTGGGCACAGATAGTCCATGTGAATATTTGGTGTGGATACTCCAAATTTGTGCATCCTATGTTCACTTTGTGCTGTCTCAATTCTGCTTTGTTCATATAGCACAGCACCCTTTCTGATGTGGGCATGCCATGCTGAGCGGTCCTGTGCCAGTGTCTCCCATGTTGCACAGTCAAATCCAGAGACCTTCAGAGTGTCCTTGTGTCGTCACCACTCGTATCTGACCACCATGTGATCTCTTGCCCCATGCTCTACAAAATAGTCTTTCTGGGCAAGCATACACTTTGCATTCAAACAACATGGCCAGCCCATTGGAGTTGTGCTCTCTGAAGCATAGTTTGAATGTTTGACAGTTCAGGTCGGGCAAGGACTTCAGCGGCTGGTACTTTATCCTGCCAGGTGATCGTCAGAATCTTCCTAAGACAGTTCAAATGGAAGCAATTCAATTTTCTGGCATGGCACTGGTAGACTTTCACAGGCATACAACAATGAGGTCAGCACAATGGCTCTGTAGACCTTCGGTCTGGTAGTCAGTCTAATACCTCTTCTCTCCCAAACTTTTCTTTGGAGCCTCCCAAACACTGAGCTACTCTGGAAATGAGTGTGTCAACCTCATTGTCAATGTGTACATCCCTGGAAAATACAAGGTAAGTGAACTTATCCACAACATTCAAAACTTCTCCATTTGCTGTAACCTTCCACACATATGCTTGGTGTGGTGGTGGCTGATGGAGCACCTGTACTCCATCTTACTGTACTTACCATCAGTACAGTAGTTGACCTTGAAGCTGTGTTCATCTTCACTGAAAGCATTTGACAACATGGCTGAAAACATCATACTAAAAAGCATGGGAGCAAGCACACAGCCCTGTTTCACTCCACTGAACTATTTCATATGGCTATTTATAATCTGGATTTCTTCCTCTGAAAAATGTCATTTATATACTTCTTATCTATCAATTGGGGAACAGATGTTGTTCTTATAAATCTGAACCAGTTCCCTGTATATTTTAGAAATAAGACCCTCAATAGAGTGACTTGATACAAAATTTTTAAAAAAAATTTCCATTTCTATTCTAATATGAACTGCACTGGGCTTTTTTGCGCAAAAATTTTAAAGTTTTATGTAATCAAAACTGCCAATTTTACCTTCTTCGAACTTTTCCTTCTCATTTGGTCATGAATTATTCCCCTATTCGTAGATCTGACAAGTAATTTCTTCTAAGCTTCTCTAATTTGTTTAGGATTTTACCACGTATGTCTCAATTATGTACTCATTTGGAGCTTTTCTTGCTGTATGTCATGAAATGTTCATTTATATCTGGTTTCTGCTAGACTTCTACTCTTCCCAGAAGCATTTGTCAAATGAAATCTGTAACAACAGCTGGGATTTGGGGAGTCTATGCTACTGTACTGGCTTGCTTCTGTATGCTGTATAACTAATCTCATTGGCCTATTTTTTACCTAATAGCATACTGCCATGCTACAGATGCCTTTCTTCTTTACTTTTTTTCATTTAATTCCTTTGATGTTCTTGATCTTTCGTTCCTCCAGATGAATCTGTAATTTACTATATTATGGTCAGTAAAAGATGCATTTAATATTTCTGCTTTTCTGCCTTTGTTTGTGAGGTTTTTATGCCCTGATACATAATCAATTCCTATGAAGGTGCCATGCATAGATGAGACACTGGTATGGTCCTTTCTGTTCCCATTCATTATTTTCCAGATTTATGATACTTAATTTTTAAAAAATTCTATTCAGGTCCTTAATTTCTTGTTTATTTTGGACCACGTTTATCTAGGTCTGAGAGGGACAAATTGGGATCTCCCACTATTACGATTTTACTGTTTTCCCTTGTAACTAATTTTACCTTTTCCCTTAACAACTAAATGCTATGCCATTTAGTGTATATGTTTAGTATAGACATTAAATTCATTGTCTATGGAACCTTTTACCAAATGTAGTTTCCTTGATTATTTCTTTTAATTAAGCCTGTTTTTGCTTTGTCTGAGATTATGCTTGCAACCCCTGCCTTTTTTAATTTTAGCTGAAGCATAATAGGATTGTGCTCCAGGCCCTTATGTGTATCTTTCTGTTTCATATATTTCTTGTAATAAACATAGTACTGGGTTTAGGTTTCAAATCAATTCTGTTAACTTCCATTTTATGGATGGGTACACTTTGTTCATGTTCACAACTATGATTACTGAATATTTCTTTTCCACCCTATTCTCTTACACTTTTCTTTCTTTTTCTTATCCCTCTCTTTAAGAGATTTGTTTTGTTTCTAACTAATCTCTCCTATAATCTATATTCCCTCTATTTTTTCCCTATCCTTTAATTGTATTTCTTCCCATTTCCCTCTTGGGTTAAATACATTTCTTTACCCAGCTGTTTGTCTATGTACTAGTTCAGATGAAGGTGAGGTTCAAGTGCCTCCTGCTTACCACATTCATTCCTTCTTCCTTTCTGTATAGATTTTACTTGTACATCCCATTTATGTAAGACTCTCTTCCATTCTTCCTCTCCTTTCCTCCCTCGCTCACTGTATTCTTCCTCTCTATTCTATTTTCCTATTAAAATCAACACATTCACACCTTTCTCATGTTGTGCCTCATTCTTAAAAGTGTCAGTTTATGAGAAAGAGATGTGAAAGCACAGCTTTTTGACCAATGAATGAGTCCCAAGAATAATCCAAAGGATTAGTATATTCACCTTGCTGGAAGGGGTAAAGTTGATGGGGAAATGGTAATGAGTAAGTCCCTTAATGATGACAGTGCTCCAGTATTAAATAATAAGGCTACCTTCTTTTGGCTTCTTCCTTTCTCATCCTGGGAATTCAGCAGCAATTTTTCAATCACTGATGCAGAATTCCTCTTTTGGGAAGTTTTAAGAGTTAGTGGAGAGTGGAGAAAATGCTGAGTCCACCACCTTGCTGATGATGTGACCAGAAAAGATTTTATCTTATTTTAATAAACTAAAGCCATCTGATCCTGAGTTGCCTCTTCTCCAATTATCTTCATTACAAAACCCTTGACCTCATCTCCCACACTCTCTTTCCTTCCCCCAGTTTCTGACAAAGAGGTAGCCCTTCTCCCTTGCCAAAACTAACCCTTCTATTAGTGTTTGATCCCATCCCTACCTATCTTCTCCAGCATACTGCAAACTCAGTTATCCCCCTACCTCCCTAATCATCTTCTTCCTTATTTCATTTTCCATCTCTATTTCACAAAAAATTGCCTTGGTAGTCCCCATACTTAAAAAATCTTCAATAAACTCAAGAATGTTTTCTCATTTTTAATGTATCCTTTGCACTTAGTACACAGCCTGGCACATAGCAGATACTTAATAGGCTGCTTACTGATTGACTGAAGACTTGTATTTTGATGAAGAAAACCACTTTCTCTGTAATACTGGTCAGATCATCAACTGCTTAGCTTATAACTGAATTCTTCCAATTTATTGCCTGCGAAAATCCTCCCCCACTCACCAAAAAAAGCGACCAGCCTTAAAAAAAAAACAAAACAACAGAACAAAAGAAAAAAAACAGGCATTTTTAAAAACAAGTCTTTTAGAGTGAGTATAATATTCTTGGGTCAAAAACTAGTAAAGAAATTGTGTTTTGCTTCTTTTGCTGAATGTATAAAATGGGTCAAAGTACAAGCAAATATTCATATTCTCTTGATATAAGATTAGAAAAATGTACTTTTAATAAAAGCTGTAACAATAATTTATTATTTTAAATTTATGCAATATAGTATTTCTGTGAATGAAAAATTACTGTGGATGATATGCCAAGGTATGGGAAGTGTTTTATTAAGCAAATATTAATATTCAGCTAATATTTCAATGAAATGCTATGGAAAACTATTTTTTCTCCTTATAAGGATTTTTCTAAAATGCGAAGAAAAAAACTTTGTGGTTTTCCTAATGGAAAGTCACTATGCTTAGAAATAACAAAATATCTCAACAAAACTAAAACATTTAAGCTGAATCATTTCCCCTCTGCATTACATATAACAAGTACTAAAAAAGCATGCTTAAGTATTTTTAAAATTTACAAACTATTTTAAAAAGCTAGAAGTAAATAGCAAATCAACCTGTTAATTTCTAGGCATGATATCTGGAACAATTTTTAAAAACTCAACCCTTTTAAAACATTAAAACTATTAATGATGCATTTTCAGAGAGAGTCCAATTGTTTTTCCATGATTACTACTTTGCTCTAACAGTAATATAAAAAGATGGTATTCATGACTCATATTTTATTTAATTTATATGTTCCTAGTGAATTGAGGCTAATAAAATACCCAGAGAACTCAAAATCTTTTCCACGGAAAAGGAAGTCCATTAATGAATCTTGGTTTCAGTACACTTTTATAATCTGAAACCTACCATTTATTCCAAGCAATACCCCATCTGTGCCCAAGAATCCACTTTGAATCTGAGGATTAACAATTTACTTCCAGATCTCAAAAAAAAAAAAAGGGTTAGGTCAGACACTAGCTAGCTGCAACATATATTTATAAAATAAGAGTCAATATGGAATAACAAATACGAGTCTCTTACTGACAGAAATGCTGTTGTATTTTTATATATTTTAATGTTTCTAAAGATTGTTCCTGCTTTTTCCAATGTTACTCTAGACTGAGGATCAAGGAGATAGGAGGGTTAGCAGGGACATGAGGGCACCCAACTCTTGCCATGATACCAACCTTTAAGAGCATGGTGGAGGCTAGGTAAAGATGGGTTGATTCCTTTAGCCCCAAATGATCACCTCTTAAGAACAGGTGCTCACTACCTCCTTCAGGAATCACTTCACTATTGTACCTCAGTATTTATTCAGGGCTATATTTCTATTAGAAGGGATCAGAGAGATATAGTGGTTTATCTCAGGAAAAGAAAAAAGTAAAAAGACTAAATATACGGTAGAAAGGTATTTGGGAGAGCCCTAACTAAAGCTATCTAGAAGTTAATGAGAAAATCTAAAATTTTCAGAAGTGAAATATATTGCTTCAAATATTCAAATGGTTAATAAATTGTTGACTTCACCTCACAGAGAAGTAAAGAAAAAAATGATAAAATCAAGATATTAACCTAGTTGATAAGACTTGATATGTAAATAGTAGAGTTATTCATTTTATCATTCACTTTAAAAGTTAGTGTCTTCATGCCGACTTCTGGAAAATTTAGCTTAAAAATGTGCTAATTAGGCATTTAGTTTAATAACTTTTGTTATCTAGTTATTTTTCGCTGAGAAAAGAATTTCATGCCTTGTTCCAAATCATGTTTATGACCCTATCATAAAAGCACAAAGAATAGGACTAATTGGCAATTACCAAAGAACAAAAGCAAGAAATACAACTTCCCAAGTTTCCATTAACTTAAGAATGTACCAGGCAAGTTTATAACAACATCCTGACAATGCATCAACAGATTACAAATTCACTAATGTCAGCTGGCTTTGAGGATTATTTAAGAATGTGGGTAACTTTTATAGAAGTGAAGATTTCCACTTAGCTTCCATGCTTCTCCAGTGATAAGAGGTAATCTCGTCACTTCAGATAGACAGGGTTAAAAGAAGGATTAAAACCAAAATGGAAAGACAAGAAGGATAAGAACAGGTGAATTTAGAGTCACATTACAGTAACACTGTTCTACTTCCTCCCCTCTAGAAATTAAAAGATTTAGAAAGATTAGGAATAGATAAAGGTTGAATTACCCGTGGATACTGTCCTTGCCACACAAAGAGACCGTTACTTACCCACACCCACTTTAAATTAGGTTCTAATAGTACCAATATTTGCATTAACATGAATTCATTCTCTTTCCACTTGTTCTTGTGACAAACTGATGCTTTGAGACAGCTGGTTAAAGCTGCAGAGCAATCCACGGACACATAAAAAAAGGGAAACTAACAGCATCTAGAAAATTTGACATCTGAATTGCTTCTTACAGTAATCCAATGTTTTCCAACTCCTTGACTGCAATATACAAATCCTTAGTTTCCCTCAAGGCTTAGCTGGAGTGCAAATTTCATTCATTCATTCATTCATCAAACTATTAGATAAAAGGTCAAGAATTATTAAGGGAATCAATTAAAAAAAGTGAAGGAAGATTTTTCTGGAATGCTATTGAGCTATAAGAAATGATGAGCAGGAAGGCATCAGAAAAACCTAGGGAGATTTTATGTGAACTGATGCAAAGTAAAGTGAGTAAAACCAAGATACTATCATACACAGTAACAGCAATATGTGATCAACTGTGAAAGACTTAGCTATTCTGATCAAAACAATGATCCAACAATCCAAGAAATGACAAAAGACTCATCATAAAAAATGCTATTTACCTACAGTAATAGAACAGATAAACTCAGAGAGCAGAATGAAGGAAACTTTTTATTCTGCTTTCTTTGTTTCTTGCATCTTTTACAGTTATTGTTGTTTTTGCAATATTGCTAATCCAGAAATGTTTTGCATGACTTCACATCTATAACTGAAATCAAATTGCTTGCCTTCTCAATGGGTGGGAGAGGGGCAAAAGAGAGAACTCTAAAATTCTAAAGCATCAAAATTAAAAAATAATTAAAAAAATAAAAATATATGTATGCCTACTGAAATGGCTATAACTGGAATACTTTTTCCTTTAGTTCAAGAACTATTAAGGGCTGCTACATGGTGCAGTTGACAGAACCCTGGCCCTGCAGTTAAGAGTGGAAGATGGAGACTAAAGTCTATCAAATGAAAATGGACTTTTCTTCTTACCATGCCTCTATTATTTGAAATTTAAGAGAAAACATTAATACACATCTGCTTAGATTAGAAATATTTTGTTTATTAGAAATTATAAGGTTGCTAATGAAATCATTTGTAAAAGCAATTTTTTGGCTTCCAGTCCCTCAAGACATATAGGATGACTATCATTGAGAAGCCAGGTCTTTCTTTGTGTTCACATATTTCAGCAATGTGCACAAATGCAACCACATTATGTAATCTTAGTCAGCAACATGTGTGGGTAAGGATAGGATAATGGTCAACAAACGTATAACCAGATATTCTATATGTTATGAATCTGTTGCTACAACAAATGTGAGCTGGTTCTAAAACTTTGCATTAGCTGACAGCCACAGTCTGCTTCAACTAAGTAATGTGCTATCTAAATCAAGAAAAACATAATCCAAGAAGGACATAGACTAAAGTTCTTCCATGCAGAATAAGTGTATACTCATTTCATAGAGGGAAATTTCACAAAGGAAAAACTAAAGTAAAATAATCATGCTTTTATTGATCAGAAGTTTTATATTTAAAAAGCAATGTCACTTAAGACTGACTGCATTCTTAAAAATACATAGTGCAGAAACTATAGGACATTTTACAGAACTGGAAAGCTCTAAAAACTGGCATGTTTGACAAGTTCCAAAACAGATTTAAGTCTAATAATCTTAATAAAGAAGGAAACAGATGAACACATCTTCCCCAACAAACGTAAACTTTTTGAAGGCAAGCATAAGCAAGCAGTTTTGTTTTGCAAACCTAGTGCCTTGATAGAACATGGCCTGGCACATTGTAAAAATTTGATAAATGCTTGCTGATTTATATAATTTCATAGGATAAAATTCTTTTTGCTTTAGAAGCCCAAAGCCTATTCTTGTCACATTTACTTATGTGGTAACTTTGGTCCTATTATACTCTGAAAAGCACTACTAAAAGCTGAAGAACATTTTGCTTTTATCTGTAAAATTTTGCTATAAATATAAAATTCTTTACTTTCAAAGTTGCATGTTTATGTTTTCTCAGGCTTTGATAAATGGCATGTGTTTGCTCCAGCAGTCTTCTTTGCTTCTCTTTCCACTCTGCCTTCCCTACTTTTAATTACATATTGTACTTCAAAGGGACTGAGTAAGTTCTTGGCTTCAGAATACAGACCAGGAGCTGACCAGATCAACATCACAATGACTATTTGGAACTATGACAATAAACTCTCAACAATATATTTGACTATCAAGTATTTCCGATTTCCAAACAGAGCAGATAATAAAACCTTTGCTACACTTAACTTTTATATCACTTGGGTATTTGAACAGTAGATAAAAAATAATGAATTTGGCTCCTAAGGACCTGCTTTCAAATTCTAGCTATGTCACTTACTACTACGTGACTCTGGTCAAATTACTTACCTTCTCTGGGCCTCAATATTCTCATCTATAAAAAGGAGAAGTTGTACTGGGTGACCTCTGAAGTCCCTTTCAGCTTGATTTTTTTTTTTTTTACTTTATGATACTACATTTCTAATAATTATTTGATAAGTAATTCATTAATAAATATAGACAATAAACTCTGCCTCCATATCTGACATTTTAAAAATTGAGCGTGGCATAAACTTGTGCTTTTTGTCTACCCTTTCTCTAGCTCTTCTGCATTCTTTTACCCAGATTTATTTTTGTGCAGTTGTTGCTGGCAACTATTTTCCAGGAGGTGAAGGTCCAAGGGCCTGCTCCTCGGCCTAGTGGCATGTGTGTGTACACACACACACCCTATATATGTATATATATATGCACACACATACACACACCCTATATATATGTACACACACACACACACACACATACACACCCTTCCTCAACTATCTAACTTACCCCATTTCAAAGCCATTTAGTTTTAGGGATGTAGCTCATATTTAGAGTTAGCCTATATTCAGTCCAATAAACTATATATTTTAAAGAAATTTTATTTATACAATTTTTTCCATACAATTCATGTATTTCAGTAGCATCTCCAATCAGAAATAGAGACTGAGAAGACAGTATATTGCATTTAAACAATATCTTAAAACTATCTCCCATATTCTAATTACTGATATTTTGAAGTAAGTAAATATTTACCTTTTGTAGACTGGTGGGATTCAGCTGAGTTTTATCTATTATTTTTACTGCAACCTGAAAAAGAAAAACATGCAATTCTTTAAGAGACATCTAACTTTTCCATTTTTTCCCAGGAACACATATATTTATTTATTAAGTGCCTGATCCAACTCTTCAAAAATAAAACTGAACCTGTGGCTTCTTTTTTTTTGTCTTGGTCAATAGTTTTGAAACTATGGACACCTGGGCATCTACGCTATCACAAAAAAGTCTAGGAAGTCATACTGCAGCAAACACTTTTATCTTCATCACTGAAAAATATGAAGAATTAAAATATTTCTTAAACACTTACTGTGTGCCAGGCACTGTGTTATGTGAAGAGTACATAAAAGCAAAAAATGAAATAATTCCTGTCTTCAAGGAGCTCACATACCACTGACTAAATTAACCAAATAAGCAACATGTTTTCAAGAGAATAAAACAATGACTCACAATATATTAATATTTTTAAAAATATAGAAATGCCTTATTACTTATAAAATATTAATTCATATGAGCATTACAAATTAATGTTTTGTCAGTATATTGTGTGTGGAGGAATACAAAACATTTCACTTTAGAAAGGGATTGTCATAGTTGAAAAGACTGGAAACCACTGAACTGGGTGCAAAGTTGTCCATTAAGCTCGAATAACTTAGTTTAAAAATGTATAAGATTAGTTATCTATATGTTCCTAACCCATATAGAATTTGGAATCAATGGAATCTGGCATTTGGTTTTTAATTTCTGTCTTTTGAATGAAAACCATCCTTAATATTAATGCTTGATGATGTTCTTGGTAACTAACAGTTATTTTTATTATTGTAAATTTTCAACAGGATCCTGAATATTAACCCAATAAGGTTATCATTTGGGATGACAGGCTTATTTATACATAACACGATTCATAATAGGATTACTAAAATTATTTAAATGAAAAACATGATGATAATATAGGCAAAGAGGAAAATAAAAATAATTTAAACCTTTTTTACAAGTGAGGTTTTTACAATGCTCTAGAAAATCTTCAAAATATTATATGTTATTTAATTCTTATATATGGAATAAAGTTTATATCCCAGATTTTTATAATTTCAAAAGGAATTTTAGACCTAATTATAACAGGAAACTATATGCATTTTTAACCAAGACTGACTAGCAGTCTCTAAAAGATTAAAGAAGTAGGTTTATTCAGCACTTAAAAACTGCAATCTGCTGCTTAAGCAACCAGCTAATGGATGGAAATTACCCAGGGTGTACTGCAGTCAAAAAAAGCTGGAGGAAGCACTGTTAACTGCAGCTTTAAACAACAAGAATGGATAGGAGGTGGTGTAAAGTCTAACAACAGTTTAAGCAGAATACCTAGTATGTAAGTAGATATGAAATAAGAGAGCTTCCCCCTCCTCTTCATTCACAATCAAAAGGCCAACTTTTAAAGCCATAATATTCTTTGTGGATGATATACTACTGCCCACATAATTAAGAGTGGAGTATTCTACAGCTCTCATATTTTCCTCAACAATAAGAAAGCTTCTTAAAGAGATTTTTTTAAAGGTCTATGGAAATATATTAAAGTCTTAAAACTGAAACTTACCTCTCTACCAGTAAGAACATGTCTTGCCAATTTCACTTTGGCAAAATTTCCCTTCCCTATTGTTTTTAGCAAACGATAATTTCCAATGTGAGGCGGTTCTTCTGCAGCAGACGTAATGGAATTTCTACACCGTGGTACATTTTGACGGCTACTTGCTTTGGTAGGCTGGATGTGTGGTTCGGTGTATCCATCAACAGATGTATTCTATGAAAGAAAGTTATAAGACTTTATGTTAATAATTTAGGGACGTTAAAAAAAAAAAGATATGACACTACTCCTACAGGCCCAGTTTTGCCCAAACTTAGATTTTATTTCTTGTCTTGGTCATGTGGCAAATAAGGAATAATTGTGTTTAAGAGATCATGGACCCAGTATCAAGGTCATTTTTGTTTTTAGTTCTCATAACTGACATTCAGGCCATGTCCCATACTCTGATTCCAAACATTCTCTCTTTTTGGGCTCCTGGCTCCTAATTCCAGGCTCTCCTGCCTAAATTCAGTACCCAGGTCCCTGAAGCTTTGTTCCTCAGATTATTAGCTTGGTATCCTGATCTCTCCTGTTTGATCACACTAGTCTATAAAGCCTTTAGCTAAGTATCTAGTGACTTCCTCCTTGCACTGATCTCTAAGACCTTTTAGATCTGTCCTGTTAATTAGGCTGCCTAACTACTTCTCCTCTGTTCATCCCTGTAGACAATGTATTCTGTTTCTCCACCTGAACTAGGATCAACATCAGTGGCCATCTTACTAAAGACCCTCATTTTCTAGGTGAGGAAACTGATGCCCAAGCATCAGAGTCAGAATTTGAACCAAGGTCCTCCAGCTCCAGAGTTGGTGCATCTTTCCAATGTATCCTGCTAATCTGACAGTGGTGCTGATGTTCCCATCCCTATGCTAGTGGATCTCTTTTCTGGTTCACCCTGGATACTTGTAATAACCTTCTATTATAACTGCATCATTAGTCCAGGCCTGCCTCATTCTGTTGCCAATGAAGTCTTGGGACTGAGCTTTTACTATATCGCTAGCATATATGCGTCCCTAACGACACAATACTACTCCATACATATCTTGGCAATGAGGAGAAAACTTGTAAAGTACATCATTTAGCAAATTCTATAATGGAGGTTCTTTACCTGGGGTGGACAGAACCCCAAATCTGTGGATAGACTTTCAAGAGGTCTATGAACTTGGAAGGGAAAAATACACCTTAATTTTCACTAACCTCTAACTGAAATTTATCCTGTCCTTCAATCATTTAAGAAAAAATTGTTCTGCAAAGGGCTTCTAATCTTCATCAGAATACCACTAGCATCTATGACACATACAAAAAAGATCAAGAATTCCTGTTCTAAACAGAACATTCAAATTTTACATGAGAGATGGCTATACCTTCAGATTCTCTAAAACTGAAGTAAACAGAAAACTAGCAGCATAGGAAGTTGAATCAGAGTTGGAAGAGAACCTAGAAATCAATTCCTTGTACATGACTATAACACTTAGTCCTCAACTCCTTGGAAGAATTCTTGGTCACCTAGACATGTTCTGTCCTACCACAGTAGTTAGCACAGGGAATGTCACAAATGAAATACTTATAAATCCTTTTTCATTCATTCACTCACAAATGAAGAAATGGAGGCCCAGAGAGATTGGGGATGGGAAGGATTTGCTCAAGGTTACACAGGCATCAAGAAGAACTGAGATTTGAACCTCTAATTTCAAATCCATTACTTTTTCTACTATAATGCACACCCTCCAAGACATTTAATGAATTATCTAATAATCAATCCACATTTATTAAGTACCAACTACATGTCAGATGCTGAGGACACAAATACAAAGAATGAAACAATTCTTATTCAGAAGGAACAAGAAAACAGGTACATATTTAAGTATATACAAAATAAAAAAAGAGACGGAATAAATAGAAAAGTTTGGAGAGTGCACTAGCAGTTGTGGGGAGTAGGAAAGGCTGCTCACAGAAAGGGATGTCTGAGCTATGTCTGAAAGAAATAGGTATTCTAAGAAGCAGAATGCTACATTCTTGGTTCCTTTAATTTACAATCCCATAAGTAGTTTCTAACATTACTCTGATTTACTATATTTATTCACATTAATTATATCCCAAATCAGATATTTTTACTACCAAAGAGCAGAATATGGAATCTGACAGTTCTGAGCTACTATAGCTGACATAGTGGACCCAAAAGGGCTCTCAGATTTAGTAGAAGTTACCTAAGGGAAAAAACTGACCATCATCTCCACTCCATCCCACTACCACTCCTTTCCCTAAGAGGGATATTCAAAAATAGATTTTTCTCCACTAGAGATTTATTTGGTCTAAAAAAAGAAAATCTGGGAGAAGAATTCTCAAAACTGTAAGGTCTTTTAAATGTTGCAAGAAGTTAATGACCAAAAAGTTAGCTACAAGATAATTAGACTTTTCAGCCACACAGAATCATGAAACAAATTACTACAAAAGGGATGGAAGGATTGTGATAAACAGAGGGAGTACCCACATTATAGCTGAAATCACAGATCCTTGAAATATGAAAATGTCATGAATACATATACTCACATATAAACACTTAGTATACATGTCTGGGGAAAACTTTTTTGGGGGGGAAGTGGCTTGAATTTCTTGAAATCCAAATCCACAAGTAGGAATATGCTGCAGACTCAGTAACAATGTGAAGCTGCAAGGAAGAAAATTTAGGCTTGACATAAGGAAAAACCTTCCTAACAATTAGAATTACCTAGTAGTAGACTGGACTGTCTTGTGTGGTAGTAGGCTCTCCTTTAATGGAGGCTTACAAAAACTGTGCCTCGATGACTGACCATTTGGAGAAGGGGTTTGTGTATTACAGAAGAATTCTTTTTAGGCATGATTTGGACTACAGAGCTAAGTGTCCTTCCAACTCTAATCCTATTACTCTATGAAAATGAAGGACAAGAATAAAATTCACAACAGCATTCAATCAATTCACAGTCTCTGAATTCTAAAGGAACTTTAGAGATCATATTTGGCTATATTGCTATATATATCTGGTCTGAAAAATCTGATATAAAAGGCTGCTCAGATATAAAATTAAGTGCCCTAGGTATTAAGCAGAATAAGGGAGCTCACTGTGATGGAATCACAGGAATGTATGGAAAAGCCCTCAGAAATCATCAATCCTTCATTTTACAGAAGAGGGAAATGGAGCCAAGTGAGGCTGACTTGCCCAAGGTTAACGTATGTAGATCATAAGAATTAGACATGAAATTTGAACGCAGTTTCTATGATTCCTTATGGGGACTGTTTCTAGAAGCTGATAAAATAAAAGTGATAAGAATGTGTAATTCTTCAACAGCTTTCAGATTCTACTTATTCTTCAGTACAAAGATTTGAAGTTTTGTCAGTATTGGCACTCATTCCACTAATACAGATTATACCAGTCTATAACTTAGGTGATAGTCTTTGAGAGTTGAAGTGGTTAAAGAATTTAGATTTTAAGATAATTATGATGGGACTTTAAAAATCTGAATTAAGGGATCTGATTAAGGATTAGTTTGAGGCCTGGCTTTGCCATTTACTAGTCATGTAATGGTAGTAAAGTCACTTAACTTTAACTCAAATTGCTGAAATGATATTATGAGGATCAAATGAGATAATATAATATAGGTAAAGTGTTTTACACATCATCTAAGAGTACTTTTTAGCTGTTATTATTACTTAAGAAGATGAAAAATTATATAATCATTCTATAAAGATGGTGCTATAAAGTTTATTTGGACAATTCTTTTTACCTAGAGCACAAGCCCTATGCCATAGAACATCACTTCATAGTGAGGAAGAAGGTACTTCAAAGGCCATCTTATTATCTAACTCAACCTCAAATTGGAATTCAGAACATTTGCTATTCTCCAGTCAAATACATCACTGATAGTGACTTAAAAAGTCACATATACCAATTCTTTTTATACTCAACAATACAGTTTATTTGGGTCAGGTAATTTGAATTTATCAAGGGCAACTGCTTTCTTAATACTGCCTTACTGGTAGAGAGTTATCAACTCCTGATTAGCCTTTTTTGTACTGTTATTTCCACTACAAGGACACTATCCTTGTCTGGGAAAACAGCAGCATTCCTAACTTTCCCCTTTCACAAAACTAGACAACTTTTCTTCATTCCAGTCTATTCCTTTCCTCTACATCAGCCACCTGTTTGTTATAGGATACAGTAAGACATAATGAACATTACTCTTTAACAGAAAAGGAATCAAGGAATTTGATGAGAGCATGAGGGCTCCACACAATTTCACCTATTTTTTTTTTTTAAAGATATTCTCCTGATCATGATTCAGTAGTATTCTAAGAAACAGTGAATGAAAAAAGAGTGATGGATTTGGAGTTAGATGACCTGGATTCAAATACTGCCTCTGACACTTGGTTATCTAACCATGGGCAATTCACAACTTCACTGGGCCTTCAGTTTCCTCACCTGTAAAATGAAAGGGCTGGGGTAGGAAGCCTCTAAAGCTCTGACTTTTGTGTTTAACATCTTCACTCAACTGAAACTACTCTTCCCAAATATCAATGATGTCTTAATTGTCGAATATGATCATCTTTTCTGAGCAATAATTGTTCTCAACCTATCTGCTGAACTGACATTGCTGACTCCAGTCTCCCGAGCTCTTCTCTGGGTTTTCGTTTGCTTCCCATCTTTCTGACTGCTCCATCTCAGTATCCTTTTCTGATTCAATATCTACAACAGGTCCCCTAACTGTGGTTGTTCTCTAAGGCTTTGTCCTGGTCCCTCTGCTCTTCCACTTCTATATTCTCTTGGTAATCCCATCTTCAGTGCAGATGACTCACAGATCTATATATCCAGGGGTAGTCTCACCCCAAACTTCAGTCCCAGATCAACAACTGCTTACTGCACATTTCAAAAAACTGAAGTCTTTACCTTTCACCTTAAACACTTCCCTCTTCCAAATTTCCCTATTTCTATCAAAGTGACCACCATCCTTCCAGCATCTCAGGTTCTGAGATGGCATTGTGTCCTGGACTCTTCACTCTTCCTCACTACGTAGAGTGAGTCAATTTTTTTTTTTTTTTTTTGCCATTTCTACCTTCATAGCAACTTTTGCACCCAATTCTTTCTTCCTACCCAATCAGCTACTACCTTAGTTCAGGCCCTCATGACCTTTCACTCAGATTACAGCAACAGGTTTCCTAATTAGTCTCCTTGACTTTTCCTCATTTCAACCTATCCATCACATAGTGGTCAAAATAATTTTAAGTACATTATCTGTGTTACTCTCCTACTTACCCAATTCTGATGGCTTCCTAATGCCTCTAAGATAAAAATATAAACTCCTATTTTCACTTCTAAAGCTTTCAACAGTATGGACTCAACCTTTCAACCTCATGGAACATTATTCCACCACCTGTACTCTGCAATCCACCTATACTGTCCTCCTCTATCTTCCTAACTGACAATATTCTGTTTTCCACCTCTATGTCTTTGTATTGACTAGTCCCCATACCTGGATTCTCCTCTTACCTCCACCTCATAAAGTACTTTTCTTCCTCTCAGATGCAGCTCAGGCACCACTTTTTGCATGAAGCTTATCCTGGTGCCCACAAACTGCTAGCGCTCTCCATCACAAACAACCTTGTATTTAACTACTTGGTGCACATGTGAATTTGTTAACTTTGTATTTATGCTGTGTATCTTTTAGAAGTGTTTGTTGTTGGGATGAGTTGATTGTGAGTAGGGATTATTCAATCCTTTGTACTTGTATATTTAATGCTTAGTACAGTACCTGGCACATACAATATTGGAGCTTAATACTTCTTGGCCCAGTGATTGATTCTCAGTTATTATCCTATTCACCTCTGACAGGTTCTAGAGCGACTCTAGGGAAAAAGACCTCCCTCAATATGATGTTAAAACCTTTTGGTTATTCTTAGTTTCCCACAGCAGCCTCTGAGTTTAGTTCTCCAAATTTTTTTTAACTGACTTTGTCATGTTTTATTTGTCCCCTGGTACTTACCTTGTTTTCAATCTTCTTTTTCTATCTTTGTAAAATCTAAATTAGTTGAAAATTTTTCTATTTCTCTACACTGGTCTCTTCAGACAACTTGTTTTTCTTCCTCATTGGAGTTATTTGCCTTTGTGTCATCAGAATTTAATTGTTAAGGAATATTTATTTCCTGTCCCTCCCTCCCCTCTCAGGTTACATTCCCTGTCTGCTTAGCCTTTTTTCAAAACCGGCACTGGGAGTACGTCTGGCTGTGTCCAGTTTTCCTTTTCTCTATCACAAAAACTGTACAGTGATCACTTCAATCTCTCCAAAATGTTTCCTTTACTTCCACCCTACAACCAGTCCTTGCTTGTTAGTGAGGAGAAAATCCAATAAAGAATTTCCTTCATTTTGGTTTTTCTACTTTTTGAAAGATGAAATTATTAAAAAGACAAGTCAAGAAATTACTGGCTATTCTGTTTTTGGAAGAGAAAGAATTCCAGCAGATTTGTGGATAATTGAAGTCACTCATTCCTAGGTTTATGATCTATTTCTAGTCACTCTGTGGTAGGCTTATGATCTACTTCCCAAACTTCTCATATATTTTCTCTTTCTGCCCAAGTGGATTGTAATACATGTCAATAACAAAATCACTTCTGTTCTCCCTCCACTGATCTTCACTCAAATGGTGTCTACAATGCTTCCTCTTTCTTGTTCTTGGATTTCTCTGCATCAATATACCATAATATAGAGTGCTGCTCTATTCCCCAGTTTCTGTTGAATAAATTCTTGCCTTCCAGACCTATATTAAGTCCCTTCCCCACCATGTCTCAATGCTTCCTATGAGGTCATATTTGGCTCCCTATGTTAGCACAGCTAGTTCCTCTGCTTGCTGCTTTAACCTTGGGCATTTGTATATAGACATTTGAGGTGACGGGCTTTACCAATGATGCTTTTCTTGGCTTGTTGTCTCCAACTTAGAGGTATTCCAACAGCTATTCTGTCTTCATTATAGCTATTATCTAAGATAGCTAGTCTGATGGATAAACACAGAAAGTTTCCTCTCTCATCCTTTTGATGAGATGTTTAATTAATTTTTATTTCAGAAGGCCCCAAAGAATTCTGGGGTACTGTTATTCTTTTAGCACTCTTCTCCCACCTCCCACTCGACTCTAGTGAACTGAACACCTAAATGAGGGGCATTATACTAGGCATTAGGGACACAAAAGGGCTAAGATCTTTGCCCCAAAGAAGCTTTCAGTCTGGCTGGGGAAACAAGACAGGCAAGGATAGGGATAAATATGAAGGGATGAATGAACAAACGGGTATTAAGTGCCTACTTATCTTCAAGACCTCAGAAGTTATCTAGTCCAGGGCTTTTTAAATTTTTTTCCATTTGCGACCCCTTCAGCACTTCTTAAACTGTGGGTTGCAACGCCATCTAACCCTCATTTTGCATTATCTCATAGACAATAGCTGCAGAAATACTGTATTTGAAACAGATGACTTTGCATCAAGAGAAGCATTCAGTTATGACTCAGTTTTAAGCATCAAGCATGTATAACCTGGACCTATCAAGTACAATAAAGAAAAAATATTAAGATTTTAAAAAAAGAAGTGCTGTTTCCTGTTTTATCCTCTCATTTTGCAGACGAGGAAATGAAGAATCAGAAGTCAAATCAATTTTCCAGGGTCAAACAGATTATAAGTAACTGAGGTAGGATTTGAACCCAAGCCTTCCTGACTGCAAATCCAGCATGTATAACAAGCTAGATGCAATAGTTTAGGTGAGTTTTCATTTACTCAACCCATTATTCTGGATAGCTCAATCTCCAGGAATGTGCCAAAGTTTCTATTTAAATTTCTTTGTGTATGTGTGGAGGGGAAGAAACCTGACCTGTAATTTCTTTGATATAGAAACTTCCTCTACGAATGCAGATATGCACCAGCTCAGCAATTTATAGTCTCAGAAGTGGACAGATTAAGTGACTTGTCTAGGAAAACACATTTGGACACAGGTCTTCTGGACTCCGAAACCCAATTGTCTTGCCTCTGTATATTTAGATTACTTATATTTAATATACATTAAGATAAACACAAACAAAAACTAGTAGCATTTTCAAATGAGTCATACATAAAATAACTGACATAAACATGTCACTTTTTCTTTCATATGAAAATAAAATGACCTTTCCTTTCCTCCTACTCTTATACCTAAAATAAAAAATCATTTTTCCTGCTGCTTTTAATGTCTCTTACAAGTTGCATATATTTTGACTTTCCTGATTTTGTTAGGAAATAATTTTCTATTTTTATTTTGCCTCATTCCACAGTGACCTAGTCTAATTTTTATTTTTGCAGAATTTACTTTTGGGTTCTGCCCTGTTATGAATTTAGTCAAGTGAATGATATCATCAGAAACAATGATGACAACAACATCCATACAAAGTGTCCTTACAGGAAAATCAATACACAGGCACCTGAGTTATAATGGATGGTGTTGGACCTGGACTCAGGAAGACCTAGACACAACAAACCTTACTCTGAATTTATTTCCTCCCAAGTCACTTAATCTTTCTCAACCTTGTTTTTGTCTGTAAAATGGAATGACACCTGTAGCACTTACTTCAGAGGACTATATCTGAATGTGATAATTATGTAAAGTACTTAGTAAACCTTATATACTATATAAATGTGAGGTGTTAACTGATGGTGGCTTGTTTTGTGTTACCTTAACCAAGAAAGTTACTAAACTGTTTTAAGAGACTTCATCTATAAAACAGATATTTAACTAGAATATCTCATTCCATTTCTGAATAGCTCTAAGGGTTAGGCAAGTTTCCCTTATATCAAACCTAATCTTTTTCTGTAACTTTAACCCATTAAGCACAACCTTCTGGACTAAGCAGAAGAAATCTAATCCTCTCTAAGACAAGCCTTTAAATACTTGAAAATTTCTATTATTTCTTCTCTAGGCAGCTCTTCTCTAGGATATGGGCTTTCCCAGTTCCTTAAACCAATCCTTTTAAGATATGTTCCACTCACCATCCTGGTTACACTCTTTTAGATATGTTCCAGCTAATTTCTTTCTTTCTTAAAATATGGTGCCAAGAAAGGACAGAGAGAGTGAAGGGAAGAAACATTTATCAAGCATCTACTATGTGCCAGGTAAGATGGCTAAGTAGATACGAGTGCTGGGCGTGGAGTCAGGAAGACCTGAGTTCAAACCCAGCTTCAGACACTTAGAAGATAAGTGACCCTGGACAAGTCACTTAATCACTGTTTACCTTAATCTACTGGAGAACAACATTACAAACCACACCAGTATCTTTGCCAAAAGCAAACAAACCCATGGATGGTATTGGTATGCTGATTCACAGGGTCACAAAAGAATCCAATACAACCAAACAACAAAGTGCCAGGTAATATGTTACTAAGTACTTTACAAATATCTCTCATTTGATGATTTGATTCAAGAAAAGAATATATTACAGATGTGCTATTCACTTTCTTACTTAGGGCCCTCTTTTCTTTCTTTCCTCCCTCTCTCCTTTTCCCCCCTCCCTTTTCTCCTCTCCCTCTGTCCATATGGGGAATCATACCCTTACATGTGGGTGCTCTGCCCAAAGGAATATAAATTTTGGACGTGGAAACCTCGCAAGATATCTTGGGGCTTACAGGCTAGATTTTTTTTCCTCTTCCCTACTTAAGTATTCTCTCATTTTTTAAAAACTGGGACAATTAACTCTTTTTTTTCTCATATAGTTTCACTTATGATTTCTTGAAAAACTAAGCCATCTTTTTGCCATTTCCTACCTAGCCTTAAATCGACGAATGGGTGTTGCCTCAGACAAACTGAGACCTGGGAAAGACCTAAGCTTAAAAAGGCCAGGGTCTTCTCCTGCATGTGGGGTCATTTCCAGTTGTCCTGACTGCCAATGGATTCTGATGACTCTGGAGGAGAGAATGAGGCCGATGATTTTGCACAGCCCTGCCTCACTTAAATCCAATTCACTTGCAAGTCAAGACATCACCCTCCTGAAATCAATGATCCTCTGGGAGAACAAAGGACAAACAACAATCTGTGAGTAGGGAAGAATAAACAGTTCATCTTCTTCATCCTGGATATTATGCTTTTCCTAAAAGCAGTTCAAGATTTAACTTTTCATGCTATTACCTATCTGAAAGTGTGAGTCACTTAAAAGAAAATGGGGAAACACAATGTGAGAAATCAAACCTGTCTTTTCCCTTTTATTATTGAAGGCACCACCATCCTATCAGTCACAAAAACTTAAAACTTGAGCATCATTCTCAACTCCTCATTCACATTTACCCTACATATATCCAAAGTGTTGCCAAGTCCTGTCATTTCTATCTTCACAATATCTCACATAGATGCCACCCAGATTCAAGGCCTCATTACTTCAACTCTTTCTCCACTCCCATCTATCTTCCACTCAGCTGCCAATGGTATCTTCCTAAAATATAGGTCTGAGCAGGTATGTCACTCTCCTACTCAATAAACTCCAGTGGTTCCCTATTACATTCAAGATCAAATATGAAGTTCTTTTGTCTTTTAAAACCCTTCACAACCTGGTCCTTTTTTACCCTTCTAGTCTTCTCACACTTTATTCCTGCCTCTCCCATTTATTCTACAATCCAATGACACTAATCTTTATGTTGTTCCTAGCACCACTCTACCTCTGCCCTATTCCTGTCTTTTCACTGACTTCCCCCATGCATAGAATGATCTCCCTCTTCACTTCTGTGTCTTGGAGTCCCTATTTTCCTTCAATACTCAGTTCAAATACCACTTTCTGAAGCAAGTCTTTCCTAGTCCTCCCCACTGCTAGTGCCTTCCCACTGAAATGTGCCCTTTAATTATTTACCAAATTATCTTAAATATATCTTGTACATCCATAATTTTTGGTATGTTTTCTCCCTTATTAGAATATAAGCTCCTTAAAGACAGGGATCGTATTTTGGTCTTTCTTTGTATCCTCATTTTCTAGGAGGAATGACTGGACATACAAAATATTTAATAAATACTAGCTGACCAATTATCTCCATTCACAGATCTAGAGCTGAATAATCATTTGCATAGGTATTAGAAAAAGGATTCCTGTTTGGGTAGGACAGTAGCATGCTGCAAAGGAAAGCATGCTAGATTTGGAATCTGAAGACCTGTGTTTGAATTTCAAACCTGACACTTAACTATCTTATCTGTGTATCCCTTGGCAAGTCTTTTCTCTCTGCGCTTCAGTTTTCTCACCTGTAAAATGAAAGGATAGGACAAAACCAGCTCTAAATCTGTGACTGAACTAAAGTTATCTATGAAAGTCCTCCCAGCTCTAAGAACAAATAATTCTATAAATCATATAGAATATTTTGTGTTACCAATTCCCATCTTATTTTTCCATCACAATCTTAATGTTATAGAACAGAAGCTACCTAGAAGAAGACGAACTCACTGGGCAAATTAAGTGAAAAGCACTTTATAGTTTTCATATAAGAATTTGACACTTTGTTCCAATCAAATATTATATCTTGTATTAGGCTAAAGACAATAAAAAGTAACCTAGATTCATATATCACAAATTTAAAATACACTCTGGAAATTCCAGTATTCTCATTTTATCCCTTTTACCACTTTATACTTGACAAATATGCTTTAAAAATCATAAACTCAACAAGCAAATAAGCAAAATGAGGGATGAAATTCCAAATGAAACTATTAACTCCAAACTCTTTACAATTTGATTTTTAATCACATCAACTTTACCAAAGTAACCTTATTTTAACTATCTTCTTTCCTGGTGTTGACTTACAAAATTTGTTTTCCATCCTTTTTAAAAAAAAGTTCCTATTTATATTCTTCTAATACTGTTTTATTCACTATGCATAACTTCATGTAAACGATTTCCTCTTTTCTTCTGGCAGTATGTCCTTTTTATAACATGTTATATGTTACATTTACATATAACAATAAGTCAGGAAATGACCACTGCACAGAAATGTGTTTGGATGGACTGCATGACATGGTCATACCCAATGAGGAATGTATAAAAACCAAGGAATAAATTCAAAATCAGGGAGAATCAGTCAAGTGAGTACCTGGTGGTGGAGAGGAAAGAGAGTTACCTCCAGAAGAAACGACTTGAAGGTACTAGAGACAAGTGTCTGGTTTCAGCCTTAGCCTCTTTCCCTATCTCCACACTGCCTCACACACACTCTAACCAGAAGAAGACTTTGTGAACTTCAAAGGGTCAGGAGAATCTTGGAGTATCCATCTTTACATCATTGTCTTAGAATTGTCCTCTGGGACACCAGCAGCTGGCAGCTGTCTGCACTGGGAATTCAGAATAGATTAGATATGAGGGACATTAGATTAATGGCTTCATAAGAAGCCTGACAGAAAGTGACACCATAGCTAAGGGAGACTTCATGCACCCAGCAAAGGAGAGCAAAGAACTTTCAGCAATCGAAAACTACATGAGCTCTCTACACTTCAACCAATAAACATTTATTAAGTGCCTACTATGTGCCAGGCATTATGCTAGGCAATGGAGTACTTCAGTCCATTTCCCCCTGTGTTCCATATGTACTGGTGGAAGAATATGTCATTCGCTTTTGGGGAAAAAGGATGTTGTGCAATGACTGTTCTTATCAATTAGACTACAAGCTCCTTGAGGGCAGGGACTATTTTTCATCTCTTTTTGTATTCCCAGCACTTAGCATAGTGCCTGTAACACAGCTGGAATTTAATAAACGTTTACTGATGGATTGCTTATATCATCTTAGTAAATATAAATACCCTTTCTAAAAGCTAATTAAGTCTGAGTGATATCAACAGATTCAAGTCATGGCAAGAAGCATACCAAGTAGAGTAGCATGATGTGTAGCATTAGAAAGACACCCTTCCCCATCCCTCCTCCGTCATCCCTGTAGGGACATAATAGCTCAATGCTCTGCTGACCTCCCTCTTTAATAACAGTGGGAGCTGGGATGTAGGAAACTTCCTCTATCAACACATCACCAACTTCTCTACAACTGTCTTAGACAGACAGATCTAGACTGCCTCAAGCACTAACAGCTCAAGCAACTTGCTAAGGGTCACACAAGCAGTGTGGATAAGATGTAGACTTGAATCCAGATTTTTCTGGCTTAGATGATGGATCTTTATCCACTATGTCCTTCTGTTCCTATTATATTACAAATAAAGTAATTAATTTTGTTGACATACATAAGCCTTTTTCCTTTTTTAAATAAGATCCTGGAGATATATTCCTAATAACAGAATCCATCTTTAACATTTTAATAACCTTCCTTTGAATGTTCTCCAATTTGTCAATGTCCTTTTAAAAAATGTGATTGCCCAGAAAAGTTTTGGAGAAGATGTGAAACGATGCAACAAGAGTTAACGGAAATAACTGGAAATATTTAATCTAGAAAAGAGAAGAATGGGAGCATAATACTTTCCAAATATATGAAGGGCTGTCGTAGAGAACTGTACTTGTCATTTCCAAAGGATAAGACTATGAGCCTTTCCTCTAGGAATCAATGAGTAGAAATTGCAGAAAGGTAATTAGTTTTTAAGCTTCATGTACAGAAGATGCTCTTGAAAAGCAGAGCTACCCAAAACTATGGTGAATTGCCTCAAGAAGTAGTGCTCTCCCCATCCCTTAAAATCTTCAAGGAGAATCAAATGACAGGGATGTTATAGAGTAGATTGGGGTTTGGTTGAAATAACCTTTCTAATTCTCCAGTTGTCCATTATCTACTTGAATCATCTTTCAGGAAGCAACGTATTTCATTTATGAAGAGTTCTTGTTAGAAACTTGTTCCTTACACTGAGCTGCATTCTATCTATTAACTTCTACCCATTGGCCCTAGTTTTCCTCTTTAAGGGCCAAGTGCCCTTAAGATATTTCAATGCAGCTATTATATCCCTTCCTAAAACTATTTTTTTTCCAGATTAAACATATATTACATTACTAGAAGTACTCCTCATAGGAAACAATCCCTGATAATCTTCTCTTCTAGACAAAGACCAGACTGTTAATGCTTCTATCAAAATGCAATGCCAAGAACCAGAACAAATAAACAAATAAATAGGTGGGTGGGGCACAGCAGGGGTCTTCTGTCCAGGGCAAAACACAGCAAAACTACCATGTCCCTTGTTTTAGACACAACATTTTTAATGTAGCCTAAGATTCTCTAACTTGAAGAAATCATTGGTTTGGGGCAAAAAGAAAAAAAAGTCACACTAACCACATTATATTTTTTACTCTAATTGCATTTCTACAATTAAAATCCCCTAGGTCTTTTGTTACTGCCTAGTTATGATACAAATTACATCTTGTTAGATGTACTTTATTCATCTAGCCTATTTTGACTTTTTTTTTTGGATTCTGTTTCTGTCACCTCATACGTTAAAGATTCTTCTCAATTTCATGTTATCCAATATGTGTTCAGGTTTGCCAACCTCCTCAGATTGATTGAAGTTCCCACAACTGAACTTCCAAAATGATTTTCAGGTACTATAAAGGCACTAGCTTTGAAACTTAATTTGATTGAGTTAAAAAAATGCATTAAGTATCTACTATAAACAAGGGACTAAGGACACAAAGATAGGTTCTGCCCTCAGAGAATATACAATTTATGAGGATATGACACAAGAAAGTACAGAATTCTAGGTTGAATGTGACCGAGATAAAGGAGAGACTGTTTCAAAGTAAATAGAAAACTGTACAAAGGAAAGGCATTTTTGACTGTATGGGATCATCAGGAAAATTTCATAGAAGAGGTGGTGCCTAAACTGGGACTTGAAAAGAAAGAGATGGGTTTCAGTAGGTGGAAATGGGAAGGAAATAAAAATCAAGTATGAGGGATGGCCTGTATGAATGTACAGATAAAACAGGATGAGACAGAACAAGCAGGCAAATGTGGTTGGAACAGAAAGTATGTGAAGGAAGCAATATGAAACAACACTAAAAACAAAGCAAAACAAAAAAATCCAGAATGTACCCAGATTGTAGCAATCCATAAATGCCAGTTTAAGGAATTTAAATTTATCCTAGAGACAACGGGAACCACTGAAGATTTCTGAACAGAAAAAAAGATGACATTATAAGTCAAATATTTGCATAAGGAAAATTACTTTGGCCTCTGTGAGACCAAAAGGCCAATGAAGAGACTATCACAATAGTTCAAGTAAGTTGAGATCTTGAACTAGAGTAGTGGCAAAGTGAATGGGGAGGAGAAGGTAGATACAAGATATCTTAGAGGTAGAATTCATAGGATTTGGCAATTTTTTAGATCTAGGAATTGAGGGAAATGTAATTAAAAATCATAGAAGTTAGGAGGAAAGGCAAGTTTACAGGGGAAGACAAGTAATTGAGTTGTAGAGATAGTGAGCTTCATGTGTCAGTGAGGCATCTACGAAGAGTTGTCCAGCTGTGTGACTCACACTCAAGGAATATGCATATTTGGCAGTCATCTTCATAAAAATGGTAATGAAATAACAATGGTACCAATATAAAGTATTATGTACCATACTCTCCAAAGCTCCCTGATTTCTATAAAGTCTCCTAGAATTAGATATGCCCTATTTATAAGAAAATAGCTTGCTATCACAATGATCTCATTGTGTGATAATCATAAAGAACTTGAATTTCAAAATTCCACTTAATTTAACATTACATGAAAATCACATGCAAAAAATTTTAAAATCCTATGTTGTCAGCTGTATACCTCAAGTTCAATTACATGGTTGACCTACACAAACAGGATATGGATAACATAAAATTGAAGGCATTCAATTATTATCATGATTATATATAAGTGAAATAAAGTAAATAATAGCAAAATACTAAATAGTAAGTTAATAAAAACCATGGAAAATCACGGGGATTATTAGAAATAAAAGATTAAAAAAAAGAAATAACAGAATCTTGGAATATTATAGCTGGGAGGGAACTAAGAGATCACGTCTACATAGAATGTTAAATATCCTTTTTGAAGGGAAAGAAATTAGAAGGTTGAGTTTTCTCTCTGAAACATCTCATTGTACATCAGTTCTTCACAAAGAACTTCACCACACTCACAGTATAATTTGCTCCCATACTTGAAAGAGTTCTAATTTAAATGCTGCAGTTCCTGCTTCCACTAATACAGATCACAACCCGTTAGTGCCGTAGCTGATGATTTTTATGAATGGCTGTGGCCAAAAGAAGTCCTCACAGAGGAGGCTAACTTCTGGCTAAGCCTCTCCAAAGCCTCTCCTCTCCATCTTGAGAATACTACAAGAGCTTAGATTCCACAGAACACTGATCTGATAAGTCCAGGCTTACCTCCATGTTGTGATGAGGTATTAGAATAAAATTTCAGTGAAGCATTACTGACATATCTCTGGTAAAATCATGGGTTAAATATGTTTTGATAGGTTGGCCTAGGATACTAATAATTTATGCTATCTGAAATTCAGAATATAGTTTTCATCTATAAAAAAACCTACAACTGAATTAATTTTAAATTTGGAACTGCCTGTATAATGAAATATCCCAACTAATGAATATATTGAGAATAAATTTTCTTTTAACTTCATATAACTACTACCAAAAGTCTTCCATGTGCAAATCACGGTTAGCACAAGAAAAACATCAAGATAAGACATCATCCTTGCCCTTAAGGAGCTTCAAATCATGTTTATGTCTTCAGTATATGCAGAAGTAGTATGGGAAAAAATCTTAACAGTACTATGCCAGTGGTGGTGGCCTCCCAAGAATACATGTTATCTCAGGTTAAAAAAACAAAGCCTCTTAAAGCTGGCCTGAGCCAGGTGGGAGAAGAACTACATAGCCTTAAAGGATGAAGTCAAGGGAATATATAGTTAAGGACTATGGATGTTCTGTTGCCTCTGTATCAATAGGAGACCACTTAGACTCACTTAGGCAAGGGAGCCCAGTATCATGGAATGCAGCACCATGTTACCTGTGATATTTCTTTACAGAAACATTTATTAAGCACATACTATAATGCACTGTTATAATCTTCTCTGTTAATAAAGATATTACTGTATAAAGGGCAGTACAAATAATAAGTAAAATCAACATAGGATAGTTATTAGAGAAGACTTCACAAAAGCTGACAGAGCTTGAACTGGGTTTGAAAGATGACAGAGGCAAAAGAAGTAAGAAGACATTTTCAATTAGAGAAAGGGAGCCTCAACAGCAAATGTAATGATGTAATAAAGAGAGAAAAACAGCAAGGAATAAAAAAGAGAGTGAACTGAAAAGACTGGAAAGTGACTTGTTTAAGATGGTGTACAGTGAAGTTCTTTTTAAGGCACAGGTAGGACTAAATGGCCACTGAGGCCCTTTTCCAGCTCTGAAATTTTGTGACTTTTCCCTTATTCATACCCTCCTCTAATCTTAGGTGTGCCTCCTTCTGTCCCACCTGTGGTAACCTGTCTGCTCTAGGCCCAATCCTATTTTCTTCAGTGAGCTTTTGAATCTCCTTTTCCATTTGGCTAATTCTGCTTTTGAAAGCATTCTTCTCCTCATTGGCTTTTTGAACCTCTTTTGCCAATTGAGTTAGCCTATTTTTCAAGGTGTTATTTTCTTCAACATTTTTTTGGGTCTCCTTTAGCAGGGAGCTGATCTGCTGTTCATGCTTTGACTTCATGTCTCTCATTTCTCTTCCCAGCTTTTCCTCCACCTCTCTAACTTGATTTTCAAAATTCTTTTTGAGCTCTTCCATGGCCTGAGCCCATTGGGTGGGCTGGGACACAGAAGCCTTGATTTCTGTGTCTTTGCCTGATGGTAAGCATTGTTCTTCCTCATCAGAAAGGAAGGGAGGAAATGCCTATTCACCAAGAAAGTAACCTTCTATAGTCTTATTTCTTTTCCCTTTTCTGGGCATTTTCCCAGCCAGTGACTTGACCTCTGAATATTTTCCTCACACCCACCTCGCCTCCTGATCCTCCCAGCCAGTGTTTGGGGTCTGAGATTCAAATGCTGCTTCCAGCCTCAGGGCTTTGGGCCAGGGCAGGGCTGCTATTCAGTGTGAGATTAAGTTCAGATGCTGAGGTCGGGGCAGGGCCGCCTCTCAGGCTCAGTTCCCTCAGGGAGTTTATGCACGGACCTTCAACAACGGATCCAGGCTCCTGCCTGCTTGGGGAGCCCCGGTCTGCCGCCGCCCTTCAGCTTCTGTCTCCCGAGGGGGCCCGAGCCATGGGGGCACCCCACTTCCCCCTCGACCCGCCAAAGAGACTCTCTCACCGACCCCCGTCACCTGTGGGTAGAGGGACTTGTGAGGCCGCTGGAGATCCCGTCCCTGAAGCCTGCTCGGATCTATTCCTCTCGGTGCCGCGGCCGCGGCAGGTCTGGGCTGGGCTCTGCGTCTGCAGCGCGAGGGACCTTTTGCGAGAGGTTTGCAGGTCCCTCTGGAACAGAAATCTCCTTCGCTCCACTATTCTGTGGCCTCACTGCTCCAGAATTCGCCCTGAGTTACTTTATACAAATGTTCTATGGGTTGTGGGTTCAGAGCTATGTGTATTTGTGTCTTTCTACTCCACCATCTTGGCTCCACCCTCTAGGCCCAATCCTGACCCTGGGCAGATAGCTTTCCCAGTATTCTCTTTGTCAGCACCAAGTCAGTTTTGTTCCTTGTCTGCTTTGACTATATAATCTTTTCCTCAAGATGGAGCTCCATGCTTTATATTGATTGACACACGACTGGGGATCCTAGTTGCCTTAACTACTACTACTGATTGAGTCTCCCAAAATCCAAGTGCTGCCGAGATTTCATGGCCAATAAACCACTTGGCCATGTAAACAAGGGGTCCCTTCAGAAAGCAGCCAGTTTGGTAAACCTATCCTTGAGGGCAGTCATTGATGATTTTGAAAACATCAAATAACACAAATGAGGTTTCTCCCTCTTAAGGACAGCTCACGGTGGTGCTTTCACCCCTCTTCTACATTCTACTATTCCCCCATAAGTACATACTCTACTTCCCAGCTCTGTGGCTTTGTTACTCTTCTCTGTCTCTCAGAATCCATTTCCCTTCTTGGCTCAGCTTAATTGCTACATCTTTCACGAAGTTTATTCTGACACACTCTCTCCCCATCCCCACTGTTAAGTGTTCTCCCCTTCTGAAATTATGTATTGACTTTGTATATCTTTTGTATTTATAAATCTTGATAAATATTGTATCCACCTTCCCCCAGCAGAAAAATGTAAACTACTTTAGGTCAGGGATTGCTTCAGAGTATGTTTCTTTGTACCCCCCAGTGCCTACCACACACAGGAAGAGTTTAATGAATGCATTTAAGTTGAACTGAATTCATAATTCTTAACCTTCTGTATCCTGGGACAAGTCTGTCTTTTGTTTGTTCGTTTACCTCTTTACCTTCAGGGATACAGGGATAGGGACTGGACCTGTCATTTCACTGCTAAAGAACAAAGGTTGGCAAACCACAGCCCAGAGGCCAAATCCAGCCAGCACCTGTTTTTGACTAGCACATGAGCTAAGAATGGCTTTACACGGTTTTATTGGAACATGAAATGCTCATCCACTTATTACTGTCTATGGCTGCTTTTATACTACAATGACAAGATGGAGCAGTTGCTACAGAGACTGCATGCAGCACTCTCATCACTTTGCACTGCTGATATAGGTACACTGCAAATTTGCAGTGATACAATTATAACTCACCAGCTTCTAGTGTCATGTGTAACACTGGACTGCACCCTTTTACATTCCCATCATGTCAAAACAAGAAAAGAGAAAAAAGTTTTATTACAACTTTTGCTGCTCAGGGCCCAGAATGAAATTTTTCTGAAAGAGAAGTACCACCTTCAACCACCACTACTGATCAGCGAATCACTCTGAAAATTAGCTTTTTGCTGCAGACTTGATGTTTTTCTTAGTTAATTCAACCTAAGATTACAAAGCAAAACGTACCGTGATAAAAGTCAATTTGACAACAACTAACGTTTAAATTACAAGTAATGTCAAGGTGCTTTGTACACACACCCTATGCTGTCAAATGTCAAAAGGAGATCTCCATTCCCACACAAATTTGCAACAGATATATTTTCTAAGCTGAAACAACAGTGAGCAGTGTTTCTCAGACCTCAATTTCAAGTGCAAAATAAATTTCCATACTTCAAAATTCATTTAACTGTGCAACTGACGAGCTTCCACTTAACCTTCAATTGGAAGTGATTAACTTCAATGTTAATTACATGTTAAAAGACAAATATCAAGAGAAGTCTAAAAAAATTATTTAAAAACCTTCCAAGTGATGAATATGCTCAATTAAAATCATATGTTCAAGGACTGATATCCGTATTTATAATGGCCGCACATATTCTGTGTGAAAAAATAACTTTTCTTAGATGAAATATGTCATATCTAATTACAGATCAGCATTAAGGGATGAACATTTTCAATCTATTTTGATGATACCACCCAAAATTCACTAACTTCAAACTCCAATTAAACAAAATATTGTCCATAAAAAAAGAGAATTCTATTTTCATTAGTGTTACAAAAAAAATTGTACTCAATTATTATCATATTTTGAATTCTGTTAATAAAAAAGTGGAAATTTTGTCTCTCTTGTTATAAAAGCACATACACAACATGTGTATTACGTGGCCTGTAAGGATCCCTTAGGTACAATTTAGTGGCCCTTATTTCTATCTGAATTTTAACACCACTAGCCTAGAGGACTGGGAGATTAGCTAACTTGTCCAGGATCACAAAGTATTATGTTTCAGAAGCAAAACTTGAACCTAGGTCCTCTTAGAGTTTCAAAGATTGGCTTTCCATCTACTATGCCATCCTGCATCTGAATATCCTTCAAATAGGGAAAAAGCAAGACAAAATTCCTAAACAGAATAAAAACTAAGTTCATAGTCCTATCATCTGATAATATTTCAGGCAAAAGAAAGACACTGTGACTGATTCTTAATAGTTCTGATAAGGTAATAGGTCTAATGATGGAGATCCCAGTGGGATCACTACTACTACTGAATTTAATGGCTGATTATAACTCGTAGTATCCCTTAAGATTTCTCTAGGCCTCCTGGGTTTCTGGAATGCATCAGATATAAGTAAGCGTTTCCCAGAATAAAGAGAACTGTGGTTAGAAGGAGAATTTGTAGTAGAACTTGAGTTAATAGCATTTAGGGCTAGAAGGGACTTCCTAGATCATTTGTCTCAACAATATTGCTTTACACACCATAGAATCACAGTTAGGAAGTATTTCTGAGGTCATTCAATCCAAACTTACATGAATGAGAATGACTTCTGCAACATCCCCAAGCAGTCACTTTCTAGCCTTTGCTCGAACCCAACAGAATGCCCCAAGGACTTGTGCTAGTCTTCTAGGGTATTGTACTTTTACTAACCACTTATATAAAGTGTGTGTGTGTGTGTGTGTGTGTGTGTGTGTGTGTGTGTGTGTGTGTGTGAGAGAGAGAGAGAGAGAGAGAGACAGAGACAGAGACAGAGAAAGAGAGAAAGAGACAGAGAAAGAGAGAGAGAGAGAGAGAGAGAGATCTTTATCAAATCTGTGGGGGAGCAGTCAACAAATTAGTAACAGTGAACTCTTCTATGTGCTAGGAAGAAGGCGAAAACATGGTTCCCAATCTCAAGAAAGTCATATTTTAATGGAGGACAGAACATGCAACTAAGTACAAACAAGATGCATACAGCGTAAGTGGAAAGTAATCTCAGAGGAAAGTTATTACATATAGGGAGTATCAAAAGAGGCTTCCTGTAGAAAGTGAAACAAGTTAAATCTTGAAAGAAATCAAGAAAGCCAAGAGTTGGAAGTGAGAAAGAAGAACATTCCAGGCATCAAGGACAGTCATTACAAATGTACATTTGACAGACAGTGTGTGGCTGTAGTGCTAGATACTGTCTGTAGAATAAAGGGGAATGAAATGAGAAGACTGGAAATACAGGAAGGGCCTAGGTTGTGAAGGGTTTTAAAAACCAAAGAATTTTATATTTGATCCTGGAGGTAACTGGGAGCCACTGGAGTTCACTGACCCCAAGCCAACAAATATTTATTAAACTATGTGCCAGATCCTCTACTGAGACTAAATCTTCAGTCTATTTATTGAGGAAATAGCTTTCAGCAGACCCGGAGCTAGTTTCCAAACAGGACTTTAAACAGAGCATCATAAATACGGTTTAATTTTGCCAATTTAGGATCTCTGATATTGTAATCAGTTCACTGGTGTTAAAGCATTTTTGATACTCATTACCCTGGTCATTAAACTATAAGCTCTGTAACAAATATGTGTTTGTATATGTGTACGATGTATGTGCACCAAAACAATATGGAATAAAAAAATTCAGTTGCTCTTGCTTTAAAATTTTTTTTACATATATCTTTCTAGTTAGGACAAGGTTAAGCTTCAGTTCTAGATTTCACAGACTTAAAAAGTAAAAACTCTATTGAGCTCTTTAGCCCATCCAGCAGCAGAATGAAAACCATTCTCAGCAACCAGACCATTGATATCCCAGAAAATGTTGACATCTCTCTTAAGGGTCGGACAGTTATCGTGAAGGGGACCAGAGGAATCCTCCGTAGGGATTTCAACCATAGCAATGTTGAGCTCAGCCTCCTTGGAAAGAAGAAAAAAAGGCTCTGGGTGGACAAGTGGTGGGGAAATCGAAAAGAACTTGCAACCATGAGCACAATCTGTAGTCATGTACAAAACATGATCAAAGGCGTTATCCTGGGTTTTTGTTACAAGATGAGGTCTGCATATGCTCACTTCCCTGTCAATGTTGTTATTCAAAAGAATGGCTCACTTGTTGAAATCGGAAATTTCTTGGGTGAAAAATATATCTGAAGAGTGTGCATGAGACCAGGTGCTGCCTATGCTGTTTCTCAAGCCCAAAAAGATGAGTTAATTCTTGAAGGAAATGATATTGAACTTGTTTCAAACTCAGCTGCCCTGATCCAATAGGCTACCACAGTCAAAAATAAGGATATCAGAAAATTTTTGGATGGCATCTATGTTTCTCAGAAAGGCACAGAGCAACAAGCTGATGAATGAGTTGAAAAAGATGCCAAAGGCTGTGTCCTGAGGAGTCAACATTTATTCAGATGTCAAAATAAAAATACTTTTTGTCAAAAAAAAAAAACCAAACCCCAACTCTATTGAGGTCTAGTCTATATATATAGATAGACAGATAATATAGATACATATATATCTATATACACACATACACACACATAACATTTCATGCTAAGCCAATATCAAAATCAATGTTTTTGACTATAAAGAAACTTTGGGAAAGTATTCAATATATATTTGAAACAGATACTTAAACTAGGTTATAAAAAATCCATTCATCTTAGAAAACTGAAATTCACAAATTATGCCTTTAACCTAAAAGTATAGCTCATATTTAGAATTCTCCTCAATTATGAATTTTGTTTGACAAATTTAGTATTTATCATAAGACTTTTTCTTATCAGTTGATATTTATTATGCATGAGTTACAAGAGTTTAAAAATAATCCTATTATACTTTTATTATCTAAGGCAGGGGTTCTTAACCTGTTGTTTTAATATTTTGATAACTATATTTCAATATATTTTGTTATGTATATATGTATTTCATTTTATGCCTTTAAAAACATTATTCTGGTAAGTGGTCCATAGGCTTTTAAAACAGAACTAGCAAAGGGGTCCATGATACTAAAAACATTAAGACCAAAGCCTGATCTAAGAGGTGATTTGAATCATAACCATTAGAAAGATACATCAATCTTTCTCAAAAAATCATGGAATCACAGATCTAGGGCTAAAATACTTGAGGCCTAGGCCCATGTGCCATCTAATTTATATAAATAGCTAATGTTACAACTACTTAATACATTCCTAAAAAGTTAAATATAAAGAATATTTGCAAAATGAATATTTTCCTATTATCATTCATTACGACCTTACTCGCAGTCCACCACAAAAACATGTTCCAAATGCAGTAAAACCAAAAGTCTCTACAAAGGGCATGCATTTTCCCTAGGTGATACAGTGGACAGAACACCAATTCAGGAATCAGGAGGACCTAAATTTAAATTCAGCCTCAGACACTTATTAGCTGTGTGACCTTGGGGAACTCATTTAACCCAAACTGCCTCTGTCCACCCCCTTGTCCCCTCCAAAGGGCATTTTCCCACCTAATTCCTTGCAAAGAAACCTGCCAAATGAATACTCAATCCACATGTTTGCAATTATCAAATTATATCAAAACCTATTATTAATTCTTATTTCACTACCAGTTTTCACTAACTGAATGAAGTGAGTTTACAAGTGTCACAGCTACTGTGGCTGTTTAAGTATTTTGGCAAAATTACTACTGAGAAAGAAAGTGGCAATTAAATGGAAGGATGGCTCACAGGTCTCCTTGGAGAGGCAAGTAAAAGAAGTTGGATTATCATGCATCCAAGAAAGACCATCTAATGAGACATAAGGTCATCTTGTATTTCAGTGTTTATAGGGATCTGAAAAAAAGAAAACCCAGCAGGCAAATAACTGCTGATTATATGTCAGTATTTGTAGCACAGGATAAAGAAGAGAAATTCTATGGAAAACATAAGACTGTCTTAATGAATTAAATATGAAAAATTGTAATTTACTTGATACTTTCAAGGCAAAGATGAGAATAGTCAAGAATGGCCAAAAAATTTTGGAAGACTATTTTGTAGCAAAGAGTAAGAGAAGATGAAGATAAAGCTTTAGAGACTATACAGATCTCTCTCTCCCTCTTCACACACACTTTAATATTATACACATACATCATTTGTATTTTCATATACAAATGTATAATGCATATAATATATACATACACACATGCATACACACACACACATACCATGAATACTTTGAGAAGAGAATTAGAAGGCACTATACTTGGCAAGTATCAGATAATCATGGAAAATGAAATTATACGTATTTTAACTGAGAAAAAATGGTTTGATACCAAAGGGAGAGTAATGAAAGGATTAAAAGAGCCTAAAATCGCTTTAGTGAAAAAATATTTTACTTACTTGTCAAATGCAAATGGAGAGACAAGATACCCAAGAGCAACACTGGTCTGTAAGCACGCTTGTTTTTAGAAAAGGAACAGCAAGAAGCAGCGTTGGGGGACAACAATTTGAAAGAAGTTTGGCAAGAGACACAACTAAGTGATCATCCCAAGTTCACTTAAGGATGAAACTGGGCAATGAACAACCAGGTAAAAAAGATTCACAAAGATTTTTTCTGAAAGAAAAAAATTTAACCATCAAGGACAGTAGAGCCACCATATATGTTCCCTAGTGTACAATACTAAATTAGTTTATAGAGGAAGCAGAAATGTCACTAGAAAAAAATTCCAAGAGAAAAGCAGTTAAACTAGACGAAGTATATCCAGAAGAGACATATGAAGGTGACACAACATCAAGGACCATGGAGAACAGAAAAGTATGTACAGAAGGGCTGGAGGACCTATATTGTCCCACTTTTCAAAAAGGGGAACAGAATAGCACCTATAAACCAATGTGCCTGACTTAAATTCCTAACAAAATTCCAGACCATATTAAAGAGACTATGCTTCTAAAAAAGGAGTTATCAAAGAATCAGTGTAGCTTCAGCAAGAATACATCATGCCAGATCAAACATTTCCTTTTATGACAGGATGAGTAAACTAACAGATCAGGGCAAAATTTAAATAGAGTTTACCAAGAGTTCAGCAAAGTTATCTGATAACTTATCTCTTGCTTTTCTTGTGGAGATGATGAAGAGATGTGGGTTACATGACATATAATTACACAAA
Source organism: Notamacropus eugenii (assembly GCF_028372415.1). Taxonomy (NCBI): domain Eukaryota; kingdom Metazoa; phylum Chordata; class Mammalia; order Diprotodontia; family Macropodidae; genus Notamacropus; species Notamacropus eugenii. The sequence continues at coordinate 416,436,680 of NC_092873.1, forward strand.
TTTAAGACAAAGTAAACAGTGGGCTTCAAAGAGTACAGTAGTCATTAATGCTTCCATTGAAGCAATATGTTATAGTAGAAAGAACAATGGAAGTTAAAGAACCCAATGGCAAATTGTTTGATGGGAAGGACAAACATTTTTCTCATTTGGAATACTTTCATTTCTAGTTTAATAAGATCTGATGATATAAGTCAACTGTCAGGTCTAAAAAAAATCCTATAGTACAACTGAGAAAAGTACATTACATTCAAATCAACAAGCACTGATTAAGTGTCTAAGCACTAGAAAAACAAAGACAAAAAAAGTACACCATACCTTCAAAGAGCTTAAATTCATTCTATGATTAGCTGGAGGGGGAAGGACTACAAACATATTGAAAATTAGATACAGAATAAATACATAGTAATTTCCATATCAACTAGGGGAATCAAGATAGGATTCCCATAAAAAGTGGAACCTTCAACTAAGCTTTGAAGGAATTAGGGATTCTGTGAAGCAGAGGCAAAGAGGGAAAATAATTCCATGCATGAGGGATAGCTCAAAAAAAGGGTTGGGAGACAAAAAGTCAAGTGTGAGGAATAAGAAGCTCAATTCGGTTAGAATGCAGAGTGATTATAGGAGAATATGTGCACTAATACTGGAAAATTAAAGTGGACTCAGATTGTAAAGGACTTTAAAAAAAAACTGTGGACCAATTTCTCTAATGCACATAGATGCAAAAATTCTAAACAAAGTATTAGCAAGTAAAATACAGAGATATATTAAAAATTCATCACAATCACAAAAGATTAAATTGAATTCAACAAGTACTTTTTTATCAGATAATTTTATTTTTTAACATTCTTTTTTTTATTAATCTATTTGTTTTCACTGTTCAACAATCACTTCCACAAGTTTTAATTTTTCCCCCTCCCTTCCCAAAACGGCATGCAATCTTATATGGCTTCTACACATACATTCTTATTAAACACATTTTCACGTTAGTCATGTTGCATAGAAGAATTAAAATGAAGGGGAGAAACCATGGGAAAAACCAAAACAAAAGATCAACAAGTATTTATTAAGTGCCTACTGTGTGCCAGGCACTTTGCTAGGTATTGGGGAAAGGGAAAAACAATGATCATCTACCAGACACGTAAGACTGATCCAATCTCAGAAAAACTGTCAATGTTAAAAAGCAAAATAACAACAGTGAAGGACACTGCATTTGTAGTCAGACGACCTGGGTTCAAATCCTACTTTTTAATTTTGAACAATTACTTAATCCATCTGCGCCTCAATTTTTTCATCTATAAAATGAAGGGGTTGTACTCTTAAGGTCCCTTCCAATTTTACATCTTATGATTCTATTTTTTAAAGTTCCATAAAAGGAAAAGAGAATATATAACTGATTGTTTGCTTAACACAATAAAAAGTATTAAATTGGAAACTCAAGAGACAACATTCTATGAATTAGAGAAAAATAAGAAGCATTCTTGTTACAAAGATGTATTGAATGAGGATGCCCATTTTAACCATCGTTGTTTGACATAATATTGAGAATTCTAGCAAATGTAATAAAGTAGCCTTGGAAACAATGGAAATGAAGAGATAAAAATATCATTTGACAATGACATATGTAAGAATTCCAATCAATAACTTTAATCAAAAATTGAGATAACAAATGAATTTGGCATATAGGATAAAAGATTATGTCAAAAAAGGTAATTTTTGTTCTTATTCAATAGTTATAAAGAACAAGAAAGCATTTTTAAAAAGAAACATCAAAAGTTTGAGAATCAGCCTACTTCTTAGTTATAATACAAAAATTCTCAGAGGATGGGGAAACAAATAGCTAGAATAAAAAACAATAAATATGTCAAACATCCAACTAAATACATAAAGGTAAGTTTTACAACAAACTTATAAAAGTTAAAAGGTAAAAAAATTAGTTCCCTATTTAATATACTTGGAAAAATTAGCTGATAATTTGGAAAGAAACTGATTTGGACAACTTATACATCTACCTCCACAAAGTACCATCTCAATGCCCTACCTGGGGTTCTGAAATAGTAGGCCAACAAAGCACAAGCTCTGACAAGTTCAACCTTGCTGTCAAAGGCTTAAAAGCAGTCCTGGCAACAGAGAGACAGCTTTTTGAGGATCAATCTAGCAAAGTCTAGGCACCTAGTATATATAGAATATTGTGCCTGAAATCAGGATGACAACAATTCAAATCCAGACTCAGATACTTATTAGCTATGACTCTGAGCAAGTTACTTAACCTCTATCTGCCCTCATCTCCCTCAACTATGAAATGAGGATAATAATAGTATCTATCTCCCAGCTTGTTGTGAGTCAGTGGGATAAGATCTATAATGTGCCTGTCATTGTGTCTGGCACAGAGTGGGCACTTAATAAATGTTTGTTCCTTTCCCTGCTCCCCTTCTATATAAAGAGGCTCATCTTAGTTAGTTACTTCGTGATGAATTTCTTGGCCATGGGCAACATATAAAACAAAGAAAAATACAAATGATCCTTGTTATCATGTGTTCCCTTTTTAATTCAGTAATGACAGAGTGAAAGAAAAGGGAGCAAAGAGTATTAAGAATCACATCTTTTTTGGAATGCTTTTTATAAACTTTGATTATTAGTGCTCTAAATGTGAAATCTGTGTCGAATAAAGAAAGGATATACCACTGGAGGGGCTAAATCATACTTTATTAGTCTTGCCATTCCCACTACAAATGCAGCTAAGTGACATTTACTGCCCCAGGAAAGTCACTTCACTTCTTTCTGTCTCAGTTCCCTCATGTGTAAAAGAGGAATAAGTTCCTACCTCTCAGGGTTCTTCTAAGAGAAAAAAAAGGTAAAAAAAGTTGCAAACTTTAAAATTATATGTAAATGCTAGCTATTATTATAAATGTAACAAGAAGAAGGAAGGTGTAGGTAAAACGGCAAGTTGGTTCACAAGTATATCTTAAGCAAAGAAAGGAATTGGTGGAGTTACTTTTCTCATTCATCCAAAGGCATGGAAAATTTGTATTGTATTGTATCATCTTGTATTGCTGAATTCATGATATGTATTTACAAAAATGTGATCATAAAAATAATTACAGTTTGTGCACCAAATTCTGATTCAGATGATGATGAGGTAGAAAATTTCTACTAAAAACTCAATAAGACCCTCCAAATCAAATCAAGTTAGACTTGGTGACTATAATCCAAAGGTGAGAACTGGTAAGCAAAGTGAGAAATATCAGAAAGCATGTTTCAGAAAAAAGGAATAGGAGAAGCCGGCAGACTTGTATATTATACAGAAGCCTCATATCTCTACATCATAAATATATGTAATAGAAAGCTTTATTAGATCACAACTCTTACAGAGGAAAACACAGCAAATCTTTTATTTCAATATGGTGTCACCTCGGGCTTCTTCCAATTTCTGCTTCAATTCTTCCTCCTTTTTTTGTTCTGCTGCCAGCTTCTCTTTTTCTGCCTATGGTTTTAGATAAGCATAGGGCTTTGGAAAGACCATATCCAAAAACAGGACTGAATACTGTCCCACTCTGATGAGCAGAGCAGCTAGGTGGTACAGTGGATAAAGCCCCAGTGCAGGAGTCAGGAGGACCTGAGTTCAAATCTCACCTCAGACACTTGACACTCACTAGCTGTGTGACCTTGGGCAAGTCACTTAACCCAATTGCCTCATCCTGGGTCATCTCCAGTCATCTTGATGAATATGTGCTCACTGGATTCAGATGGCTCTGGAGGAGAAGTGAGGCTGGTGACCTGTGCTGGGGATGGAAGCTCAATTCCATGTGGGCAGTCTCGGGCGGGTAAAGGTGGGAACTTCTAAATCTTAGAGTTCTCACGAGACCCCCCAGGAAACGACTGGGAATCAAGGTGAACCGAGCTATCTCGTGTATTTCCGCCTCTTCCCGTGAGAGACGTGATGGGAGAGAGCTCTCCCCGCCCTCGAGATCTCGTGTATTTCCGCCTCTTCCCGTGAGAGACGTGATGGGAGAGAGCTCTCCCCGCCCTCGAGATTGTCCCGGATCTGGGCACACTATTGTTATCTAACAGCACGGTATTCAGATGCAAACTATGCGGCTGGAGAACTTAAGTAGGATCAGGAAAGCCTGAAAGCGCTCTTGGGCGGAGGGGCCACATGTGAGGACAACAAGGCTCTGCTTTTCCTCTCTCCTCTCTCCCCTCCCCCTCTCTCCCCACTTATACTTCTACTTCCAATCTCTTATTGTAAGATCTTTGCCTCCTTGGGAGATTCTTCGCTCCCTCCTAAGGAAGAATTCCCCTGCACTTGTAACTAGACCCTGAAATAAAGCTCAACCCTTGTTCGACTCTGGAACGTCCTTTCTCTCATACGAGCATCTGGTTTGGCCAACCGAAGACCTCCGATAGAGGTAAGGGAAGACTCGGGTAGCCCACAGGCCTCTAGGCCTGGCAGACCTGCATTGCCCTCCCTCACTTAAGACAAAGTCAAATGCAAGTCATGTCATCATTTCTCTGATGGCATGGTCTTCTTTGGCAAGGAAGAACGAACACACACTTTGATGAGTGGGGAAACATTCGTAGGTGGCACCATTTTTTCCCCAGCTGACCACTGACTAGACAAATATATATATTTCTGGGAAAAGAATTGATAAGTGTAATCATGGCAAACACCAAACAACAAAGTAAAACTGACTGAATTTTGACAGAGAAGAAAGGAGTTATTAATGATGCAGAATCATCAATTAATCACCTATCTATGTCAGCCCCATGAACTTTTTCAAGAAAAGATCAGAACTAGTAAGAAGTTAGAAGAAAAAATAATGAGAAAAAGATATGGCATGTAATTAAAATAACTCAATTGAAAATAATATTCTATTACATTGATATGCTATAATTTGCTTAGCCATTCCTCAACAGATAGACATCTGCTTTGTTTTCCATTCTTTCATAGTACTACAGAAATGTTTTTTGTTTTGATCCTAAACTCAAGCAATTGATAATGATAAAGGATAACAACTAATAATGAAAACTGGGTAATGGGCATTAGAAATTACACCAACACTTGCTATAATAACTTTATATGGAAGTTGAACTGAGGCAAATCAATTGTCAAAGGGCCTATAAAGGGTCCTAGTCAAAAACCATGGGCCTACTTGGTAAGAGGTGCTGGGTAATAGCCAAAGACAATGCCAATTTAGAATATAAATGTCTGCAAAATCATATAAAGTATAATGATGAGGATTACTAATATTATCCCCTCATAAAGCAAAAGGAAGTAATAGAGGATATAAATTTTTAAGAAAACTTGGCAAGAAGCACAACTAAGCAAAGTCATTCCAAGAGCACTTAAGGGATAAAAATATAAATACAACAAAAGAAGAATGGAAAAGTAATGCCAAGATTTTTTATGACAAACTTTTCATTATCAAGAACAGGATGATTAACCCATTGGGACTCTAACTCTAAACTCAAAATTTAAGATGTATTTAGAGGAGGCATTAAAGAGAACAAGGTCAGGAAAAGCAATCTGACTGGACCAAGTATACAGAAAACAGATCCTCGCTGGAGGCAACAATTATAAAGGTGTTAAGGGATCAATTTCCCAAGTTATCTGAGGAAGGTGTGGGAAAAAAAAAAACACCAATACCTCACCTTATTAATACAGGGAATAAAGACTACAAGATAATGACCTATATGACAGCTTTTCATCTTTACAAAATCTTTAAGAGACAGATCTACATGTAGGACATGCATCTGCCCACGTGTGCACACATACATGCACACACGCATGCACACACACACATATCCTCACTGAAGAATTAGTAGGGAAACAAACAGCCAGGCTTGAGCAAGCAATATTCTGTAATGTACTTCTTGATAAGCACACAAATGACTTAAGAATATAGAGAATATAAGATCCTTCTATGATTATTTGTTGAATATGAAAAAATATGATTTTATGAAGCAAAAACCTGCCTTAAAGCTGTCTTCCAATAACATGCCCTGCACCCATACATCACAGGATCATAAATCTAGCACTAGAAAAGACTTTCAAGGTCTTATGTACCAATTTCCTCATTTTATAAATGAAAGAACTTTGGCTCTAAGCAGCTGATTAGTCAGACATGGAGGCACTTAAGTTGCAGGGCTGAGACTTAAACCCAAGTAATACAATTCCAAATCCAAACCTTTCCTAGTATCCTCATTAAAATAAATATGGTGTGGTACTCTGTTGAATATCAAGTGGCTTGAGTGATTACTCAAAATTTAAGCACTACATCAAATGAATAATTTTGCTCTATATATAAATATGCATTTTCTAATCAACTCGTTCTAGAAACTGAAAAGCAGAAAGTAAAAGAATTTTATTGACAGCAGACATAAGCATATTATTAGATAAAGTTACCTACAGGATACATGAACAACTAACTTTTGACCTTTTTTGGTAGTGAGATCAGCAAACTTCTCACAGTACTCTTCTTTTAAAATAGAGGAAAAGGCTATATCACTTCTAGTCTTCAGATCATTAACCAAAAGTGCCGTTACCTGAAAGCTTTCCCAGATGAAAAAGCACTTTACCATACCAGTAACTAACCCTAACATCATTCTTTTATTCCTCTCAGATACAATACTCCCCAAAATGTAAATATATCTTTCCTTAGGGTAAAGTGTAACAACAGACTTAATGCCATTAATAAGTAAATTATTATCTCTGTAGTGAAACTTCTTCCTAAATTTCATTTTAACTGTTGGTTCAATGGGAGGCTACTGGGCCATTAAAGGATAATTTATCAAGTCTGGAAAACCACCCTTATGTTTACTTTTTACTTTACTGGCTTCCTTGTTAAAAAAACTACTGATGGCTTTGTTTGTTGAAACTGTGTTACCGGACCAACAAACCTACCCAAGGCAGGTAATCTTTGGCCTAGAACTAGAGTTCCTAGGATTTACCATTTTGCTTCCTTTAAAAAAAAATAAAGAACTACATCACTTCAGATTGTTTCCCAATAGATCAACCATAATTAATTGCATCTTGAAGTCTTATACTGTTAATGTCCCATCCAGCTACCATCACGCAAAGAGGAAAGGGAATTAAGAATGAAAAAACAGGGGCTAAAGGGAGAAAAAGATGTAGGAAGAATATAGGCATTAGGGAAGAACCAGATTAACAATGAGTTATAGAATCCAAAGAAAGAGGGCAAATCACCTGCTGGACTATACGAAATATCTGTGAGCTATGCTGAGTAAGAAAGCATTCTATCAGTATCAGTATATAAAGTATATATCAGTAATAAAAATTTAGCTCCTAATTTGTAATACAACCTTATTTCAATACGTGAACTTATCTGTTTTTCTGAAATAAATTGGACAGTGAAAATGGTCACTACAAAAGGAATAGCATGGATAGGTTTTGCCTATATCCTTCTTTCTCTTGAATACATGATGGAAGATCTTCAGAATATTTCAGAAACCTTTAAGGCTGTTTCTAGAAACCTAATTCGGCTATGTCCTGTGTGTTCTGGAAAACCAGTGAGCAATCATTTGAGGTGCAATGGGGGAAATCTTTTGATTTTAATGAAGCTTACTGAAAATCATTTTGTAAAGCAGATAATCATGTTCTGCTCAACATAAGGAGTAAGTTTATTGTCAAAAAGCAAAGCACACTTTTACAAGGTTTCCCATTGTATAAAGACTTAAGATGAAGATTCAGACTAAAAACATCCCCAACTTTAAAAGCAAAGTCTAGTGCAGCTAAGAACAAAAGGCTATCAATAACTACAGTAGTGGTCACAAAAATGTGGTCACAAAAAGTCATATTGGGCAAAGTAGAAATAAGTAGAGCTGACCGGAAGCTTTAATTGCACATCAACTGTGTCAACAATGAAAAGCACCAAATCTAGAAAAAGAAAAACAGTGATTTTCACAAACTACTCTCACAGTCTTCTGTTATGAACTATCTATCATGACTTAAATGCAAATTATTCCATTCAATTCAAGTTTAGCCTCTTTTGTGTACTGGATATGAAACTTAAAAAATAAATATCAGGAATGCCAGTATGGCAATGAAAGAAAGACAGAAAAAAAAATTCTTAAGATTAAAAATAATTTCATTCCCTAACCAATTAAAATAAAAGCATAGAAGTCTCGGGCTGCTAATTTAGAAGCAAACAGCCCTCAGTAGCCTGAAGGCACCATTATGTTACGGTGCAATAGAATAGTTATAGTTCAAAAAGATAGCCCCAAGGCATCAAGAGTTAAATAACAATGTAATATAGTATCCAGTAAAGTAAGCACCAGCATAAATAGTCTGGGAAAAGTTGCCTTACAAGAGCATAAAAGACTGATCTGTACAGGCTGGAATGAGAGGGGAAAGTCAGACCTTGAACAATAGTTAAGTATTTGCATAAGTAGATTTCAAGAGGGTTGAAGGGGGTAAAGATACACAACATGAAGGAAGACAAGAGAAAGGAAAGCACCTACTATGTGCCAGGCACTGTGCTAAGCACTTTATAAATATTCTCGTTTGGTCCCCACAACAAATCCATGAGGTAGGTGCAATTATCCCCATTTTTTCAGATGACTTGTCCTCGATAAACACAGCCACTAAGTACCTGAGAATGGATTTGAACTGAGGTGTCCTTTATTGCAGGTCCAGAACTCTATCTATTGTGCCATCTAGCCACCCTCTACCCGACCCTGATGAGAAGATAGGAATGATCCCGAGGTGTTTAAGAGAACTGACTAAAAAACTCTCCCCAGAACGCAAGTTTCTTGAAAGCAAGAACCATTTCACTTAACGTCCTTTTATCTATAGGGTCTAGCACAGTGGCAAATACAGAGTAAGTGCTTAATACACACTTGTTGATTGATTGGAAAAAGTGGCTGCGGGCAAAGTAACAAGAAGCATAGCTGAACTCTACCCCACAACTCCTCCAATAAGATCTAGAAAATGCATCAGACCATGTTCTGATCAGGAAATCCCAACTCAGATCAGCACAGGGAGACAAACAAGAGAGATCTGAGTACACTGGGTATAGGGGCTACTAGAGCATTCCTGGGCAGGGAGAAGATATGTACCAGGGCAAGAAGAGATGCAAACCCCGCACAATGGGGCCTAAATTTGTACAGAATGTAGGAATAAGTGCCAAATGGCAACATCATTGCTCATCACAATTTCAGATCACAGACACAGGGATGACTGAAGAAAAGACCTGCACTGAGGGGTGACATTGCAAAGTGAGGAGAAGTCCCAAGTACAGTGTAAAGCAAGAATCAGGTTCAGAAGCAGGAAGCATATGGTTCTAACCCCAGGAGGGGAATAGGGTCTCAGTTTCAGCTTCCAGACCAATTTGAAGTCATTAGCAGAGGTGAAAAGGGCAGGAATCCCAGACAAAAATGAGGACTTACAGTTTTGTCCCACTGAATCAGCAGAGCTCTCCAGCTGGCTAATAGTGGTTATGTCCCAGAAATGTCTACTGGAAGTCCAACCAGAGTAAGCCCACAAATGTATTGCTCCAACCTAACTCAGGTTAGGAATTGTAGAGCTCATAACATATGGCCTGTAGTCTGCTTGCATCTCACCAAAGTGGCCCAGGAATTGGATGTTGTGCAGGCCTATTTTGCATTCTCTACATTTTTCATGGGTCACCAGAAATCCTTTGGTGGGCAAAGCTGACCTATGTTGTGCTGGCCTGCCTTAAAGAAATTTCACATAGTCAGTTTTGCTGAAGGATTTGCATTTTTGCAGGTGCTGGAAATTCTCTGGCAGGTTGCAGGGGTCTGGCTCAAACCAACAGGACAGCAATCAGACTTTGCCCAGGATCATTTGCGGAGCGCTGAAAGCTTACAGGTCCCTAGCCTGAGCTGTCCTAGGGATCCTTTAATAATACAATATTCGATATTCCCCCAGCAGAACACAAGGTCAGCCCAAACATACCTTCTAGAAGTGTACACAGAGATGGGACCTAACACAGCCAGAAGTCAGGAAGTAGGTTGGAAAAAGGAATACTACCATGGTGACAGGGAAACTCAAAACACTAACCCAAAAGAAAAGGATATCACTTATAAGCAAAGCCTCCAAGAAAACAGACCTTGAGCACAAGTTCAACTAGAATTCCTGGAAGAGCTGAAGCAAAAATATATTTTTTTAAGAGTTTAAAAATGTTTTGTATAAATGAAATGAGAGAATTAACAGCATGACACAAGAGGTTCAAATTTTTGCTCACTAAATAAATTACCTGAAAATTAGAATGGATCATTTAGAAGCTTTGAAACATGATTTTTTTTAAGGTCAAAAGACTAAAGAAATAGAAGTCTAAAGTATCTTACAGCAAAAATAACTGACCTTGAAAACAGATCAAGAACAAATAATTTAACAATCATCAACCTAGTTGAGCCAGAATTAAAATTAAAAAGGCCTAAACATATCAAGACAGAAAAAAAATCTGCCCAGATCTCTTAGAACCAAAGAGCAATTAGAAATAGAAAAGAATTCATCAGTCACCTGAAAGAAACTTCCAAATGAAAACTCCTAAGAATATTAGAGCCAAAAATCTAAGCTTCCAACTCAAGAAAAAACACTCAAAGCAACAGCTTTCTGAATTCAAATACCAAGAAGCTAGTCAGGATAACATATGATTTAATAGCTGCTATTAAGAAGGAGCACAGTGTTTGGAATATAATATTCCAAAAGTCAAATAGATATAAGCTTACAACCAAAAATAATTTGCCTCCCACCACCAAAAAAACAAAAACACAATTGAGTCCTAAAAGGGAAAAAAAAAATTACCTTCAATGAAAAAGATTTCCAAGCATCCCTGATGAAAAGACTAGAGCTGCACAGAAACTTCAAATGCAAACACAAAAATCAAGAAGAAATAAAAAACAGGTAAACATGAGTAAACAATCCTAACAGTCTAAAGGATACAGTTGGGTAACTCGGTGGCTACAGTGCTGGAGTCAGCAAGACATCAGTTCACAATCAGGCAATCACATTAGCTGTGTGACCCAGGGCAAGTCACTTGACCTTTGTTTGTCTTAATCTACTGGAAAAGGAAACGGCAGGCAAACCACTCCAATATCCTTGCCAAGAAAATCTCATGGACAGCAGAATCCATGGGGTCATGAAGAGTCAGACACAACTGAACAAAGAAGAATAAATTCTTCACATTCTAATCTGGAGAGATAATACATGTGTCTCCTCTGAACCCTATAATCATCTGGGGTCATAAAAAAATCTAATTAAACAGAAGGCCTAGGAGTGGTTCTGCTATTTTTTGATAATCTTACCAGAGGTGGGGGGAGCAAGCAGGTGACCCTTAAACCTCTGAAATGGTCAAAGGAAAAAATAAACACAGATATAGAAAGATTTCACTCAACAGAGGAGCAGGAGGGAAAGAGGAGAAAGGAGAGAAAAGAATGAGAGGGAAAGCAGATTTAAGGGGTCTTAAATGCAACAAATTTTAAGGATATACAAGAATATTTATAGTAGCTCTTTTTGTGGTGGCAAAAAACTGAAAACTGAAGAGGTACCTATCAACTGAACAAGGTATGCTATATAAATGTGATGGAGTACTATTGTGCTGTAAGAAATAATGATGGAGGATGTTTCATAGATGCCTAGAAAGACTTACATGCACTACTAATGCAGATAAAGTAAGCAGAACTCAGAGAAAATTTTATGTCATACCAATGTTGTAAAGGCAAACAACTCTGAGAGACTTAGAAACTCTGATGAATGCAATGACCAACTATGATTTCATAGGACTCATGATGAAACATATCACCTATCTCTTGACTGTGAAGTACATGATGGACTCAAAGTACAAACTGGAACATTTTCTGGACAGGACCTAAGTGATCCTGTATGTCTGATCATATATATTTGTAACAGGGGTTTTGTTTTTTTTCCTTCTCAACTGGGAATGGGGAGTGAACGGAGAAGGTAAAAAGAAGAGAAGGTAGATTTTTGTAAACTGAAAATAATAAAAATCTTAATTAAAGAAGATCTTGGAGAAGACCTAGGAGCTATCTTCTAGTGTTTCATTTTTATAAATTTATATTAATGTCCAAAAACAGGTGAGGGGAAATAAAGTAGGAGGGAACTCAGAGTCCTTAGAAATCAATCAGGGGACTCTGGGCAATTCAACTGACCCAAATTTGTTCATTCATTCATTCACCTTTACCATCTCCAATTATCATAAGGTGGTTCACTCCCCGACTTTGGTAATTTTATTCTACTTGATATCATGTCCTTTGAAAATTAGCTGAAGGACCAGATAAAATCAATCAACAAATATTTTATACTCTATAACCTCCTCACAAAGGGGGAGTGATCTATGGATAGATTTCAAGAAGTGAATGAATGGTTTTTTTTTAAACTTATATTTTGACAACTATATTTCAATAGAATCAGTTTCCTTTGCAATCCTATCTTATTTTATTTTAGGTATTTAAAAAGATTATTCTGAGAATGGGTACACAGGCTTCACCACTTGGTCAAAGGGGTTCATGAGAACAAAAAAGAAAGAAGGAAAGAAACAAACTTTCATCTATAGAGAAGACCAGAGGCAGACATCAAATATTCATGGGAAACAGATTAGGCTTGTTTTGCTTGGTCCTAGAAGGCAGTATTAGTAGCAGAGGGTAGAAGCTGCTGAAAGACAGAAACTAACCTGGAATAAGGTGAATTTCCCAACAATTAAAAGTTGTCACAAGAGGAATGAGCTGCTGGGGGTGAGAAAGTGAATCTGTATCACTGGAGGTCGTCACAGAGAAGCAGCACAATTATCTGAAAGGAGTGCCTTAAAAGGGATTTCTACTTAGGTAAAGTTTGAACTAGATGACTGAAGATCCCTGACAACACTAAGACTCTGATTCTATTGTAATGCCTCTCTGAAAAGTCCCAACAAATAGCTGCAAGTCCGTGTTCCCCAACTACTGAATCATTTGCTATTTTTATATTAGGTCTAAGGACATGAATGAATCCCAGCCAATCATATGATGTTTCTTTCCATACAAATGCATGTAATAATCTGGGCGATAGACATTTTTATCCCCCTGTTTTTTCCTGTGTGGATAATTAGATCAAACACTTTCAAATGGCTAAGGATCTCTCTCAGGAGACTCTACAACATTTCAGAGCTTGCTGCAGTCAGCACATTGTCTTCTGGGAGGATCACATTATATATTCTTAAACAATCCATGTGGACTGAGAATTGTATATCCTCCACTATAGTGGTGAACATGTTCGACTTACTTATCTTCATGTTTTGGACTCACCTAATATTTGTAATCAGAAAGTCATTCATTTTTCTTTTGAGAAATCTTGAATGATTTTCACATATGATGTAGAAGACACTGTTTTGCAATGGATTCTACTGAATAAAATATTTTTAAAAAACAATAAAGACAGTGTATTCTCTACATCTTTTGATCATTTATGAAGGCAGAGATGATATATACTAAGGAATATCAATTGCAAATTAAACAGGAGGAAGACAACAGGTTTGGATTGCCATAAGGAAATTACAAAGCTCCTTTAATGATCCCAAATTTCTCTCTGAAACAACGACCCATCATTTTGGCACTAATGTTTTACCACTGTTGTACAGCTGCTGAATATGCAACACAACAATCATCAAAGGATTGAAAATGATTACTACAGAGAAGGCAATGCAACATGGTGGGCATGAGCAGGTGGCATCTTATAACCAGTGAAAAATTTCAAACAGAAGTGGAAGAGGTCATCAGGCTATCTTTGAGGCTTAAAGAATATGGGCTGCTTCTATGCTGAGGACAACAGATAACAGGGAAATATTGCAAATACTCACTGGTACTTTCTCAATGTCAAGGAAGGTCTCCAGCACACTGGGTAGCTCCCTCACGGCAAACTTATGAGAGAACTTAAGTGCTCCATATGAGGACAAATATGGATAGGCTATGATGTCCATCACTAGAAAGAATATCCAAATTGAGGAGATCATTTATCTATTTTAATACAATAGATACAGATTTATCAAGATTATCCTTGATAAAGGTATCGAAAAGGAATAGAAAAGTTTTTTAAAGGAATACTATACAGTAATAGAATAAATCTTTACACAAATAACTGAAAGATATAGAGGAAAACAAGATCCCATTGTGCTTACTGTTTGACCACATAAAAAACTGATTTGGTAGAGCAAAATGCCACTTTTTTTGATAAACACTACTGATATCTTTTGGTTGCAACATCCCCCCCACCAGACAACCATCTCATATAAAAATGAGTAATTTTTAAAGAAGGGAATGAGAGGAAGAGACAAAAATATCAGCAAAACTCAATACATCAAAACATCTGAAATAATATACTACGTACCATACCTGTGGACATTTCACATCTACAAAAGAATGAGGTGGAAGTGTATTCTCCTATCTTTTCTTTGTAGCCTTTCTTCGTAACGTTGCAAACTTTACTTCTGAATGTTCTGTAGTTGCTCTTTCATTTATAACATTGAAATTGTTGATATTGGTTTCTTAGCTCTGCTTACTTAACTCTGCATCAGATTCTATAAATCTTTCCATGCTTCTTTATATTCATCCCATTCACCACTTCTTACAGTACAGTAATATTCCACTGCATTCATGGACTGCAATTTGTCTAGCCTATTCCCCCAACAATGGGCATCTATCTACTGTTTCCAATTCTAGCAAAATGCCACTTTAAGGGCTCTGCTCCAACAAAGTGTCAGCCATATATACTTCAAAATCACACCAGATTCCTTGAACCATGAAAAGGCATGGAGGAGGGAGAAAGAAGTATTGGGTAGAGAGCTTGTTCAACAGCCCTCTGATCGTTAATATTAAGACAAAAACAGGGAAACAAAATAAAACAGACACCACCCTCACAGAGGGGATATAGTTCAGAGCCCAAGTCAAGGAAGGATTCCCTACGCTAAGGTATTCCAGATGCTCCTGCTTGAAGATGACATTATACTAATTGTGTCAAACTCTACCATGCTGCACAATATCCCAGAAAATATTCATAACCATTCCAAGATTCTGGCTTAACTAAACACCAGGGAAGGGGGAGGTCAACTAGAAAAAGAATGATCACTGTCCAGATTATGGCATGAAGTAGATGGGCTATATATAAAGTTTATCTGTCAGTAATAATAACTACTGAAATTTACATAACACCTTAAAGCTAGCATATGTAAACTGCTGTGCAATTTTATTTAGGTCCAATTAGCAGCACTGTTAAATATAAAATATTATCATTCCCATTTTGTAGATGAGGATATAGACTCAGGATAAGTAACTTGCAAAGTCATAAAACTATTATGTGTCAGTGATGAAACTGAACTTGGGACTCTGAGCTGAGGTCCAGTGCTCTGTCTGTTATGATATTTTAAAGTGAATACCAAATAAGAAATATTATGTACTCCACTGTGAAGATCTCCATTAGGGTCAATTACAATTCCAAATCCTGATCCATACTTAAAAAGTTATAGAACAAATCTTTCCTCTCCTATACCTAGAGTTCAAATGTTTTCACACACAAGCAAAAATATAATAATTTAAGCCTCAATAAACAGCTCTGTTCTTCGCATATGACCCATCTTCACTAAAGGGAAAAGCTAGACAATAAAACAATTACATCTTACTAGGTTTATTCTATTCCTTCCACTTTGATCACTACTGCTAAATACTGCTTGGACCAGATGACCTCTGATTACCTGTCTATGTATAAAAGCACAACTATAATTATTCTGTTCTTACTTTGAAATGGCAGTGAAATCTGAATGTTTCTAAATTAAATTATTCTTAAATAATATTAGCCAAGATGAAACTCCCCTCATAAGAAGTAACCAAATAACTGCACTGAGAAAAAATTATATATGTGACCATAAAGTATCATTTTTGGAAATAGAAAAATAAAAATGTCTTTCTTATGAGGTTACAACTAGAAGAGAATGAACTCATAATTCCTAAAAAAAATTGGGTATCCTGCTTACCAAAAAATTATTTAGAGGTTCTAAAATTTTTTTAAAAGGTGGGTTCATTTATTCAACACATTTCTCACCAGGTGCTTGTAGCATGATGGTACATCACTAGGCAGTGGATTTAAATAAAATAAAGTTTAAATAAAATACATTCCACTGGAAAGTCTGAGACCTAGAGCTTTAAGGAACCTTGGAGATCACTAAATACAACTCCCTCATTCAATAGATGAGGAAACTCAGGTCCAAGAAGGTTTTAAATATGACTGCCCAAGGTCACAGAGGTAGGACAGCGTCAGAAACAGGATTTTAACATGGGTTATCACAGGAGATCATTACAGAATTTCAGATCAAGCGTTCTTTCCATTGTAAATTCATACAGCTGGTAACTGGCTGGCAGAATTCAAACCTCGGTCTTCTGACTCCGAACCTAGCTCTTTTTATAGTGTTCCACACCTATCCTCATGGAGATTACAGTCCGTTGGATGGCTAACAAATACACAATAACTATAATACATGATAAATACATTAAAGAAGTACAAAACAAAGTGCACCAGGAGGTCAAGATGTAAAGATACTGTATTCAACAGGGACCTGGAAGCCAGAAAACCATTAATCCAAGTAGCTAGAAATGATAGCCTGTATTAGAATAATGGAAACAACTGCAATACAGAGAAGACATATGAAAAAGACAGTGTATGAACTCAAAAGGTTCTTACTACTCTTCTAAGATAAGAGGTTGAAGAAAGGGGAGACTGGGTGAATGGTGGTATATAAGAAAGACAGAGAAGTGGGTTCAGGGCATGGGAGGGATAACTCACATGGGAAGTAGTACCCAAAATGAACTATGCAAAAAGCTAGGAATTCAACAAGCATTCTGTCTCTTGCGATAAAAGTATATTCAAGGCTCACAGAACATCTAATGCAAAGACATGGAGAAGGGAAACAATGTCAAATGTAAGGACAGCTTATGAGCCAGTTTGTATGGGTATAATATTTCATGGAGCCTGTGATCACATGGAGTCTGGGTCACATGGAGCTCAAAATGGGAGGAGCTTATCCAAGTTGGGGAGAGATAGAGAACACAGCAGAGAGTGAGAGTAGACAAAGCAGAGAAAGAGAAACAAGCTGTGAGTGAGTGGAGGGAGATATTTGTCTAAGGGGAACTTGTTTTTGTGGGACAGCCTGATAGAAAGATTTAAGATTGGTTTAGTGATAAGTACCCTGTTATATCTTACCTCCTGGTATTCTAATGTTGTCCCAAATAAATATTTTGGTTTTGCCTTTGAGGAAAAGTTATTTATATTTTATAAATTTATCCTGGAAATACCCATGCTTATTCTTAGTGGCTGCTATGGATATCACATTGGTGTTACAATGGGCAGTCACAGAATCACAGGATCAGAGATTTATAGATGGAAAAAGCTTAGAGATCATCAAATCCAAATTCCTCACTTAATAGATAAGAAAACCAAGGCCCAGAAGGGAGATGACCTAGGATCACAGGGTCGTAGATCCAATGGAAAGAATCTTAGAATGCATCAAGTCCAATACTGTCATTTCACAGACAAGGAAACTAAGGCACAATCAGATGAAATAACCTATCTAGGAAGTATGCAAATCCTTGATATTTTATAGAATGTCAAGCCACAGTTGTAAAAGATGAGGGAGGGAAAAAAACCAAAAAACACCTTTTAACAGTTCTTTTTATGCTTCAATAACTCTAGAAATTAAGGGGGTATCTATCAATTAAAGAATGACTGAACAAATTATGATACATCAATGTAATGGCATATTATTATTGTGACATAAGAAACATATAAAAGGGTCAAACTTTTTATCAGAGAAACCTGGGAAGGCCTGTATGAATGGATACAGAGGGAAATGAGCAGAACCAGAAGAAACTGAATAACAACACTGTAACGAAAAATAACTTTGAAAGAACACTGAACAATGATCACCCATGACCCCAGAGAAGCAATGATAAATGCTACCTATCCTGCCATATTCAGGATGCAGACTGAGACTTATATTCTGAAATGATCAAGTAGGAATGTGTTTTGCCTGACTGTGCATATTTGTTACATGAATTTTGTTTTTCTTTTTTCCTGGGGGGGAGGGGAGGAACACAAAAGAAAGAAAAAATGACTGTTAACTGAAAAAATTTATTATTTCTGTTAAAAAGACGAGATCAATAGTTACTTTAGAGAGACCACTTCCAACAGAATGACTATCAGAAGTCATATTTCAAGAGGTTAAGAAGTTAGTAAGAGGAAAGAAAGTAGAATCAATGAATATCACAGATAGCTTTTCCTCCATGTAGGAATGTGAAAGGGAAGAGAGAAAGAGGAAGCCCTTGGGCCTTAATTTCCTTATTTGTAAAATGACCCCGAGCACCTACCTCTCAAGGTTTTATATACATAAAAAGGGCTAATGTCTGTAAACTTTTTAAAACTTTTTACACTTTGAAAAGCATACATGGTTTTATAAATCTCAGGGGCATCACCAAAAGACATTTTTATACTCTAAGATTCTCAGACTAACTTATATGAAAACAAAATGTCAATGAAAGGCAGCATGGTACAGTGAAAAGACCAGGAAATATGGAATCAGAACTCCACATAAAATCTTCAGTTAAACCCTGGTTTGGGCATTTATTTGTGTAAACACAGACAAGCCATTTACCCTTTGGGTCTCAGTTCCTCATCTCCCTTTAAAATGAAAAGGTAAGACTAAAAGACTTCTAAGGTCATTTCCAGTCCTAAAGCTATTATCCTAAACCAACAGGCCAATTATACGTATAAAGATTATGTAAACATTTACTCAAGACCACATTTGGTGCTTTACAAATCACAGCATTTAATAATATTTCTGGAGATCAAATTATTGAATGTTACATTTTAGAAGTTTAGCTGAGGACATAATTTTAATAAAGATTAAGTACCTATTTTAAAAACAAACTATGCAAACTTCAAAGTAATTTTAATAAGACACATGTCTTAATTATGTACAAGTTATATTTTTAATTCTCCTCAGAAGTCTCTGAGTGCCTCATCTTTACTCACAAAATCTCAAATCAATCTCAATATGCAAAGCAAAATGGGAATCTGATCTTTAAACTACTAGATTAAATTTAAATGTATTTTTGCTGGTTTCCTAACTTCTAGATAAAGCTTTAGTTAAAAAATGAAAATCAATTCTTACTTTAATTTGTCATCTGGTGTTCCAAAAGATAACACTTTATTGTGATAACCAGACCATTAATCTTAATGTCAACACTATGAAAAAGTCCAATAAAAATGTAAATAAAAGAATTAAAATTTCCCCTCAAAATTTCATATAGAAAACAGAACACTTCAGAAGGTCATGAGAAATGAGTTGCTACTTTTTAAAGGCTCTGTTTTTTCATATTTTAATGCAGTTATCACAACTGTCTTTGAAGTCTGGTTTAGTAAAGCAGCTACTCTCTCTCTCTCTCTCTCTCTGAATACATACATGTACACATATAGAAAGATACCTACAGAGAGAGATAATAAGCATTTAGTCAACATCCATCATTCCCTACATACTATACTGTGGAAGGAGTGAAAAATACCATCATCATTCCTATTCTTAAAGAACCTGTAATCTATTTGTTTAAGACATATGCAAGATACAAAAGAGGTTCAATAAATTTTTCTTGAATTAAGGTTTTGTGCAAGGGATCTTCTGAAAACCTGGCTCCTTCACAACAAAGCTGGCTAAGAGAAGAGAATAGTGCCATCCTCCTGGTAGCTACTAACAGACTTAAGGGAGATAGAAGAATATGCTCTCTTTTTTAAGGGAGATTATAAGCCTCTGCTGTTTATAAGCTTACAGCACCTGAGGACAGATGTGTCTTGTTATTTTTCTCTTTCCTCCTTCCTGGAAAAGGCTAACGTTTTTGCCAAATGAACATCAGGAAAATATATGCAAATACATACATATGTACACATGTACTAGTATATACACACTTTACATACATATACAGATAACACATTTCAAGTGCTATGTGCCAGGTACATTATAGTATATGAACATATACATATATAATTCATACATATTAGTGTTCTTACAACTGTCAAGTAGTACATAGTGGGGAGTTTTACGCAGTTATGAATCATTAACACAAGAGAAAAGAAAAACATGCACTAAGCTGAAGGAGCAATGTTATTGAACCAACAGCGCTGCTTGGTCCACAAAGAGTTAGTAAAGAAAAGGGAGGAAGATAAAGAAGCAGAAGAAGGTGTTAGAAGACTTGGGTTCCAGTCCTGCCTTTGCCATTAACTTATTGGGCTCTGTGGCTAAGTTATCACCACTCTGCTTTTCAGATTCCTTTTCTTTCAAATGAGGAAGACTATGGTGTGTCTAAGGTTTCTTCCTATTTGAATAATCCAGGGTAGATTCAATGTGTTTTTGTGTTTAGCCCTGAAGAGTAACTCCCTTTACTGATGCCAATTAATAACTGTTGCCTGGGCTATCCAAACTCTAAGGCTGGCCTCTCAGTCTCAGTATTAAAGGCCTTATTTTAGAATTTATTTTAGTTATAATTTAATACTTTCATATCATTTTCCCCTTTTGAAGCATCTTGGAAGTAAAAAAAAAAAATTCATCAAGTGTTGGACTTAAAGAGTTTTAGGAAGACCATGTTTAAATCCTGCCTCTGAGCCTTACTTGTAATTGTGTGACCACTCCAATCTATCCTCCCCTGAAGTTGTCAGAGTAATCTTCCAAAAACAGAGGTATAAACATATGGACTCTCGCCACCTCCAGTCAATAAACTACACTGGCTCCTTATTGCCTCTACAATCAAGTAGAAAGTTCTCTATTTGGCATTCAAAGCCCTTCATAATATGGCCCATTTCAATTTTCAGTTTTCTTATACTTAATTACCCATTATATACTACGGGATCTGGAGACAATGGCCTTTGCTGTTCCTCATACACATCACTCCATCCTTCTATCAAGAGTGTTTCACTGATAGTCTCCATATCTAGAAACTCTCTTCCTCGTTTTTTACCCCCTGGCTTCCCTCATTTCTTTCTAGTCTTAGTTAAACTCCCAGCTTCTGTAAGATGCCTTTTCCAGTGCAAATTAATCTCAGTGCCTTTCATCTGAGATTACCCTTAATTTATCTTGTCTATATTTTGTTTGTAAATAGTTGTTTGCATGATATCTCTATCTCCCCCATTAGACCATGAACTCCCTAAAAGCAGGGATTGTGAATATATGTTTGTTTTCGCCTTTCCCCCAGTATCTGGCAAACAGGAGGTGCTTAATAAATGCTAGCTAACTAACCATGAATAAGTTCTCTTACCTAGCTGATTCCAAGTATCCATATTATTAAATTAATAAAAATAATTATTAAATTAAAACCCTACTCCACAGGGTTTTCAGGCTCAATTAAAATAATGTATGTAAAATGCTTGCTATTTTAATTTTACTTTTTTTAAAATTCCTGATAACAAAGTTTCTGACCCCCCCCCCCAAATGGTATTTGAATATTTTCTTTATACAGCTATTACTGAAGTTACTAAAGAAGTAATTGTTAGTGACAAAAATGAGAAATGCAGGTAATAAAATGCTAAGGAAATGGGAAGATAAGACTGAACTTCTATATGCTTTCAGAGAAGAAGAAACACATGATGACTTTCCTAAGGTCCTACCAATGTGGTAGTGACGTAGCTGGACACAGCGGCACAACCATGTTCTCAGCCCAGGGATCTTTCCTACACTCACCATTCTAGAGAAGGGGAAGCAGTAAAATACAAAATACTTGTTAGAAGTAATCAAGTTGAGTGACATAGTGACAGAAATCTAAATCTAGAATTGCCACTATAACACACACAGCAAATAAAATTATACTGAGAATTTGAAAATGCTTCAGAAGATATGGGGACTGAACAGGTAAATATTTTAGAAGTCCTAAGATTTGATAACTCTGTCTTAGATCTTCTGCCCAATCCATACATACTTGGCTTAATTATCCTATCTCTTGGTGTTCCCGAGTCCCTCTATGCTCCCCAAAGTGAATGATTGGGTAACTTCCTCAACTTCAGATTTCCCTATTTATTAGCAGCTTCTCTAAGCGTGATTACAATTACCATGATGATTCATGTTCGGTACTGTACTTCACTGTACAGCAGAACTTAATTAAACCGATTTTTTTTTTAACTAACTGGCACATCCCACATTCTCCCAATTGTTAAATCAAATTTGACTACACAGAAAAATGTAACAAAATCAAGGCATCACCATCTCCTACAAATTACACAAGTACACACAAAAAAAAAAAAATACTGTAATTTAACAAACCAGCAAATTATCTGCCAAAATTCCTAACTAGAAATGTTCAAACTAAACAAAGAGAAAAATGAGTAACCTGGGAGATAAAAGAAAATACCTTTTCCTTCTTTTCACAAGATAATCATACTAGAAGATTCAAAATCAGTTGAATTGAAACACTTCATTTATCCAGTCACCCCAATTTACAACCTCAACTATCTATTCTCACTCACCACCAGCTGCTAGTAACTTCTCCCAAAAGATCTAGAAACTATTTTGCATATATTACCATATAAACACCTATATATAAAAAATGAGTGCATATTGTTCATGGAGAGATTCCTTGAGGAAAGGGTTGTTTTAGTTTCATTTTTGTATCCTCATTATGTGCTGAATTAAATGCTTATTGATGGAAGGTTTGGTGGAGGATTTAAGAGTTGAGCTACATCTCAAAATAAGAATAGGATCTGCACCTGAGGTTCAGAGGGGAAGGGCAGCTCAAACAAAAGTACGGATGGGTATTAGTAAAGCATGCTGTCTATTTCTATATGGAAATGGCCTGGAACAATTTTATTCATTCTTTAAAATCATTTAGGGGGAAAAAAAGAGGTAATATAGTAGTGAATAAAGAGGTGAATGACTAGGAGGCTATGGTGACACAAGTAGTACAGCTAATGTATAATTTTTCCACTATATCATACATGTACTAAAGAGTCTCCTTGTTTCCTTGATCCTTCAGTAGTAAATTGCACAGAGCAACTATCAATACATACATATCAAATACAATAGCAAACATTCTCTAGGAACCCAATACAAATGTAAGTTTTAAAGCTACTCCAAAAAGTATACAAGTCAGTTTTCCTAGTCTTGTTCATATGTAAAAATGTCTGAGTATCTCACATGTATAAAATATATATTAGCAAAAATATGGTTTTTTTAAAAATGACTTAAGTTTTTTTTTTTAATCTTAAACTATCAACATACATTTTTACTAGTACTATAGGAGTTGGGATTACAATTGTTCAACTCTTAACTGACAAACAGTAAAAAACAAATCTTGCAAATATTCATTATAAAAAAATTAGTAAAATAAAATATTTTGCATAGCTGAGTTCTATTACATGAAATTTGTTTTAAAAACTACTCCATGTTAGATGTTTCACCAAATGAGAAATCAGTCATGGCATAATTGTACTTAATCATTCAGAGAATATTAGAACAAATATGCACACAGGTCCTTAAATTAAATATTATTTGAAAAGTATATACACACTATTCCCAAAGAAAAAAAATTCTCTCAATCTTCTTAGGTTCATAGGAATGCATACTGTAAAAACTTCACACTCATACACATATCTAAAAAAGTAATTTTTTATTGTTGAGAATGACGACAAAATACTCAAGTATCTTTATTACTTTCATCTCATCTTCAAAGGCTAAATAGAATACGATCCCTAGTTACTGACCTCGGCCTTTACAGCGGCTGAGGTAAGAGGGGTTTTTGTTGTTTTCTTTATTTACATTGCGGGAAGATTTCTCTGAGTTCTTTAGAAAAATAAAATTTCCTTGAAAATAAAGTAAATGTACTTGAAAATAAATGAATTTCAAGTAAAAACTATCATTGGAAAGGCAAGTCTGACTAATTATGCCAATATTAATATATTTCCTGCCAAATTAGCTTGCTATTCTAGCTCAGTGATGAAATAGGTTAAGAAGGGAATAAATTTACTACCAGTTACTGGGGGAAGGAAAAAAATAAAACAAGTGTATTTAACAATCCTCATTAATGCTTCTCATATTCTTTCTTAAAACAGTTTACATACTTAATTGTATATTCTGGTATTGCAGACTAATTGTTTTGTTACACTGGCCTGATCTTCCAACTACATTTTAAGTTCCTTAAGGACAAAAAGTAATCAGAGTACCTGCCCTGGAGTCAGGAGGACCTGAGTTCAAATTCAGCCTCAGACACCTATTAGCTGTGTGACTCTAGGCAGGTCACTTAACCCCATATTGCCTCAACAACAACAACAACAAAAATCAACTAACAAGCATATATCAAACTTACAATCTTCGAGGTACGGGAACAAAAGGAAGAAACCTGCTCTCAAGTACCTTCGAAGGGGGAAACAAGGGGGAAACACATAAGCAAATTTAAAATATATACAATGTAGGTAATAATCGTGCCTAACACTTATTAATCAAGTAGCTGCTTTCTGATTTGTATGCCACTCTACAAGTAACCTCTATTATCAACTGAGACCACTGAAGAAAGCATATCATGATATGTTCAATCTCAGTATTATATACACATATGAGTGCATAGGTAATTTGAGTTAGCATCACAACAAACTGAGGAAGTAGATGCTATTATAACCCCCATTTTACAGATGAGGAAAGCCAGTCAGAAAGAGATTAAGTGATTTTCCCAGGGTCACACAGCTACCAAATGTCAAAGAAAGAATCTGAATTCAGGTTATCCTCATTCCAAGTCCAGGCTCCATCCGTTATGCCACCTAGCTGCCTCCTGGCAGAAGAAGTGAGGCACTAGGTACTTTACTCTTCTTTGGCTGAAAGCACTTTTCTAAGTGCAGGCATATTAATGGCACTCAAAAACTGTGAGGGAATGAGTACTCTGATTTAATATTTGGCACTTTCTTTAGAGATGGAAGAAAAATCAGAGAAGTAAAAACTCAATTATATCTAGAACGATGACTTCAGGATCCAGGTAAAGAGAATGGCTCAAAAAGGAAGAAAAAATATTCCTAAACAGTTTTCAACTATATTATTTCAAATGAGTATTTTTTTCAGCAGCTACTTTTAACCAGAAGCTCCTCTAGATTTTTTATATCTTATTCCCCACTTGAGAAACTTTACAAACTCTGTGTGTGATTCCTCACGAACTGATACAATTTTCATCTCCAGTGTCCCCCGCGCCTGGAATACACCCTCTCTTCACCCTTCACCACTGCCACTTGGAATCCCTGGCTTTCTTCACAAGCCAGCTCGAGAGCCACCTTTACGGGGAGGCCTCTTCTGGTTCCCCAGCTGCTATTACCTACCCCTCCAAGGTCAGCTGCTTTGCGTACATCTCTACATGAAATCTTGTCTTCCCCTCAGGTCAGCTCCTAGAGTTAAGGGAAGGTTTCCCTTCTGTCTCTGCGCCCCTAGCATCTAGTGCTGAGTAAACAGTAAGCAATCATCCTCGCCTAAAAACCTAAATTCATACAATTAGCATAATTCTTGCTCAATTTAAAAAATATTTTTCCTTGTCTTTACACACACTACATTCTATACTGATTCTCTGGTAGATAATCTTTATACTAGTATGCTTCCCAGCAAGTGCAGGCATACGTACGATGTAAATTCTTTCAAGAAAGAATAGAAAAAAATGTGTGCGCTCCAACATCAAAAGCCAATTAACAGACACAAAAATACACTCCGCACCCTACCTTACCTTTCATTCAAACACGCACGAAGGGGAGTGCGGGAGTATTCGGAGGCCACTACCAAAGAAAGCCTACCACACACTGCCTACCTCCTCCCCTCTAGCCTTACGGCTCACTCTCATTCAAAACTGACTACCACTATATAAAGGCACAGCCGCACCACTATTTAGTTCCACCACGTTTGTTACCCCAGATTTGAGGAAGAACAAAAACTCCGGAGACTCCCGTCCCTGCGGGGACTTCTGCCAACGGTCTTTGGCTGAAATTTCTCCGCCTTCGTATGTTTAAGCACCCCAACGCTCAGGCTCTAAAACCTACACCCCAAGGGCTTCAAGAATTCACTTAAATCCCTAATCTCACATCTTTTGTCCGAGAATCTATTAGATTGTTCGTCACTTAGGAGCGGGAAATGCCAACTAGTGAACTAGACTCTCAACGCCTCCAAAAAGCAGATAGGATTTTATACTCCCCAGAAACGTTAAAAAATCAAGGAGAAAGCCCTATTTCCAAGCCAGCCTCAGTTTTCCGGCTCTTTCTTGTTTCGGCCAGAATGTCAGGAGGGGTCACTTCTCGCTTCCCCGGGGGGCGCAGCAAGGGCCACGCTGGGAGAAGGCAGCCTCCCACGGATACTCCCGAGGCGCAGCCGCGACCTCTAAGCCCTTCCCCGGCCGCCCGCAGCCGGCCGCAGGCCAGGGGAGGACAGAGATTCAAAGGAAAACCTGCCGGGATCAGCCCCGGCAGCGGCACGAAGAGACAGCGCCGCGAGCTTCGGGAGGGCTTCGGACAGTCTGCCCCATCCCCGGCCCGAGGAGCCCGGGGACACGGGGGGCATTCTGCTCATTCCGGCCCCCGAGGCTCGCCTCGAGGTAAACACAAGCGCACCGACACACGCACGGCCCGCCTCGTCTGCCCCTCCCCGAACATAAAAGTGAGGATCCAAGGTGGCAAAAAGCAGAGTCATGGGGCGATGGAGGGGGAGCAGGGGGCGCGCCCCGGAGAGCAGAGCGGCGCTGGGGTGTGCCCTGGGGAAGCCGGGGCTCGAGCGATCGGATGCCGAGGCATAAAGAAAGCCGGCCTCGGTGCCTCCTCGGAGGGAGGAGACGAGCCTGCCATCTCCCCCCCCCCCCACTTCCATTGCCCCCCTCAGCCACTCTATTAGCAGCCCCGGTTCTGCCCCCAGCCCCGGTGGGGGAGGGGACTCGTACCCACCCATCCTACCTCCCTACCCCCGGCCCCGCGCTGGGAGGGGGACGGGGAGGAGGATGAGGACCGCGGGCCCCGCCGGGCGGGCGGCGCGGGAGGCGCGGCCCTGGGGGGCCGGGAGGGGGTGGGCGCCGCCGTACTCACATTCTCCGTGTCCCGCTCGTTCACGGTCGGCAATGGCGTCCGGGCAGACATTTTGTGCGGGCGCGGCGGCCGCCGCGGGGTCGCTCCGGGGTCTCGGCCGCCCAGCCGAGGAGAGAGGGGGGCGGGGAGCGCGGGGGGCGGGACGGACTGGAGGGGGCGGGAAGGCTCCGGTCGGAGGCGGGAGGGGAGCGGGCCGGCCCGCAGTGCGCGGCCCCGGGCGGGCGGGGGGGAAGGGAGAGTGAGGACGAGGGAGCGAGGGGGGAGAGAAGCCGCTTCCCGCGGCGCCGGGAGAGGAGAGAGACGGCGATGGGCGGGGGGGAGGACGACGGGAGGAGGGCGGGTGTCAGGAGCCGGGAGGGAGGAAGGGATGGAGGAGGAGGGACGGATGGGTCGGGTGGGGGGGCCCAGGTCCCGCTAGGCTCTCCGGGTCATGGCGGAGGGTGAAGGCCGAGCCTCAAAATCCCAGCGGCGGAGGGGGGCCTCGAGCCCCAGCGGAGGAGGCAGCCCCGAGGGCAGGACGGGACCGGCCCGGGCGGTCAGCACGTCCCGCCGCCGCCGCGTCTTCCGCTCCTTCCTCCCGCTGTCGCCGCCGTCCCCGCCCCCTGCTCGCTCTCCCCGGGTCTCCTCAGGTGCGCGGCGCAGAGCCGAGCCCAGCATTCAGGCTGCCCGGCCGCCCCTCCCCGCCTCTGGGCTTCCCCGCCTCGGCGCGGCGCGGCTCAGCTCGGAGGAGCGATGCCGCCGCCGAGCAGTCTCCCCTCGGATCCGGGCCGGCGGGCGCAGCACGCACCGCGGGCAGGCATTTGGCCGCTGCTGCCGCCGGGTGGGCGGGCGCCGGCCGGGGGGTGGGGGTGGGGGCCTCCATTCATTCCCTCATTAGGGATGCGGAGCCTCCTCCGCCTCCTCCCACCTCTCCCTCCTCCTCCCCTCGGCTCCCTCCTCCTCCGTCCAGTTCCTCGTTTATTTTTGGTCCTCCCCGCACGCCCTGGGCTAAGGTGGTCCGGGCAGCTCTGGACCCTTTCTTTTGTTGCTTCGGGGTTATGTGGAGTTACACGACTTTCTCTTTGTGCATCCCAGGGAATGTTTAGGGGTCATTATTATTATTATCACAATGAATCTCCTGTCCCCCACCCCCACCCCCGGCGTTGCCTCTCCATTCCATCCTCTTCTTCTTTCCCCGTTCCCTTCTCATCTCTCCCTCCATGACCTTAGTCAAATACAGCATGTCTCCGCAAAGGCGGGTGCCCTCCCCCACTTTCATCCCCCCCTCCGCCTCCTCCGCACTCCATCACGTCCTACACCGTCTGAAGAAGCGAACCGGGGAACGCGGCCCCGGGCCCGCCAGGCTCCGAGAGCCCGTCCGAGGCTTGGGCGCCCCGGGGAGCGGGATAGAAGGGGCTGGAGGCGGGGTGCGGTGCCCGAAGGAGTTCGCTGACTCACAGCGAGCACCAGGCTCGGTGCCTGCGGGATGTCACCGCGTCTGCGCTCGTTGGTCCTCACGCCTAAGAAAGGAGGACCCGTTCCAGGGAGGGAGGCTGGTTGTCTCCCAGTTTTCTTCATCCTCTCAGGGGGACTGACCACCTCAACCTTCCACCGACCTGCCCCTAATCCTGCCTCTTGGAGAACACTATGTGTCTAGTGTCTTCCCCACTTGAGTGCAGTCCTATTTTAATCTAATCTTGCATTCCTTCCTAGAGTTGACTCGCATCTTGCCCTCCAATACACAATCTTCCCCCAATTTCCCCCCATTTTCCTTCTCTATCCACCCCACAGGATTCCATCCATTATATCATGAATGGGAGACGGAGCTATGGAAGGAACAGCATGTGTTTTATTGAGGAGGATATGTGCATGTGCACGTACTATATGTCTATATATGTACATGTGTGTGTGGAAACATAGGCGTACATGTACGTGTACGTCCTACCTTTTAAAGCTTGTTCCCCAAATTTTGTCGGGGACTCTAGGATGGTGACAAATCCTGACCTCTTCATGCGGTCCATCCAATCTGAAGGAACCATTTGGGTAGAATAAGAGGGACTTTCTCCTTCTCCCTTGAAGGATAGTTCTGAGAAGTAAACATTTGACTCAGTCTTAACCGGCCAGCTCTAAAAACAGTAAATAGCAAAGAACCCAAGGACAAAATGTGTCCACTTCTACTTAGGTTGATCTCAACCACTCCCTAAGATCAGGGAGAAGGGACAGAGGAGTTGTGGCTTAATTACCCTTTTAAAAATGTTTTATTTTGAAATCACTCTATTCTCCACTTTTACAAAGCAAATGGAAGGGGAATTAGGTATTTAAAGTCATTCAACCCCTGTAAATAACTATCACCACATTCCAAATAGGAGCTATTTTATGAAACTCCAGGAAAACGTCCTGAATTATAATGTACAACTGAGAACACGAAGTTTTTTACGCAGCGTTTCTTGTAGACCACAAGGAGATCTGGGATTGCCAGGCAAAGGAGCATATATTTAGCTACAGTGGTCTGGGAGAGAGGTGACCACCTAAAAAGTGTACCCCCCAAAAATGTAAGCAGTAGGAAAAGAGTACAGTCATCATGGTGACCCAAGGGTCACCTGTATTAATATTTTCAGAATGCATAATAATTTTTAGTATATTACTAATTCAAGAAATTAATAATTTTTAAAGGTTCTCCTTATGATAACCCTGCAAAATAGTCAAGCATGCTTTTTTATCCCCTTTGTATAATGAGAGAACTGAGAGGCATGGAGTTCCAGTGATTTGTCCAAGCTTACAGAAGCATGCCAGGCTGAGAAGCAGACAGCTGGCAGTAGTGGCACTAATTGATATCTTGCACTAGGCAAGATTCACTACACACTACAAGGTAGCAGAGCTAATTACAAGCAGAGCTGGGACTGGAATCCAGGTTTTCAGTTCTCAGTTCCCTAGATCACATGGCTTCCACAGACCCATACCTATAATGTTAGAAGTCATTTGGGTAAATATGCAGTACTGTACCTCTCATCTTGTTGACATTCAGCAAAAGTTAAATGACAATAGTGGATACATACCACAGTTAATATACAAGAATAGAACTAGCATGTCAGATCAATAACATGTACACTAGAAAGTATAATATTGATACATAAGCCCCAAAGTGGGCATACCTTCCACAATTCTGGCTAACAAAATACTACAAAAACAACTCCATCTGTCTAAAAGTCACATTCAAACAAATCTCATTTGTTTCCATGGTTTGGAGCTTGGTGTATAATGAAACAAAAATATACAGGCACATTAAGGGATTAATAATTCATTAGTGAGGTGATTTTTAAAAAAGAAATTTATTGAACCCCTTGCCTTTATGCAGACATGATTCCTACCTTCCTTATGCATACAGTTGAGTATTCTTAGTTAAATATGTATTACAGTAGATTTCAACAAAGGAAGATCCTCTCAATTTTTAGGTGTATGATCACCCTTAGATTTTATATAAGTCCTTGTGTCTATGACTATGAAATTATGGATTTTTTACTTGCTTTGAGTAGTTGCCTTTTAGTCCTATGACCAAATTCAATCTGTTCATCTTAGAAACCTCTCAAGATGCAATAATCTTGCCAGTAGACTAATAACTGAAGAAATAATTAAAGAAGAGGTATCTTAAAAGATTATATTGGGTAAAAATTCCGAGGTTTAAGAAAAAAAACTTTTATTTCACTGGACTTTGCTATAACTTCTCATTGAAGAGTGAAATTCAGTTTAAGGGTCTCAGAATTTCAAAATTAGAATATCAGAAATGATCTAGACTAAGCCATGCAGGAACAGTAAAATCCTCTGCAGTATCCCCAAGAAGTGTTTTTGAAGCTTCTGCTTGGAGTTCTCCAGGAAAGGGGAATTCATCACCCTTCCCAAGGCAGCAAATTTCCCTACTGGACAGGTAATCATTAAAAAATGTTTTTGTGCCCCTCCCTTCATATCCAGCCAAAATATGCCGTTTTCTGTAGCTTCCACCCATTTCTTTTCATTCTTCCCACTGGGACAGGTGGGCTCTGAGTTGTACTTGAGGATCTTAGAGGTGGAAAAGGGTCATCAGTTCAAAGTCACAAAAAATATTGTGCACCTACTATTTACAAATCTTTGGAAAAACAAAGAGGGAAAATGGTACAGTTCTTACCCTCAAGAAGTTCAGAGTTAATCTAGTTGGTAAGTGTAACATATCCACAAATAATTACAAGTTAAAATGAGAAAAGTACCGAAGAGAAATCAAGCATAGATAGAAGAGTATAGAGGTAGTGAGGGAGTATGCTGTAGGAATGAGTTCAAATCCTGCCTCAGATACTTAAAACTCTGACTGTAGGAAAGTCATTTAATCTTACTCATTTTCCTCATCTCTAAAATGAGAGAGTTTGAGACTAAATAGCCTTTGAGGTCTCTTCCAGCTCTAAATCTATGGCCTTATAATCCCACAGATGCTGCAACTATGAGAAATCATCTGTGTTCGGGGAGGAGAGAACCAAGGAAGATGGAGAAGGTAGAAAATAAGTCGGACCTTGAAGGACCCTGAAGGCAGGAAAGAATTTCAACATGTGAGGATGTGGAGGGAGTCTATTCCAGAGATGGTGATTGATATATATATAAATGTGCTGAAATAAAAGAGTAGATCTGGTAATTACTACTGATCTTGTTTGACTAGAATAAAGTATATGAAGTAGAGTAGTATGTAACATAACAATGGAAAGTCAAACCATGGAAGGCCCTGAATGATAAAATGTTTGTGTTCTATCCTGAAAATAATAGAAAATCACTGGAAGTTTTTTAAAATTTAATTAATTTATTTGTTTTCAGTTTTCAACAATCACTTTCATAATTCTTTAATTTTCTCCCCCCCTCCTCCACTCCTTCTCCAAGAAGGCATGGAATCTTATATGGGTTCTACACATATATTCTTATTAAACATATTTTCACATTAGTCATGTTGTATAGAAGAATTAAAATGAATGAGAGAAACCATGAGAAAAACTAAAACAAAACAAAACATAACACAAGAGAAAATAGTCTGCTTCATTCTGTGTTGTGATTCCATTCCATTCTTTCTCTGGATGTGGATGACATTTTGACTCAAGAACCCTTTGTAATGTTTTAGGTCCTTGCATTACTGTGAAGGGCTTAGTCTATCAGAAACAGTCCTCATACACTGTGGCTATTACTGTGTATAATGTTCTCCTGGTTCTGATCATTTCACTCAGCATTAGTTCATGTAAGTCTTTCCAGGATTTCTTATAGCACAATAGTATTTCATTACATTCATATACCACAGCTTGTTCAGCCATTCCCCAATTGATGGGCATTCCCTCGATTTCCAGTTCTTGGCCATGAACTGCTATAAATATTTTTGTATATGTGGGACCTTTTCCCATTTTTATGATCTCTTTAGGATGCAGCCCTAGAAGTGATATTGCTGGGTCAAAGGGTATGCATATTTTTGTAGCCCTTTGGGCATAGTTCCAAACTGCTCTCCAGAATGGTTGGATCAACTCACAGCTCCACCAGCAATGAATTAGTGTTCCAACTCTCCCACATCTTCTTCAATATTTATCATCTTCCTGTTTTGTCATGTTAGCCAATCTGAAAAGTGTGATATGGTATCTCAGAGTTGTTTTGATTTGCATCTCTCTAATCAATGGTAATTTAGAGCATTTTTTCATATGACTATAGATAGCTTTAATTTCTTCCTCTGAAAACTGCCTTTTCATATCCTTTGACCATTTATCAATTGGGGAATTACTTGTATTCTTGTAAATTTGACTTAGTTCTTTATATATTTTAGATATGAGTCCTTCATCACAGACACTAGTTGTAAAAATTCTTTCCCAGTTTTCTGCTTCCCTCCTCATCTTGGTTGCATTGGCTTTGTTCAAAAACTTTTCAATTTTATGTAATCAAAATTATCTATTTTGTACTTCATAATGTTCTCTATCTCTTGTTTGATCATAAATTTCTCCATTCTCCATAAATCTTACAAATACATTATCCTTTGCTCCCGTAATTTGTTTATAGTATCAGCTTCTGTACCTAGATCATGTACCCATTTGGACTTTATTCTTGTGCACAGTGTCAGGCATTTGGTCTATGCCCAGTCATTGGAAGTTTTTGAAAAGAGAAATAATACCAGAATTATACATTGAGGAGAACAAATTGGCAGTGTTTAGCAAGAAATGTGGTTCTATGACAGCATTATGGAGGAGGACCTGAAGTAATTAACTTACAGAATTTTATTGTTTAAAAGTCAAATACATGCAGACTTCACATATCTAAAATCAGATAACTGGTACCAGATTGCTATGGTTCCTTCCCAATTGTATGCACATACCAAATGTGACATTCAGAAAGTTAAGCCCATTCTCATTTCCTAAATCAGTTTGTTAAAAATGTATCTGTTGGCTGCTAGACCCAGAGAGTTAATGGTTTTTTTTTTTACTGACTAACACAGTAATTGAACACAGTAAGTATGATATATGTTGGGCAGATGAATGAATGAATTTTCCACACTTGAGTTCCTAATAACAAAACACTAGAGAAACAAAGTAGTACAGAGAACCTGCCCAACATAAGCAGGTTTCAGTCAACTGAGATCACAGATCCATGTATGTACTATCTGAAGACTGAATCCCATTTGTATCTTCTCATCCTGCGTGATTTTTGTCAATAAACAAGTTTTTATCAAGTACTTACTATATACCAAATGCTAATGACACAAAGGCAGATAAAGTCCCTGCTCTCAAGGTGTTCACATTGTCCAGATTCTCCCATAAATTCACCACAGAGAGTCTACCCAACATGCTGAGGTACATGCATAGATACCTGTAGAGCACATAGACTGAACTTCAGTTATCTCTCATTCAATTACTCCATTGATAAGCATTTATAAAATATTTACTAGTCAACAGGCTCTGGGCTCCCTACGAATTAGCTTTTATTATACTTCTTTGTGATTAATATGTTGTAGCTATAACATAATCAACAAATAATTGAGCATCAACTGTTTGAAGGATAATGTAGTAGGTGCTATGGAAAAATATGGTTCCTGTCCCTCAAACTGGAAGACGAGACATATGAGTAGCATTAGATAAGTGCCAAAAATCCAGGGGCAAAGAAATAATTATTAAGCCACTATCTCTTCTATATAATAATGGACATATCCAGACTAAAGAACAAACAAGAGCTAAGATCCAGAAGGAAACAATAGTTGATTCTGTTTCTATAAGTAATTAATAGGAGGTTCATTTTTATTGTCAAGACTAATCATTGACTTAAGTGAAATGTTTTTTACATTCTCTAGAAATTATTAGTGTTCATGAGCAAATGAATGTTTTAAAATTTCACACATCTTGTACTAGAAGCAGGAACTAGGGCTTAGTCAACATATTGCCATACTTGTTATTCAGTTATTTTTAGTCGTGTCCAACTCTTCATCTTCTTGGCAAAGATAATGGAGTAATTTACCATTACCTTCTCCTGCTCATTTTACAGATGAGAAAACTGAGGTCAAACAGGGTTGAGTGACTTGCCCAGCGACTATGTGCTTGTCACACAGCTAATTTGTACCTGAGGCCAGATTTTAACTCAGGAAGATAAGTCTTCCTGACTCCAGACCAGTCACTTTATCTACTGCAACACCTAGCTGCCCTATTAACATACATTCACTGATACAAAGAAAAGGAATGATTGATTGACCAACTGTATTACATGCTTCCCTCTCTGGCACCCTGACCAAGCCCCTATAACAGTCTGGTTCCTATCAGGCTTTCATATACTCTTCTTTTCCTTCCATTTTTTCTATGCCTATTGCTTACTCTCATTTCCAGTTTGGTAAATAAATCCTTATTTATGGTAGTAAGTTTCTGTCACTTGCCAGCACCTATAAATTTACAATTACTGAGATTGAAAAGGACCTCAGGAGGAATAGCATCCTGGCCCTCCTGGGCCACCTGCCTGTCCAAGGCTAGGGATCAGACCTTTCATGGGCTTAAATGGCCAGAGTTCCATGGCATAGAATTTGAAGTGTGCTAGGATGGGGAATGAGGGATGGTCACAGCCAGGGGGTCCCTACACAGATTCATAAACTAAAAAACTAAGGGGCTCCAGGTAGAGAGTGGTATTAGGAGTAGAAGGAGAGTTAGTAAATCAGCAGGAACAGAAGGAGTCTAAAAGAAATGAAGAATCCTGGTCTGGGATCAGGCTTCCATACTGATATAAACGGGTTCAACAGATTTTTCTCAGTTTGCTCCACTCCGTTTCCGTGTCTTTCTGCCTGGCCACATGAAGCCAACTCCACCCTTCAGCTCCTAAATTTGCTATAGTTATATACTCCCTCCCACATTCATTCAGCATAGCAACAGTCATCTCTAAGTGGCAGCAGACACCAAGACCAGGACAAAACACATTTATCCATGTCATTCTTTAATTTTGCAGTGCTAGTGCTTCCTTTGTTATCCTACAGTGCAAAAACAAAAAGTGCCAAAAGAACTTCTCCTTATTCCTAAGTCTCAGTTTCATGGATTCTGTAATTGCGAAAAACATCCCCAAGTCACGCCTCTTGCCTCTGCATATACGTAAGGCTCTGTCCTTGTTCCTTTTCTTTCCTCCCTGCGCTTCCTCAGTTGGTGAATTCATAACTCCCATGAGTTTGGCATTTTTATGCAAATGAATACCTGATCTATATGTCTAGCTTTAGTCTTTTTCCCAAATTCTGGTCCTATATCACCGACTGCCAATTAGACATTTTGAACTGAATGTTTCCAGGCATCTCAAATCTGACATGTTCAAAACAGAATTTATTATCTATCTTCCCCACCTCCAAAACCCCACCCCAATTCCCTATTTCTATTGAAGGAAGAAACCATTATTTTTCCAGGTACCCAGGTTCACAACCTCAGGATCGTCCTTGAACTCCCTCCCCTAATATCAAATCAGTTATGAAATTTTGACATTTATTCCTGTATAACATCTCTCACATTCCTTCCTTTTTATGTTCACACAGTCATAACCCTAGTTTAAGCACTTATCACCTCTGACTTGGACTATTACAATAACCTTCTAATTGCCTCCCCTTCCTCAAGTCTCTCCAATCTATCCTCCACAGAATGACCAAAGTGCTTCTTTCTAAAGCATAGGTCTGACCATGTCAATCCATTACTCATAAAAATCCAATGACTTCTTATTAATTCTAGGATCTAATGCACATTTCTCACTTTGGCATTTAAGACCTCTCACAACCTAGTTTCAAGTTGTCAATATTACGCATTACTCCCCTCCATGCACTGTGTAGTCCAGCCAGTATAGCCCTGTTGTTCGTGAAACACAGCACTTTCCATCTCCCATCTTCATGCTTCTGTACCATCTGTCCTTGGAATATACTCCTTTCTCACCACCACTTCTTAGAATCCCCACTGTTTTTTTTCAAAACTCAGCTCAAAGAACTCTTTCTACGTAAAGCCTTTTCCTGATTTCTCCCTCCCTCCACCTTCTCCCTCAAAATTATCTTATATTTATTTTGCACCTTACATAACTTGTATATATCTCTATATGTATGTTCATGTTATTTCCCCTAAGAAAACATAAGGTCCTTGAGTCAATGATTTTTGCTGTAGTTTTTGTGTCCCCAGGACCTGTCATAGAGTAGGTACTTAATAAGTGCTTGTTGTGGGATTGATATGTTACATGAACAAAATGTTGATACATAGCTATAAGCTGTGTCATGAAGAGCTGTCTGCTAGGTCCAAAGCCCAGGTTCTTTTTCTTGATTTCATACTTAGTACCTACCCAGTTTTTGCTTGCATTGTGCACCTCCACCCCAAACCAGCACAGTCTATCACCTGTTGACATTTCCTAGGGGACCTTTAGCATTTAGTGCTGTTTTCTAAACACTAATGCATTTCTTTCTGTCTTCTGAATTTCTCAATGACATCACATAGAAACTGATAACATTGAAAAACAATTAAGCTACGTCTCAGGAGGGGCATATGGGGCGTTCAGGGAGGACTAGCGCCTCTGATGAGAGGGCTTGCTGTGAACCTGATGTGAGACGGAGGACTTGGCAATTCATGGGCGAGTCAAGACCCAACCCTTGATGTCATTGGTTCCATTCAGAAATGAAGGATGCATAACAATATCTCAGGACTAGTATTGCACAATGTGGGGCTCCATAAATGTAACTAACTGACCAGCAGGGTGACTGCAAGGCTGATAGGACTCAGTCTTATTTATTGTGCAGTAGAGGTTGAATCTAGCATTACCAATTGGAAGTAGTAAAGAGTTTCTAGTGACAAGTTTCAAAAGTACAACGTTAACCCAGTCTTATAAGCACACTGAAATAAGGCAACAAAAGGCTGGGTTGTCTGAAGAAAACACTTCAACAATTTGCTGAAATAATTGGAAATAGCCTAACATTCTAATGGACTGCTAAGAAACAATGAGAACAGAGACCAGAATTCTAAACAATCAGGAAGGAGGTTGTGAAAGGCTTTCTGGCAAATTGAGAGTGGGAGGGGAGGATAGTGGTGCCCTCAACAGTCACAAAAATGTCAGGTGTGCAAATGATAACAGCAAACTAAAGGACAGTCTGTACATGTTTGTAGGATGAAAGTGACTATTGACTACAGGTCATGCCTCAGTCTTTTGGCCATATCCAACCAACAGATGGAAGTCACTATTAATAGTGATCATCTCCAAACAAGACAGTGTATGTGTAGCTATACATATACATATAAACATACATAATATACTTATATTTCTTTCATATACATATATATGTGTGTATATATACACATAGACACACACATACATATATACACATATATTTTTAGTAGGGCATGTGGCTATGCTGGCTTATTGGGGGTGGGGTAGTGTAACCACAACTGCTCAAATAAGACTCAAATACACACACATACTATGCATCCATTATGTTTATATACACACAAGCACACACATATGCTAATATATGTAACAAATTCTGTAAACTTTGCAATGCTACAGAGGAAGGAAGACAGTCATTTGTGAAGTGATTAAGCCAGTCAGTTCCAAATGAGACACCACCATGGCAAAAAATATGTCCTCTTTGTTACCTCTAAGTTTTTCTTTTTCAGGTCAAGCCAAGAAGCTTTTATTAAGCACTTACTATGTGCCAGGTATTGTGGCTAAGTGCACAATGGCTCATCATCCATTTCTCATTCTATAAGTATGGCTCTGTCCCCCAAGGCTCCGTCCTGAGCTCCCTTTTCTCTCTTTCCATGCTCCCTTGATGTCTATATGTACTCTCTTCTTATAAGTTCAGTTATTGTATTTATGAAAATGACTCTTAAAACTCTATATCCAGTCCTGAATCTTTTTCCTGAACTCAAGTACTGACAGTACATATAATGTTACACATCTCCTATAATGATAGCATCCTGCTGGATATCTCTGCTTGAATGTACCATTACCATCTCAGCTCAATATGTCTAGAACAGAACTGATCTCATCCCTCCTCATAACTTTCCTACTTCTGTTCAGGGGACCCCCATGTTCCCCTCCCTGTTACCTAGATTCTTAACCTCAAAGTCATCCTTGACTCCTATATCCTTCACTCCCCATATTCAATCATTTGGGTTAGATTGAATTGTCAATTGTACCACAATGTCTTATATTCACCCCCTTTCCTGCACTCACACTGGCACTGTTCTAGCCTAGATTCTCATGAATTCTTGCCTGGATTATGTAGTAGACTCTTTCGGTCACCCTCCTTCCAGTATCTCCTCTCTCCAATCCATCTATCACACAGTTGACAAAATAATCTTCCTAAGACACAGGTCTGGTCACTGATTTGCTCTAAAACCTTCTATACTTACCTATCATCTCTAAAATAAAATACAAACTTTTCTGTCTGGTATGTGACATCCTTCCCACTCTCAAGCCAAGCTACCTTCCGAATCTCATTTGACATTTTTCTTAACATACTCTTATTTCTAGACAAAATAGATTACCAGCTGTTGCCCCAAACAGGCAGTCCATTCCACTTTTGGACACCACCTCAGAGGAGAGTTGAAAGGGACCTTAGAGGCTCTCTAGTCCAGCTGGTTATCAACACCTTTCTAGATTTATGTCATATGCAAACTTGACAAGCATGCCAACTATGCTTTATACAAGTTATTGATTATAAATGTTAAAGAGCATAGATCCCTGTGGCTCTATTAGAGATGTCCTTCCAGGGTCACATTGAATCATTAGTGACTACTCTTTGAAGCCAGCTATCCAACCAGTTCTGAAGTCACACATGGGACACACTGGAACAGGACCATCCAGAATAGCATGCCTACATCAAAGAAGGCACAGTGCTCTGTGTGCAAAGCAGAATTGAAGTAGCTCAAAAGAAACATGAGATGTGCAAATTTAGAGACATCTCCACTCCAAATGTTCATATGAACTCTGTGCCTGACCTGTGGTAGAGTCTTCTGAGCACATACTGGTCTGATCAGCCACAGTTGGACACTCTGTACCTTGACCCCAACATAGTCATATCATTTTGGTGCTTCTGTGCACCAGTGTTTGCTGTAAAACCTCTCACCCTGTTCTTCCCTTGTAGGTAAGTACTGTAGGGATTCAAGTCTCTGCCCTCAAGCAAGGCACAGAATCTAATGAAAAGGAAAGATGGAGGGCAGAAAACTATCTCTGCTAGGCTGAAGACTGCCTGATCCATAGGTCCTG
This sequence comes from Notamacropus eugenii, assembly GCF_028372415.1. Classification (NCBI taxonomy): domain Eukaryota; kingdom Metazoa; phylum Chordata; class Mammalia; order Diprotodontia; family Macropodidae; genus Notamacropus; species Notamacropus eugenii. The sequence goes on from NC_092873.1 coordinate 416,476,461, forward strand.
TAAGAATATTATTGTGCCCAATGTAGTATAAGATTTGGCGTACCTAAACTGTAAACAACCTGGCAAAATTGAGGAAGGGAGGAAAAATAGTATTTTTCAAATAACCAGGGAGAAGAAATTATCCTCAATCATTCTTGCGATATAGCACGTCCTCCCATTTCTCTTCTGCTAGGAGATTTTACCCTTACTTTAATGAAAAAAAATTCTTGGAGGAAGAGATGCTCCCCCTTGACAAAGTCAACCTCTCAGCCTATTCCCTTGATCCTATCCCCTCCAAACTGTTCCAAGAGCTTGTCCCTTGTCATCCTTTCTCTCTTCAAAAACTTCAATCTCTCTTTATTCACTGTATTTTTCCTTACTACCTATAAGTGTACTCATATCTCCTCCATTCTTAAAAAAACAAAAACCTCCATTTGACGCTGCCACCTCCTCAAGAATTCATCTAGTATCTCTCCTCTCTCTTTACTGCCATATTCACAGAAAAAAAGTTGTTTACATTGATTGCTTCAGCTTCAACTTCTCTTTCACCCCTAAAGCCCTTACAATCAAGCTTCTGATCCCCAAATCACTCCACTGAAACTGTTCTCTCCAACTTTAACAGTGATTTTCTAAGTCCAATGACCTTTTCTCATCTATTCTTCTTCTTAATGTCTATGAAGATATCTTTTGACACTGTTGACCACTCCCTCCTCCTAGACACACCCTGTTCCTTGTGTTTTCATGATTCTATGGTCTCGTGGCTCTTCTTTTACTGTCTCACTATTCTTTCTTAGTCTCTTTTATGGATCATCATTGTGATCTAGGGACTACTCTGTATAAGTATATTCAGAGTTTCTGTCACAAGTTTTTTACTCTTATCTTTGTAGTCTCTGTTAGTCATTTTATCAGCTTCCATAGATTCAATCATCTCTCTCACATGACTCTCAAATCTATATATCCAACCCTTACCTCTCTCTTGAACTCTAATCCAGCATTACCAATTGCTTACTGAACATCTCCATCTAGATGTTCCAGACGCATCTCATACTCAACATCTCCAAAATAGAACTCATTCTCTCTCCCTAACTTCCCCATGTCTTTCAAAGGCACACCTCCTCCTCCTTCTCAGTGTTCTAACTCTCCTAGGATGGAAGTTCAGTGGCCACTCACCAGTCTGTCCCAATACTGACTGGCAGACAAGTTTTCATTCATTCCACCTTTACATCTCATTGGCACTCCCTGACTCTGGGGCCCTTTTCTTCCTCTGACTGGAGAAGGTGGAGGGTAAATAGGTAGAGGGTGGAGAAGTTCTCTGAGATCTGATATTTAAGGAGGATGCCTTGGGCAGCCATCTCTTAATTTCCCACCCAATTATACTTTTCTGGACTTCATCTTCCCCAGACCCAAATATCCCACCCCCCTCTACTCAGCTTTTTTTTTTTTAATATGTTGTCTTCCCCCATTAGATGATGTGCTCCTTAAGAACAAGGATTGCCTTTGCCTTTCTTTACATCCCCAGGACTTATTCAGTGCCCGGCACATAGTAGGTACCTAATAAATGTTTATTGAGAGGCTGACGAAACCTAACCTAGTTCACTCCTCCTTAGGAAACCTGGTGGCTTTCCACTCCCAAGGACTCACCATGTTGGTACCAGATTTAGTGAGAGCACTTGATTCAAATCCACTTGCGCAGCCTCTAAGTCATGTGGATACCGGTGTGTGCATGAAGGGCACCATTTCAAATTACCAAAGTTTGTAACTTAGGAGTCATTATCACTTCTTCCCTTCTCTTTTATCCCTCATATCCAATCAGTGACCAAGTCCCATCTTGATTAGAGAGAACACTGAAATGTGAGTTAAGAGAACCAGGTTATAATCCCAACTCAGATATTTATGTGGTATGTGATTTTAAATGAGCTAATGAAAAGATATTTATTAAGTACTTTCAAGCACTGTGCTAAGCACTGAGCATATAAATACAACAGGAAATACAAGCCAATGCCGTTAAGGAGTTTACATTGTGATAGGAGAAGAAATAAATAGGATGGGTCAATGTGGCTGTGTGAAAGAGGGTCTGGTATGCTCATCATGTATATAAGTGAACCAATATGCTTTTTGTACATCCTTCATTTTTGAAGAGGGGCAATGACATCATGGAGTGATGTGTTGACTCCTATTTAAATTGGATTTAAGTGAGGCAGAGTTGCACAGTCTTTAGCCTCACTACTCTCTCTTCCAAAGTCATGGAAGTCCAGTGGCAATACAAAAGTCAGGATGCCTGGCAATGGCCTGGGATACAGTGGAAGACTTTGAAATGTCTTCAATGTCTGACCAACATCTAAGTGTTCCATAGTGCCTGTTTCAGCCACCTTCATGGCTGTTGGAACAAAATGTTCTCATTTGCCTATTCCACCAGAAGTCTTCACATGTTGAGATAGGCATCCACCTAACTCACCAACAGGTTCGAGACCTGTCAGTTACCCTCAACCTGGTTTAGTCCATCTGCCAAGATGGTTTAGTGGGTATGGCTGCTGAGCATGCTATATAGCTCCTTGGAGAGTTAGGTGATAGGTAGACACCAAATATGGATGAGCAGCTCTGACAAGGGTTCAGCAAGCCCTCACACCAGAGGTGCTAGTCCTCTCTGAATACCCCAGGCATCCCATACTACCAATGTACTATTGATGACTGGTTCATAGGAATCATATGAGCCATTTTTATAAACAGTAGTCACACAGAGATTAGAAAACATTGGTTACTGCACACTATGTACAAAGCCTGATGCAGGGTTAGGAATACCAAAGAAGTAGAGATTCCCCCTTTCAAGGATCTTATACATACACTCATACACACACACATACACACACACACACACAGAGAGAGAGAGAGAGAGAGAGAGAGAGAGAGAGAGAGAGAGAGAGAGAGAGAGAGAGAGAGAGATTTAATAAAGCAACCTAAGGGCAAATAAATATAGAGCAAACTGAATCCACTGGAACTAAGAAAATGAAACTATAAATAAGAGAAGGGTCACTTTCAGGTGGGGCTAATCAAGGAAGGCTTTCTATTCTATTATGCATCTTGAAGGAGAGCCAGGTAAAAGCAGGTGAAGGGAAGTTAGATGGGCATTCCTGGTATTCACAAAGGCAAGAATGAGCAAGTTATGTGTGGGAGATGACAGAAGATTAGATTGGCTGGAACAGAGATTTAATCAGCCCAAGAGAATCATTCTTTGAGAGAAATATTTAAGAGCATGATTGCATGTATTTTTGTGTGAAACTATTCCTCTCTGGATGAACACCACCCCCACCCCCACCCCCTTCCCCCCTTTTGTTGTATTCCTTGCTTTCTACTCAGCCCTAAAGGAAAGCCCAGAATCTTCACACCCTTTGTTGGGCTCTCTCTGCCATAGGTTGCTAGCTTTCCTGAAATGGACTATTAGCTTCCCCAAGCATTTTAGTTGTGATAACTCCCAGTAAGTTAGTTTTTAAAGTGTCTAGAGATGGGTTTTAAAAATAAAAAGAACTTATATTCTTTTCCACTAAGAATAATCTTGGCTTCTTATTTACAGCTGTAATGCACTGTCATGCAGTTTTCTCCTACTGTTACCTCAAAAGGAGATCACAGCTATATGTAGGCAAAGAGTACATTGATGTTTAATGTGTGAAAACAGCACTTTTCCAGAGACATTTTCATGCATCGCTGAGAGAAATGTGCTTGTCTTGTTTTCCTGCCTGTTATTTTATTGGAAGCCATTTATTTGCAAAAACAGGAGCTTTACACAATGAATTAATACAATTACAACAGCTGGGGAATCTCCTTTAATAAAGGCCACACATCCTATGTGTACAAGCACACTATATGAAGTGTCCAGAACCCCTTGGGTATTCCTACAGGTGGCACCATGAATCAGTCCCTTAATTTGTCTCTGCCTCAGTTTCTTCACTCATTAAATGTAAAAAATTGCCCTTGCCTCTTACTTCAGGATTCATATTCTTAAAGCATTTTGAAGTCACCAGATGAAAGAAAGTGTTGAAAAATGAAGGAAGAGTAGGACTGAAAATGCTCACTTCCCCATATGTATTGGTGAAGGCTTTTATTATAATAACATGAACAATGGGAAAAGTCACTAGAATGCAATATTCATCTTTTGTTTATAGCAATGCCGGTAGGTCTCTGGTTGTTACCCAAATGCTATAGCAAAAAGCTTTAACATTAATATTGAAAATTTGCATTATAGATAGAAAGCTGACCTTAGAGTCAGAAAAATTGTGTTTAAGTGCTATCTCTGACACACACACTATAGTTTTGGAACCCAGGCCAAGTCTCTACCTCTCATTGCTGTAGGTGATTCTCCCAGATCATAAGAGAAGGGGCCACCCTGCATTAGTAGAGGAAGTTCCTCCATTTGAGAATTCTTGATGATGATAAAACACAGATCTAGTTCCTAATTACTAATCCATTAGTTTAGAAACAGAATTTACGGTAAATATAACATTTTGCTTCTTTGAGGGACAGCTAAAATTCTGCTTCCTAGCCTCTGAATAATTCTGAACCTCTTTATCCTTGTCCCTTTCCTTCTTTACCAAAAGTCTTTAGCATCAAATACACACAGGTGTTAGACAACAAATCTCTTTTATCGCATCTCAAGTCCTGAATTGAACTCAAGGAGTCCACCCTTGAGATTCACCAATAATTAGTAATACTCATACTCATATTAGTAATACTTGTAATTAGCAATCTTATGAGGTAAGGAAGCTCAAGATTTCAGACTTGTCTAAACAACACCTCAGAAATTGCACACAGTTCCCAAGAGAACTAAAGAAGACTCCTGGGGCATGATTTGGCTGCTGCTTAGTCAGATTCTTACACATCCAAACAAGATGCTAGGTCTTGCTCTCATAATTTCTAGCTGGGGAAGTTGAAGGGAAGTAGGGAAAAACCACAGGCAATGAATGAAGCTTTCCGCAGCATCACCCAGAGCCATAAGTAGGACTGCTTACACCTGGGTTAAGCATTAAAAACTGTGTCTGGAAACATTCACAAGAAAAGCAGCTTCAATTTAGAGTAATGGGAAGTGGGGTGGACACCATTCCATGAGGAGGGAGACAGAATCCCTGGGATATTGGAAAGCTACTGGTAGGAAGGTTTCCCTCACGCCCAGGAATCAAACATATTTATTCTTGATAATTAGATCCTAAAGTCAGTTTCTTCATAATTGGCATCCAAGAAGTTTGATTACTAAATTGGATTGTGAAGAAGTAACCCTTACAGCAAAATGTGTTTTGAGGTACAGGGTTAAAATATTGCTCAAAAGCACCTCTCAAAATCCTCAAAATAAATGATAATAATAATATCTCATATTTTATACCACTTTAAGGTTTGCAAAGTAACTTACGTATATTATCTCATTTGATCTTGTGAAATAGATGCTGATATCCCCATTTTACAGATGAGGAAACTGAAGCTGAAAGAAGTTAAGTGACTTGCTTAGGGTGACTAGTAAAGTATCTGAAGCAGTATTCGAGTTCCAGTCTTCCTGACTCTCGGGCCAACACTCTGTCCACTGCAATACCTTCCGCTTCTATTATTATATTATATTGGAAATCATTTAGTCCAGCTCATTGACTTTACAGAGAAAGAAAGTGAGGCCCCAAAGTCACTAAGGAAGACTCATTCAACTGTTAATGAAATTGAGGTTGAACTGAAGTGGAATCAAATAGAAATCTCAGACTTATAGACAGAACTTAAAGGAGACTGAAATTATCTCATCAAACTCCCTTATTTTTATAAAGGAAGAATCAGAAACCCAGAGTTCCTCTCAGAGTCAGTTCTAGAACTAGTTCTGCTGACTTCCTAGAGTCTTCCTAATTCTTCTAGGCAGGTTGTTGGATTTGCCCTCCTGGAATGAGGAATACTGGCCTCTCCCGGGAGCAGTCTCGTCTCGTGGGTCTCAGTACAAAGCAGGTAAAGCAGCCCTACTTTGGTCCATTCGACTGTGTGCTCCTTGAAAGCACAGATTGTGTTTGCCTCTTTTAGCATTCCCAGTGCTTAGCACGTTATGTTCCCTGGCACATAGTAGGCACTTAATAAATGCTCCCAGGAGCACTTTGACTCCAAGCTCACTATTCTATCCCTTTCAGCCCACAGCCGTGCCTGCTTCCTCTGCCCTTTCCTGAAATGTTTAAATAGCTTAAAAGGAAAAAGTCTTAACCTTTCCAAGGCACTCTCCTCCCCAACCCCAATCACTCCTCTCTGGGAGCAGTCTGTGCTGAGAAATGATTTTTAAAAATCTCAGACACAGGGAAATATTTCTCATTCCCCAGGACAGTCATATAGGGACCCATAATCCCTGGGATGTGCTCTCCCATCTGTCATCACAGAGTAATCAGTGACACTTTCAAATTGGCCTTTCTGTCCAATCCTTGCTCCAGGTCTTGGAAGCAATTGAAATGTTGGACAGGGTAAAATTTTACACCAATACCAAGATCTCTAGGATTAGAGAGGCAGAGGGATCCTAGGAAAGTACATCCCTCCATTGGGGGTAGAGTTATTATTTCATTTCTCCACTACCCTTCCCATTAAAAGGCACTTCTTTGTACAAGTTGATTATGGTGGTGTGTTGGGAAATATTTCCCAGCCTACCCTTGGTCCCTGGGCTTTTTTCTCTTACCAGGTAGCAAGTCTGGGATCAAGGTGGTCCTCAGCACTGAAGGAATCAGCTCACTGGGCAAGAAAAAGAACTTCCTGGGTCAAAGCTGGTCTTTCCTTCTCCCAATTCAGCCAGGCTAGACTTGGATCCTTCAGCCAATTCTAGTGAACTAAGATTCTACCACACGTTTAAACACTGAAATGAGTGACACTGAAATTATTGCTGATAGCATTTTATGCTTGCCTTCCGTTAACCTTTACCTGAGGAATCCCATAAGACAATTAAACTGTTTCCCAGTGGAAATTTATTCCCTCACTCCTCTTACCATCCTGTCACTAGCTCTGCCAGAACACACTTTCAGCTCCCACCTGGTTCTGCCTTCACCTTTTTCCTTAGAGAAATACAGTAACTGTCAGATAGACCTTAAAATTTCCTGTCTCTGGATGATTTCCTGCCAATTCTTTCTTCATGCTGCTTTTTAAAGACCTTTGCCTTGTCTGATATGTTGTCTTGTCTAATATCTCTAATAAAGATGTGCAAACAGCCTTCCTTATCTGCTGGAAACATTTTATCCTAATGACTCCATTCCATCAGATGACTCTTATGACATCATGAAAATGTAGTTATTAGAATAAAATTCTACTACAAGCAGATAAGGAAGGCTGCTTGGAAAACTACTTGGATGGTCAAATAAAGAGAGACCAATAAGAATATCATTAGACATTAATGCATTCTAATAGTTCATAGTCTTTAATGGTCAAGACAATTGTTAATGGAACCTTTTGTCCCCATGCCATTCGGTGCCCCATATAACACTAAGATAGAGAGATTACTTAAAGGGTTATCCAATATTGACCTGCCTCCAAGAAAAGCCACATTTAAACTAGCTCTTCTCTCCCCCACCCCCATCCCCAAATGGGGACAAATGTAACATTTCTCAATCCTTACTCCTTTCTAAGATTCCCAAAGGCATAAAACTTAATAGTCTGTGAAATCCTACTGTTTTGGAGCTATAATGATTGTTAAATCTCATTCATCTAGTGTTTATGTAGGCATATGTGTATATATCATTAGGTCCTCAGTAGTCTAGCTGTTATATTACCAAGCAAGGCTGAAAATCTCTAGGTTATTTCCTAATTGTGTTATGAAATACTTTGTTATAAAGGTTAGTTGGCTCACTGCTGGGCAGGTGTAGCTATGGCACCTCCCATGGCATATCTTTGATGTGTCTGCCTTGGCAAAGATTACATACGAAAGTGGCAGCATTCTACTGTAGATCCTGAGTACAGGGGTGGGGGCAAGTAGAACTGGAGAAGGGAACTATATTCCCCACCCCCTCTAAAATCTCCCCAGACACTTTGTGTCCTTATGAAACCCTGTTCTCCCATCACCCAGAGGAAAATTACGTTCAATAAATAGTGAATGAAGAAGAACAACATAGAGGTTTCAGTAGCTCAGGGTAATTCTCAGAGCATCTTATGAGGTAGAAAGCAAATGAGTATTATTAGTCTCATTTTATAGATGAGAAAACTAAAATATAGAAAGGTACACTCCTATCATCTGAAGAACTAACCAACTCTCATGGCTTTAACTCTCTGCTCTAGGCTGATGACTCTCAAATATAAAACTCTAGGCCTAATCTCTTTCCTGTATCTTAACTAATCTCTTGGAATATCTATGCTGTAACTCCTATGGCTCATTTCTTACAGGACACTTCTACTAGAATGTCCTGCTTAGAGTCACAAGAAGCAATTCTGACACCATAAAATGCACCTGAAGGAATCAACATAATAGGTTCCCCCTGGGGAATAGTGAGGTAGACTAATCAAATCTATGGGCGAAAAACAACAAAAAAAAGACAACTATGATTTTCTCTCTGCAAGAAGATGGACCACAAGAGAATGAGATGAAATGGCAAAAGGAGAGTTTGAAATGAGGAGAAAGAAAGTTGGAGATCTTGACTTTGGGGGGATAGAGGTATATTCTACAATAGGTGATGAGGAACTTAAAATTGTTTCCTCTGCAGGGAGTTGGCGCATAGGGAAACCACCTGCTTTGAAGAGAATGATGTTCTTTTTAAAGAGAACATCCTGTCTCAGGAGAAGGACAACTAGATCTTTTGGAGGCAATCAGCAGCCATAAAAATGGGAGGGTATGGACTCAGAGAAACTACTGAATGGCAAATGGAAGAGAAGGGAATGCTTATTTATATAGCACCTACTATGTGCCAAACACTGTGCTAAGTGCTTTTACAAAGATTATTTCATTTGATCCTCACAACAACCCTGGGAGGTAGGTAGTATTATTATCCCCATTTTACAATTGAGGAAATTGAGGCAATGAGATGTTAAGTGATTTGCCCACACAGGTAGTAAATGTCAGAGACCAGATCTTAATTCAGATTTCCTGACTCTAGGCTCAGCACTCTAAGCACTATGGATAGGTGCCCTTAAGTAATCATGGAGAGGACAGGGGTTGAATTGGACAGCAGGATTTGGGACATAGGGAAATTTCTGCCATGGGGCAATACTTTTATCCTCATTAACTCCCTTATGAATTAATATTTCTGAGAATGAGGCAGAACAGAAAAAAATGTGTGAAGGGGCCAGATTTGCAATGGCAATAACATAGTAATTGGTTAGAAGAAGAAACTGAAACTTTATCCTTTAGAAGTTTTAATTTCATGAGAAATACAAGGAGGATCAAAAAGGAATAAATAAGTATACAGGTTTTTAATCAAAGAATGCAAGTTCAGAATAGACAGAAATTGAAGATAATTAAATAAGAGAATAAAGTAAAGAAATTCTTCTCAGATAAAAATCAAGGAAAAAAACCCCTAAAACTAAGAAATAAAAGAAGTTGGAGAGAGAAGAGTAGGGATTTTGAATTAACCAGTTCAGAGAGGGGAAAAAAAGAAATGGGAGAAAAAATAGAAAGAATTAGATAAATAAATAAAAGGAAGAAAGAGAAGGAAATCGATAATGTAAATAAAACCATAACTAGACAATGAGTTGCCATTCTGGGGAGGACAACTGCAAGGGGAGGGTAGAGAGTCTGGGCTAATAGGGGCACTTAAAGGTTAAGCAAACTAATCATAGAGAAAAAATACTGACCTAGAAAAGGAAGGAGAAAAACCAAGAATCCTAATTCAGAAAAATTCAGGGGAAAAAAACAAAAGAAAATATGAATCAAGCTATGAGAGCTTTAAATGTGAATGGACTGAACAATCCTATAAAATGCAAGAGAATGACAGATTGAATAAGAAAACAAACCCTCCCTACTTATAACAAACGCATGTAGAAAACAATGACATAGATTAATTAAAAATTAGATGCTGGAACAAATTTATTAGATATCAGGTAAATCCGCAAAAGCAACAGATGCAATCATGCTTTCAGACAAACCAAAACCAAGAACTAACAACATAAACAGAAATAAAATAGGAAATTACACTAGTGTGGAAGGAATCATAGACAACAAAAAACATTATTATTAAACTTATGTATTTCAAATGGCGTAGCATATAAATTCATAAAGGAAAGAGGACGCAAATAGTAGCACAGTATTGGAAGAAACTTTAATGTCCTTTTCTTACATTTGGATATGTCTAATCACAAAATAAACAAAGGAGAACAACATAGAATTAAACAAATTGTTGGAGGTGTGAGCTAAAGGGCTTATGGTGCCTTCTGTGACTAACTTCTGTAACTTCTATAACTAAATACACACATACATATATATGTATACACATACACACACATATACGTGTGTATATGAGCTAAAGGATATGTGGTACCACATGACACTTTTACAAAAATTCATCTTCCATTAGGGCCCAGAGAAATTGCAAATATGTGTAAAAAGGTAGAAATTATATGTGTGTATGGATGTAATAACTGGGCTTTTGCTTTATTTTGCCCCACACTGGGCCTCAATATCACTTTCTAACTGTCTGGCACCATACTATGTGCATACCATCTCTTCCTTCTAGTTCTCCTTTTCATGTTTTCCTCTCTATTAGAAATTAGAATGTAAGCCCTTTGAAAACAAGGATCATCTTACTTGTTTGTACTTATGTCTCTAACCCACAGAATAGTGCCTAACACATGGCAAATACTTAATAAGTGCTTTATCATTTATCATTATCATTCATTTATTTATTTGGATTTTTCAAAAAGCTTGGAAAAACACCCTAATTTCTCCTCCATTGTCTCTTAGTCCCTTGAAATTCCCCCAGGTCAGGGTTATTCAAATTACACAGGGCTATTTCCCCATATATCCTCCTCCAGCATTATTGCACGATGAGGGAATAAAGATTTATAGTCCCTACTGCTGACAAAAGGGGTAATTTCTCTATTTCTCAGCAGCTACACTGATTTAGACTTCTCTGGCACTCTCCAATATGTGGGCCCCCAACTCTCCCCCTTTTCAGCTTCCTTTTGTGTGTTATCTCCCTCTATAAACTCCTTGTAGACAGGGACTGTCTTAGTTTTTATTTGTGTTTGTATCTTCAGTGCTTAGCACAATGCCTGGGACGTAGCAGGTGATTAGTAAATATTTAATGATTTATCAATTGAAATAACCAGGACTGCCTGACTACAGTAATACTGTTCTAAGACAAGAAGCTTCTACCTGTTCTCACTACCTCTTCAAGTGAAACATTATGAGGATTAGCTTCTTACCACTTGTATCCACAGCCCTGCTCCTCTCTACTGAAGTCTGCTGGTTGCTGAAATGATGAGTTCAGGGCTCACCCCAAGAATGTTGGGGCACCACCAGAAATGATGGAGAAGATGGAGAAAATAGATGGAGTAAAAGATGGATGAAGTAAAGTGTGGCTCCTAGTTGTCCTAAAAGAAATTCACTTGGACCAGTTCTCCAACTTAAAGAAAGACATTTATTGGGGTGTTGCACTCCAGCAGGGCCTGCTCCCATAGAAGGCAGAGCCCCAGCAGACTCTGCTCCAGCTAGGAGGCAGAGCAAAGGTGGTGGGCCCTGCTCCCCTAAGGGAGGCAGAGCAATTATGGGGGTTAGGTGTTTGGTCTATACACAGCTTGATGGGATAGGAGGAGGGGAGGAGGGGCAGGCATGGCTTTGGAATGCCTGGAAAATCAGGTAATCCGGAGGTGCCTTGTCATAAAGATAAGCAAGGAGAACAGGAAAGAGAGAAGAGGGGTGCTCCTCTGATGTCCATACTGATAAGAAAAGGGAACAGAAAAGGGGAGGGGAAGAGCTGTTCTGGAATGTCAGGTAAGGGGGTGCTTTGTGAAAGCACAGGGGTAAGTCCAAGATGGGGGCCTTCAGTGCCTAGTCTTCTTTGATCAGTTTTCTAGCTGGTCATCACATCCTGTATCTTATCTCATATCTCACATCCTGCATCTGCTTGCTCCATCTGCCTTGAGCCCTCCTTTCTACCTCATCACAAGTACGGGAAAGAAGCTATTACTCACCTCAAGATTACTGACTACAGCTGCTGATTTCCCATTTCCTTAACTCAGGTGCATTAACATTCCCCACCTGTGTTACTATGCTCTCCCTGTAACATGTAGAAGATATTTAATGACATCCTGTTGATAGACTGATAAGATAGAACTGTGCATTCCAATCAGGGAAAGGTCTTCTTGACATATTTCAAGTAGAATAAATAAATTCTGGATAAATGTATGATCTCCTGGGTGTGTAATCGAGGCTTAGTGCCATTATCAGCTCCTCTGTATGCTACATAATCCTTGACCATATCTTTCTGTAAATTATCCAGTTCAATTTAATTGAATTCAGTATACATTTATTAATCACCTGTCTGGTTATGGAGCTGTACTAGACATCAAGATACAAAGACAAAAAACTTACCCTGGCCTCAAGAAATCTATGTTCCACTGAAAGAATACAACATGGATCCAGAGAAGTAAATACAAAATATTCATTGAGTAAAAATACATGTAAAATAAATGCAAAGATTCTTTCTTGCAAATCATTTTTCATCACATGCTACATCCTTCTTATACTCACTGTGTTTATTTATCCTTTGGGACACCTGGAATTATGAGTCATCTGAAGTCATGGTGTTTCATGATTCGTAGCCATATAACATCACCAGGCAAATAAAGATAGTTTTGGAGTCTGTGAGCAGAGGTTGGGACCACTGGGATCAGCGATCTTATAGAAGTGTTTCAATCAGAAGCCTAAATGTGAATTATTGTTCTTAACTTTAAATACCCCTTGAAATGAACAGAGTATCACAGAAGAATAAAGTGAATTCCTGTGTCCCTCAAAAATACCACAGAAAAGACTCTTCTATCTACATCTGTCTTTAGGATATAACTAATAGGGGGAGTGGTTCTAGGCCTTTTGCTTTAGGAGGTCCTTTGCTGCTATGTAGATCAGATGACTGGAGCAAAGGGACTCAGGAAAGCAGCAGATAAAGTGGGACTGATATTAGTACTTAAAAAAGGGCTTGAGATGTTCCTATAATACTACTCTTACTCATACCCCAAAATGGAGGAATTAGAGCTACCTGCTTTACAGCAATACCCCTCCTTCCCCACTTTGACATTCTAGCATTTTCTAATTCTTCACATAGTCCTTTTGTGACTAGTTTGTCACTTTTATGACATTTCATTCTGGTCTTTTAAGGTTACCTTCAATGTTGACTTGAGAAAAATTTCATTTGTATAAAACAGTAGATAGAAAAATAGGTGTGGGGAGGAGACATACCTATCTAAACTCTCTGTGTCCTTATAGGAATGTCCTTCCCTTATCAATTCTTAGTTACAAAATTTACAGCATTCTAGTTTCCTGTAGTTCAAGGATTAATTACTCAGGTCATATTCAAGTCTATGGAAAGAGATAATAATACGAGAGTTCTCAGGAATCATCTCCTTTTTCTCTCCTATAGGATCATAGATGTGGAACAGTAAGGAAGCCATCTAGTCTTCCCTCCCCTGCCCTCATCATTTTACAGATGAAGAAACTAAGGCCCAGGGAAGTTAAATGACTTGCCCAAGATCCCACAGGAAGTAAGTGGCAGAGCTAGGATTTGAGTCCAGGTCTTGTCTCTAAATTTAGGGCTCTTTGCACGGCACTGTTATAAGCTGCAAGTTAGAGAGTATATCTATTTTTAAAATTCTAGGTTCCCAGGAAAAAGGAATGGGGGTTGTTACTGCCTATTCTAAGCTTAAATGCTTCTCCAAATAAACACATTAACATTACAGAAATTTATGAGAACATACACATATCAAGCTGCAATAAAAGGAGCAAAGTAGCCCATGATGCCATAGGCCAAGACCAAAGGACCTTAGCATTTCTGAGGGGATCTGAGTCAACTTTCCAATGATGCTGTGGGCCTGAGGCACATGTACGCAAGAGTAAATGGAAGAAGAGGGCTCTGGATGGTAAAGCTCTGAGGAACATCTGTCAGCAGTGGCATAGGCAACTGGGTCAGACTAGGAACCATGGGGAACAAAATGATTGCAGTAGCATACTAAGAGATAGCGATGGTGGTTAGGAACCAGGGTAAAGGCAGCAGATGCCAAAGAGAAAGAGTATAGATCAGTTGATGCTGGACAAGCCGCAGGATCCCTATGTTACTAATATGTGAGGAGCATACTTGATTAGCTTGTGCCAGAAGTTTTCTGTAACCCCAGTCCCATCGGTGTAACCCCATCAGCATGGGTTTCTGTCCTTATTGGTGGAGATCAATATCCCATGCCTGCATCAGAGGTGGGGCAGAGCTGATAAAAAAAAAGGGAGCTCCAGTCACTTTGGTCCTTGTCAAGCTTTGACTCACTTCAGATTCTGCAGTTGCTTTAGGTGCTTCTGAATTTCATCTTCAAGAGAGAAGATGGAAATGGACAATTCCACTTCAGCTTCTTGAAGGAACATAAACTCCAAGAAGACAGGAGAGAAAAGGATAGTCTTCATCATGTCCCTATTCCCGGTATGCTACACTGGAGACTTGAAGAACTTCCCCTTGGTGAGATCTAGGATTCTCTCTTTTGTTAAGCTGAGTTGTCTCACTCCCAAAGGGAGAGCTCCTTCACTCTGTACTGTCTGGTATACATTCTCCTGTGTATACTTTCTCTGATTTCTATTTTGCTACTGAAATAGATAAATAGGTTTCCTTGATAAGTGCTACATGTGCTCATTGTAGAATAGATATTTGGTGAGAAAGGAGTTAAGATTTAGATAAAAAGCTAGGAGTCCCCAATTATGTGAGATAATATTCCCCATTCTTCCTCTTCTTTCCCTTCCCTTTCAGTATATTACTCTTTCTTCATTTTCCATACTTCTTTTAAGATCAAGATGTAATCAAGATCTTTTAAGATCAAAATGTAATAGGATTGCTTTCAAGCTCTCTAATTAGGCTCCCTGATGATGATAAAGTTCTGAGGGGATACAAATGTCATTTCCCTATATAAGAATATAAACATTTTATCCTTAATTATTAATCCTTAATGGTTGCTCACTAATGTCTATCTTTTTATGTTTCTCTTGATTCCTCTGTTTATATGTTAAATTTTCCATGAAGCTCTGGTCTTTTTATCAGGAATGCTTGGAAATTTTCTATTTCATTAATGATCCATTCTCCCCTTGTAGGATTATGCTCAGTTTTGGTGGGTATGTCATCCTTGGCTATAAGCCTAGATCTTTTGTCTTCTGGAATATCAAATTGCAAGTTCTCTTCTCCTTTATAAGTGGCTGCTAAATTTAGTGTGGCTCCTCGATACCTGCCTCTCGTTACTCTATCTCTCTGGCTGCTTGAGGTATATTTTTCTTGGCCTGGGAGCCCTCAATTTTGGCTATATTATTCCTGGGGAAAGAGTCCAGGCTCTTTTTTTGGTCATTACTTTCAGGTATCCCAACAATTTTTCAATTTTCTCTCCTCAATCTGTTTTGCCGTGAGATACCTTATATGAATATAATGATATATAAATACAAGATGTATTCTTGTAAAAACCTTCTGAATCATTCTTTCAACATTTCCTGACTCTCATTGTAGCACTGAAATGGTCTACCTGTATAAGCAGCATCCTCATACTCATGATGGGTCTTTCCATTGTCCTTTCAGTTTACCTTATATTTGCATAGACACAGTACTTTCCAAAACATTTGAGATCCTAGTTGAAAAAATAATAGCTAGCATTTGTATAGTGCTTTAAGGTTTACAAAGCACTATATATGTATATACATATATATATATAAAATCTCATTTTTGTCCTTACAGCAAAGATAGGAGGAAACCGAGGCAAACAGCTATTAAACAATTTGCCCTGGGTCACATGCATTAAATATCTGAGGCTGGATTTGAACTCAAGATATCTCCTAATTCCAAGTATAACCCTGTATCCACTGTGCCTTCTATTTGTCAGATAAAGAAACTGAGACTCAAAGGTTGAATGACTTACTAAAGTAAGCACAACTAGTTAGTGGCAGGGCTGGGACTTGAACTGTGGCTTTTGGAATCTCAGCCCAAATTTACTTCTATGATATTATGCTACCTAATTCCATGATGGAATTCCTTTCTTCCAATAAGTCTGGAATTGGGTTTTTCAACTAACAAAGGATGAGGCAAAACTTTTTGAAATTTATCTTAGGACCCCATCTTCCTTTACCTTATACTACTATATTAATATTTATTAAGAGAATGAGAGACATTTTTAATGCAGATTAAACTTTATTTTTTAACTTAATAGTATTTTTTATTTTCATGTAAAGATAGTTTTCAATGTTCATTTTTATGAGATTTTGAGTTCCAAATTTTTCTTCTTTCCTCCTTTCCCTCCCCCCTCCCCAAGACAGCAAGCAATCTGATATGTTATACATGTGTAATCATGTTAAACATATTTCCGCATTAGTCATATTGAGAAAGAAGAATCAGAACAAAAGGGTTGGAAAACCACAAGAAAGAAAAAACAACAAAGTGAAAATAGTATGCTTCAATCTGCATTCAGGCTCCATAATTCTTTCAGTGAGAGATATTCACACTTAATATAGTTAGAATGGATCTAAGTTTCTTTTTTTGTTTATTTTTCTTTGTAATTAATTAATTTATTTTTAGTTTTCAACATTCATTTCTAAGGTTCAGGGTAGAGGATGTTGGAATAGTTTTATTCTCCCTCACCACCACCCCCCGCCGCCGCCTCTCCCAAGTGCCTGAATAGATAATAAATTATATTATTGCTTCAAGGAATGTATGGTGATAAAGCAGGGCTTCTAAATGATGGGGAAAAAATACAAAGGAAAAACTATTAGAGGATAAGAGAAATGATGGCAGCTGAGAAGTGGGAACTGATAATTTAGTCCTTATCTGGCATGAAGGAGATAGCAACAAAATATTGGAGAGCTCTAGGAATTCGTCCTTGTCTTGTCTTTGAAACTGGTGACTAGGGTGGCTCTTCAATAGATATGGGAAAGGATAGAGGGAAAAATTACCTCTCGACTTCACCTTAAACCAGTAGTAATCATGGGTCAAGAGAGAGCTTGAATTCAGACTGTTACAATGGGGATTTACATACACATTTGGGACTAAGGTTGTTTATTCAAGAATGTTTAGTTTTTCTCATTTAAATAAGACTTTCTTTGTAATATTTTGAACTATATGCTTATGAGGAGGGAATTGAAATTAGTATACTGACATGTGGGAGGGTAATAAGCATACATTTTCCCCAAGTTTCCTGGGTAGAGGCTATGAATCAAAAGAAGAGGAAAATTCCTCCAAGTCCTTTATGTTATGACAGTTATTGACACAAGGGTTATACTAGTAATAACCTCTGTGACAGCTGAGACCTTTTGCTCCTATTAACCTCCTCTCGGGAAAATCCTGACTGAACACTGAAGAACTCTGAAGAAATAGTTCTGTAACAGTTTTGACACCAAAAATGTCATCCTCAGGGAATCTGGACACACCCAGTCAACTTTAGCTCTGACCCTTCAAATTTATTTTTACAGAAACAAGATTTCACAAAGCTAGCAAAATAGATATATACTCATTTTTTCTCCTTCCCTCATTGCTGATTCTTCCTCCTTCTCCCAGCTGATATCCTCCAACTTTCATGTCATTCTTTTTGTCTCCCTCTTCTCCTTTTCTTTGCTTCTCTTTGTTTTTGTTTTTAATCAAGGGCTTTTCCTCCAAAGATATGATAACCTCCCTCAAACATAATTATGTAGCCCTCTTCCCCAAAAGGCTTGGTGACTCTGACCAAGTAGATCAAGCCTTTTCACCCAAAGGAGGAAAGGGGTTATATCAAAACAGAGTCAGAAGGACTGATGCTTACCCAGAGTATAGTCTTAGGCCCCCAAGGAGATCCAACAACCAGTGTTTAGCTTCATCTGACCTATTCATAATGGTCTATTCCAAGTTACCTGGGGTCTGCTTATCCCAAATATTGGTCATTTGTAAGAAGCTGCACTTCCTTTTCTACTTCAATGTAAAATTGCATAGCTCCTAATATTTGTAGATTATCTAGAAGTCATTCATTACTTGCATACAGCCATTTCCTGGGGTAGTGTTATACTTAAGGATCCATTTCCCAAAACAGATCAAAGAGGGATCCTAGGATTGCCAATGAGGCAATTGCAGTCAAGTCTTTTATGAGGCAATATGTCTGGTAAATTAGTTTGTAAGTGTCAATAAGCCTTAACTTAGTGTGAGATTTTGTCTATGATCCTTGAAATTTTAGATCTGACAACCACAGTTAAGAAATATCACATTAGGGAAGAAACCTCAAACTTCTGGCCTATGGACTGCTTGTTGCCACAGAACTCCCAAGTTCAGTCCAAACCAGATTAAAATGTAATCGGGAAATATTTAATAAAATAAATAAAAATATTATTCAATATTGATATTATTGATTTGTGTTTTTTTAAGTCAATGTATGGTCTTCAGGGAACCATTTCTATCTGAGTTGGAAACCATTGCATCTAGTGTGTAGGACATAACACCCACCTCCCTAAAGAGAATCATGGACATATATTCTACACCAGAGCAAACAAATACATTCTTCAACTTCCCAGCTTCCTTTCCACTGCTTCACGTCTTTCTGTTTTCTGATTATTCCCCTTAGGTGACAAATTACAAAGTAGTACTTAGTATTTAATATAAGCATTTTATTTCCCAAGTCCAGAGTTTAAGGGTTTGACTTAGATATGTTCTGCAGCCATTGAGATTGACAGCGTAGAGTTGTCAATTCTAGAAGCAGAATGACATAACAAATCATGAACTGAAATGATAAGCCCCTGACAAATGCATTCATTCTTGTTCAGCTCTTAACCCATCGATCCTATTCCTCCAAATCCTATTCAGAACCTCATGTCCCCATTCAACACCTATATCTCCCATGTGGTTCATGTTGAAAACATATTGGTTCTTCGGGCAGAAGACGAGTTCAAAGCCTGCCTCCAATGCTGACTACTTGTATGACCTTGCTCAACTTCCTCCTCTTCCCTAGGTCCCAATTTTCTTATCTCTAAAAAAGAGATCAGACTAGATGACCTCTGAGGTTTCCTCCAGCTCTAGAGCCATGATGGTATTTCAAAACATAGAGACTCTTCTTGCCCCGAGCTTCTTCAACAGTTACTGTTTTGTAATCAATGCCTAATATTATTTTATACTACACATGTGTGAGTTTTGTCTTCATGACCCCATTTGGGGTTTTCTTGGCAAAGATGCTGGAGTGGTTTGCCATTTCCTTCTTCAGTACATTTTACAATGGAAGAAACTGAGGCAAACAGGGTCACGAGACCTCCCCAGAGTCACATAGCTATTAAGTGTTTGAGTCCAGATTTGAACTCAGGGAGGTGAGTCTTCTGCCTGGTTGCTCTGTCTACTGCTAGGAAGTTATCTCTTATGTTAAAGTGAAATCTGCCTCTTTACAACTTTAATCCTCTGTCTTAGTTCAGCCCTCTAGGGCCAAGAAGAATATAATCCCTCTTCCTATTTATATAACATTTTAAATTTTTACAAAGTGCTTTCTTTATAACAAACCTAGGAGGTAGGTGTTACAAGTATCATGATTCTCATTTACCCAATCAGTAAACTAAGGCTCAATAAAGTAAAGTGACAACGAGCCTTGACCTATAATCCAGGAGTTCTTATCCTTTTTTTGTGTCAAGGAAGTCTGGGGAAGCTTAAGGGTTCCTTCTTAGAATAAAGTTTTTAAATAAATGAAGGAAATGCTAAATTTCAGTTGGAAGCTAATGAAAATAAAGATTTTTCCCCCATTCCCATTCACAGATCCCCTGAAATCTAGCATGAACTCCTTGGGGGTCAATGGATCTCAGGTTAAGAGTATCACACTCTAAACATACTATAACATTTCAGAAACAAGTATTATAATGGTTTTGAAACAACTCCTTTAAAATTATTTTTATTGCTAACTGAGATATCTAAACTGTTTCACTTCTGTTTGATCAGGAAATAAACAAACTGGAAAAAACCTGATACCTCTGATATTTTCAGTTACATGGCATAATTTCCGTGGGGTCAAAAATGTGAACTTCTCTCCTCAGACTGCAAATACAAGACACTGTTAAAGGTCACTAACTAATCTTAAAACAATTGCTTGTAAATTATAATCACATACAGCTGAACTACATTCCAGACTGTAGCAGAGAAAAATAGAAACCTCCAAAATTGGTAAATATTATCCACTGAGGGGCTTAGTCCCACCAGAAAGCTGTTTATACTTGGCATGATTTGTGTGGTCTGATAAAACCCTTTGTTGTTGTTGTTCAGTCATGTTCAATTCTTTATGACACCATGTGGGGTTTTCTTGGCAAAGATATTGGAGTGGTTTTGCTGTTTCCTTCTCCAGTTCATTTTACAGATGAGGAAACTGAGGCAAAAAGGGTTAAGTGACTTGCCCAGTAGCTAGTAAGTGCCTGAGGCTAGATTTCAACTCATGAAGATGGGTCTTTTTGATTCAAAGTCCATTGCTCTATCCACTGTACCAGGTACTTGCCCAGGAGAAAATTGGAGCTTGATAAATAGATCTGAGAATCATCTGCATAGAGATAATATTTGAACTCAAAGGATCTGATAAGACCACTAAGTGAAGAAGAAGACCCAGGACAGAACCTTGGGGGGACACCCACGATTAGTTGGCATGAATCAGACCAACAACCATAAAGAGATGGAGGAGTGGTCATACATGTAGAAGGAGACTCAAGAGAGGGAAAGTCATGGAAACCTAGAGGAGAGACTATGTTAGAGAAGATGGCAACTGATAGTGTCAAAGACTGCAGAGAGATCAAGAAGGATGAGGATTGAGAAAAGGCCTTTTGATTTGGCAATCAAGAGCTCATTAGTAACTTTGGAGAGAGTTTTAGTTGAATGGTAAAGTCAAAAATCAAATTGCCAAGGGTTTAAAGTACAGTTACAGGAAAAGTGGAGGCACCAACTATAGGTTGTTTTCACCAGTTTAGTCATATAAAAGAGGAGAGATACAGGATGATAGGTTGCTTGGATCAGGTGAAGGATTTTTTAGGATGAGGGAGTCATATGCAGTTATAAGCAGCAGAGAAGCAGCCAGTTCAGTATAGGGATATATTGAAGATTGGTGACAGAAACAGAATGGAATAAGATCAAAGTGGTATGTAGAGAGGCTTGCCCTGAAAGGGGAAGGGCTACTTCTCCAGGTAAGATGGGTAAAAGAGGGAATGGGGGAAAGACACATCTGAATGATTTGGGATGAGGAGTAGGTTAGAAGAGTTAGCTCTGAGTGGTCTCAATATTTTTTTTTTCAGTAAAGAATGAGGCAAGATCTTCAGTTAAGAGGGTGGAGAGAGGAAGCTTAAGGAGAGAGGGAAAGGTGTGGAATAGCCATTGTGGTAAACAGAATAGTGAATCAGTTAGGGGGGTGTAAAAGGATAACCCTGCAGCAATGAAGGCCTAGTTGAGATTAAACCACATAAATTTGTAGTAGACCCAGTCAACATGTTTTCTTGATTTTTTTTTCCAGCTCTGTTCAGCAGCACATGAATAGGGGAGCAAGCAGAGCATGGTGGGAGTAATCCAAGGCTTGGGCTTGGCAAAGCATGATAGGACAAGATAAGAGGTCGAGGGACTCAAATGAAGAGGATAGTATAGAACTGAGCAGTTTACAGAGCACTTTGCTCATAACTCTCTTAGATGGGTAGTGCAAATATGTCCATTTTGCTAATGAAAAACCCAAGTTTAGGACAAGTAAATGTTTTCTCCATGATCACAGAGGATGCAAGTAGCAGAACCTAACCAGGGGTCTCTGTTCCAAGGCCAATGATATTTCCACTGTGTTCTTCCTGAGCTATCTCCTAGACTTTGCCAATTTCACAATTTTTCCAAGGGCATATATGATACAGAAATCCAGAAAAGGATAAAGCAGTAGATTGAGAGCAGTCTTGATTTGGCTGAAGTATTTCTCAAGACTTGTCTTTGCCCATAGTTCTCAAAACAATGGCAAGGAGGGGGCGGGTTCTTAGTGCCATTAAAAAAAAAACTGACTTTTTCAAGAAGCTTCTCATGCAAGTCAAATTAAAACCTTTTGGAGTCTCTGTCTTCTTTTGGCAACATCAGGGGGAAAATCTAAAGCACTCTTGTCTGGCAAGAGTTATTGTTCCAATTCACCCAGCGTGACACACCTGTGGACAACTTGAGGATTCTTCTTTTCTTGGGTCTCTTACTTTTTTTTTTTTTTTTGGACACTTTTTCTTCCAGACCCTCTAGATACCAACTCTATATCACATTTGTCTTTTGGAGTGCCTCAGGCCACTACTATTCTCCTAAGTCAGTGGAGGAGGAAGAAACAGGAAAGGAAGAGTTCAGTATGTTACAAGTACAATCAATTACCAGCCAAGGGATGAAAGTCAGTGGAAGAGGCAAATTCACACTGGTGATCAGTTCAGCAAAGACCCTTCTCTCTGGCATGTGAAGGACAGTTTTTGTGGGTTGGTTACTGCTTGCATTTGGCAATCATGAGGTTTGCTGAAGGCTGTGGATCCCCAGGAGTTCCCATTTCTCCAAGGTAATCTGGAAATTTTCTTCTTCTGTATGTCACCTGGATTGCTGTGCTGGTGGGTCCAAACCCAAGACAAGGTTGCTCTGTTAGAAACCCCACTGGTTTGTGTCATCTGTAGGCAAAGAGGATAGTTTTGAGAACTGGAAAGAGCTGATTAGATGAATAACATTCACAAGACAGTAAAGAAACCCAGCTGCAGAGTATCATATTTCCAAAAACATGTCTGAGGCTTTGATTGGAAATCAATTATTTCTCACATCAGTTACCAGAGGCTGTTCTATTGGTATGGTTTTGTTGTTAGTCACCCAGTTTAACTTTTTCTCCCCTGTGCAAATACCTTAAGAGAAAACTAAAACACATAAATACATCTATCAGTGTATTTGTATACATCATATACATATACATACTTGCACATACACACACACACACACATATATATATATACACATACACACATACCAATGTCCTTATTGCTTTGTCATAGAATGGGGCATTGAAGCATGTTTGAATTATCTTTGCACAGGTATACAGTAAATTGGCAGTACAAGAAAGAATGTACCCTCTCCTTTCATCACTGTACATTACAGAATGTTTACCTATATGCACTTTGTTTTGGCTCTTTTGACTAAGCCAATTAGGTAATTCTCTAAAGAGTGAGCAAAAAACAGCATCTAAGAGAAATATGGCATTTCGTTATACCAAAAGCCATACTACAAACTGTTTTCTTGGATGAACTGATTTCAAGAATGCCTAGACAAGAAGCTTTATTTTTAGATGCACCAAACTACTCAGTGATAGCTCAGGTAGCTACAAAGAATGCCTGCCTGCTGCTGGCTGTTTTTATGTTAATGGATTAGCATTAGAGGGAAATGTTCCCTCCTGACATCCTATGATTGCCACACAAGATGGAGATGCATTATATAGATGGATACACATTTTTTTAATAAAAACTTCTTGTTTTAATAGGAATGATTGTCACTCTAGGCTAAGAGTTTTGAACTGTTCGTTATAGTCAACAGTAGTGGAGATGTTCACTGATGCCCCAAGAAGACTTTGGGCCAATTAAATCGCTAACTTTCTTAAGTTCCCCTTCTCCCAGCAACACAAACAAAAACAGTTTATTGACTTTTACTGTTAAATCTTAGCAATGCTCTGAAGGGTACCAAGAAGGATATTAAATGAGAAATAAAAAGCTAAGCAACTTGCTCAAGTTAACACAAAAAAAGAAGCAGAAGAAAAATGTGAGAAGAATGTAAAGTCATGTTTACATGAAGACTTGGGGCAAGTGAAATGCTAGGAACAGCTAGTGGTTCAGAAAGGAATTCTTCTCCCAGCCACAACTCCCAGAATCGTGAGCATATCGCCATTAGAGCATTATAGTACTATGAATGTGACTCAGTAAAAAACAACAACTAAACAAACAAACAAAAACAATGAGTCCCAGCAATGGAAAGAAAGAAAGAAATAAAGACTGGTGAGTGAATGGATTTTAGAGATGGAGAAGTTTAGCTTAGTATGAAAATATAAACTGTTAGAATGTCATATATATTGATAATGTGTTTTTAAAATAATCTTAGAATACAGATTGATTATATATGACTGTGTTATAGGGACCTATTTGGTTTATTTGGCACCAGATAACATGGTTTATTAATGCCAACCCCTTAAATCAGCAACAAAACCAAAAATAAAACACAAAGCAAAAAAGTAGATGTGTTCTGCTCTGTTCAATAGTGTAGCAGTCATCAAAAATGTCCTGTGCTCACTTTGAGAATAAGAAAGCAGAGAGAGTGAGTGAGTATGTGTGTGAGAAAGAGAGAGACAGAGAGAGAGAGAGAGATTAGATTATTGATCTGGTCTTAATAAAAGGAGGGGAAATCCTCTGTGCCTCTTTTCTATATCCTTCCTGCTTCTTCCAATCTAGTCAAGTTACATGTATGAAAGTCTGGAAAAAATTACCTTCCTTCTAGTTAACTCCTCTATTGCCTCCCTGGGGTATTGGAAAAATTATGCCTTCTGCATTCTAAGTTTTATGACAGATCTTATAATCTTCTTAGGGAATGCCACCCTCTCATTGAGGGAAAAAACAATTTCAAATCTAGAGGGTCCAATCCTGTTAACAAAAGAAACCTACCTCCTTAATGCAGTCAAATGGCCCATTGCTGTCCCCTCTTTCCTAGATGTGTTGTTCTGACTAGAGCTAAGGGAGGTAATGGATTATTATGCCCTCCTTCCAAATAGCTTGAGAATAATTAGATGTTGATCTATAAATACAATATTGGGAGCTTCTTAACTGAACAGAACTGAAACAATCTCCTGTACCTTGTGCCTTTCTCAACCTGTCTGACATTTTGAAATTCTAATATGAGAGGCAAGAGAATGTGGTGGGTGGAGGATGAAAGGAAACTAATGTCAGAGTGGCAAGGGAATGAGAAAGGATGCTCCACAGCAATTTACACTTGCCCCAAAGTACTACTTCCTCTCCACCCTCTCTATCTCAACAATGATGGCAGCAAAACAGAAACATTAAGTGAAATTGATTGGCATGATCTCCAGGAGCAGGATCACCAGATATCTAGAAATATCAGTCATTCCAGATGAACCATGACTGAAAAGACCAGAAATCAGTATGCTGAGGAAGCATCTCTAGGAACAGCAGCACAATGGTTCCAGAATCATCATGACAATTTCATGCCAAACAAATTTTCACACTGACTAGACTTTCCAAATGGGATCTAGGAATGCATTGTCCATACTAGGTCATGGATGTCCACAGTCCAGGACTAGATAAAAGCATCCAGGACCAGGAACTAGAATAGGTCAGTAGGGTGAACTGGTTAAGTATAGAATCTGGAGATCAAGGTGGTAGGCAGGGGGAGAGGGTATGCCCAAATTCATACAAGAATGGAGAGTGTGACTTTTGAGGGCATGGCAGAATCAGCAATGTTAGAATGAAATGAAGGGCTTGACTCTACTGTTTGTAACAGGCTATTTGTCTTTCTTGTTTTATCAGTGGGGAGACCAGGGGTTGGGAGGGAGAGAATGCAGATCTAAAAATAAAATAAAATTTATTTTTTTTAAAAAAAAGGAAATGAAGGATGTAAAAAGATTAGGAGCCTGAATAGGCTTACACATCTCAATATCCAGGAAGCCAAGTTGGGCAGGAATGTTAGTCAATCAATCAACAAGCATTAATTAAGTGCTCACTGTATACCAGATATTGTGCTAGACACTGCAAATAAAAGACAAAAATGAGAGAGTCCTTATTTTTGAAGTGTTTTCATTCTATTGGGAAAGACAGCATGTACTTATGTATGCATAAAATGTGTATGTTTATAAATATATAAAATACATATACATATATGTGTATATACACACATGCAAATATGTATGTATAAAATAAATGTGAGGTAATTTGTTATTATTATATTTTTGGTGGTGATGACATGACACATGAACAGTTGGAGGGATCAGGAAAGTCTTCATGTAGAAGATAGCATGTGTTAGAAATTTGAGGATTTTGGTACAATTTTCAGCAAAAAAGGGAATCTTGACTTGGCGTTTCTGGAACAAGTATGCCTTTTTCATCTTCTAAAATGCCCACTTCAAAACTTCAAAGGCTTATAATTTCATTACTGTGGTTAGATTCTACTAACACTCATTACAACCCCTCTGTGTCTCAGAGGATGGTTTTCAAGAGCTTCTGTAGCTGCCAAGCTGGCAATGGACTTACAAACTAGTGAGGCTGGACTTCAGATAATACCCATCAGAGGTAAAATGCAGTCTCCAATTATATTGAAAGTCACCAGGCAGTTTACAAGAGTAAGGCTATAATCCTGCCTTTTGAATTTCTGGTTCAGTTTCTGGTTCTGAAATAAAACCTGTTAAGCATCCACATCTGTGTACTAGACAGAAAAGGAGAGGCTTTGTAGATAATAATAGCTGGCATTTACATAGAGCTTTAAGGTTTCTAAAGCACTTTACGTACATCATCTGATTAGATCCTCCAATAACCCTGTGAAGTAGGTCATCCCATTTTACAGATGAGGGAATTGAGGTTTGGAGAAGTTAAGTAGTTTTCCCCTGGTCATCCAGCTGTTAGGGGACAGTAGCAAGATTGAAAATCAGTGCCTTCAAGTCTTCTATACCACCCTGAGTCTACAGCAGGAGAAATCAATCAAATTTAATACACTTATAATGGGAACCTTACAATTCTAGGGTAACTTATGTAGGAACAAAGGGCTATAGCAAGTTTCTCTCCTGAGACAAGCCCAGGAAGAGGCGAGGAAAAGTTTCCATTCCTTAAAAACTCCAAACAAAGAGCAGTCAGTCCTCCCTGGCCAAAACCTGACCATTTTTTTTAATGTCACCAAAAGTTGGATCAGCTTAAAATAAGGCAATGGAGCACTCATGACCTATTGACTTTGTTGTGTCATCAACATTTGGCTTTGAGCCCAAAGGAGGGCAGATTTCTTCCCTGTGATTCACACATTACCCATAAATACAGCTACCATATGTCCCAGATATTCTGAGACAATCCTTGTTTCAGAAAAAGATGTGTACTTTGGTGAAGCTTTCCAAAAGGAATATCTTTTGTCAGTACATGTGACACAAGTTTTGGTTCTGAAAATATGATCACTATACCCATAAGGTTTTGGCATCTAAGCCTTCTTACTAAAAATTCCAAAGCTCTCAGTACTTTTTAAATGCCACAATTTTTCAATAATAGGAAAGTCATAGGCAGAAGTTTAGTCAGAGTGTGAAGTGGAGGGTTAGCACCCAGAAATCCAAGTTGGGGAATTCAATTCAATTCACCAAATGCTCATTAAACATCTACTATTTTTCCCATAATTAGGAAGGCTTTTCAACTAATCTGTGGACCAGCTGGATAGGCAGCTAGGTTGGCAAAACATAGAAGATTGGACCTGGAGTCAAAAAGATCTAAATTCAAATCCAATCTAAAGATACTCACTAGCTGTGTGACTCTGGGCAAGTCCCTTAACCTCTGACTGCCTCACTTTTTGAATCTGTAAAATAGGGCTAACAATAGCACCTACCTCACAGGGTTGTTGTAAGGATAAAATAAGATGATATTTGTAAACTGTTTTGCAAACCTTACAATGCTATGTAAATGTTAGCTATTATTGTGGTGGTGGTGATGGTGGTGGTGGTGATGATGATGATGATGATGATGATGATGATGATGATGATGATGGTGGTGGTGGCAGCATCTGGGTCTGTAACCAGTACAGGTTACTCCTTGAGGACTGGGTGTGGGTCATTTGTATTCTTCTTTCCCAAAGCAATCTTTATCACTATGGGCTGGATCTTCTGGAGGAAGAGCCAAATCCCCTCCTGGAATAGGTTCCCCAATAATAGGACTGTCCTACGGATTCTCCAACAATTGAATTTGCCACAGGTACAAAAATTCCTAGTTATAGTTCTGATAGTAGCTATTGCAAACAATAGTGATATGGGCACCAGCTTCTCCTCTTCTCTCAATCTAACAGGGGTCAATATAGAAAAGCAGAGGTACCAGGCTTCTGGGAACTTATTTTTTTCACAGATTATTATACCTTTTTTTTACATCACAGTTATTTCTGACTACATTTCTTCTCCTCCCCTACCCAGTTAACTTTCCCTTGTAACAAAGATTTTTTAAAAAATAATGATACTGGTGGAACATCAAGGTAGAGGAGTTCTACTGGCAGTAAGAGAAAGATGTCTGAAGCTTGACCTTCTCCTTGCCAGTCCTCTAGTCCATTGGACCTCCAGAGATCAGGCCTCAGTAAACTTGATCCACTTAATTTTGAAACTGCCATTGATGAATGGGGTCTAGGACCACATGCTTCACATCACATTCAGTATCCCACCGAGGTTATCTTCCCTGACGCTGTGGGTCTCCTCTCCCCCAATCTTTCTACCCCTTATTCTGGGATTAATATCAAATCAATATTTCCATTGTTTCTGGAAATCCTGTTTTAACTTGACTCACTGATGGCTTCATTGACCAGTTCTCTGACTTCCTAGAACAAAATGTCGTTGCCCAGTCACCATTTCAAAATATATACATATATCCATGTATATGTACACATAAACACATGTATATATATACATATATATATATACACATACATATATATATATATATATACATACTTACATATGTTCCCCCATGACAACACAAGCTCTGTGAAGCCAGGGATTGTCTCACTTTTGTATTTGTAGCCCTGGTGCTTAGCATAGCATTTGGTACATAGTAGATGCTTTAAAATGGTTTTCATTCATTCATTCGTCCTTCTTGGCACTGCTTCGTTATGCATAGTCACCATTCCTTTGAGCCTAAATCATCCATGGTTGCCTACTGCATGTTCAACAATATTCACTTGTGTTTCTTGACATTCAAGGCTCTTCACAGACAGTGCCATCCTACTTTATCAGTCCTATACTATTTTACATTGCTCCTTGTCACTTGATG
Organism: Notamacropus eugenii; assembly: GCF_028372415.1. Taxonomy (NCBI): domain Eukaryota; kingdom Metazoa; phylum Chordata; class Mammalia; order Diprotodontia; family Macropodidae; genus Notamacropus; species Notamacropus eugenii. Next base: position 416,505,559 of record NC_092873.1, read on the forward strand.
AATGCTCCAGTTAAATTGGACTTTCCCTCATATACAACTTTGCCCTTCCTACCTCTATATCTTTGCTCATGCTATTCCTTGTGGTTGAGAATCCTCTATCTCCCTCTTTACCTATTGCCCCAAATCAAAGTCACCCTCTCTTTCAGGTCTTTAATAGTCCCTCCAGTCAGCAACAAAATGTTTCCCCTTGGATGTTACATAGGATTTTATTATGCAACTCCCTAAAGTAGTTACCATACATTAATAGGGTTTTATCCTGTGTCTGTGTTGCATCCTTCTACCAGGGGCAGAAACTAGGTCTTCTCTAAACTTTGCATCTCTTCCAGTACTCACCACAGTAGATGCTTAATAAATGTTCTTTGAACGAGTTGTGAAACTTTAAGTTTCCTTACTGATGTGGCAAGATATGACTAAGTAATGATCTCTTTGTCTCTCCATTTTCTCTTATTGAAAATAAGAAGATTGGACTAAATCACTCTTAAGACACCTTCTAGTTCTAAAAATTCTGTTTCCTAATGAGTGTCACTTCTCACTTAGGCAAGTGTGTGCAGGTGCAGGTGATTGCAACAGAAGACCAGAATCTCTGGGGAAACCTTGGAGTGAAAAACAGAGGAGCTGTGTTGGGCAGGTAGGCAGGCTGACTTGCTGTTTGTTTGCCTTGCCACTAGAGGATAAGAAAGGGAGAGGAAATAAAATATAGACTAGCATGCTTGGATTCTGTTAAAGCCACTTGAATTAAAGCTTTGGTGGATTTAAACTAATGGTGAAAATAAAGTGAAGATCTGTTCATAGACCAGGTTTTACCTTGTTCTCTCTGTCCCTTATTTGTATACTTCATTGTGAATTGTGACATTTTCAACAATTTCAATCTCAACACATTTATTAAGTACCTACTATATGTTTAAATATGGTGGAGTCATGTCTACTGCTATTGCACATGTCATATGGAGAGAACCAACTCTAATACCATTATAATTGATTGAGATTTATTTACAATACTCTCAGTAACGATTACATTTATAATAATGATATGATTGGTGTAAACTATACATTTCCTTGGTGCCTATCCTTTTGTACCTAAAGTTAGCTTGGTGGTAAAGTGGATCAAATTTTAGAAGTGAAGTTGGGATAGACCTGTGTTCAGATCTCACTTTAGACTTTTACTGGCTATGTGACTTTAGGTCGGTCACTTACAGTTCAGTTGTAAAATGGGAATAATAATAATCCTTACATCATAGGACTGATATGAGAATAAAATTATATAATGTGTATGTGTAAAACACCTTGAATATTCTAGAGTGCTATATCAATTTTACCTATTTTTATTGTCAAGGTATTAGGGTGTACTACAAATTGGAAAGGATATTTGATTCAATTCAACAAACATTTATTAAATTCCTACTAAATGCATGGCACTGTGAAAGGTACCAGGAATACAAAAATAGAAATCACCTAGGTCCTGGTATCAAGAAATTAGCATCCAGTGGGGAGAAGTACAGATAAAAAAATAACAAAGATACAAAGAAGAGCGAGATAAAAGCCTGGAAGGATCCAGAGAAAATGCTCTGAGAAAGTTGAGGGAGGAACTACTTTTATTTAGGAGGGGATTAAAAGGAATAGGGAAAATGTACAAAAAACCCAATAACTGAAGAAAATGCATTCTAGACAGGGGAGACTGACTACTTGTTTGAAGGAATGGAAGCTGAGGGTGGAATGTCATGTATTGAGAATAGGTGGCAGATCAATCTGACTGTAATGAAGATGATGGGAAAGAAAATAATATAAAATAAGATAGAAAAAGAGGTGGGGGCCCTGCTATAAAGGACTTTTAAGGTATAATAGAGAGCCATTGTAGATTTTTGAGTAGAGGGGTGACATGGTCAAACCTGTGTCTTTGAAAAATCAATATGGCAGCTGGGTGAAGGATATATCAAAGAAAAAAGACAGATGCTTTGTAGTCCAGATGAGAGATGAGAAGGCTTCAAGTGAGGTAAATAAGACAGTGATAGAGATGGGGTAATAGATGTGAGAAATATTTGTTGAAATATGACTGACAAAACTTGTCAACTGGTTGGATGTAATAAGAGAGAGGGTAAAATTAAATATGATCCCAAAGCTGTGAATCTAGGTGACTGGAAGGATGATGGTATCATTAACATGAATTGGAAAGTTTCAGGAGAGATGGATTTGGGAAAAATAAAATGAGTTCCATTTTGGACACGTTGCATTTGAGATGCATTTGAAAGTATTATAATACTACTGATAAGGAGAGAGATTGGGGCTGGATGTGTAATTTGGGGATAGTAGTTGAATCTCTGAATGCTGATAAGCTTACTTAGAAAAAGGATATAGAGAATCAATAAATATTTATCAAGCATCTATTATGTGCCAGGCACCATATTAAGAAAGCCTCCCTGGACCACATATACTCAGTTCCTACTATGTGCCAGGCACCTGACTGAGTTTGGGAAACAGAGACACCAACAGTCTGCCCTCAAGGGGCTTACATTCTACCAGGATTGGAGGTGGAGAGAACAGTAAAAATCCCTTTGCAAAATTATCAGTTACATCTTAATTCATCTGTTTTTAAAGTTCACAATATGATTACCGGGTAGTGGTACATCAAGGCAGCAAGGCATATCTATACAATTTTATTGTTATCATTATTCTTGATTCTTCTCTTCCATCTGGTACAATTTTGTTGCTCATAGCTATAGCCATGGTAACAAGAGAAAAATTTTCTTCTGTATGCCTCCTGTATTCTCTTACTGTACTATGCTTAAACCTTGTTATATCAGGGAATCCCTCACCTAGAGTTGGTAACTTCCATGCCACGTTCTTTTCTATGTGACATTCATTGTCACACACAAAATGATCAAAATAGGTGCAAAGGAGCACAAAATGCATGACTAGGAGAATGCCAGGTGAATGACAAGGGAATGTCCTCTCTCCATCTGTCTCTGACCACTTCTCTCCAGAATCCAAACCACATTTGTACTGGTGTAAAAGGACATTTCTAGAGTGAGTGAGCATCAGGTGAACCAGTTTTCCAAGATATTAACACACCAGAGAGACAGCTGAAAGAGACTGCACTCAGAGTCTAGAGATATAGGCCTAAACCCAACATTTAACTGTAATATTAATGGGATTTAAGATCTTCCCTGCCCATTAATAGGCCTCACCTGGAGTCCATTAAGGGAAGCTTGCTTGTAGGAAGGCTTTCACACCTCTTGCTAATGTCTAATTAGGCACTGCGTCATCAGGATTGTGAAGACTTCTAGGTCTAAGAATTGTATATATACTCTGGGGTGAGGTTTTGCTTTGGGGGCTCACTTATGAGAAGGATCTTGTGCTTCCCTGGTTGAGACTGCGAGTGGTCATATGTTGAGAGCTTCCCAATTGCTCAGATGTAAAGGCTCTCAATCCGGGGATGTATGTAAAGTGTATAGCAATGTTGCTTTGATTCAGGCAGTAGAGCCCTGTCTGTTGGTCTTTATTTCTCTGCTTATATTATCTCTGAAGTTCAGGGTATGGACTTTTCCCCTGAACTAGTGAATATAATTTAAAAAGATTGTTGACCCCTTAAACAGCTATCTTTCCTAGTAAAGCAGATATAAGAACTCATACTAGCAGTCATCCTGGGTATGCCAATGTGGTTGCCTTTACAGTAACTTTAAGCAAATCACAATCCTACAAGCTTCAGCTTCCTCATTTCTCAAATAGAGATATATTAACATTTGTACCATCTATCTCACATTGTTGTTGTGAAAAGAGCACTCTATAAAGCTTTTAGTTCTACACAGATATTGATTATTATTATCATATATAGTGTTCTTAAATTCCCCATTAGATCTCTAAGATGAAAATATTACAAGTAAGTGTAGGACCCAAGAGGTATATTATATCATTTATGAGCTGTGTCTCTCTGGGGTTTCCCTTATACCTCTTTCTCAGTTCCTTATTCTTTCTATTTCTTTGTCAGTGCATCATGGTGTGTCTCTAAGTATTTCCCTTACTGCTCCAGGCCATGTGCTCCCTGTTTCTTCTGGCCAACTCTTGTCTACATGGGGAGGACAGCTAGATGGAAACGTGTCACTTTCCATCTGAGTGTGTCTGAGAGACAGACATTGATAGACTTGTCAGCTGACAAAGTGTTCCGATAAGCCTGGGAGAGAGAGATAATATGCAAAGCAAAGTAAGGATTTGAGACCTGTGAGAAAGAGCTATTATATAGAACAAAGTAAGTCCACATCCTTAAGTTTCTAGCTTTATGTGTCTTGAGTTAAGCCATTTTGACCACTCTAGGCTGTTGTAATGGCAAGTAAAGTAGGATCTTTAGCTGTTTTTGTTTTAGTATAATCAAGAAGTATAATGCCTCTATTTGAATGTGACTGGGGAGGATTTTCTCCATCCATTGCAGGGCCTGGGAAGATTTGTTAGAAGGTCCAAGTCTTTTGTTAATGAGACACAGGTTCTCAAGGGATGTGATGCCCTCTAGCTCTAAAAAGTGCATAAAGACACTGAGATGTGGGTTTTATTTTGGGGCTTAGTTTTGGAAAGAATGTTTGAGTGCTAGATGAGAACTCAGGGAAGTGGCTAAGGAGCCCCCCAGCTTTGAGAACCCAGATGTCGTGCTTCCCTCTCTGGTAATTACAGTCAGACAGTTGGGGTCCAATTGATGAATTCAGGAAGAGGAAGCCATATCTGTTGACTTATAATTTCTCTGTGTTTTCTTTGAAGTTTGGGGTGCTGACTCCCCTAAAATAGGTGAATGATATATGTGCTTAGTTAAAGGAATGATACATGTGCTTGATTAAAGTGATTGTTAAGCTCTCAAAAGTTTCCTTTCCTTTTATGAACGCAAATCTAAGAACCTGTGATAGCAAGCCCCCCTGCGTATGTTGGGGTGCTTACTGATTCAGTTGTGGAATCTTTTTGCCTAATAAATACATTAGTGCGGTAACTGGACATACGGGCCCAGAAAGCTGGGAGGATGGCAAAAGTCAGAGACAAAATAAAAAGGCAAAAGTTAAAGAGAGAAGATAGATATTCCTTGACTACATAGAATTAACACGTGTGACCTTGGGCAAGTCACTTCACAGTGATGAGCCATCTCCAGTATGAGGATGTCACCAAATCTACATTGGTGACATCTCCATTTGTATCCAATTATCTTAAATATAGGTATGAAATTTTCAATAACATTTTGAAATATAATCAAGTCACTTTAATGAAAATGTGTGTATGTATGTTAAAAATATAGACAACCTAGTGAATGGGAGTGTTGAGCTTGGAGTAAGAAGGACTCGGTCCAAATCCTTCTTCTGACATTTACTAGCAGTGTAATTCTGAGTGACACATGGGCCTCGGGCAACACCCTAGGAATTATCACTTGTATTATAGAAGAATTTTAGACCTGACCTTTGTTGGTGGATAGAATACTCACATTGTAAGTTTCCCATGCTTATAAAATCAAATCACTTCCCTATATTTCAGAAATTAATAACAAGAAGGAACTTGTTCCTGAAGTAGAAATGATAGGAAAGTTTGGAAACAAGTGACCACTCTATCTAAGAATTTGTGATAGAGGAGAGGAAGGTGGAGATAGTCTGGCGTACACCCTAGATTTGGGGAGAGGAGGTTTTAAAGAGTTTATATAAGGAATGGAAGGAAACAGTGACTTCATATTTTATAGGCAAAGTTGCCCTAAGAGGAATGTAAAGATTTCAAGAATGAAGTTCTGAAGATACAAACAAATGATCCAAATAATCAAAGGGAAAGTCATTTAGAAACCAATGGAAATGTATAGAGAGAGCTTGTCAGCTAATTTAGATTTTTTGAATGTAAGTGCTGAAGGTGGTTTTTTTTGTCAAAGCTTTAATGTTGTTGACCTGAAAACTTTGTTAAGAAAAGGCAACAGGCTAAATGCATACATTTTATGATTTAATTAATTAATCAATTCCCCATAAAGATAACAGTTACATAGCGCTATGGAGCCAGGATCAGAACTGGCTGACTTAGTACAGAAATCGACTGTCTTAAGTACATTTTGCCATGAGAAAGGAATTCTCTTAGATAGACACATTGTAAACAAAAGTGGCGTCAGTTGGGTCTTATGATCCCAAGCTATGGGCATCTTCATTCTGTAGCATATCTCTGTGATTTAAGATAAGGAAAAGGTCCCATCACCCAGATAACAGATATCTTGTCCTAATCAGGCCTTTGATTATCACTAAGACGCCAGAAGAAGGGTCTGGTAAGGAAGTCCCATTTGTTTGCTTGACATCAAAAGGTATCTTCTAAGTTAAACAAAGGAGACTATTAGGTCCAGACTCTTCTTAATTCAAACTTTGGCCCTTATTAAAGTCTAAAATTTATATTAAATATTAACATTCCCTCCTTTTGGTCAAAGGCAAGCCGAAGGCTTCGCCTGTAGACCAACAAAGATAAGAAAAACTAAATCTTCATGTAGGTCTTGGGAAAGTTGTCTCTGTCTGATGTCATTTTCTTCAGGCCCTTTCAAACTTGGAGGGCAAGGTCCACACAGGAGCAGGGGCAATGGAGGTGACAGACGGATCCAAGAGTCTATACAGAAAACCTGACAGGGTCTTCCAGAAAACATGATTCGATAGTTGAGATGAAACAATACAACATAGTTAACATGGCTAAAGACACTTAGCAATAGTTCAGTTTCCCAGCCATGCAGGGCTAGGTTCAAACAGCACAATGAAGTTTTTTGTTTTTCTGTTTTTCAGTTCACAAAATTGCATTTTCACATTGTCGGGTACAGATGGCTCACAATAGACTAGTTTTGAAAGGGAGATTTACATGTCACCAATATAAACAAGAAAATTAAACATGAACCATACAAATCAATGCAATTATTATTTCAAAGTTAATTAACATTAAGTTCCTTGTATCCCAGTAATCCATTCTTCATTTTCATTTAACTTTGAATCCCAGATTTCTCATGTAGTTATCTGATACCTAGATATCTTATCTTTAACAATAGGTTTTATTCTTGGGATAGTTCAAAAAGAAAATTCTGCTTTTCTGGTTCAGATCTAGAAGTTCCCAGATATGTCAGACAATATAAATTAGTACAATTACTTAAAATTTGTTCTCCACTTTTGAAATTTCAGAAAATTTCAGTTCATCTTATTTGCTGTTTCTGTTTTTACCTAAATCTTCTATCTGGAACAAGAATCTTTTAAAATGTGAGAGTTCAATCATAAAATGAACTCATCTGCCCTTTAAATTATTGGACAGGTACTTTAACAGACAAGAAATAATTTACCACTATCTTATGCAATCTTGTGCAAAAATCCAGATTTGAGATCTTATTATCAAAAGCATGATAAATTTTAGAAGTCAATCATATACTCCTGTATATAATTCTTAGAGGAATCAGTCTGATCCTGTTACTTTTCCTCAAGATTTGCTCTTATTACTTGGTCTAATCATTTCCTCGATATTATCTCTATATTATATTTATTTTTATTTGGCCAGGAATGTAGGTTAAAATTGTAAGCTATTCATTCCTGCATCCCATTTTAGTAACTCAGAGATGCTCCGATTTCCATTTATTATTTGATAAACTTAGTTGTACTTACAGAACTTCTTAATTACAAAGATTTGGTATAAAGGAAAAAGAGAGGGACAATATTAACAGAAGGAAAGGATTTCCTTAGTTCTGGTTGATTCCAGGAATAAGCTGTTATCTGACATGTGAGGTCACCAGGTGCTGAAAGCAGGGCTTCGGAGTAATCAGGGGAATTTCCTTTTTCAGAAAGGAAACAGCACATTTGGAAATAAAGTTAGGAAGATCCTACCTAGGCCGTGTCCAAGGTCGTCTTCAAAACCTTTCCATGCATCCACCATTAGCCTGCAGCACATGTCAACTGGCTTTATGATAACTTAGACAAGTATTCCTGTAATCAGAGCTTCAAACAATAGTAAATTGCAGTCCCAGTCTTATATAGCAAATCAATATTGGCTGGTATCCCTCAGATAAAATACTTCCTCACACTTTAAACTATCTGAAACTGACACAAAAGTATCCAGAACAACTATCTAGGAGCAAGAGGGGTTTGGATAACCCATATTTATTCCCAAATCTTATCTACCTTTCATAGTTTCAAACAGAACTTAATTTATCTTTCCAAATCTCTCAATCCTATTACCCAGATTATTCCATTTGCCTTTGCATTTTAACCATAAGACAAGATAGCTCCTAAGTTATTACTTTTTACTAGCATAACTGTACTGGAATCTCATTCCAGCTTAAACAAAGCAAAGAGGTTAATGACTAAATTTATAGTTGATGGAATTATTTCTCTTCCTTAAAAACAGTTTCTTAGAGTTACAATAAACAATAAAGATTTACCAGGACACACACACGTAAGGGATTCCATTTTTTAAAACTTTACTGATGTAAAAGCCAATTATTACAAATTCTCTCTATCTATTACCACTTCTGTGCAAGTAATATTCATTATTTAGAATCTGCATTAACCAACCAAATTCCTTTACTAGGACTGATGATCTTACCCACAGGAATGGGAGGATTGTTCTGAATGAACAGAAGGAATTTATATAAAGTTTTCACTCCACTGTGGGACTGTTCTGAATGGGCAGAGGGAATCTAAAGAAAGTTTTCACTCCATTCCCTCCTTTCCATGCATAGGAATCACTTAACAATTTTAGGTTTCAGTATTAAAACAGTAATCCCAAATAACTTAGTTAACAATCCTACAACTTCATAGATGATAGCCAAATTGTTAAGCTTTAACATTTTTAACAGACAAAAGGTGAAAATACCTGGTTTTCTAAATGACAATTACAAAACATTATAAGACAAAGTTAGCAGGACTGATAAAGTAACATAACTGGTGTTACACAATTTTCCCAACATCTTTTAGTTTCAACAAAATTCAAATTAAAAATGGCTTTGTCTAACACTATTTCTAGATTACAGTGGTCACTCAATTTTCACAATCTAAGAGAAATTCAGAAATACAATCCTAGAAATACAGTTTTAAAACAACAATAACTGCAGATGGTATAATTTGCATTTCCAGAAATTATTGATCTTATTACTTTTAGCAATTAAAACCACTTCAAAGATAACAATTACATTAGAAAATAATAATGTTTTATGTAACATATACCAGTCATTATGTTAAGCATTTTACAACCATTTTATCATTTTGATCCCATAACAACAAGCACAATTATTTTTACAAATCAGAAAATGGGTCAAACAGAGATAAAATACTTTTTGCAACTGAACAGAGAAGTGAAGCTTACCAAGAGCAGAAAAACTGATGTCCCAGTGGTGACTTTCACAGGCAGAGTTTAGAGAATGCTCACTACAGGCCTGATTCTTCCACGTTTACCAATCCCCCCACAGCAGCAGAATTTACTGAGCCCCTAAGGCGATATGCAGGTGTTGGGACAGGGTGGGCAGAATGTCTAGGACCTAGGTGGCATTTCCAAGTTTTACCTAGAAAAGTGGGCTACCCACAATCTTAGGAGTAATTTCAAATGATCAGTTCCCGAAATATTTCTGATTAATTTCACAACATACAAATCTGCTAAAATGATTTTACCTAAGATGATCTAACTTTCCATTGTAATTCCTGGTTGGCCAGACCAGAATGACAAGGAAAAGTGTTAAAATTTTGTCTATTTCCCTAGCTGCAGCCCCTAAAGTCTGGCTGCTTGCATTTAAATCTTACAAGATAACACACTCATTCACAGCACGCATGATACAGACAGGGACATACACCAACAGACAAACTGACAACAGGACAAATACAAACGTAGCTCACAAAAAAAAAAAAACAACCCAGAGAGAGAGGGCAATTAGAAGCTTGCTAGAAATCCCCATCATGAATTGGCTACTATCATTCTGAGAAAAGGGGGTTGCAAGAATCCAAGGTCTGATAATAAAGGGGAATCCTGCAGCCTTTGCTCAGAGCACCCCTGCGGTCTTTGGAGGGGTGGGGAGCCTTGGTGCCCCAAAGTTTCTGACTGTCTTAAAGAAACAGGCCCCATGGGAATAGTTTCAGGCCTTTAGTTCTTAGGTGGATTGTAACTGTCCTCTTCAGGACCAGAGCCCTTACAGGAAAGCGAGGAAGGGGAATGGGGAGGAGGGAGGCAACGGAGGCTTGAACAGAGGCTGCCTTCCTCAGGGCTAAGGCAGGTAAGGGGAAGGCGAGGGGGAAAGATTGCATCTAGGTGCCGTCAGTTTCCCCAGATCAGAGGCCTTCAAGGGGAGGGGGAGGAAGGAAAGGGGGAAAGGAATAGAGTGAAGGGAAGGACAGACTGGAGCCCTTGAAGAAGAAAGGATTTTTGCCAGGATACGGCTAGGTGCTGAAGCAGCTCCCAGCCCTACAGGGAAGAGGCTACCTGTCTTTTGTTCTCTCTCAGCTAAGTCAGCAAGCCCAGGAGGAAACATTCTCGCTGCTGGCTAGTTATTTTGTTGGCCTTTCTTAATTTGGTTGTAAGATAAAGTAACTTTGACCGGTCCAAAAGAGCCCTGTGGTGGCCAAAGTAATTTAGGGCTATCTTTAGTTGATTAACACTAGTGCTAGTAATACCTGTGATCATCAGGTTGGTCTAGTTTTTTTTGACTGAGCCATAGCTAGCTGATTTCCCTAGATCGATCTTCAGAGGAGACCTAATTAATACAGAGGCGTTTTCACGCAGAGTGGTCTCTGTCCTGCGGTTATCTTTAAAGGGAATTTTTGAGTCCTTTGGAAGCTGGGAATGGAAGGACTTACCCCGACCCCGTCAAGGCCCAGGACTCTAGGAAAAACGGTTCTTATTGGTGCCGGAGTCCTGGCGTTGGCGAGATGAGGAAATGTCCATTCGGTTCCACAGTTCCAATCCACGTTTGGGCGCCATAACTGTTGACCTGAAAACTTTGTTAAGAAAAGGCAACAGGCTAAATGCATACATTTTATGATTTAATTAATTAATCAATTCCCCATAAAGATAACAGTTACATAGCGCTATGGAGCCAGGATCAGAACTGGCTGACTTAGTACAGAAATCGACTGTCTTAAGTACATTTTGCCATGAGAAAGGAATTCTCTTAGATAGACACATTGTAAACAAAAGTGGCGTCAGTTGGGTCTTATGATCCCAAGCTATGGGCATCTTCATTCTGTAGCATATCTCTGTGATTTAAGATAAGGAAAAGGTCCCATCACCCAGATAACAGATATCTTGTCCTAATCAGGCCTTTGATTATCACTAAGACGCCAGAAGAAGGGTCTGGTAAGGAAGTCCCATTTGTTTGCTTGACATCAAAAGGTATCTTCTAAGTTAAACAAAGGAGACTATTAGGTCCAGACTCTTCTTAATTCAAACTTTGGCCCTTATTAAAGTCTAAAATTTATATTAAATATTAACAATGTCTTTCCCAAACCTAAAATGGATATAAAAAATGGAAAATGATTTAAAGAATAGGCATTAACACAGACTGTTGCCATTTCCTAAGAAAGTAAATCAATTGCAACAATGAGGTAACCAAAGCAGTTTAGATAATCATTCAATCTCCTTACCAGCCAGGGATATATGGCAGCCAAGGACAATACAAATTTAGACTAAGAAATCATTTATAAATTCATATGGAGAAATGTAGTAAAGAGTGGAAACTAATAAAGTTGTTTTTAAAACTTTGAAGAAGAAGCTTGGTGAAACATAAAGCAGGAATTTGTATGCTTACCAAAGATGCTTCCAAATGGATGAAATATCCCCCTTAATCATGCAACTATAAATCCATTACAAATTTATGTTACCTGGTTTCAGCTGGACCCTCCCTTTGCATAGTAATCCCTTTGTTCTTCCTCGTTGACTCCCCCATTTCCCTAGTTTGCTGTTGTGAGCCTTCTCTTCTTTCCTCAAACTCATAATGCCATCCCTATTCCCATATACTAATTTACAAAGGAAATCAAGACCATATACCATATGGTCTACCATCTGCCCTATTCCATACCTCAGATCCCCAATATATCTTCATCCAATCTCTCTACTTTTTTTTTCCAGTTTCCAAGATAGAGATGACCTTTCTTCATGCCAAAGCCAATCCCTCATATTTATTTCCTGAATCCCAAACCTATTTTCTCTTCTGGGAAGTTGCCTTGTTGAGCATTTCCTCTCTTATTCATCCTCAGTCTCCCCTTATCTATTGTCTCGTTCCTTGTTGACTCAGACCTACCTCATCCTTCACATGATCTTGTCATTCCTTCAAGTTTCCTTCCTTTTACAGAAAGACTCCTAGAAAGAGTTATATACACTGATTGCCTCCTCCATTTCTTCACTTCTCCATTCCTCATCCCCTTGTAATATGGTTTCTGACAGTACCACTCATCTGAAAAGCCTCCCTTCAAGCCAACCAGTTATTTCCATGGTTAAATCCAATAGTCTTTGATCAGTCTTCATCTTCCTTGACCTTTCTGAAGTTTGTAATACTTGGTCATCTGTGATCTCTCTGTAGCTTTTGACATTGTTGAGCAGCCATTCCTCCCAAATATTCTCTTTCAGACATCAACAAGGCAGATACTCTCCATCATCCTTATTTTACAAATGAGGAACCAGCTGAGGCTCAGGGAGTCTGAGTAACTTGCCCAAGAACATCCAACCATTGAATGGATGTATACTTGAAAAGAGAATACCTAAGGGTCTAAAGGAGCAGGGGAAATGTATTCTAATTAAAAAATATTCTAAGGACACTCCTAAGTCTCTAATAAATGCAAACATTCTTTTGTCATAGCAAGAGTAAAAAATACTAGAAGAAATACAAGGAAATTTTCCTCAAGCCTAAGCCTAAAAATAGTATGAGAGAAGCAATTCTCTGCCACAATTACCCCCAAACCTCAATTTGTGATCAAGGACACTCTATCTCTATAAGTATCCACTTGGATAATCGTAGTGTGTGTATGTGTGTGTGTGTGTGTGTGTGTGTGTGTGTGTGTGTGTGTGTGTGAGATAAGAGGGCATGAATAGAACTGAAGTGATAACTTACAAAGTTTCTTCCAAACACAAAAGTTCAGGGCTATATTTTACAATAATAAAATTTTTAAAAAATCCTATGAAATATCCTGCCAAGACATTGCTGTTTGCTCTTTTACAACTTCCATGGTGCCAGTACCAGGATGATGCTGGCACTAGGAAAAGCCAGTCCTCTGCAGAGGCTTCCACTGTCTGGACACTGAACCTCAGCCCAAGGATTTGTCAAAACCCCTCCCTCATCATCTCTGTCCTCTTTCCCCACCCTGCCTGACCCCTTCTCCCAAGAGAGAATTAAAATTGAATTTCCCAGCACGTTTAGGTTTGGTCTTGGCTGGCTCTCAAGCTTCGTGATTAGAACCCATAAGAATTCCTCACAAACACAGAGACATATTACACACCAAATTCTTCCTCTGCAGTCTCTTGAACACCCAGCACCAGAGAGAAGGCAACACAAGCCCAGGCAACAATATGGATATGTTTATCAAGAGTGAGCTTGCCAGCAGTCACACAAACCTGCCAAATGCACTGTCAGCAAAAGGTCAATCCAAGTTTCTTTAAGGAATGAGTCTTTGAAGCCTGTTTCCCAACCCAAACAATTCCAGAGGCAAGTTGCAATGGAAATTGCTATGACCACTCGGTCAGATATAAATAGCCATTTTAAAAAGGCATGAGGCACGTCAACTCCTCCTTTATTTCCTTAGGCCCCACATCTGCTACAGGGGGCAGAATCTAAGACCACACACTGAAAATTCAATGTGAGTTTCTTTATTACTAAAGTTTGCTATAAAACAAGTTGCCCCGCTGGCATTGTAGAAGTCCTGGTTTTGTAATCTGAAGACTTGTGTTTAAATGTCTCTGCTACTTGCTATCTATGTGACCTTAGGAAAGTCACTTAACTTCGCTGGGCCTCAGTTTACTTATCTTTAAAAGTGGGAGTTGAATTAGATGACTCCTAAGATCCCTGCTGATTTAAATTTCTTAATCTCCCTCCTCTGGCACTACCATCACCTTCCTGCAGGCCTTCATTACCTCATGCATGGGCCTTCTGGGTGGTCTCCATGCCTTAAGTCTCTTTCTGCTCTCGTTCATCTTCTGCTCAGCTGTCTTTCTAAGGTACAGGTCTGACTAAGTCACCTTCTCCTCTTCTCCCATTCAGTAAATTCCAGTGGCTCCTTATGACTTTGGAGATCAAATTTTAAATTCTCTCGCATCTGAAGTCCTTCATAATTTGCCCCACATCCTACGTTTCCAGTCTTTTGTTCCTGACATCCCTCCATGTACTCTGCAACTCTGTGGCACTGACCTCCCTGTTGTTCTTCACACAAGATTCTCCGTCTCCCAACTCTGTGCCTTTTCATTGGCTGTCCTCCAAATTCTCTCCCTCTTGGCTTCTTTAACTTCCTTCAAGTTTCAGCTAAAATCCTTTCTGCAAAAAGCCTTTCCTGATCTCCCTTCCTTCTGTTGATGACCTCCACTTTCTTCTGTCCCTATCTCATTTGTACGTGATTATTTGCAGTTGTGGTCTCCCCCATTATACTGCATCTTGGGAGGGATCAGATGTATGTATGCATGTATGTATATGAATATATGTATGTATACACACATGTGTGTAGATATATATACATATATTTGACATTCTTTATATCCCTAGCACTTAGCACAGTGCCTGGCAAATGGAAAGCACTTAAGAAATGCTTCTTGACTTGACTTAATTCAATAAGGCCTCTGTTGCTTACTACTTGTGTGACCTTGGACAAGGTACTTTGAGACTCTGAGCTCCAATTTCCTTATTTATAAAATGAGGGGTTATACTAGGTGATCTTTAAGTTCTCTTATGATTTTAAATCTATAATCCTAATTAAAACATAGCACATCTTTCATGTTTACCTCTTTCAATCTCCAAAGGAAGATTTCACATTCCAAATCATCCACTGGACTGAGAGGCAGGAAATTAAGGGGTAATTTCAGCTGAAGAGCTAACTTTCTAAATAGCCTCAAGCAAATTATGTCTGTTTTTCCATGTGTCAGATGAGGGCAATGATACTTTACCCATCTATGAGGCTAAATTAATATTTGTGAAAAGCATTGAGATTCATACATAAAAGGCTACCTACTGGAACAAAATATTAACTGCCCCATAAATCTATATCAGAAACTTTGTAAATCCTAGACTCATTATTCCTTTCTGTCTGCAAGTCTAAGGTGTGGCTTAGTATTAAAATGATATTGGAGAAATCTATATAGAAAATATAATACTCTTGGCTAGAATTAACTATAATTCTTAAAACTGGAAAAACCAACATTTCAGAAAGCAAACCATATTAACAAAGAAATAGACATCTATATTATTAGGTGTGGTTGGCACTATTGAAAGGTATGTTGGTTTTAGTACAATTAGTCTTATTATATCTAATTCTTTAGTAGTTCTATGCTACTTATATCTAAATATTTGTTTAAAGGTTTAGGTGGTCATTAAGTCCTTAATCTTTACCACAACACTATGAAATCAGCATCACTGCTTCCATTATGTCAATGAAGATACTGGGATGGATAGTGCAAGGTCATGTTAAGGTCATTTCTAAAGTGAAGTCTTCTAAAGTGAAGTCTTAGGTAGGAAGTTTGCCAGTGGCTTCATCATACTGACAGTTCTAAAGTAACCCTTTCGTCAGTGTTTTTGGAAGAGGAACTACTAGGGTCCATGCCAAAAAGGTCCATGATACACACAAAAAAGGTTAAAGTCCATTCCACTTCTTGTCTAGGTGTTATCTTCATGTTAACAGAATCATTTAATCTAACCTCCTTGTTTATATATATATATATATATAATGTAGAAAACCAAAATCTAGAAATGTACCAAGCCAAGCTGGTGGCAGAGCCAGTACAGGATTCCAGATTTCGTTCATCCCAGCCAGCACTTTCAGACTAAACCAAATAGTTTCCTTCAATCAATCAACTTTTATTAAGTGTTTACCATGTGTCAGGCTCTGTGCTAAGTGTTGGGGACATGAAAAGAGGCAAAAGACAGTCCCTGCCCTGAAAGAACGTACAATTTAATGGGGGAGACAACATGTAAATAAATATGTACAAAGTAAACTAGTTACAGGATAAATAGAAAATAATTAACAGAGGGAGGGCACTAGAATTAAGAGGGGTTTTTGAAGGTTTGTAATAAAAGATGGCTCAACTTTAATTATGGATAGATAAATAAATAAATGGATAGATAGAATTTTATTTATTTTATACACAACATACACATGTGCGTGCATATGTGTGTATCCAGTCATTAGATGACCAGATAGGTGCTTTGATTCTCTACTTCATGTGTGGGCCTAATCTTCCCGAGTAATTTAGCATACTAGTCTAAACTGAATTAACCCATATAAACCATGGAACTATATTTTCTCCATTAAACTAACTGTTCAACTAAATTAAGCAAGCAAATGGTCATCAAGACCTCTAATCCTCTGCTCGTAGCTATAGGCCCTTATGTTTTCCAAGGGGCATAAAGCTCACATGTTAATAAAGTGATTCTATCCAAACATTAAAAAGCTCTTGTATGAATTTCTTGCCGTTAAGCATGGGAGTAAAGTTTATGACATGAGGTGGGTGAAGAAAGGAAAAGAGAGCAAACTGAAATGTTCCAGACCTCAACAGCGGGACGGAAAGGAAAGATACAGCTCCCTTGGCTCCTCTAGAGAGATCAATATCTCTGACAGCCTAGGGAAAGCTTTGTCACAGCAAAAGCCTCACCATATGCCCCAAACCAAAAGATGGATCCAGAACTTCCTATCTGATATCAGTGGTGTGAGTTACAAATGGAGTGAGCCCCGCTGTGTGTTTTGCAATGTTGAAAATCCTTGGGTACCCTCAAGGCATCAGAAAGGGATTAGATTGTCACACTGCCCATGAAAGGCATAAGGGAGCACAGATGTTTTCTCTTGTGCTTTTCGAAATCAAAAAAAGGGTGCCAAATCATGATCTCAATCTTTCCTAACATGCTGGGAATGCACGTTCCTCTGTCATAAAGTGGAGAAGATTTTCCTGGACATTGTACCCCAGCATTTAAGTTAATGTCTGGCTCTGGAGCTGTCCATTTTACTGGGAACCTCTATAGGTTGTTGACCACGATATTTGCCTTATTATCCCTAAGAAGGGATTAGTATGTTAACTTGGAGATAAGCTAAAGGTTGCTTCTCATAATATTTCTGGAATATTTTTGCATAGCTGCTAGTAGTGAGTGAAATTATTACCTCAGAACGTGGAGAGCTCTGCAGAATACTACTGTGTTCCTATAGGGAAAGGGATAACAAATATTTCTAGCTGAGTTTATGACACTCCAGCCTTTGATTGCTGGTTTCATAGAACTAGATAAATGTCTGTAGTATCAGATTTGAGCAAAGGATCAAACATTGTGCATACACTCACATTATGTTGATCATTTCATTTCATAGAATTTAGAACTGTAAGGGATCCAACTCCCTAATTTTACAGATAAGGAGTTTAATACAAATAAGAGTTTAAATTCCCAAAGTCATATATACAGGAAGAAAATCAAGATTCAAATGGAGGATTTCTGATTCTAAATCGAATATTCTTTCCACTTCATCATAATGTTAGCATTGTCAATTCTGTAACCCTGTGAAGACTGTCTTAAATGGGATTTGAATCCAGTAATCTGGGTGGCTGAGGAATGAAAGTTCTTGAAAAATAGGGAGCACTATACAAATACTAGGAATTATATCTATATGATTATTGTTCTATATTCTGATTATTGCATTTTTTAATATTTAGCATAGCTCTTTCAGGAAAGCTAAATCAGTAATATGTAGGAAACAGAATTTTTTTTTAGAACTTAAATAAAGAACTCCTAATTAGGAACCATTAATTTCTCAGCCTCAACATATCTACAACCAAAATTATCAACCCCTAAAGCCATTCTAGCATTTTAATTATTTGCTAGTTTATAATTTCTAAAACATACCTTGAACATTAAACTGTCTTTGAGGGCATGTATAGAACTTTATTCAATCTCATATAAAAATTTCACCATTTTTCTATAAGTTATGTTAGGGTGAGTGGGTAGAACCCTCCTATTAATCACAAAAGAAATAGAAACTTTAATTAAATCAATCAACAGTAAACTAAGTATTAAGAAATTTTCCTATAACCTTATTACAATATATAGGCAAACACTTAATCAATCTGAAAGGAACATAGGATTCTGGGCCATTGGACAAAAGGCAGGTGCCTGTAGAGGAAACATTTTTTGATTGGTTGAGAAAATCAAGTCAAACTTCTTGGGTTATGTATGAAAAAAATAGCAAACCAGTTCAAAGTCAGTCAGTCAAGAAGTAAACCAGACAAATGGCAAAGGATTCTAGGTTCAGATCCTAGGCAGTAATCAGAGAAGTAAGGGAACAGACTGTTGTCCCAAAGCCAAATCTAAAGAGAATATCCTTTTATCCTTTGGGTGGTGGAAGTAGAAATAACCTACAAGGGGAATACACTTTATGTTTTTTGTCATAGCAGCCCAGGTTAGCAGTGGAAACCCAAGCCCATTTATAGATTTGAGGTAATGCTCTCACAAACCTAGGTGCTCTGAATGACAGTGGAGAATAATTGCTAATACAATGGTCCAAGTAGCAATAGAACAATTGACCATCAAAAGCAGATATACCTGACAAGAAGGTGTGACATAGTACCTCTTGAAATATATGTTAGAGATTAGCTAAACTCAGGGCATGGACTAGAAAAAGAATAGACACTTCTACTTTTCAAATAGATAGATAGATGGATGGTAATTGCCCAATTACAAAGAAAATAGTGAAGAGAGCCCCATCTCTGTGCTCCTCTTCTCAAGTAGCTATTTCTACAAGTCTCTGGCATCATCCTACTCAGTGACTGCCCACCATTTAACAATAACATGAGTTTGAATTTTATGTTTCATTATTGGTTGGATAGTTGGTTGATTGGTGGTTGTCCTTCACTCTCAAAAAGGACCAAAATGACATCACTCCATTAGAGTCATTACAGTGTGTCCAACTGTGGCTGATCAGCTCAATATGAGCTCGGAACGCTCTACCAGGTCAGGCAGAAATAATCCATGTGAACATTTGGTGTGGATTCTCTAAATCTGTACATCTTGAGTTTCCTTTGAGCTACTTCAATTCTGCTTTGCTCATAGAGCACAGCCCCTTTTTTCGATGAAGGCGCGCCATGCTGGGTAGTCCTGAGCCAGTGTGTCCCGTGTCATACAATCAATTCCAAAGTTTTATTATAAAATCAATAATAAAGGAATTGAGGAAAGTATCTGGATGGACTTTTAGACCCAACTTCCCTGAAGTCCAGGAGACACAGGAAAGCCCTGAAAGGAAGTGATTTCAATAAAAATTCACAATGAATTCTGAATATATTTTCTGAAAGACTAGGGTAGAAGTGAAGGTAGAGGCATGTGTAGTAGTGGAGGTGATGGTGGAAGAGGAAAGTACCAAGGTTAGATCAAGCAGTTGATCACAAATGGTAATGATCAGTGAGACAAATACCTAATTATACTTGGGTGGTTTTAGTTATTTAAATCTTGCTTGAATCTCATCCTAATTAAATGTTAGTGTTATTTGTTAAAATTAATGCTAAAGCACTCTATTCTAATTTTTTAAAAGCATCATTGAAAAGGAAAATTTGCTGCTGTCAGATGTGAATGTACGGGGGAAGCCTAATTACTCAAAGCACAAGACCATACTAAGGCCCCTAGAAGGTAACATTTCTTGGCAAAGTTGTTAGAAAAAAAATCATCTCCTGAGTTCTGGCCTTGTAAATCCAGATCTATGAGGCAAAAGTAAACAGTCATTGGTTTACACACTCTTTGGGGACCCTGAAGGATTAGGAAATAAATGCCATGTTAACCAACGTAAAACTTAAATGTAGCAGGGCCAGGAAAGAGATCTGTAAATGGAGCTAGAAACTTGACTCACAAAAGACTCACTTTCATTCTCTAACCTCACTGAAGGGCAAAACCAAGTATACAGGACCAAACGAAGCCAAAAGCAAAAGCTTGGAAAATTTTTCATTTCAATAATTCCTTTCAGTTCCAACATTTGGACTGCCTGAGATTATCTTAATCAATGAAATACTATAATTATATCATTGTGACATTCCTGATACCTGATAAAAGGAGATCATAGAATCAGCTTTCCAAACTGAAATTCTGGGTTTCCCTGTCAAAGCTTCAGAAAAACCAACTTTGACCATTATTGATTGAAAAAGGAAGCATTCAGCAGAGTTCCATCCCCATTATACCATGCGCAATGTGGTCAGGGAGGCGTTGTCTCTGGATTCAGAGGACCTGGATTTCAGTCTCATCTCTGTTATTTATAATGGTATGACTTTGGACAAGTCACAAGGTTACTCCCTGCACTTCAGTTTTCTCATCTGTAAAGTGAAGGAGTTAGACTGGGTGGTTTATGAGATCCCTTTCACATCTAGAGCTATGATTTGGTTTTAAATCCCACCTCTTAAGCTTGCTATTTGTTTGACTTTGAGTCATTCACCCTTCGTGAGCCTTAATTTCCTTATCTTTAAAATGAGAGAATCAGCCTCTAATTCTAAACCTTACTTAAAAAGTCTCAGTTTTGATAAGGTATTTTGGCTGTATAAGCTCTCTAGTCCTTCTCTCACATGCTGACTTATAGTATTGACCTATAGAAAATATAGACAATATCTTGACACAGTACTTGGAATGTATTTAAATCTATGAATTACATATTGAAGATGCCCAAATCAAGACAAATTCAATAAACAAACATTTATTAAGTTCCTATTATGTGATCTGTTCTGATACTTGCTTCTCGAAAAGGACCAAAATGACATCACTATGCCAGAGTTAAGTTACAGTGTGTCTCACTGTGGCTGATCAGACCAATATGAGCTCAGAATGCTCCACCATAGGTCAGGCACAAATAGTCCTTGTGAACATTTGGGGTGGATTCTCTAAATGTGCACATCTTGAATTTCTTTTGAACTACTTCAATTCTACTTTGCTCATAAAGCAATTATGTGATAGGTTCTAGGAAAATGCCAGTGAAGCTGAAATAGTAATCCATAGAGAGCTGCTGCTTTGTCACCTTATACAGTGAGATTTTGTATTATTGTGTGGATATACTTTGCACAAAAGGAGGAAAAAGAGCCATGAGATTTCTCTGGAAGCTCTCTAGTTCTTGGGGTATACCAGCCTAGGGATGATTGGCATTGCAGTTGTCTTGTACCTGTTCCCCTCATGCCTTTGCTTAGCCTTGATTCTAAGCTTTTGTGATCCTGTGCCCTCTCACTATCATCACAATGACTGGCAACTCCATAAAAGAAGACCTGAATTCCCATACTATTTGAATTCCAGTGGAGATCCCTGGGGAATCACTTAGCCAAGGTGGCAACTAGAGCTATATTGACTCATGTGGTGAAAAAGCTATGGCATTCTTTTTATTTCCTTAGCTTCCCTCATCTTGGGAGCCACCCCCTCCAGGCACTCTTTCCCTGGTTTTCCTCTCTTCAAATCAGGTTATATTTATCTGCACAAATGTTGCACTCCTACCCGAATATAAGCTCTATGAGGTCAAGGATTGTTTCTCTTTTTTTGGCTTTCCAGTACTTTGTTTAATGCCTTACACATAGTAGATGCATTATCAATATTCGCTGTATTAGATTGAATTGAGTTTCAAGAAAGAAGCAGCAGCTATGACAGCCTTTTCAAGTCTGAGAACAGAAGCACTGCAGGAGAAAATTAAAATAAAGAAGGAAGAAAAGGAGGAGAAAAGTCACTAATTTATCCATAAGAGATCACTCCTGCCTCCATCACTCCCAGCTGGGGTAGAGAAACAGTGAGAAGCCCTTGTTCAGTAAAGGTCACTCATCACAGGCCAGAAAATAAACACAGCCTGTGAACTCTGTTATGATCAGCATATTGGGAATCAACATAGAAGAAAGGGCAAGCCTTTAGCACTATTTTAAAAATGTTTTTATGGTGTTGATGTATTTTGTGGGGTTAAGTATGGCTGGGTAATTCTCATGTTAAAAGAGACAGATGGAAAAGAGAAGCCTGAACAGCATGCAGGGACCTTATGGCCAAGGAAGATCAGCCAGGCACCAGAGTTAAAATGAGAGAAATTCACTTTTTTAGCTTCCAATGACAGGATACTGTCAGTGAATACAAACAACAAACAGGAGTACCTACACCAAGCCTGGTCCTCTTAATAAACATCTGAGCTAGGTCAATAGTGCTGGGATCATTTGAATTCTGCCTTATTTTGCCACTGCTTGAAATTTTTAAATTTTTACGAACTTGACAAAAATCAACAAATATTTCTATACACAAAGAAGAGGAAAGATGCTTCTGTATGAAATGATGACTATCTTTTATGTTTCCCTTAGGATTTTTTAAAATGTATATTAAATTCAAAGTGGTAATATCACCAGTGCTCTGTTTACATGTGTCCTTTCTGAATTTCCTTCTGCTCTTTTCTCTGTATATATTTTTAAAGTTTTCTGATGTTCTTTTCTTTCTAATTTTTAAAAAATCAATATCTCTACCTCCCACATTCTCCCCCCCAAAACCATCTCTTATAACAAATAAATATAACTAAGCAGTAGAGATCATACATTGGCCATGTCTGAAAATATTTCATATACCATACCTCTAATCCATTATAATTATTGCTTTTACATAAAATTATCCAGCTAGTCTTCAAGGCTCTATTTGCTCTTGTGCCCTGTAAAATGGGAGTCAAAATCAGTGTGGACTTGGAGAACTTGAACATCACTACTGGGTCATCTGAGCCCATCTTTATACATAGAACACGTAGGCCTCTCAGTTCCAAACCAAGTAGAGGAAGGGAGAAAGCAAGGAAATGAAAGGGAGATGGTCAGCCAGCCAGAAAAAGCTAGATTTGGGAGCATTCTGCTCACTTTTTTATGGGACGGGCTAGGCAATTGGGACCCAAGATAACACAACTAGTAAGTGTCAAGTGTCTAACTGAGGTCCTCCTGACTCCCAGACTGGTACTTTATTCACTGGGCCACCTAGCTGCCCCCTTTGCTCACCTTAAAGAGGTGATTGAATCAAGGATGTCCAAACTTGTTAGAAATCAGCCTCCTCCAACTAGCCACACAACTTGTTATTTCATCCTTTTCTGAAACCTATTCTTCTGTCTGTAAAAGGTGAATTAAGCCCTCCATTCCAAAAAGGTAATAATAATAGGCAATAAACTATCAATCGACAAATTGTCATTCACCCACCCATTCTGAGGGTGTATGTATACATACACAAGATTGCAACCAAATATAAGACTAATAAAAAAAAGAGGTATATTCTCCCCCTAACATTCTGTGGAGAGGAGGTACCTGCTTTCCTCACGTTTGTATCATTTTCGAAGTCTCCATGCTTATGAAAACAGCAACACTTTCCTAAATGTAATGCACCAAGTGATAGTACAGCCAAAAGAACACTGGATTCGTGTTATAAGACCTGGATTCAAATCTTAGCTCTGCCATTTACAAGTTGCAGATAATTACTTGACTCTCTTTGGACTTTTATAAAAATGAGATTAAATTCAATGACCTATAATGTTCTTTCCAGCTCTAACTATATCCTATAAATCTCTAAATGATGCATTATGATAAGTCCTAACCCTAAAAGAGTTCTGTAGACATATGAATTAGGACCATCCCCTGGAATGTGTGTGAAGCTGACCTTGCTTCTGGCAGTGTGGTGGTTCAGTACAAAAGGACGTGCATGCTTTGAAACGAGAAAGCGATTCCCTCACCATCCATGGATCTGAAGGAATTGATGAATCTGTCATCGATCAAAAGAAAAGTGTGTTTCTGGTTGTTCTCTTCTTATAACCTTCCAGATAGCATCATGTAGCTGTGAGACTTCTCTTGAGGGAAGGAAAAGGGCTGGTGAGAGAAGGCCTCCGCTAGGATCCCTGTTTGCCTTGTCCGCTATGTGTTTCCTTTGCCGAATGTGATAGGGATATGCAGACTTGGAGGCTATTTTGTGAGTTGGAGAACTCTTGTCCATCTAATCCAGGGGTCCATAAACCCCACAATTATGGGTCCATAAACTTGGATGGGGAAAAATTGTAACTTTATTTTTATTAATTTCTAATTGAAATTCAGCATTCTTTCTAATTATTTGCAAACATTGTTCTGAGAAGAGGTCTATAAGCTTTGTCAGTCTGCCAAAGGGGTCCATGACACAAAAAAGGTTAAGAATCCCTGATTTAGTCCATTGGATAGAACTGACAGGCCCTTGGGGGAGTTTCTTTATTGGAGAATGACCAGGAGTTATGTAGATAATGCAGAAGTAAGGTGAAATATGACCAGGTCCATTCAGAGGTTCCACAGAATTCTTTATGTTCTGATGGGGTTTAAGTATCAGCAACCTGAGAGACCATAATGATAGTTCAAAGTTGCATCACTAAATCTCACTTGAATTCATCTTGTCAGCGTTCCCTGTGGGATTTTTTTGTCCTTTAACATTTTTTCTGTGTGTAGAAAATAAATAACCTGTCCTGTGACTGACTCATAACATATGTTATCCTTTCTTCCTTTTGAGTTAAAATTAAAGTTTAAAATAATTTGTTCTTGAAGTGTTGGGATAGGTGATGTAACAAGTCAAAGAATGTGAGAAAAGACAGCCCATCTATTGTCTCTTTAGAGACCAGGCTCACCCAGGATTGAATCCAGTCTAAATTGTGTGCCTCTGGCCAGAGCATAGAAATCCCTTCAGGAGAGAAACTGAGGTTAGCACCCCCTGACACCAGTAGTTCCCTAATGTTACAAACATGACCAAATCCTCAGATTTTTCTCTAGTATCTGTAACATTCTGGGAATCCTCCCTTGAAACTGAAGATATCTAGACTCACTTTCCACTAAACATACTACCTTTAAACCTTCTGACTTTTATTATCTCTAAGGCTGGACTCTTAAACCTTTAAGTTCAAAGAAATTTGTATCCTTTTTCTAACATCATATTTTTCCAAAGTGCAAAAGAACACTATAGCCCCTAAAATAAGGTAAAAAGCAATTCATTCCACAAAGAAATGCAAGTAAATCTTAGAACAAAAAATGATCATCATAAAAGCTTACAACAAATTTCCTCAATAGTATACTTCCCTAAGAGGATGTACCCTCCAAAATATCTATGCACATTTATACACATACTTTTTCACATCTATACATGTATATCTATTTATAAAACAACTAGTTGATTAACTATTTAGCTTTTCTTTCTTTTATTGTTTGATCAGAAAATTAGGTCAACAAATATTTATCAAACCCAACTCTATGTGCAAAAAAACTGTGAAAAGTATTACTAATCAGTCAATCCCCAGTCCTTTATTAAACTCCTTTCATGTGCCAGGCTCTGTGCCAGACGATGGGGATATAAAAGCAAAAGTGAAAGGATCCCAGCCTTAAGGAACTTACATCCTAAAGACAGAGAGACAACATACTGATACATAGACATAAGATAAAAGAGAAACTTATTGGGGAGAAATGATGTGCTAAGAACTGGGGAGAATCAAGAAAGGCTTCAGGGATAAGGTAGTGCTTAGGTGTAGCCTGGAATGAAACTAGGGTTCTAAGAGATGGAGGTGAGGAAGGAGTGTATTCCATGCATGAAAGACGTGGAGTGCAAAAGCACATGACTATGATGATGATGATGATGACGATAAGTAATATTTATATAGTGCTTCCTATATGCCAGACACTGGGCTAAATGCTCTATGATTATCATTTCATTTAATCCTTACAACAACCCTGGACATAGGTGCTGTTATTATCCCTATTTTGCAGATGAGGAAAATGAGGTGAACAGAGGTTAAATGACTTTCTCAGGGTCACACAGTGGCTGTCTGAGGCCGAATTCAAACTCAGATCTTCCTGACTCCAGGTTTGGTGCTTTTTCCAATGTGATAGAGAGTTCTGTATGAGGAGAATGGTTATAGGAAGAATAAAATGCATATGACATTATCTTACACCCATGAGTCATATACTCTAGTCAGGGAGAGAGGGCATAAGATGGCCAAAGATAAATAACATTAAAATATTTATATAACAGGTCAAGACTATAATAGAGATGTCCCATGGCAGGTAGCACATGACTAACTGTCAAGTGCAGTCTGGTGATGACAACTGCTTCAGAGTTTGAGAGGAGCCTGAGTATTGCTGTACTTAGGAGTTATTTCCTTTTTGTACCAGCATTTTTCTTCCTTGCCTATTCACTCTTTTAAAAAATGATCTTCTGGTAATCATTCCCCACACCCCTCCCTTACCCCACTTTGTCCTGAGTACAGAAAGCTCTGGGGCCCTTTTCTTCATCTCTGTTATTGACAGCAGTCAGTGGAACAGCTATGGGAACAGGGAAGGGACTGGGTCTCATGTTACATTCTACAAAATGTAGACAAAAAAACCCTCTTCTGCCAAGATATGTCTTCATGATCAATTAAATGCCACAAACCACAGCTTACAATTTGGCTTTGTTTTTTGAGATCACTAAACAGACATTTATTGGTTCACATCCTGCAAAGAAGTGAGTTTGTTCTCCTGACAGGGAAATTGGGCTGTCTGAGACCATGAGTAATTGACAGGAAGTCCAGACACTCTTTTCCTAGACACAAACTACTGGAGCTGATCAGAAAAAAATTGACAAGCAATTAGACCTTAAACTGTGAGAAGCTTATTTCTAAAGTATTGTTGTCAGCAAACCTACATTCCTTTTATTGAGTGGATGAGCTTAATTTACAGGGAAAATGCTGTTCGTATCTCAGGAGTCTTAAAAGTAGTCTGACCGTATACTGCAGTTGATTTGTCTAAAAATCCCTAACTTCCTTTTATACAATTGAGAAAGTGAAGTTCATGTTAACTTATGAGATCTTAGTATCATTTAAAAAAATAAAGAAACACTTAGAATCATAAATGCAAAGCTTTCTGTTTGGCATTTAAAGCTCTTTATTACCTGGTCTCTTCTTAACTTTTCAGTCTTTGTACACCTGACTCTCTAGCACATATTCTTATGATTCATCTCCACATGGCAATCCAAACCCCATCTCCACACCTTTGCACTGGCTGTCTTCCATGTCTGGAAGACTTTGAACCCTTGCCTTCATCTTTTAGTTTTTCTGATTTTCTTCAAGACAAAACTCAAATACATCCTTCTTCAGAAGATACTGTCTGGTCACTCCAGTTGCTAATGGCTCTCTCTTCTACCTTCCCTTCATCTACTCTCTATATAGCTTTTATATATTTAGTTATTTACATGTTCTCTCCACCCTTAGAATATACAGTCTTTTGGGGCACATGGTGTTTTTTGTTTTTTTCAATGCCCAGTCTTTAGTACAGTCCCTGGAACATGACTTTTATTGACTAAGTTATTGGCTGAATTAGGAAGAATGTCAAAGCTTGATTACTTTAAATCCTACCTGAGTATGGTTCTATATAACATCCTTGAGAAAGGATCATCCAGCCTGTTCTTGAGGAATTGAAACTCACTCCCTCCAAAGTTAAGTCAATCTAACTTAGGATAGCTCTGATTGGTAGAAAGTATTTCCTCCGGAGCAGCTAGGTGGTACAGTGGACAGAGCACTGGCCTTGGAACTGGGAGGACTTAAGTTCAAATGGGGCCTCACACACTTACTAGCCTGTGTGACCGTGGTCAAGTCACTTAACTCTCATTGGTTCCTTCCCTACTCCCCAAAGAGAAAGTATATCTTTTATATTTAGTCAAAATCTTCTCCCTATGTAATCTCAAATCATTAATCTTTCTTGTTCCCTTATTGGCAAAGGAGAATAATTCCAATCCTTTCTCTACATGGCAGTATTTCATATATTAGAAGACATTATGTCCTCATTAAGTCATATTTTATCTGGGATAAAACCACCCACCCACCCAGTTCATTCTAGTGTTTCTTCTTTTTATAGCATGCTTATGGGTTCTGACCATTGGTAGCTCTCTGGAGAATGAGAACTTGCTGTCTTTCTTAAACTCTGACTCCCAGAACTGGACAGAGTACTCCAAAGCAGGTCTTACTAGTATAGAATATGGTGGGACTATCAACTCAACCATGCTGAACATTATGCTTCTATTAATGCAGTCCAGTATTCCAGTAGCTATTTTAGCTATCATTATTTATTCATATCGAGTTTCAGTTAACTCATCAATAGCAGGATTGTTGTTGTTGAGGTTTTTTGTTCTTACAATGCATACCAGGCTCTGTACCAAGTATTGTAGATTCAAAGGAAAATAAAACATGATCCCTGTCCTCAAGGGGCTTATATTATACTGGGAGGGATAACACGCAAATAACTGTGTACATATGAGATTGTATATGTACATGTTCATATGTAGCGTGAATGTCTTTCCCACTAGACTGGAAGGAGAGGGTGGAAAGAGGGAAAGACTCACAAAAGTCTACTGCAGAAAGTGTGATTTGAACTAAGGACTGAAGGAATATAGGGAAATTAGAAAGCAAAGATGAAGAGGGAGAGTATTCCAGGAATGGGGAACAGCCAGTGAAATGGTATGGAGTCAGGAGATAGCATGACATGTGTGAGGAACAAAAAGGTCTGTGTACCTGACTTGTAAAGTACTTGGAGAGTAGTAAAATATAAGATTGGAAAGATAGTAAAGGGACAGGCCATACAGACTTTTTTTTTTTTTTAGTAGAAATTTTTTTCCCTTTTATTTATTTATTTAACTTTTAACATTCATTTTAACAAAATTTTGGGTTCCATATTTTCTCCCCTTTTGTCCCCTCCCCCCACCCCAAAACACCAAGAATTCTAATTGCCCCTATCACCAATCTGCTCTCTCTTCTATCATCCCTCTCTGCCCTTGTCTCCATCTTCTCTTTTGTCCTGTAGGGCCAGATAACTTTCTATACCCCTTTACCTGTATTTCTTATTTCCTAGTGGCGAGAACAGTACTCGACAGTTGTTCCTAAAACTTTGAGTTCCAAATTCTTTACCTCCCTCCCTCCCCACCCCTTCCCTTTGCAAGACAGGCAATTCAATATAGGCCAAATCTGTGTAGTTTTGCAAATGACTTCCATAATAGTTGTGTTGTATAAGACTAACTATATTTCCCTCCATCCTATCCTGTCCCCCATTACTTCTATTCTCTTTTGATC
Source organism: Notamacropus eugenii (assembly GCF_028372415.1). NCBI lineage: Eukaryota > Metazoa > Chordata > Mammalia > Diprotodontia > Macropodidae > Notamacropus > Notamacropus eugenii. Next base: position 416,534,760 of record NC_092873.1, read on the forward strand.
CTGTCCCTCCCCATGAGTGTTGACCTCAAATTGCTCCCTCCTCCCCATGCCCTCCCTTCCATCATCCCCTCCACCCTGCTTATCCCCTTATCCCCCACTTTCCTGTATTGTAAGATAGGTTTTCCTACCAAAATGAGTGTGCATTTTATTCCTTCCTTTAGTGGAATGTGATGAGAGTAAACTTCATGTTTTTCTCTCACCTCCCCTCTTTATCCCTCCACTAATAAGTCTTTTGCTTGCCTCTTTTATGAGAGATAATTTGCCCCATTCCATTTCTCCCTTTCTCCTCCCAATATCTTTCTCTCTCACTGCTTGATTTCATTTTTTTAAGATATGATCCCATCCTCTTCAATTCATTCTGTGCACTCTGTCTCTATGTGTGTATGCATGTGTGCATGTGTGTGTATGTAATCCCACCCAGTACCCAGATGCTGAAAAGTTTCAAGAGTTACAAATATTGTCTTTCCATGTAGGAAGGTAAACAGTTCAACTTTAGTAAGTCCCTTATGATTTCTCTTTGCTGTTCACCTTTTCATGCTTCTCTTCATTCTTGTGTTTGAAAGTCAAATTTTCTTTTCAGCTCTGGTCTTTTCATCAAGAATGCTTGAAAGTCCTCTATTTCATTGAAAGACCATTTTTTTTCCCTGAAGTATTATACTCAGTTTTGCTGGGTAGGTGATTCTTGGTTTTAGTCCTACTTCCTTTGACTTCTGGAATATCCTATTCCACGCCCTTCGATCCCTTAATGTAGAAGCTGCTAGATCTTGTGTTATCCTGATTGTATTTCCATAATACTTGAATTGTTTCTTTCTAGCTGCTTGCAATATTTTCTCCTTGACTTGGGAACTCTGGAATTTGGCCACAATGTTCCTAGGAGTTTCTCTTTTTGGATCTCTTTCATGCGGTGTTCTGTGGATTCCTTGAATATTTATTTTGCCCTCTGGTTCTAGAATCTCAGGGCAGTTTTCCTTGATAATTTCATGAAAGATGATGTCTAGGCTCTTCTTTTGATCATGGCTTTCAGGTAGTCCCATAATTTTTAAATTGTCTCTCCTGGATCTATTTTCCAGGTCAGTTGTTTTTCTAATGAGATATTTCACATTATCTTCCATTTTTTTCATTCTTTTGGTTTTGTTTTGTGATTTGTTGGTTTCTCATAAAGTCATTAGCCTCCATCTGTTCCATTCTAATTTTGAAAGAACTATTTTCTTCAGTGAGCTTTTGAACCTCCTTTTCCATTTGGCTCATTCTGCTTTTGAAAGCATTCTTCTCCTCATTGGCTTTTTGAACCTCTTTTGCCAATTGAGTTAGCCTATTTCTCAAGGTGTTATTTTCTTCAGCATTTTTTTGGGTCTTCTTTAGCAGGGTGCTGACCTGCTGTTCATGCTTTACCTGCATGTCTCTCATTTCTCTTCCCAGCTTTTCCTCCACCTCTCTAATTTGATTTTCAAAATCCTTTTTGAGCTCTTCCATGGCCTGAGCCCATTGAGTGGGCTGGAATACAGAAGCCTTGATTTCTGTGTCTTTCCCTGATGGTAAGCATTGTTCTTCCTCATCAGAAAGGAAGGGAGGAAATGCCTATTCACCAAGAAAGTAATCTTCTATAGTCTTATTTTTTTTCCCCTTTTCTGGGCATTTTCACAGCCAGTGACTTGACTTCTGAATATTCTCCTCACACCCACCTCGCCTCCTGATCCTCCCAGCCAGTGCTTGGGGTCTGAGATTCAAATGCTGCTTCCCAGCCTCAGGGCTTTGGGCGGGGGCAGGGCTGCTATTCAGTGTAAGATTAAGTTCAGGTGCTCAGGTGGGGGCAGGGCCGCCTCTCAGGCTCAGTTCCCTCAGGGGGTTTATGCAGAGACCTTCAACAATGGATCTGGGCTCCTGCCTGCTTGGGGAGCCCCGGTCTGCTCTCGCCTCTGCTGCTGCCTCCCGAGGAGGCCTGAGTTATGGGGGCACCCCACTCCCTTCTCGATCCGCCAAAGAGACCCTCTCACTAACCCCCATCACCTGTGGGTGGAGGGACCCACAAGCCGCTGGAGATTCCGTCCCTGAAGCCTGCTCGGATCTGCTCCTCTCGGTGCCGTGTGGCCACGGCAGGGCTGGGCTCTGCTCCGTGTCCGCAGCGCAACGGACCTTTTGTGAGAGGTTTGCAGGGCTCTCTGGAACAGAAATCTTGTCCGCTCCGCTCTTCTGTGGCTTCTGCTGCTCCAGAATTAGCTGGGGGTTCTTTTTTTACATATATTCTATGGGTTATGGGTTCAGAGCTAGTGTATGTGCGTCTTTCTACTCTGCCATCTTGGCTCCACCCCCCCATACAGACTTTTTGAATGCCAATTTTTTTTTCTGATTTTGGAGGGAGATAGGGAACCATGGGGGTTTATTGAAGAAGGTGGCAATGTGGTCAGATGTGCACTTTAGGAACATCACACTGCAGCAAGTACAACTAGCAGTCTTTTGCAATAATCCAAGAATGAAATGACAAGGGACTGCACCAGGGTGGTAGCAATGCTAGAAGAGGAAAAAAAACATATAGAAATGATAGCTTTTAGCAGGTGATTGAATTGGATCAGTGAGTGAGAGTGAAGACTCAGTGATGATACCTAGATGGCAAACCTAAGTTACTGGGAGGATGGTGGTGCATTTGGAAGTGGGGTGGGTTTGGGGGGAAAGATAATAAGTTCAGTTTCGACATGTTCAGTTTAAGATATCTGTGGAATATCCAGTTTGAGATATCTAATAGGTGGCTAGAGACGTGAGATTGGAGATGAGGAGAGAGATTAGAACTGTTTAACAGACTTGGGAATCACCTATATAGAGATGATAATTGAATCTATATGAGCTAATGAGCTCACCAGGAAAAATAATATAGGAGGAGTAGAGAGGAGGGCCTAGAACAAACTGGGGAATCACTATGAGTCAAGAGTGTGACATGGATAAAGATTTAGTGAGACTGAGACATTTGACTCTGATAAACATTCCTCCAGCTCTATATTGTAGTTATATAATTGGTAAGGTAGTAGAAGGTAGTAGATGCAACCTGGGTGGGAGAAACCCAGGGTTGGGGCTTAGCAAGACAGGATCAGTGATACCACAAGTAGACAAAGGACCTAAGTATTGAGGAGAGTAGACCTGAAATGATTCATAAATGGATAATAATAGAAAAGAGAAAGAATTAAAGCCAGTGTAGGGGTGATAGCCTAGCAAAGAGCAGAAGAGTGGGGGGATTAGAAGTCATGATGAGGACAAAGAACATAGAGGTCATAAGGTAGAGGGAAAGATAAAAATGATAAAGAATGATAATCAGTTAAGGGAATTTAAGAGTTCATGAAAATGGAAGTAGAACACTTGTGAGTAATGGCAGTCAAGAGTAGGACTGTCTCTGAGTACCTGAATGGTCGTGGGAAATGAGTAGACTGAGAAACTGGGAAGTAAGAGTGTTCAAGAAATATTGATATGTATGTTGAAGTCCCTAAGAAAGGCGGATGTTAGGAGGAAGAGAAAGACTTGTGAGACAAGCACTGAACAGGAGACAAGAGCTACCAGAATCCTTATTGGGTGATAAATTTTGATTGAACGACCCTCAAAAGAGGAGAGATTACTGAGTAATGGTGGTAGATAAAGAGGCTTAGAGTGACAAGGAGTATTTTGACTCCTCCATCACAATTAGTAAATAAGGAAGGTGTGAGAAAAAGTACAGCCAGAATTGGAAAGTATGTCCACAAATAAATTGTCAGGAGGAAAACAGGTCTCAGTGGGTATACTTGTGGATGTGGGAGAGACAATATTTAAGCGCATACTATGTGCCAGGAACTGTAGTAAGTGTGTTATAAATATTGGAGAGAGGAAGAAAAAAATGTAAGAAGAAAGCAAGCTTGTTAACTATGGAGTGGCCACTTCAGAGAGCACAGTGGAAAGGGTGAGTATATCTGGAATCGAACGTTTGGGAGGTAGAGTTAAGGGGTATAGAAGTAAGGATGTTAACAGTGGGAATGGGAATGGGGTTTGTGGCTGGGCATTCAGAATCATTGACATGGAGAGTGTATGATGGAACAACCGAAAACTAAGAATTGCTAAATGAGTTCAGGAAGATTGCTAGTGGCTGGAGAGAACTCCACTGAGGGAGTGGTGATGACCAGTCCCTGAGGGTGATTAGATTATTCTAGGCCTGCCCAGCCTTATAACAGGAGGTGGTGCTGTGTCTTGTGACACTCAGGATGACTGACTTAGAGAAGGCAGGGAAAGGGAAGAAAAGGTCTAGCAGAGAGCAGGCAGGAGGCAGGAACTTGCAATTCAAGGATTTGTCCAGGAACAACAGGATAAGGATGAACATAGTAGGGTTGGATGAAAGAATTAACACAGAGATCTCTGGGAAGTCTAAGCACCAAGGAGAGCACAATTAAGTGGACTGGATCTGGGACATGGAACTTGCTGCATTTGATTAAGTTTCCAGGCCACTTCTTTCCCAGTTCCCCTCTAATCCCTTTGGATTTTGCTGGATCTTTGTCCAGCTATCGTGGTTGTTCCCCAAAACTTCTGCCCTGGACCCTTTTCTCTCCTCCCAACATATGACTTTGCTTGGTGATTTCATCAGCTCCCATGGATTCAGTTATCATCTCTATACAGATGAGTCTCAAATCTATTTGGTAGCCCTAACCTTTCTCCTGACCTTCAATCTCACATCTAACTGCCTACTGAATATCTCAAATTGGTTATTCATTAGACATATTAATGTCAATGTGTCCAAAACTAAACCATTATCTTCCCCTTTTCTTAACCTTGTCTTCTTCCTAACTTGCCTATTATTTTTGGAGGTACCACCATCCTCTCAGTCACCCAGGCTTGCAACCTAGGTGTTACTCTTTACTCCTCACACTCACTCACCCACCGATATCCAGTATATTGCCAAGTCATGTCATTTGTATTTTCATTAAAATCTCTCATATACCTCCTTCACATCACTGATATTATTGCCACCTTGGTAAAAGTCCTCATCTTCATACTCCTAGTCCATAGCAAAAGGCTTTTCATTGATTTCCCTGCCTCATTTCTTTCTAATCCAATTCTTAACACTAGGTACCTTCCCTCTGTTAACTATTCCAATTTATCTTATATATGTATATTTATGAATGTATATACATACACATATATACACACATATGTATATATGTTCATGTATATCTTATATAACTTGTTTCTCTTACTGCTAGCTAGCATTTACATAGCACATTAAAGTTTTCTAAGTGATACAGACAGATAGATGAATAGACAGACAGACTAGCTAGAGAGATAGGTAGATAGATAGATAGACAGATAGATAGATGAGAGATGGAAGATTACTTGGGGGGAAGGATACTAGAGAGAATCAAGAAAGGCATCAGGTAGAAGGGAGTACTTGAGCTGACCCTTGAAGGAAACACAAGAGCTAAAATATGGAGATGAGAAAAGAGTATATTCCATGCATGAAAGACAAGGGCACAGAGATGAAGATAATAAAAATAGGCAATGTTTATATAGAGTTTACCATGTGCCAGGCACTGGGCTAAGTGCTTTATAATGATGATTTATAATAATGATCCTCACAACAACCCTGAGAAGTAGGTGCTATTATTATCATCCCCATTTTACAAATGAGGAATCGGAGCCTGAAGAAAGTTAAGTGACTTGCCCAGAGTCACATAGCTAGTAAGTACCTGAGGTGAGGTTTGCACTCAGGTCTCCCTGACTCCGAGTCCAATGTTCTTACCCACTATGTCACTTAGCTACTTCTTATTATATTGTCTCTCATTAGACTGTGAGACTATCTTGTGTGTGTGTCCTTTTTTATATCCCTGGCATTTAGCACAGTGCCTGGCACATAATAAGAGTTTAATAAATGCTTGCTGACTGAATGATTTTCACACCTCTACCTGAGCTGCCTACCCACTCTGGAGATGGCTCTGTCTGTTCTGTCCCTTCCTCAAATTGGTGAATTCCAGCCTGGAACTTCTAGGAGGAAGTGCCTAGGTCCCAGTTCTGTTCCTCATTCTCCAGACTTTTACACTGCACTAAACTCTCTGTCATGCTTTGCTTTACCCCATTAGACTATAAACTCTTTGAGGGCAGGGGCTGTCTTTATTTTTTCCTCGTATTTGTATTCTAGGCACAGTACAGTGCCCAGAATAGAGTAAATGGGCAGAAAAGTAAAAGTTAATCTGCAATACAAGCAATTTGGAGAAAAATTAAATAAGCTATCCTAGGTTTTGAGTAATCAGTCATGATTCAGAATTCAATGAACCTATGAACAAGCACTGACTAAACTTCTGAATACCTAGCACTGTGTGTGTTACAAGCTATGGGGAAAACAAAAGAAATATGATATTGTCATTGCCCTCAAGGAGCTTACCCTCTAGCAAGGGAGACAAAATAAATAGGTATGAAGAAGAAAACCATTAAATGTTATTGTGCTAAACTCAAAACAGGCTGGTGCGGTGGGTACATAGGTGACCTAAAGCCAGTACAGGAAGACCTGGGTTCAAGTCCCACCTACACATACTGGCTTGGTGACCCTGGTTAGAGCACTTAACCCTTTAGGGAATTCTCTAAGACTCTAAGTTGCAAAGGAGGTGCTAATTTAAGGAGTTCCCTCACCTGAAAGTTCCCTATATCAATGAAATCACAAGTCTGCCTCCTATTTTTACGTATCTTTATTCTTCAATCTCTTGTTCCCTTTGTGTTGAGCCTGGAGAAGATGAACAAAATATGGGAAAATTAACCCCAAAAGGCAATTGGAAGCAAAAGGGAAAAAAACTTCACTCGCCTTTATACAAAAAAAGTGATGTTGTTGCCCCTAAAACAAATTAAGAAAAGGACCAAAAAAGGGGATGAAAGTCAAAATAAGAGCAATATCTGTTTCTGAACAAATTCTAGAGTAGCTAATAGTTTTAGGAACTCTCCAACAGGATGGAATTCAAAATAACCTTGATCAGGGAGTTCTCAATCTTTTTTGCATCATGGATCCCCCTTTCACAGTTGGGTGAATCCCTTCTCAGAATAATGTTTTTTTTAATTAATCAAATAAATAGGATTATGAGGGAAACCAATCATACTGAAATAGAGTTATCAAGATGTTGTTTTTAAATTTAGCAGCTGATAAATTCTTAACTTGATTAAATGATATTTCCATCCTTTAAAAGGTGGAAGAATTTACAAGGAGAACTGCTGTTCTGGACCTGACAAGAAAACTGTTTATTGAAGTGGGAATAATGGAAACTTTGGAAGGAAATAGCCACTCCTGTTTAGAATCTGTAACAGAGGAGAGGAAAGCTGAGTCTAGAATGAGACATACCCTAGGTTTGGGGAGAATCCATTTTAAAGAGTTCAGAGAAAGAATAAGTAGGATCAGCCCATAATACTATGGATAGAATAAGCCTCAGAGTGCGTGGAGTTCTCAAGAATGAAATTGTTCAAGTCATTAGGCTCAGAAGAACTAGATACCAACATATCAAAATAACTGATGATTTAGGTTGGCAAGACACTGTCACCCAATTATAGGCTCATAGATTTAGAACTAAAGGGATCTTAGAGGGTCTCTTTCATTTTACATATGGGGAAACTGAGGCCTTGAGAACTTAAGTGGCTGGGTAGAACCAAGATGGTGGAGTAAAAGCAGGGACTTGATTGAGCTCTCTCCCAAACCCCTCCAAATACCTGTAAAAAATTACTGTGAACAAATTCTAGAGCAGCAGAAGCCACAAAATGACACAGTGAAACAAATAACCTAGAAGGTCAACAGGAAAGGTCTATTGCACCCAACTGGGAGAGGAGCACAGACCAATGCTGGCCATGCCTGCTTAGACTGGGTCTCCCAGCAAACCCAGAGAAGGCCTCAGAGGACCGAATCACTGGCAGCTGTGGTGGTTTTCAGACTTCTCAACCTACAAACGTCAAAGACAACTTAGAAGTCAATAAGAAAGGTCTGTGGCACCTGGGTGGGAGGAGAGTGCATTCTGGTCCCAGCCTTGGGGTGGCAAAGGTAGTGTTGTAACTGCTTTGGGAGTTCTTGGCCCACAGAGGGTGGGGGAATCAAACAGCTGGCCAGAAGGGGGCTGCAGGGATCTCTTTGCTGGTGCTGAGGCGGGATTCTTTTGCTTTGCCTGTACTTGGATCTGGGTCACAGTCCTAGGTGATGGTCTGTAGTGGTAATATAAATGGGAACATCTTTCACATTCATTAATAGACCATGTGACCTGCCTGAGTCACATGGAAGCCTAAATCACATAAGTTTAAGTCACATGGAGCTGGTGGTAGAAGGAGCTTCTAAATGGGTGGAACAGAAAGGGGTGGAGCTGCAGCAGAGCTGAGCAGAAGCTCATCAGATTAGTTGGAGCTGGGAAGGACAGAGGAATCAGGTAGCTAAGATTGTGAGTGTTTGTGACCTGATAATATGTATAGACTTCTTGGTTATTATGATGGATTTCTTTGTTGTTATGATGGATTTGACTTTCTGGTGTTTGAATAAAAGTTTTTCTTCTGCCTTCTACATGCAGAATCTGTTATTCTTAGCTATTCAGAACTATGCTGGCATATTCATAGTCACTGTCTGTGCTGTGAATATCACAGTGGTGCTATGTGACCTGGGGTGAGGAGTGCCAGTGTAGCAGAACCTGTGGAGAAGAAATTCTCCTCACAGTTCCAAGGCAGAAAAGAGCACTTGTGGTCACTCACAGATCAGAGAACAGGCCAAGAGAGGAGTAAACATCTCTCTTTGATCATACTTTGGAAGAACTAAAAATTCACAGATCTCTAGAATTCTCTCTGAAAACAGATGCACAAAACCCCTGAAGCTTGGGACAGTGCATCCTCCACATTAGAAGCAGAGTGCTACCTTAACAAAGAGTTTAAAAGTCAAGCAATTGACTGGGGAAAATGAGCAAATGGGGGATAAAATCAGACTATAGAATCTTGGTGACAAGGAAGATCAAAACATACAAGCAGTAGAAGACAACAAAGTCAAAGCTCCTGCATCCAAAGTCTCCAGGAAAAATATGAATTTGTCTCAGGCCATGGAAGAGCTCAAAAAGGATTTTAAAAATCAAGTTAGAGAAGTAGATGAAAAATGGGGAAGAGAAATGAGAGTGATGTAAGAAAATCATGAAAAATGAGTCAACAGCTTGCTAAAGGAGATTCCAAAAAATGCTGAAGAAATAACACCTTAAGGGTAGCTAGGTGGCGCAGTGAGTAGAGAGCACTGCCTCTGGAATCAGGAGAACCTGAGTTCAAATCTAGTCTCAGACACTTCACACACTTACTTGCTACATGACCTTAGGCAAGTCACTTAACCCCAATTGCCTTGTCTTCCCCTCTCCAAAAAAATAAAGAAAAAGAAAATAACACTTTAAAAAATAGACTAACTCAAATGCCAAAAGAGGTCCAAAAGTCAGTGAGGAGAAGCAAGCCTTAGAAAGCAGAACTGGCCAAATGGAAAAGGGAGTCCAAAACTCACCGAAAAAGAACAATTCCTTAAAATTTAGTTCAGAGCAAATGGAAACTAATGACTCTATGAGAAATCAAGCAATTACAAAACAAAACCAAAGGAATGAAAAATAGAAGACAATGTGAAATATCCCATTGGAAAAACAACTGACCTGTAAAATGGATCCAGGAGAGATAATTGAAAAATTATTGGTCTACCCAAAATCCATGACCAAAAAAAGAGCCTAGACATCATCTTTCAAGAATAATTGAAAAATTATTGGTCTACCCAAAATCCATGACCAAAAAAAGAGCCTAGACATCATCTTTCAAGAAAATAACAAGAAAGACTGCCCTGATATTTTAGAATCAGAGGGTAAAACAGAAGCTGAAAGAATCCACTGATCACCTCCTGAAAGAGATTCCAAAAGAAAAACTCCTAGGAATATTGTAGTCAAATTCCAGAGTTCCCAGGTCAAGAAAAAATATTATAAGCAGACAGAAAGAATCAATTCAAGCATTGTGGAAACAAAATCAGGATAACACAAGATCTAGCAGCTTCTGCATTAAGGAATTGGAGAGCTTAGAATATAATATTCTGGAAGTCAAAGAAGCTAGGATTAAAACCAAGAATCACCTACCCAGCAAAACTGAGTATAATACTTCAGGGAAAAAATGGATCTTCAATGAGATAGAAGCCTTTCAAACATTCTTGATGGAAAGACCAGAACTGAATAGAAAATTTGACTTTCAAATACAAGAATCAAGGGAAGCATGAAAAGGTAAACAGGAAAGAGGGACTCATTAAAGCTGAACCATTTACATTCCTACATGGAAAGATTATATTTGTAACTCATGAGACCTTTCTTAATACTAGGGTAGTTGGAGGGAATATACACATACACATACATATATAAAATATACACACATACACATATACACATACACACACATACATGTATGTGTATGCATATACATATACATATGTATGTATATATACATGTATATATACACCCACACACATATACACACTGCATGTGCACATTATATACATTATATATTTATATATATTTACACACAGACGGCACAAGATGAGTTGAATATAAAGGGATGATATCTAAAAAATAAAATTAAGGGATGAGAAAGAGGAATGTACTGGGAGAAGGAGAAAGGGAGAGGTAGAATGGAGTAAACTACCTCACATACAAGAGGCAAGAAAAGACTTGTACAATGGAGGGGAAGAGGGGGAGAGATGAGAAGGAATGAGTGAACCTTACTCTCATCGGATTTGGTTTAAGGAGGGAATAACGTACACACTCAGTTGTGTATGAAAATCTATCTTATCCTACAAGAAAGCAAGGGAGTAAGGGATAAGAGGGGGGAGAATAATAGAAGGGAAGACAAAAGGGAGGAAGGGATAATCAGAAGCAAACACTTTTGAGGAGGGGCAAGATCAAAGGAGAGAACAGAATAAATAGGCAAGGGAGCAGAATAGGATGGAGGGAAATATAGTTAGTCTTTTACAACATGACTGTTATGGAAATGTTTTGCATGACTACACATGTATAACCTATACTGAATTGCTTGCCTTCTCAATAAGGGTAGGTGGGGAGGGAAGAAGGGAAAGAATGTGGAACTCAAAGTTTTTTTAAAAAAAATTATTTTTACATGCAACAGGGAAATACAGGAGTATAGAAACCTATTTTGCTCTAAAGAAAAATAGAAGGGAAAGGTGAAGGCTGATAAAAGGGAGGGCAGATTGGGGGGATAGCTTATCTCCCTCATGTTTTGTGCACAGAATGTCTTTTTTCTTTGGGAGGGAGGAGAGGAGAGATGGAGAGAAAATTTGGAACTCAACATCTTGTGGATGTGAATGTTGAAGACTAAAAATAATTAATTTTTTTTAAAAAAGAACTTAACTGTGTGCCCAAAGTCACACAGTTAGTAAATATCTGAGGTAAAGCTTGAGCCCAGGTCTTCCTGACTCCAAGTCCAGGATCCCCTCCACTACACCACTTTTGACGGAATCTTTGAAATACCATGGAAACTATTCTCCATGTGCAAGTGTCTTATAGTACTTATATAAAATTGCTTTCATTATATTAAAAGTGCCTTAGCACTAAACACTGGCAAATGTACTATCAAAGAGGAGAAAGGAGTAGGATCTTTAAATTGCAGAGCAATTATCTTGACTTAATTTCTGCTATAAATTCTATAATTAATTATTAAAGTGATAATTTCTGAAGATTTAGAAAAGGAAGCAACACTCACTAAGAGTCAGTATGGCTGCATCAAAAATGGGTCATACCATACTAACCTCATTTGACAGAACTGGGGATGGTTGGACAGAAAAACAGATGATTTAGGGGAGACAAAGTAGCTGTCTTAAAGTACTTGAAGAACTGTGGTGTGGAAAATAGATTAGACTCATTTCTTCTCAGCCCCAGAAGGCAGAACTATGACCAATGGGTGGAAGTTGCAGAGACAGAGGTTTACTTAAAGCAAGGAAAACTTCCTCAAGATTAAGAGTTGTCCCACAGTGCACAAGTCAGGTTTGGGGAGTAGTGAGCTCTTTATCATTAGAAGTTTTCAAACGGAGCCAACTTGTTCAACTGCTGCAGAAGTATCATAGGATCAAAGATTTAGAGCTGCAAGGGACCTTGGGAAAAGTCCAACCCCTTCCCAAGGTCACACAAATAGTAAATTGCAGAGCCAGGATACAAATCCATGACCTGTAACTCCAAACCCAGCACTTTTCCCCTGTACTGATTCCTGTTAAGGTATGAATTGAATTAGGTCATCTCTGAGATTCTGTTCTGCCTGGAGATTCTATGATTCTATCTTAATCTATCACCCCAAAGATTAGAATTAGATGACCCCAGTGAAGCTTGAAAGGGAATCCCTGGCTCCAGGAATGAACACAACAAAGCCATCTTAGAGATAAGATCCAATTTTAGTTACAAAGGCATTTGGAGAAAGATATTCTATAATCTCCCTTTAGCTTATCTCCCTCATGTTGTGTGCACAGAAGCCCACACAGATGCATATAAAAGATGGTAGGAGGTGGTTTCCAAGGAAGCAAACCCTATCTGTTCTACAGTACAGCTCTTCATTCCTGCCCTATCCTCCTTGCCCTACTCCCATGAGTTGGGTTTGGGGTGGGGCCAGAGGTGTGGGACAATTGGCAGATTTCCATGGCTCCCCCAGAGACCTCAGAGCTCAAGCTGTGGGGGCTTTCCACTAGATGGTAAAGAAAGGCAAACACAGATAGTGAAACAATCTGAATTCATGAAGGGCCAGAGGCAGAAAAAGGCAGGTTGCAGGAGAGATCAGTTACCAGTTTGTCAGACATAAAAAGCCAGCTGCAAAGAAGCACGTCCCTGTATTGTGGCTGAGCATTCAGCTACAATGAGTCATCTGAATCTAAAGGAGTAGGCAGACTGCATGGCCTAACTTAAGGTCACCAGGAATGAGCAGGTCAAAGGAAGGACCTCAGCTTGACCAAAGAGTGCCCGGCTGTTTGCCACTCAATGAGCTTGGTGGAACAGTGGCCTTTTTCTTTTCTTTTTTTTTTAAAGTAGGGTAAAATTAAGTCCCCACTCCCCTAAAATGGATGTGCCAGGCAATCGAGAGTTCATAAAAAGGAGTCAATTATGTCTGAATTGTGGAGGACATTGCCTCTCCCTGACCCAGTCTTAGATCTAACCTCAGACTATGTGACCTTGGCCAAATCACTTAACGTTTCTCAGTCTCAGCTTCCTCAGTGTAAAATAATGTCTATATCTCAGAGTTGTTGAGGGGGCAAAATGAAATTTTTGTAAAACACTTTGCAAATTTTGAAGAACAATATAAACGCTAGCTATCCTCCTCCTCCTTCTCCTCATGATCACGTGATACAGTGGCTAGTAGGCCAGACTTGTAATCAGAAAAGCCTGAATTCAAAATCTGCCTCGTGTGACCGAGCAAGTCACCTAACTACTCTCAACTTCTATTTCCTTGTCTGTAAATGGGAGATAATAGCCACGACTTTCCAGGGTTGTTGTGAGGATAAAATGTGATACTATTTGCAAAGCACTTTGTCATCATTAAAGCACTATATACGTACACACATACACATATGTGTGTATATATGTGTGTGTGTGTGTGTGTGTGTGCGCGCATATGCTACCTGTTACTGTTGCTAGTGCTATTACTTCTATAGCACAGTGACTAGCATGATAGACTCGGAATCAGGAGTTCAAATCCTGTCTCCGACATTTATTAGTTGTGTGACCCTAGGATAATCTCTTAATCTCTTTCAGCCTCAGTTTCCTCATATGTAAAATAGTGATAATAATAGCATCTACTTTCCCAATCCCATTTAACTAGGATTTATTTGCTAAGCATTTACTATTTGCCACGCACTGTTGACACAAAGATGAAACAAAAAGCAGCAAGGAAGAGGTAACATGCTACAAGAGAAAGGACAATGGCGTTGGAGTCCGAGGACCTGGTTTCAAGCCTTACATCTGATACTGTGTGACTTTAGGTAAATCTCAGTCTCCCTGGGCTTCGGTTTCCTCAGTTGTAGAAGAGACTACATGGCCTCTGAGGTATGATGCAGCTTATGATCTTGGGATATAGTCCCTAACCTTAAGGAGTTTTCTACTAGCAAAAATACAACATGTATACGAGTAGGTATATAGATTGGCAGTGAGGCAGTACAATGGATAGAGTGCTGGGCCTGGAGTCAGGAAGGCCTGAGTTCAAATTCTGCCTCAGATGCTTGACTCTGGGTGGATCACTTAAACTCTGCCTTAGTTTCCTTATCTATAAAATGAAGATAATAATAGCACCGACCTCTCAGTGTTTTTGTGAGGCTCAAATGACATATTTGTAAAGTGCTTAGCACACTGCCTAGAACATAGTAAGTGTGGTATAAATGTTAATTATTGTTATTATCATTAGCTATTAATAAAATTTGAGGGGGAAAGATGCACTGACAGCTGAGAGGATCAGAAAAGACTTTCCATAGAAAGTGGCAGCTGAGCTGAACCCTGAAGGAAGGAAGTTAGGGATTCTAAGAGGCCAAGGTGAGGAGGGAAGGTATCCAGTGACGGAGTGGGGGGTAGGGGAGGAGACAGGGGTGTGACTTGGGCAAAAGCACAGGAATAAGAAATTCCAAGTGGAGCATGAGGAGCAAACAGACCAGTTGGGTTAGAACTGAAAGTGTATAAAGGGAAAATGTGAAATACAGAATGTAGAATAACCTCCAAAATGTAAACTGGAGCCAAATTGTGAGAACTGCCATGCTCTCTAATATATCTTAAATTACTGTGAGCTTCATTTCTTTGAACTTTCGGTGAGCTATTTTGTCAAAAGTTGCTAGCAAAGGAGCTGTGGGTTGTCGGGTGTTTTTTTGTTTTGTTTTGTTTTTAACTTTGCAATCTGTTCCTAACCATGTTCTATTTTGTTTGCTTTCTATTCTCTGGAAACAATTCTCGAGAAATAAATAAAGAGCAGAACCCATTGGGTAGAAGTAATGAGGAAAATATGTTAACAAAAATGTGAATGTGTCTTAGAAGTCAAAACTATATTTAAATATAGCCGGTTAATTAAAGGTCGTGTTTTTGAGAGGTTTAGACAGACATTTGCTGGTGACATAGCCAAAAGGCCTCTCAAGTAAATACTGACTCCAATTAAGGCACTTAACATTTGGTTCAACTTCTTGTAAACTAGATGTAGATTCAAGGGCAGTAGCTCCAGAATGCGTATCAAGGCAAGAGGGAGAGTACAGATATCAATCATAGTTTGGAATGAATTTTAATGCCAACCCTTCATTTACTAAATAAAGAGATATGAGACTAACTGATCTTCAAAGTCCCTTTGAACTTTCATGTTCTTTGTCCTACCCTTTGACCTCAGCAGATTCTCCCCCCATCCCACTTCCACAATGTGGGATGGACACAATTATTCAGCACACATAGCCTTGGGGACTAAGGAAAGCAATATAGAACAGGTCACCAAGACCAAATTAACCTCATGTGCTAGGGAGAGGTCCTTCAAGGTTAGGGTTGAGGGACATAGCTGTTATGCCTGTTCTTTGGATAAATAGTGGAATTTATCCTCCAGGCTGACAATTTGACATTCCTTGCAAGCATTAAATTCACTTAACAATGCAAAAAGAGACTTTGTAAAAAAAAGAAAAAAGCCATCAGTCTGAGTAAACTTTAACTCATAGACTCATAGCTAACTCGGAGTTCTAAATATCCCAAAGTACACTGTGGACATCCCCATCAGACGACAACAACAACATTACAGTAAAGTTGTCAGCTTGGGGATTTTTTGAAAAATCAGTAGACCAAAAAGTATTTATCAGGCATCTAGCTTTACTTGTATTCTCAGTACCTAGCACATTGTCTGACACCTTTTCTATGCTGAATAAATGCTTGTTGATTGACTGATGACCTATTTTGTTCCTAGAGCTCTCTGGATGCTTCAGTACACACAGAAAAAGCATAAAATATCATCCCTGCAAATCCAAACTCAAAAATATGGAGGTGGTTTTTAGGAAGATAGTGACTATCCTTAGGAAACTAGGTGGCATAGTGAATAGAGTGTTGAGCCTAAAGTCAGGAAGACTTGAATTCAAATCCAGTCTCAGATACTTACTAGCTACATGACCCTGAGTAAGTACTTAACCCAGTGTATGTGAGGAGGATTTTTTTATCCTTCTCAGAGTAAGTTTCTCAGGATCCGTGACCACAGCAATGTCTAGTCTCTAGGTGTTTGATAACAACTCCCAGAACGGCACCAAGGGTTCTAGAATCATAGTGACAGACTGTTCTATTGAGGTTGCGCCATGAGATGTGGAAGTGACACAATTGATATTTACCATGCTTGTGCAGAATGAAGATATTGCTAAAGTTAACCTGTTACCTTACTTGTTGGCAAGATGCCTTCCTTGTCTGTTGTCCTATAAAAGCAAATGGACATTGGTCAGTGAGGGGGAAAATCCATGGGGGAGTCCATGGGGGAAACCACGGGGAACCTCTGGGAAAAAAACTATGGGAAGCACAGGGGAATCTGTGTATGCCTCAACTGGCCCCCATTGAGGCTTGAGGGGATATAGGGGAATGTACAAGTGTGCCTGTCTCAATTGATCATATTGAGATGTATGTGTAGTTGTCCCCTCTTCTTGCCAGCCCCTGTGAGAAGGGTGATTAGGGAATGCTGTAGGAGCTGGTTCTCCCACAGCCCTTCTGAGAATACTAGACTAGAATAAAGCCCATTACTAACTCCTCTGAAGCTGTCTGCCTGTCTGACTAGGTCAAGAGTGAACCTGTTAGAGGCTGGAGTTCAAGACCTCTGGTGCCTCCTGTGTGTTATGTGTGAAACATTCCATTTGCCTCAGTTTCCTTATCTGGAGAATGTAAAGGCAAACCATTCCAGTATCTTTGCTAAGAGAACCTCAAATGGGTCATGACTGAACAACAACAACAGAAATGCGTGCAAGACACAAAAAACGATTTTAAAAGAAGGTACAAGTGATTTAACTTTTGAATAGAATTCCAAAGAAGCTGAGGAGTCCTTGCATGGTTTAAATTATAGTTCTGCCTATCACAGTATTCAAGGAGTTATCTGGGGAGAGAAGATACACACAAAAAAGTTAAATGACAATGTAAATTGTCACTGGGCAGGCTATGATTGTGTCCAATGAGTGAAGGAAACTGGAAATGCCATTATTTCACAGAAGGATGAGATCAATTACCATGAGTGGAAGTGCTTAGGGAAGGCATCATAGTGGAAACTGAGCTGGTCCCCACCTTTTAGAGGGGAAATAACTGAACAGGCAGAGAGAAGTAGAGGGATCACTCCAAGCATTAGGGATAATGATCCAGGAAATATGTGTATGGAGCATAGCGAGCAGTACAAAATGGGTGAAGAAGAATTCAGGACATAAGATTAGAAAGATAATCTAGAGAAACTTGAATGTGAGGTTACTAAAGATTCTTGAAACATCATTTTTTGGAAGACTTAAAAAAAAGAGGTTTGGATGTCTAGTCTCACATAGACAAAAAGAGCAATGGTTAGTTAATAGATAGTAAGAGCACCTAGATACCAAAATGTCTAGCATCAATTTCTACCGTTGTATTTTAAGTCTATTCCTTCTACCTCTGCTCCCTGTGGGTGATCATTGCCTTTCTTAGAGCCTTCTCCACATACTTGAACTTGGACTTGTAATATTATGGACAGTACAGTAGTATATAAAGAGCAGTGACTCTCATCTGGATTCAAATTCTTGAGCAGATGACTTACTCTCCCTGGGCCTCCATTTTCTTATTGATAAAATAAGGTGTTTGGACTACCTGGCCTATGAGGTCTATTCCAGCTCTGGCTCTATGGTCTAAGTGCCAACTGAATGTAGAGGTTGTGGAGATGTTGCTCGTGTTTTAGAGAGAGTTTGAAAAGTATTACTAGAAGTGGCAACAGGAGGCTAGCAAATGAGGCAGAAGGGAAAGCAAGGCTTTCCTGGATTCACAGAGAAATTTTAGTGCCAGAATTCTGGGGAAAAAAATGAGGAGGTGGACCCTTTGGTGACAGTGGTTCCAAGAAGTCATTCCATGCCAGTTTTGCTCAACTTCTCAATCACTACTTAAACTGTACACAGAAAAATAAGGTTGCTGACTGAAAAATTGAGTTAATTGTCCTAATTGTTCAATTTGTTTTGCCAGTAGCAACTTGGTTTCTTTATTTAAAATAAAGTAGTTATTTATT